>NC_090655.1:72537269-73206157 GCF_040937935.1 Hyperolius riggenbachi
ACGCCAGATGTGTATCGCAAACGTTTCAGGACTAATGACAGTTACCTGGATCATGCTTGCAACCTGCGCACTGCCTTCCAGCAGTGGTTAAAAGGACTGTCTGTTAAAACCTTTGATGCCCTGCAGGAACTGATAATAAAAGACCAGTTCCTCCACACTTGTCCTGTTGATGTCCGGCTGTTTGTGCTGGATCTAGAACCAAAGACAGTGGATGAGGCTGCGGAAATGGCCGATTCCTACACGGCCCATAGAGCACCCGAGTCCCGGAGGACTACTACGCCCAGCTGGAGGGGAGAACAGATTGCTAAACCTGTTTCACCCAGCACCCAGAGGAGGCAAGCACCGCTGTCTCCTGGATTCAAGCAACCAACCACTGACACTCGGAAATGCTTTGTATGTGTGTATGGGTCATATCAGCACGACTTGCCCAGAGAGGAAGAGGGAGGCCCCAAAATCCAGTTAGGCCTTAAACCCCAGTGAAGTCCCAACTGCTTTGTGTGCTACCAGAAATGCCACTGGCTATGCAGAGAATCTGCAGCTTGTCACGGTTGGGGGTACAATTGCCACTGGGCTGGAAACACTGGAGCAGAAGTGACTCTCTTACATCCCCAGCTTGTGAACCCGGAGCAGTACATACCTGGGAAAATGATTGCTGTCTGAGGAGTTGGGGGTGTCACCCCAGCCATACCCACGACCTTGGTCCACCTGGATTGGGGGGCCGGCAGCGGAATGAAAGAAGTTGGGGTAACTGACAAAATCCCCACCAACGTTTTGCTGGGTACTGACCTGGGACAGTTAGTGGCCCGTTATGAGTCTAATCCAACCCCCGTGGAGCCCGCCTCCCCAGCAGAAGGTCAGGACTCTTGCAAGGTACTGTTTGATAACTCTGTGCAAGTGGGGGGTGCTGGTGGGCCTCCAGGGGCTACGGACTGTATACTAGGAGCCAGCCCTAGTGATTCTCCAGTGCCTAGGCCTGAAGTGGGACATGTTGATACCGGAAATGCAGAAACTGATGATGTCATTTTGTGACGCACGGACTATCGAGGTACTCGATGCAGGAACTGTTGATGCTACTTGTGAAGTGCTGAGTAGCACTGTGTATAATGCTGCAGATAATGTTGTGGAATGTGATGTTCTAAATGTCAATATGTGTAAGGCGGATAATGTTGATATCATATGTGTTGTGCTACATAATGATGCTTGTCCTGTGGACACTCCGTCGGCTGCAGGAGTAACCAGCAGTGGTCGCTGGGCTGCAGCAGGTGGACTGCCCACTAAAGGGGCAGACGGCACCAGGCCAGATCTTTCCCCTTCAGATGTTTTTAAGACCAAATGTGATGTGGTTTATGATGTGTGTAATGTGGGCGCTCCCTCAGCTGTAGTGGTAACCCGCAGCGCTAGCGGGTCTACAGCAGAGGGACTGTCCATTGACGTGGCAAATGTTGCTGGGTCAGCAACACCCACTTCAGAGCCGAGCCCTGAGGGCCCAGGAGCCTCTCAGTTTGTAGCCTTCCTGGAGTGTGTGACAGGCAGCACTGAGCTCTTTGGGGCTGTTTGATTTGACAGCAGCCTGGAAGAGCTCAGGGCTCTGGCCAGCGGGTCACCGGCTGGAGGGGGCAGGCTGAGAGGGTTCTGGGAAGTTATTCCCTCGGAGCTGTCCGAAGTGAAAGAGGCAGGCCGGCAGATAATCGTTCCTCAAAGGGACCGAGAGATGGCTCCTGCCACTATAGAGAAAGTGCGTGTAGTGACTGTTGGAACCCTTCCCCAGCTGCAGCACTGTCTCTATGGTCGCAAATTCACGGTCGTCACTGACCCTCATTCCCCTGGTTGGTTACGTCAGGTTGCCAGGGGCGACGACACATTGCAGCAACCTGACCTAGCTTTCCAGTCGTGTAGCTTGGAGCTAACTGCCAGGTGGGAAACCCTCATGAGAATGCTAAGGAGTAACCCCCCCCCCCCCCCAGGCCCTGCCGTCAGTGTAGGCTTTGGCAGGACGATTCGTTAGAATCATCTGCCAGCGCCCTCTGGAAGATAGTTATGATGTTGGGATAATACAGGAGTATATTTTCATTTTTCATCTGCTGTGTATCTTTCAGAGGTGGATGTAGGCCAGTCAGGCTTCCTGGAGTCCTTATATAATGTAAATTAGCTCTGCATTCAATGGCCAGCAGGTGAAGCCATTGTCTGCTCCTAATTGGGAAAGAGGTAATTAGATAACAAGCCCCTCTTTTGTCTTTTGTTGCCGTGCTTTGAATTTTGTGCATATGTCAACAAGCCAAAATACAATCCAGACTGGACAGTGGAAGCTAACACAGGAATGTTTGAAGTTTTCAGATGACAGCCTACCTGGAAGTGGGTGAAGTGGTTTGAAGTCCTTTTGATACAATTTTACCTGTGGTCTGAATTGCTCTGAAGTCTGCAAGGTGTGACAGGAAAAGCCTTGAAATTCGCATGTCACAGCTAGCCCAGATGTGACAAGTGGCTCGGCAGACCGTGATGTCACAAACGGGGAAATTGCGTTAGTTTTGGGGATGGAACATTCAATGCCCCAGGCCCCAAATGGGCCTATAAGAACCTGCACAGGTCCTTCACAACAGGTAGCTCTTTGGAGATGGCAAACGCTAGGGCTATCCTGGTCTGACCAGAAGCTACGTTCTCCCGCAAAACGACGTTTAGACCTTCAAGTTGGCAACGTTTTGATTCCCGTTTATTTTTATGCAAATATCCTTGAGTGTATCGTTGTAACTTTTATTTTGTAACTTTTTTTTACTGTTTTTGTAAATCTTTTGTATATATTATTTTCTGCATTGTTGCACTTTTTTTCCTGGAAAATAAATCGTTATTTAATAAGTTTGACTTCTGCTGTACTAAACTAACACTCATAGCCTATAAGAGACTGATGTGTAACTGTGTATAAGTCTATGCCTGATTGTATGACTGAGCCACACTACTGTATAAGATTGTAATTGCATTGTGTGTATGGGGCACTTCTGGGCGCGACAGCAGAGTGAGAAGTTTCAAAGTTGCTAAGAGTATCGTTCGGAACGACTGTTAGTGGTTTGGCTTCACTTCAGTGTAAGATTCCAATTGTGCGTGTGTGTGGGGCGTTTGTCATACGTTGGCCTAAAGCGCGCAGCTGACCCAACGTACGAAAACGCCAGTGCGAGTAACTCGACAGCAGAGTGGAAGTGTCTAGCAACAGCTAGTGGTGGCAGTGAGAAGTGTTCTGAGGGGTCACAGCCTTGTTTTAGCTTGACTAAGGCTGCTTCCCCTCTCGATCTGGTCAAACCCGCAGTCGGGAACCGTATACGCAGGCGTGCCGCGGGCCGGTTCCCAAATTTCCAGCGATGACTGAACAGTGGGGTCCCTTGTCTTGATCTCCACTCACTCCTGGAAACTGGCCGACCTCTATGGGGTGCCATTTGGAAGGAGTTGCTGACTGAAGGGAAATGTGTGCCTCACACTTATTGGTAATCTATTTACATTCAAATTTTAAACCAAAATAAATGTGAGTTCATGAAAGTTCTATTTAGGATTAGGACTATAGATACAATTGTATAGCTCATCAGTTTATTTTCACTTCAGGTTCACTTTAAGATGCTTACATGTTTTATCTAGTTCCTATTTTTTCATGTCGTTGTAATTTAGTTATTCTGTTAAAAGGAGATAAACATAAAAACGTTCATATCATTTTTTTTCCTATTTGCATTAAGGAGTGAATAAAGAACCTCGGCTCTCTGTTGAGTTATCTGATTGTGGAGATGTTTTTTGTGCATTTCCTTCTTACAATTTCACAGATGAAATCGGAGGCTTTGAACAGAGTGCTGAACCAGCAGCAAGGAAGAGATTGTGAGGAGTTTGACAGTTTGCACAGCCTACAGTATAATTTATAAGAAAATTATCTGTAAATGCCCTATTATATTTAATGATCAAGCGGTTTATGAAAGCAGTCTTCTCTACCTGCGTAAATCAGAGGGGTCTTTATAGCTAGTACTTTCTGCTATCAAGAATTCTAATGAATAACAAGGAAGGGCTCAGCAGGGGCATTTTATAAGGCATTCTCTAATTAAAACAGAGCACACATTCAGTATATGGAAATGTGCATGAAATTAATTTTATTAATAGAAATTAATAAAAATATCAGTTTTAAAGGATACCCAAAGTGATATGTGTATGTACAGTGCCTAACATACAAATAACTATGCTGTGTTCCTTTTTTTCTTTCTCTGCCTGAAAGAGTTAAACATCAGGTATGTAAGTGGTTGACTCAGTCCTGACTCAGAGAGGAAGTGACTACAGTGTGACCCTCACTGATAAGAAATTCCCCTTTTTATCTCTTTCTTGCTCTCAGTAGCCATTTTCTGCTAGGAAAGCGTTTTATAGTTGGAATTTCTTATCAGTGAGGGTCACACTGTAGCCACTTCCTGTCTGAGTCAGAACTGAGTCAGCCACTTACATACCTGATACTTAACTCTTTCAGGCAGAGAATGAAAAAAAGGAACCCAGCATAGTTAGTAAGCTCTGTACATACACATGTCTATCTCATCATGTCACATGTCAGTTCGGGTAGAACCTGAGACCAAGATTAAGAAAAAAAAATACTTGCCTGGGAGGGAAGCCTCTGGATCCTAATGAGGCTTCCATCAATGTCCTCCAACAGAACAGGGTTGCACACTTTCTAGCACAGGCGCAGTGCAACCGCGCTCATACTTGAAGAGCACAGCCCAAACTCTTTGAGGGTCCTTGCTTGGCAACAGGACCACAGGACAGTAGCCGAAGCCCCATTAGGATCCAGAAGTTTCCCTTTTTTTAGGTACCGGTATGTATGTGATTTTGTACCCCAGCTTCAGTTCAGATGCACTTAAAGTGATCCTTAAGCCAACTGAAAAAATGAGATTTACTCACCTGGGGCTTCCCTCAGCCCCCAGCAGCCGATCGGTGCCCTCGCAGCTCCGCTCCGATGTCCCAGGACCCGCCGGCGAGCAATTCCGGTTTGGCCGTCACCGGCCGACAGGCATGGGAACGCGAGTGATTGTTCGCGTTCCCAGCCTGTATATCGCCCCCTATGCTGCTATTGCGGCCAGGAGGAACACAGAGAACACAGAGAAATGCACCCTGTATGTATTTAGAGAGTTTAGCCTATCTAACTTCCCTTCAGGTGTGAATAATCACAACTGTAATTTGATCTTTCAGCTGTCAGCTCGGCAATCTCCTCTAGGCAAAGCAGCTAATTTGTAAACACAAGATGTAAACTGTCTGCTTCCATGAAAGTAGGAAGTAGACACACTGCAGATTTATTGCAGGATTTGTATCCGCTGTAACAAAGAAATGTTTTTCTTTAAAGGTTATCATGCTGTTGCATATCTTTAATAGTAGAGAGGAAGTTCTAAGTTCACATCCACTTTAAGGCTGGGTGCACTTCCTCTTGTCATTTATACTTATGGACCGCATTTGTTCTGCATTTGTCTGTATGGAAGATGAATAACAAAGCTACTATCTTTATCTGAGACAGTCATAACTTTAAACCTAGCTTTTAACACTATGGGATTTAAAGAGAACCTTAACTAAAAAAAAAACCCATTAGTTTCACTTACCTGGGGCATCTACCAGCTCCCTGCAGCCATCCTGTGCCCTCGCAGTCACTCATGGCTCCTCCAGTCCCCCGCTGCCAGCTAGTTTTGTTTTTGCCGACTGGGAGTCGGCTGGCCGCCATGCGCACCTTTCTACGCATTCCCGCTGGTACAGAAAGCTTTCGCGGACATTAACAAGTACATTTTTACGCGTTACGGGTGCAATGCGTAAAAATATATATAAAAACAACAATGCAGAGGCATCCGCGGCATAACATCTGAGAAGAGACTGTAAAGGCATTCCTCTGCCCCGCTTAAAGAGAACCAGAGACTAAGATGAAATAGGTTTATACATACCTGGGGCTTCCTCCAGCTCCGTAAGCCTGGATCGCTCCCACGCCGCCATCCTCCGCTGCCTCTGTCCGCCGGTACCGGGTCCCATAATTTCGGCTAGTCAAGCCAGTCGACGAAGCGCAGTGCGCTCCCTTCGTACTGTGCAGGCGCATGCGTACAATGCCGGAGGGAGCCCCTGCGCATACGTACAACTGGTCGCGTCCGGTGGAAGTGACGGGACCCGGTACCGGCGATAGAGGCAGCAGAGGATGGCGGCGTGGGAGCAATCGAGGGCTTATGGGGCTGGAGGAAGCCCCAGGTATGTATGACCTCTTTTTCAATTTTTCAGCTATGGTTCATCTCTGGTTCCCTTTAAGTTCCACCAACCAATCAGCTACACTGGATTTCCAAAATGTAAGTCTTATGTGCCTGAACTAGGATTTTTTTTTTAAATCTTTTAATTGGTAAGAGCAACATGAAGAGAAATAGTGATACCGGAAAGAGAGGTAGCTGTACACCTAAACATTTATCCACAATGGCCTCAATTCACTAAGCTTTATGAAACACTTTATCAAACGTTTGATAATTTACCTCATGGGTAAAATCTAATTTTGAATTCACCAAGGTGTTATAAACGTATTGAACGTTTTATCGATAAAACATTTGATAAATATATAACACCTTAGTGAATTCAAAATGAGATTTTACCCATGACGTAAATTATCAAACGTTTAATAAAGTGTTTCATAAAGCTTAGTGAATTGAGGCCAATGAGAAGTACAGTGTCCCAAAAGTTTTAAACTTGGAGCATAGCACCCTTATATGTGACATTGTACCAATGTGTGTTTGACACCTCCAGCATATCGGTGAGCAATCAGGATGACTCTAATATCATTGATGAGGGGTTTTGAACCATCTAGTAAGTATCTTAACTACTTGACGACCGCCCCACGCGGTGGCAGCCCCAGGACCGCTCAGGAGACTGTTAGACGGCGAGATCGCCGTCTATTTACACAGCGCAGCGCTGCGATCAGCAGCAGCGCTGCACTGGAGACAGCCGAGTGACATGGCTGTCCCCCTGGGGGACAAGAGAGCCATCAGCAGTGATAGGCTGAAGCCTATCACCGCCGATCGCTGTGATAGGCTGGCTGGGGGAGGGAGGGAAGCTGGCTGGGGGAGGCAGAGTAAAGGTTTAAAAAAAAAAAAAAAAAAAAAAAAAAAAAAAAAAAAAAGCAAACATAAATATTTATAAAAAAAGAAAATAAACAACTGGAGGGCGATCAGACCCCACCAACAGAGAGCTCTGTTGGTGAGGGGAAAAGGGGGGGGGGGAAATCACTCGTGTTCTGTGTTGTGCGGCCCTGCAGCTGTGCCTTAAAGCTGCAGTGGCCATTTTAGCCAAAATGTGCCTGGTCTTTAGGGGGGTTTACCACTGTGGTCCTCAAGTGGTTAAAATTGTTTTCTTTACCTCTGCCTCAGAGTAATGATTTAGCTGTAAAGTTATAAGCCTTTGACCATTACTTCTCTGATAATTCCCATCCCAGTTCCAACTGCCACTTGGAAACATGGGGGAGAGTATCATACATCATACATAGCAGCCAAAAGCAAATTGTAAAACAAACTTGCTCCATGGAGGGAAATCTCTATCCATACAAGTAGTTAGCAAAGTTAGTCAAAAAGTTAACTAGTTGGAGGCATTTAAAGCAGGGTATCCTATGGCCATTACCTTTAGAATCCATTTCAGATTTTGACAGAATACAATCCCTTGTAAATAAATCTCTCACCAGAACTTTATCCCACAGTATTAATCTACTATATATATATATATATATATATATATATATATATCTCCCCTCATCCCCAGAGGGAATGCAGGGTTATTCCAGACCGGTGTGAACTCACTAAAATAGGATGAAATCCTATGCTGTGGAAGCATTGTATCCCATAGCATTAAGCTAGCATTAGTTGAGTTAGCCAGGCAAAGCCCTATGTTTAGTCTCAAATTCTGAGGTTTCAACAGCATGTCAGTCATTCTCCAGGATGACCCACTGCTTGGACCCTTCACACACTTCTCAATCCTTCACTCTAGTCAGAGGGGCTGCTAAGTGATATATCCTCGGAAAGGGCAATGCCAGCCCCTGCTCCTCTTTTGGTTTGAACGGAAGCATTGCTGCCAGCCAAGGCCTGCGTGTAATTGAGCCATAGAGTCTGGAGTTTTTTCCAGAAGGTAGCAGGGATGAGAATCAGAAGAGGGTAAAACAGGCGAGCCATTACATTCATCTTTAGGACATAAGTGTGCCCTGTCCAAGAGCGTATCAGTCCCACCCATCGTTCAAGATCTCTACCTAATTGATGCAAAAGAGGTAGAAAGATTATCTTGACTAAATTTGTTGGATACTTTGTGATTTTAACTCCTAGATGTACAATGTGGTCTTCCTTAAAGAGGAATGATTGGCTAAGATTAACAAAACAGCCTAATTAATAGAGAGGTTTAAGAGAGAACTTTTTGAGGGCTTTATTTTTAAATGACTAACTTCCCCATATTCTTTAATAACATTCAGTAGATCGGGCAGCGTAGAAAGGGGTTTAGTAACTAACAGAAGCAGGTCATCCACAAATATGACCATCTTATGCTGCCTACCACCTACTTCAATTTCCGCAATGTCCAAGTATTGCCTGATAGAGACAGCGAGATTTTTCATGGTCATGTAATAGAAGATTCTAGTCTTAATGAGATTTAACATCTAATTTAAAGCCTCGTACACATGGGGAGAAAAAATTGTTAGGAATAAAAGATGAATCCAAAGCACAGTTGAAGTAATTGAATAAAAGGCTAGCAATGTGTCTGTAAAGCATCGGTCCCCAAATTGTCACCCAAAGTATCTTAACCTAATCCCCGGTGGGTGGCAATTATTGCATGTATGTAAGCACTTTAAGTTTAGCTTTAAAATACCGTATATACTTGCGTATTTTTTTAGCAGAAAAAATGTGCTGAAAAGTTACTTCCTCGGCTTATATGTGAGTCAGTGGAGCAGAACAGATGGTGGAGCAGGTTTTGATACTGGCAGATGAGCATAAGGATCTTGCACTAGTGATCCTGCTCTTGCCAGCTGGCTCTCTGCTGTGTCCGTGCCCCCCGTCCCCTGTAACATGGTGTGCAGAGTGCGCTGCTCAAGACTACCTGTGTCCCCCGGAGCGTCCAAGCAACATGTCAGCGGTGCAATGATCGGGGATTCTTCCTTTGTGGCAATCTCTGTGTCTCATATCTATGATGCCATCTAGTGGCTTCTTAAGACACATATGTAACATTCTTGGGGCACATCTGGCTATCGGGAGGGGGGCTGACTTGTACTGGGGGCACATCTGGCTACTGTGTATCGGGCTATACTGGGGAGGGTGCTTATATGCGAGTTAACCACTTATTTCTGGTATCTGAGGGCAAAGTGGGTACCTCAGCTTATAGGCGAGTATATACGGTATATTTTTCTGTGTTCTGCACACCTTTTATAATACAAATTTCTTTTATATACTTTTATGTACTTTTTTTTTTTGTATTAATTCCCTTGAGCATTATTTAAAAGTAGTCAGTAGGCCCCAGTGGCTTAAACATCATTTAAGCGAAAGCTTCCTTTTACCGTATATCTTTTTATGGGGTGTGGGGCTGCCTTTGCTAAATTTAGCTTTCATTTAAGGAAAGTGAATGAAATAGCAGTTGCGTTGCGGTGTCCGGTGAGAGAAATGAATAGAGAGGAATTTGAGTGAGCATGGTGGTATTGGCTGCAATTCAGAGCGCAGTGTGTGAGGCCACAGCTGGATACCTTTTTTGGAATTTCATATCTTACAGCTACTGCACATGGTCAGGGGACAGCGATTAATCCATTTTGTGCTGCTAATTGCTAGTCCATTTTCCTCTCTTTCACCATCTTATGTCGGACTCTCTTTACCTTTCTCTGCTCTGTGTTATGAATATGAAGACGAATCTCATCACTGACTTAATGCAATTTTTTTCCATCACAATAAGCTATTCCTTTTAAGCATGAATAGGTTTTGAAGCAAGTGTAAAATGTGTACGCTCTCTGCCGATCTCCCCAAGCAGCTGCTCTTGTTCCACCAGACATGGGGAAATAAAAGCATCATTTGTTTAATTTACTGGATAAAGGAGACTTCGTGTTGGCAAGCTCCAGTTCCAAGTGCATCTAGAGCAGATTTCCATGTGAATCTGGATAATGGCAGTGGATTGCATTTAAATAGATAAATGGACGCAACGTGTATTGTGAATTAAAGACTCGAAACATGGTATCGGTGGTCTATTGGAATTTTTTTCTACAAGTTGTGTGCTGCCATCATATATCTGTTAGTAAGTTCTCTTGGTCAGCTAAACTTTGGAAAACCTTCCATTAACAGTTTCAGATGGTTCCGTATGTTTTAATGGGTTATGTAAATATTGGTGCGATACTCGCGGTTACAGTTGGGCGCCACCATAGGCCCCCATTACAAACTCTGCTAGAACTGTAAATTTAGGCATGGGGCTCGCCCACTAAAATAGCGGGTGCCAGGGCCACAAATTGCAGTCCCGTGCCCAATATTTTATAGGGTGAGTCCTGTACTCAAATTTACAGTTATAGCCAGGGCTGTGGAGTCAGTACAAAAATCATCCGGCTCCACAGTTTATGAAACCAATGACTCTGACTCCTTAGTCTAATTCTTACCAGGGCTATGGATTTGGTACAAAAATCATCTGACTCCTGACTCAGACTCCTCAGTTTATGAAACCACTGACTCCAACCCCGACTCCGGGGCCCATATGCAATTAACTTTTTATGTTGAGTTTTCTACTAGGTGATATTTTCAAACATGTTAATAAAATGCCTTTAAAACCACCTGCAAGCAAACAAATGCTCAGAATAATTTTGATAGTACTTTTCCCCATACTTTTTGGTACTTTTTTCCATTTAATTTATATTTTAAATCAAAGATGAAAAATTATCTACTAGCAGAAAACTCAGGAGAAAATGTGCATTGCATATGGCCCTGGTACCCGAAATTGCTCCGACTCCAACTCTGACTCTACTCTCTGACTCATATAGCCGAGTTTGTCATGGGCGCCTAAGGCGGCACCCGGAGGAAGAGTATAGGGTTATGGCTGGGGGGGGGGGGGGGGGGTTAAAGGACACCCAAAGTGGAAATAAACAATTTTATCTATCCTTCTCCTAAAAATGACTTTTTAATATATTCCACAGTTGTATTTTATATTTAAATCTACTTTTTAAGCTTTTACAGTTGTATTGTTTGTGCTCAATGACTCATTCATTAAAGTATGCCAGAGCTACAATCTATGAACTATTGACCCTGTTTATCTCTTTCCTGCTCTCACAAGCCATTTTGTGCTCGGAAAGTGTGTTATAGTTTCAATGTCTTATCAGTGAGGGTTACACTGTAGTCTGACCTAGTCCTGACTCAGACAGGAACTGCCACTTACATACCTGATGTTTAACTCTTTCAGGCAGAGAAAGAAAAAAGGAACACAGCATAGTTATTTGTGTGCTAGGCACTGTACATACATGTCAATCTCATCATGTCACATGTCACCTCGGGGATCCTTTTGAGGTTAGGTGCCCACCTACAGTTAGCTGTGGGATGGAACAAGCTTTGTGAGAGACACACCTTGGTGGGTGTGTCTCAATGTATAAAGGTGTGAGCAGATGTCTGTATAGTTGGGCTATGAAAAAGCACATTGTCGTCCGAAACATGTTAGCCTTTTTATCCTGTCATGTTGTTACTGAATAAAATCATTTAGATGTCACCCGTCTGAGAGTGCGGATATTGCTTTCCCTCTTAAGTTCTGATTTTTGATTCCAGCACTTTGGAACGGGGTTAGAGAGTGTAGCAGTTGTTATTCTATCCTGCCTATTGTTCACCTTACATGGAAACGGAAATCTTTAAACATACTGTCAAAACACTCCTTTTCAGACAAGCTTTGCTATAGGTAGTATTGGAGGCTCACTGCCTTATCTGCATATCCCATTGTCTCCTCCCCTGGTGTCTCCACCCCACTACTCTACATTTTAAAATCAAACACAATACCATAAAATAGTGCTCACAAAAATCATATATACCAATATACATAGGAAATGTGGTACTGAACATGTACACCAGTCTATTACAAGTGGAGCGCTCCCTGCTTTGGTGATAAGCTGAGAGAAATCGGATGGGAAATGGGTTAAAGCGTTCAAAGTTCAGTCTCTTCACAGTACACAGCTTGCACTTGAATGTAGGGGAGTGAATAAACAACCCCCCTCGTGGAAAAACTCACTGGATAAACTGGCCAAACGGGCCCGTCACCATGTTAGGGGTATTGGCCACCCCTCAGCCACCGTGGAAAAGTCAGCGGGGCTCTTGAAAATCCAGGCGGTCACCTCCAAAGAATAACGCTTGACATAGCGTAATGGTGCAGGGATAGATATCCCACGTTTATTGGCAAAAAATATATAAAATAGAACGTCCAGTACACGCGGGCATGCAAGTGTGGGGAGGCACGCGGGTCTGAAGTTGCGTGACAGCCGCTGGACAGTCTGCTTTAGCCCTTACCCCAATAGTAGCGCCGCTAAGTGTAGTAGTATCGTGTGCCGACAGTCACCAAGTCCGGTGATGTCACACATAGCGCCACTCCGTAGCTCCGCCCAATGCGTTTCGTTACTATGGTGACTCATCAGGGGCTACATTGTAAGCTCACAAGGGCAGGCACCTCCTTCTAGTGTTTCTTAGTCTGCTGTCATTTATCATATGAACATGTAACAGTACTGGTGATGTCTCAAATGACACATCAACTATGCAAGTATCTGTACTTGTATGGCTGGATGTCCTGATTGTACAGAGTTGAGAGAATGATCCAATCTTTTTCATCCTTTTTTACCAAATCTGTGTGGTATAAGGGTAAATTGAGTGCATATATTGAATGGATAATTTAGGTAGTCCCTTATATTACATAGGAATGATAAGATTGGAGAAAAAACACTGGATCATTAGTGGCCACCATAGGGCAAGCATGCAGCTAATGTTGTCATGTTTGTGACCGAAACATCTCATCTGTATACTTGTTCAGAGTCTGTGGCTAAAAAATATTAGAGACAGAAGATCAGCAGGACTGCCAGGCAACTGGTATTGTTTAAAATTAAATGTCACTCTCCATATCACTCTCAAATTTCCTTTAAAAAGAAATAAATAGGACAGCCTCCATGTCTCTCTCAGGTCAGTTGTCCTTTAATTAAAAGATTAGACCTGCTCTACATGGTGCTCTATATAGATCCTTAACTGGTTACCTGTAAGAGAATCAGTTATGTAATTGAAAGTTTGTCTTTTTTAATTTAATAGGTGTTACAAATGACTCCATTTCCTTTAATAGTAGCAGCAGTCAAAAGACAAGAAAACTGTTGTGAGCTTTATTGTAGAGAGCTCGCTTTTAGAATTATTTACTGATTTCTTCTTTTGATTAGAAAAAAAATCAGAGGGCACAGGAAACTAAATTAAGCCTATTGGTTGGGTTGTTATGGGATTTGTTGATTTCATACCATAGCGACACAAAAGCAGCTTTACTGGTAAGCCACGGCTTATGTGGATTTCAGTGTAATATTTAAAAAAGATCTCCTGTTTTGCTTAATTAACATCTGCAGCCTTGTTAACGAGCAAGATTTTTGTTTTAATGGTTAACCCTTGTCAGCCTTGAGAAGAATACTGTAATCTGCTTTTACTTGGAGACTTCAGCGTTCCACGCACCCTTTACCAGACACGCGTGTAAATAAATTATTTAGTACATTTATTTGCATGTTAATTTGTTTTGGGCAGTGACTGGCTGGTTGCAATGGTGTTCTGGATTTGGATTGTCTTATAAGCCAACGGACTTCATACATACTACTTCTATAGACCATGCTGATGTCTTTTATCCTGTTGATGTTGCTTTAGTATTTTCACATTTTTAATTTGTCTGATTTTGATGTCATTTTAGATCGCCAGCCTTGTTCAGCAATGGCAGCGTCTAATACTCAGACGGCGAGCGCAGCAGGACTGAGTAAGGAATTGGTGGAGCTGCAACATCTGATTCAGTTTCCAGAGGAGATCGCAAGCATCCTAACCGATCAGGAGCAGGAGATTTACCGCAAAGTCTTGCCCATTGACTACCTTTGTTTCCTGACCAGAGATTTTGGGAATACAGAATGCGACGCCAACTTTCCGGACATAAAGACATCACTGTCTGTATCTCTACTGAGGCTAAAAACTGGAGAACATAACCCTGTGGAAGAGCTAGTGGCAAGATTTAATGAGGTAAGTTGGATAATCTGCTGCCTTCAGAAACTCCGGTTTAATTTGCACTTAGACTAAATTATAATTCCCTTTGAATTGAAGAGCTGCTGCCACCAGAAAGCAGTTGTAGAGTCATTTTTTTTCAGCAATCTTTTACCTTGAACAGTTTTTCTTGACTAATTAAAAGACAAAAAGGTTGAAGAAAAGTAAAGCGAATCGAGGGATGAAAAAGTAAAACAAGAGGAGATAAATCAGAAGTGATGTTTTGCATAAAAGGCACTTAAAACATCTAAAGTTCCATGGTTGAATGATTTGTATACGTGAAGGCAAATTTCCTGTTATAAGCTTCATATTCATGAGTATCCAGAATTTTATTTGCTTTGGTTTTTCTTGCACATGGCATTGTTCTTAGCATAGTGCGTAGCATGTTTTAAATACAATAACTCATTGATATAGATTAACTAAAAAAGTTAAAGTACCCTCCAAACCCAGCATAAGTACCCCAGGGGTACACTTAGACCTGTTGAGAACCTGATCAGACTCTAGTTTTGGAATAAACTGAATAATATTGGGTATTGTGTTGTAAAGAGCACAGTCTAAGGTTAGGGGCATATTCTAATTAAAATATTGATGTCAATTCAGAAAAGCCATACACTGTTTCATAAAGGAGTCAGTAGGGCAACTGAAGATGTAGATGATAGATAAAAAATATTCTTGATAATCACTATAGTTCTGAGGATTTTAGAAATCTGTACACACAGTGGTGGAAGATAGAGTATTTACTTGCCGGTGGATCAGTTACCAGGATTGTGAAGCACTTTTTGAACAGTTGATATTTACATAGCGCTGGTACTTTGCATTTTTTTTGGAATCCTATGGTGGCCCCTAGCATCATTTTGTTAATGTGGTATTGTCAGATGATAACTAGTAGTGCCTGTTGACTAACTGTATGGCTAGTGTTTTAAGGTCAATATTTTACGGTGGATTAAGTGTGGTTACAATGTCCTAAAGGAAACTCTTTTCACTAATGCAGTATAGTTGGATTACTGATTTTAGACATGTCTGAAAATTGGTGTGTCATTATTAAGATTAAGAAATTAAGCCTGATACACACATCCAATTTAGATTGGCCAATGAATGGCCAATTTTACCACCTCCATGTAGTAGGAGAGCTTACTTATACAATCTGTTCATAGTGTTCAAAGTCTGTTTGCCGTCATACTACATGAAGCTGATAAAATTGGCCAATCAAAATTTGATGTGTGTACGAATCCTAAAGGTGAACACTAATGATCCAATCTTTTTCATCCAATTTTACCAAATCTATGTAGTATAAATGAGGCCAAACACCATACAATTTTCATGCAATCTGGCTGTACCATCAATCACCAAGTGCGGTTATACTACATGGATGTTGGTAAGATTGTATAAAAATTGTACAGTCAGATTGCATGAAAATTATATGGTGTGTAGTCACCTTAAAGTGAACATCCAGACTAAAAATCTACTCAGCAGAACTGAAAAGGCCTGGTGTTTATTTAACAGTTTCACAGCATCAGAACTTTGTTTTTCTTACCAAAGCATCATTTTTAGCTGCATTTTTATCTAAGCTCCACCCATCAAAGAAAAAAAGTCCGGGCTTTTTTTCCCTGATGCTGTGCAGAGCATGATGGGATTTCCTATGTTGTTGTTCACGTTGCCTAGCAACTGGGAGAGGTGCTCAGGACACAGGACAGTTGGAACTGTGTCTCATGCTCCCTGTCACCTCCTTTCAACCAAAAAGATGGTTGCCATCATGAAATCAAACATTTGCCTGTTCTTTTAAAACAGTGTGGGTAAGAGATTATATTACCTATCTATTTTAATTAACTTAACTAATGTAACTTAATGACAGTATGTTTGTTTAGGCTGGAGTTCCTCTTTAAGGGTAATTTGGTTGACCATATTGAATGGATAATTTAGGCAGTTACCTTATATTACATAGAAATGGTAAGATTGGATGAAAAAGATTGGATCATTAGTGGCATCTTAAGTCCCAACTCCTCTCTCCCCTGAGTTTGCTGCTAAAATCTCTGCAGGGATGATGAGCATGGTAGAGACACAATGTACAATGAGGGATGGGAAGAGAACACTTTAGAAGCAATGTCAGTATTCTTGAACCAGTTTTTAAAATTGGGATTATGTACACACTGCAGCTTGTTTACTCTTGGTATAAGCATAGAGTCACAGATTGTAATCTACAGGAAGTGATATGTTTATATTTTAAAATGACAATTAAATCTGTAAAAGGGTTGCAGTCTTGTGCCACCTAATAGACTAGGGGTAGGGAACCTATGGCTCGAGAGCCAGATGTGGCTCTTTTGATGTAGCATCTGGCTCTCGACAAATCAGTAGGGGTGGATTCACTGCTGAAGCAGCGCAGCTTAGTGTGGGTAAAATTTTAAGAGTAGGCACGCTAATGCTGTAGCATTCACTACTAACTTATTTGCGCTCCCCTCAAAACTAACGACAGCTGTAATTGTCCCGCCCTGGACCCAGTCAGGTCCAGTGACTTTGTAGGACGAGATCTCTGTTCTTTGGCTGAAAAAACTGCTGCTCCGTTCTCCCCGTGGCTGCGTAACGCACAGCAGAGCTGGTGACAAAGCTTGATTGTGTGCGCCCTGTCAGCAGCCAATCTCAGCCCTTACATCCTGCGGGAGTCCAATAGGGCGGCTTGGGGGAGTGGCTTTGCCTGAACTACTATACACTGGCTGGTGGTAGGTGGGCGTCACGTGACATGACTCATGTGGCGGAAATGGGGAACCTTTCGAAGACTGGATGGCAGGGCTTTGATGACTGAGAGGTAGCGAGAAGCAACAATTAGATAGCTTCAGTATACCGAAGATAAGCTGATTACCAGTTACTGCTGAATGTTTCTCAGCCTATGTCCAGCTGATTGATTTATTGCCCATTCTGTCACTAGTCCACATGTGTAACGGCTCCTTCCCTTCTCATCATATTCTTTCGCTTGCTCTCTATTGCTGTCCTTTTTAGTTAATCTCTTCCTCATTTTGTTTCCTCTCTGTTTTAATCTCCCATCTTGTGCTCTCCATCTCTCTCTCTCTCTCTCTCTCTTGTCTTTCCTTCCTCTCTCCCCTTTCCTCTTTCTCTCTTGTAGAGGAGCTCACAATCTAATACCTACTATAGTTTAATGTACTTCCATATTATTAATATGTATTTATATAGCACTGACATCTTCTGCAGCACTTTACAGATTACATCATGTCACTGACTGTCCTCAGAGGAGCTCACAATCTAATCCTACCATAGTCATAGTCTAATGTCCTACCATATTATTATGTATTTATATAGCACTGACATCTTCTGCAGCACTTTACAGAGTTCATAGTCATGTCACTGACTGTCCACAGAGGAGCTCACAATCTAATCCTACCATAGTCATAGTGTAATGTCCTACTATATTATTACGTATTTATATAGCACGGGTATCTTCTGAGACTCATAACAGACATGTCACTGACTGTCCTCAGTGCAGCTCACAATTGGTGATATATTTTGTGCTTGAAGGAAAGAGGGGGGCGCTTTGCTCAATGCTGGCCTGGGGCGTTAAAAAGTACAAATCCTGCCCTGAGTCTGTCTGCCTCAGTCAGGGACTTTACCAGAGCTGACAGCAGGAGAACAGATGGACACCGAGTAAATGGACATACTACAGGGGGCTGGAAGAGGCCCCAGGTTAGTATTAAAACTTTGTTGTGATTGTTTCAGGAACACTGTCAGAAACACCTGATCTGCTTGGTTGTTCATCGTCAATAGATAAAAGTATTAGAAACAGAGGTTTTAGCAGGACAACCAGGCAATCTGCAGTTTTTAAAAGGAAATATATATGTCATCCTCCATTTCCCTTTCAGTTCAAGTGTCCTTTAAGTCATTGGCCCAGAATGAGCATGCAAATCACATGCTTTGACTATGGTTAAATGCTTTTCTAATAACAGACTGTTTAATTTCGGAAAGGTGTTTGGTCCAGTTTCAGTAACTGCAGAAAAAGCGTTGTTGGTTATTTCCCCCTTTATTTTAAAGCAAACCTGAACTGATGAGATTAACAACTGTATCTATAGTCCTAATCCTAAATACAACTGTCCTGGAATCCCGTCGTTAGTGATGATCGTAATCTGCTGTTTACGATTACCTTAGATGTTACATAATTTCCCACAATCACAGCCGTACGTAATTATGATTTGGATATTCAATTGATTTTGTGTAATCCATTCATAAATTTGCTTAATTCCACTACATTTTGAGTAATTTTGTGCAAACTGTAGCAGTTACTAGCAAAGCCACATACATGTTATTGTCACCAAAATTGATACATGTGTTAAAGGGAACCTAAACTGAGAAGGATATGGATTTTTCCTTTTAAAATAATACCAGTTGCCTGAATCGCCTGCTGATCCTGTGTCTCTAATACTTTTAGCCACAGCCCCTGAACAAGCATGCAGATCAGGTGCTCTGACTGAAGTCAGACTGGATTAGCTGCATGCTTGTTTCAGGGTGTGATTCAGCCACTATTGCAGTCACAAAGATCAGCTGGACTGCCAGGCAACTGGTATTGTTTACAGGAAATATCCATATCACTCTGTTAGGGTTCCCTTTAAGGGAGATACTGGGAATACATTAAAAAAATACTTTTTTTCAGAAAGAACCTGTTGTTTTTGAGAAAAGTCATTTTAAAAATGCAAAGGATAAATGGTTTTTCAGCTGTCGGTTTTTTCTTTGCACTTCCAAAGATGATTATCTCAAAAACTAAAAGGTCCTTTTGAAAAAACAAAATTTTTGCCTGCTTCCCCTTAACACACGTAGCAATTTTGGTGACAATGGCATGTATTGGAAGCTTTGCTAATAACTGCTAAATTTGACATGAAATAACGTGAAAATTATGTGAACTTGCAAAATTACAGTTCCTGATTATGTTTACACACAGAATTAACTACGATTATTACCTAAAATTTCCCCTTTTCGATTTTGCATTGTCATTGCAAATTACATTGCTGAATTATGATTATGCTGCAAAATTCTTGCTCATCACTACCCATAGTCTTAAAAAAAATCTTAGTTTGGACTACCTCGGGGTAAATGATAAAGTTACTTCGGCTCTTGTATGGACACAGTTGTAAGTATTGAACGTCTTTTTTGACAATTTAAGTAATTTAGACTCAGACTGTTATATAGAGTGAGGCAGATCATTTTAGCGGGCACTCTTCCCTGCACTGTGCCTGACCTGGGCGCCACCATACAAATAATGTTATGGCTATGGCCGTGCAGGTGCATAATTCGGGTGCCAGCGCTAGCCAGACCTAAATGACTTCTCCCTCCGAGTTGCTATGATTCGGATGGGGAAGAGTAATCATTTCCATCCGAAATTTGAGTGGCAGCAGGGTGAGCAGTCATTCGGCTCACCCTGCGCCAAAGTGACCGGGCGGCGAAACTCCATGTGCGCCATTTAGAGCTCTAGAGTGTTAACCCTTACACTGAGAAAAAAAAGTAACATAGCCTAGTTCTATATAGGATTGGGACTGTACATACAAGTTCATCTTTTCATGTCATATGTCACTTCAGGCTCCCTTTAGGTTTGCTATATATACTGTATTTTTTGGACTAAAGACTCACTTTTCTCCCCTAAAAGTGGGGAAAAAAGTCACCGTGTCGTATAGTCCAAATGCAAGGAATTCCTGACTTGTGAACGCCTGCCAATACAAACCTCCAACCCGCAGCAATGTCGGGAACTCCCTGTACTGTGCCCATGCAAAGGAGGACACGGGGCACAAAGGAGCATAGAGGAGAACACCAGGGGGACACAAAGGGGCATAGAGGCTGACACATAGGGGACAGAGGAGGACACAGGGGAGACATAAGAGGGCATGAGATACAAAGTCAGGCATAATCCACAAGATGCCCCTTCACCATGAATGCACCAGGTTTAGTGAATATGTTATGGCCAAAACCAGAAATCGGCCAAAGTGGGAATTGGCCGGCCTTTTTTAGAACTGGCCGATTTGACGTCGGCCAAAATCCAAAATGCTGGAAATATCTGACATTTTACTGCCAGTTTGCAAAATTGCCAAAGTCAGTCGGCCAAAGTCCAAAATGCACAAATCTCAGAACATCCCGGGTCCTGTGCGGCAGCATGAAAGGCACTCAAGCTTCCTCTCTGCTCCGAAAGATACGCACTAACACAATAACCTTTCAATAACATTTCTTTGTTACAGCTGGTACAAATCCTGCAATAATTCTGCAGTTTGTCTACTTCCTACTTCCATGGAAGTAGGACATATTGTTAACATCCTGTGTTTACATATTAGCTGCTCTGCCATGGCAGAGGAGATTCCTGAGCTGAGTCAGATGAAAGAGCAAATCACAACTTCTGATTTGTCACACATGAGGGTGAATTAGACAGCTAAACTCTCTAAATACATACAGGATGCATATCTCTGTTTTCCTTCTGTCCTGTGCAAGAGTTCAGGTCCACTTTAATTGGGGGGCAGGTAACTTTGAGCAGCAGAAGAGGGAAGATAGAGAAGCATTTAGGCAGCTCAGGGTCCTTTCAAGCCTCATGGGACGTGGCTGCTGGCACAGCAGGGACAGCACGGACGCATTGTGCGGGCCCGTCACACACACCAATCCCCCCTACTTCACTAACTTGTCGTTGGAGGAGAAAAGCAGCCAGCAGCATATAGGCAGGTCAGGGTCCTTGCACGCAGACAGCGCGGACACTGACAGTGCAGACCTGAAGCGGAGAACTGAGCGGGGGACAGCGGAAATGGAGAACTGAGCGGGGGACAGCGGAAATGGAGAACTGAGCGGGGGACAGCGGAAATGAAGCGGAGAACTGAGCGGGGGACAGCGGAAATGAAGCGGAGAACTGAGCGGGGGACAGCGGAAATGAAGCGGAGAACTGAGCGGGGGACAGTGGAAATGAAGCGGAGAACTGAGCGGGGGACAGCGGAAATGAAGCGGAGAACTGAGCGGGGGACAGTGGAAATGAAGCTGAGAACTGAGCGGGGGACAGCGGAAATGAAGCGGAGAACTGAGCGGGGGACAGTGGAAATGAAGCGGAGAACTGAGCGGGGGACAGTGGAAATGAAGCGGAGAGCTGAGCGGGGGACAGCGGAAATGAAGCGGAGAACTGAGCGGGGGACAGTGGAAATGAAGCGGAGAGCTGAGCGGGGGACAGCGGAAATGAAGCGGAGAACTGAGCTGAGGACAGCGGAAATGGAGAACTGAGCGGGGGACAGCAGGAATGAAGCTGAGAACTGAGTGGGGTCAGCGAGAATGAACACCGCGGGACACCAGCGGGACACTTGCAGAGAGGTGGGCTTCGGGACTTGCCCGGCCGCATTTAGTTACAACGCGTTCTGGCCGTCCAAAGTCGAAATTGAGGAGCGTTTTGCATATTGACCACATGAGGCGCCCGCTTCACATTCTGACAAGTGGCCAGACTTTGGGTTCTGGAAGTAACATATATTTTTTCCTCTGGCTTTTGCGCTCTAAACCTAGGTGCGTCTTATAGTCCTAAAAATACGGTTGTCTCTGAAATTAGATTTTAGTTTGTGCAATACTTGTTTATAAAGATATTAAAATTAAACATCACCAGCTGCAAAGAGCCAGCCCCTTTTTCCCTTGAAGAGTACCTTGCCACCTCCGCAGCCTGTGTTTAGTGTCTGTGAAGACAAGCTGTCAGCGTCGATCCGTTTACCCTGGAAGTTTAAATTCGTAGGTGTTGTTAAGGATGTTTCAGATTTCTGCTGTATAATTCTCTCTGGGTACCTGAAACGCGATTGAAAGGATGTGATTATATTTTTTTTTAGCTTGTTAGCTTCCTCCGTGATGGGCAGCCAGTTAAATTGGCGCTGACAAGTCGATAATGATTTTTGGCCATCATGCGGTGAGGAAACATGCTGTTGAAAGAACAGCTTTCGTATGTAGGCAGCAGGAGGGCATCTCCTGGGTACAGTGCTGTATACGTTTCTGTGTGTGGTCTTCACCAAGCACCCAGCAGTTAGAGCTGTGCATAATTTGGTTACATTGCAGAGATGAGAACAGATGTGTGCCATCTGTGTGTATGGTGTCTGCTGGTGAAGCATAAACTCATGACCTCATTATATGGAACATTTACACAGTGTATTACTGCTGCCATTGGATAACTACATTACAGTAGGTTTGGTAGCTATCGACTTCTCTATGATAAGAGTAAGTTTAAAGGACCATTATTGCGAAAATAGTAAAATTTAAAGTACATGTAAACATATACAAATAAAAAGTACATTTTTCCCTGAGTAAAATGAGCCATAAATTACTTTTCTCCTATGTTGCTGTGACTTACAGTAAGTAGTCGAAATCTTACAGAACCGATAGGTTTTAGACCAGCTTATCTCCTCATGAGGGATTCTCGGTTTTTACTTTATTTTTAAAAGTACTTAGTGAATGGCACTTGCTCCATCCAACTGACCCCCCCCCCCCCCATAAGTGTGCGGCCAGCATCTTGGTATACATCTTTTTCAGGTAGTGTCTTTGTAAAGTATAAAGGCCATGCTGAGAATCCCCTATGGAGAGATGGACTATCCCAAAACCTGTTGATTCTGTCTTTCTACCATCTACTGTAAGCGACAATTACATAGGAGAAAAGTAATTTATGGCTCATTTTGCTTTGGAAGAAACATACTTCTTATTTGTATGTGTTTACATTTATTTTAAATGTTGCACTTTTTCGCAATAGTGGTCCTTTAAGAAAATGTGTGTTGATATACCTCATGTATGTAATAGGGCAACAAATAGGCATGCATGGTTTACCTATGCAGGCAAGACTTGTGACTCGACCATGCCCCCTACCTTAAAGAGAACCCGAGGTGGGTTTGAAGAATGTTATCTGCATACAGAGGCTGGATCTGCCTATACAGCCCAGCCTCTGTTGCTATCCCAAACCCCTCTAAGATCCCCCTGCACTGTGCAATCCCTCATAAATCACAGCCACGCTGCTGACAAACAGCTTGTCAGAGCTGGCTGTGTTTATCTCTATAGTGTCAGTCTGCTGCTCTCCCCGCCTCTTGCAGAACTCCGGTCCCCGCCTGCATCCCTTCCCTCCCTGCTGATTGGAGGGAAGGGATGGGGGCAGGGACCGGAGCTATGCAGGAGGCGGGGGAGCAGCCGAAACTGACACTACAGATGTAAACACAGCCTCACAGCACGGCTGTGATTTATGAAGTATTGCAGAGTGCAGGGGGACCTTAGTGGGGTTTGGGATAGCAACAGAGGCTGGGCTGTATAGGCAGATCCAGCCTCTGTATGCAGATAAAATTCTTTAAACACACCTCGGGTTCTCTTTAAGACTATCTCATGCTGCACAGTAGCACAGTAGATAGTGCTCTCGCCTTGCAGCTCTGGGATTCCCAGTAAAAATTTGGGCAAGGGGGGAACTATCTGCGCGGAGTTTGTACATCCTACCCCATGTTTGTAGGAAATAACCAGAGAAGGTCGGCACTCCCAGTGTTATATTTAATAGTTGCTGATAAAAGCCAACATTTTGGCACTCACTTTTCCCTTCATCAGGGCATCAGAGGCCTATCCAACAATATCATACACTCACTAGCAAACGATGCTGCTGCATAAGGCTTTAGTACTCAGCAGCAGCCTGAGTGCGCACATTGCTGTTGACCGGTTATGCCCTGATGAGGGGACATGCGAGTTCCGAAACATTAGCCTTTATCTGCAACAATTAGACATTACACTGCGAGTGCCGGCCCACTCTGGTCATTTCCTATGAACGTAAAGTGTACCTGAGATGAGCAGGAAAGAAAAAATATATACCTAGGGGCTTGCTCCAGCCTCCTCCAGGCTATTCACTCTCCAGCCGTCCTCCTGCGATGTCTGCATCTCCAGGAAACCGCCCTGCAAAGCCCTCCAGTCGTTGCAGTCCGGCTGCGTGCGCTCCCATGGCTGGGAGAGTTCTGTGCCTGCGCAGTAATATTGCACATATGCAGTACGCCCCCAACCAGAGGACTTTGCTGGGAGGATTGCCAAAGATGCAGACTTTGCAGGTGGACAGCGAGGGTGCGATTAGCCTGGATTGGGCTGGAGGAAGCCCCAGGTCTGTACAATTTTTTTCTTTCCTGTACATCTCAGGTTCCCTTTTAGAGAGTGAATGAAGCACTCTGGGTATGAGGCCTGAGCACCTCTTATAAAACATTTAGCTCATATCAAGGGTGTTTGGGCAGCAGCAACTTTCTCCCCCATGTTTGGGTTTCCTCCAGGCACTCCATGTTCCTCTCACATTTCAAAAACATAACTTTATTTGCTCTTACAAAATTGGTCTTAGACTGTGTTAGGGACATTCAACTTTGACTATGGTATGGATTAGATTGCCTCTATGGTATGGATTAGATTGTGAGCTCCTCTGAGGGACAGTTAGTAACAGGACTATGTACCGTTAAGATCTGTAAAGACTGTAAAGTGCTGTGAAAGCTGTCAGTGTGAATAGGTACGAAGAGGTAGAAGCAGTAGGATAACTTCTACTTACCTGTGCTGGGCTAAATAATTATTTTTTATGTTAAAGAGAACCCGAGGTGTGTTTAAAGAATGTTATCTGCATACAGAGGCTGGATCTGCCTATACAGCCCAGCCTCTGTTGCTATCCCAAACCCCACTAAGGTCCCCCTGCACTCTGCAATCCCTCATAAATTACAGCCGTGCTGTGCGGCTGTGTTTACATCTGTAGTGTCAGTCTCAGCTGCTCCCCCGCCTCCTGCAGAGCTCTGATCCCTGCCCCCGTCCCTTCCCTCCAATCAGCAGGGAGGGAAGGGATGCAGGCGGGGACTGGAGTTCTGCAGGAGGCGGGGAGAGCAGCAGACTGACACTATAGAAATAAACACAGCCAGCTCTGACAAGCTGTTTGTCAGCAGCGTGGCTGTGATTTATGAGGGATTGCAGAGTGCGGGGGGACCTTAGGGGGGTTTGGGATAGCAACAGAGGCTGGGCGGTATAGGCAGATCCAGCCTCTGCATGCAGATAATATTCTTCAAACCCACCTCGGGTTCTCTTTAAAGCTTGCTTTATAGTCTCTTGCACTGTACAGGCTCCATTGTAGACACTATAGAAAACAATCTGAAATAGTACATAACTATGAAATAGGGACGTGCAACAGTATATTTATGAGTACAAAGTATAATAATATCCCACAAAGCTGGTACTCACACAGGTAGAACAATTACAGAAAATCATGTGTGGAGGCCCAGCTACAAGCTTACTGTAATGAAATGGTGAGATTACTGGCTAGTGTGACATTATTTTAGGAGAGGAGGCAACAGGTATTTGCCAGCTGGATTAGGGAAGGGAGATGTGGATACACCTGGATTGAGAGGTGGACTATGGTCCTGACATCACACTGTGGGAGGGGCTTCTCCACAATATCAGCATACAGCCCCCTGATGATCCATTTGAGAAAAGGAAAAGATTTCTCATGGGAAAGGGGGTGTCAGCTACTGATTGGGATGAAGTTCAATCCCTGGTTATGGTTTCTCTTTAAAGCGGACCCAAACCAAACATTTTTTTAATTCTTTGCTTTTCACCCTCCTCTTCGCATAACTAGGGTTATACAGGTGGCAGCCATTAGCAATTCCTCCTTTGCTGGACACCATCTACTCCACCAGTTTGCCGGATTATTTCCCGGCAAAATGAAAGGAAGGGAGGGGTTTCTCCAATAAATGTAAAATATTTTATATTTGTCGTCATGCAGCTGAAAAAAGGCTGCTATTTATTATTATAATATAGAAAATAGATTTTATTTTTGAAATCTTGTATTTTTAATTTGGGTCCACTTTAACATTTGCTGATTTGCCACCAAGCCCTCTCAACATAATGTGGTTGTATACAGATTTGTCAGTTGTGGCAATTGATCACGGTTCTTGAATACTGCATATAGAGGGCCCTTTTCCACTGGAAAGCACAATCTCAAGTGCAATTGTGCTGCCTTGCGATCACGCAACCCCCAATTTACAGTTGATGGGCTTGTGCCCTGAAGCCATTGGAAACGTAGCGCAATTGCACCAAGCATCTCACAGGCCAGCGATTGTGTTCCGCGGAAAAAAAACTAGTCTCGCTAATAGGTCAGCACTGCGATTTACATCTAAACCGTTGTGCTGTTGCAATTGGCAAGAAGGCTGCCATTCAGAGTCTATTGGGCTACCAAGTTGCTGAGGTATCTACTGGTAAGTAAATCCGTGCCAGGTTTTCGGGATCACTTGTGTTCTCCAGTTACCTCCAGCCTGGGAGCAGTTCAGTAACTTAGACCCAATGGGTGTGATTTTTTTTTTTTCCCCAATGGAGAAATGTGCTGTGATCGAAATACAGTGTGTACCTCAAATCCAGTGCGTTTGAGTTTTTGAATATAGCCCAGTGCTCCTTGACAGCATTTTTCAGATTGCGTTAATTTTGCTGCAAGATTCTTGGGGTGCTTTCTGGGAAGGACCCACACACCTCTCTTGGTCACTGTATCTCTACAATTGTTTCTGAATAAACAGAAGAGTTGCAGAAGACTACATAGTGCTCACAACTGGGGAAAAAGCACATTCATGTATAGATTATATCCACAGTCCTGGAGTGCACTCCCATTTAGTAGTCCACAGCTGAAGTGACAGCTTGATAGAGTAGGGAACTATAGTGGCTGTAATGCGCACATATATATGCTTATATAGAGGTGTGCAACTACTAAGCACACGGGTTGTAGGATGAAGATACGTTCCCTACTCTATCAAGCTGTCACTTTAGCTGTGGACTACTAAATGGAATGGGCCCGAAGATGACTTTATTTCTCAGCGCAAGTCTTTACAAGGAGTGCACTCCAGGACTGTGGTTATAATCTATACATGTTACAGGTGTACATACAGTATACATAGGTAGCGCTATAATCTATACATGTTACAGGTGCCCTATTTGGCTAGCCATAGTGGTTTTATGGGGGGAATTTTTTAAATGTCAGTGAATTTTTGTACGCAATTTGGATAATAAATGGTATTGAGATATAATAGGTGAATTGCTCTGGGCTCCCTTACTTTTTGTGTGATGTTCTGCTCTGTTTTTTAGGGTGAGACGGGCTATAATTACCAATGGTGATATCCTGTATATTGGTTTTGTAGTAGTGAAAAAAGCACATTCCTCTGCAGTCACTAAACTGATGAGACATTATTAAAAGAAAGAAAAGCTCTAATGGAGACATTACAATGAGGAAAGCAATGGAAGGTAACATAAATGGGATTATAATCAGGGAACTGTATTATGGAAAACTATAATAGAGGGAATTGTTGCTGGGGATACTCAAAAAGAGGAATAATAATGGAGGGAACAGCTAAAAGGAGCAGCAACTGGGAGCACTATAGTAAATGGCATTGTGATGGAAGACTGGGGGAGGGGGGCTGCGGCGCGCGCGCCGCGCCGCGCCGAAAAAATGGGCGTGGCCATGACATTGTATGGGCGGAGCTAACGTAATGATGTAACAGCGAGGCATAAGAAAGCAGTGTTTACGCCATGATGTGGACAAACGAGACTTTGTATCATGGGTGTGCAGAAACTGTGTGATGCTAATAGTATACCGTAACCACAAAGCAGCAAACATAGCCATCTATGACCATTAAATAATAAATGCAGTAACAGTTACCCCGGACACCAGAAAATAAACGCAATAGGCAACATGTCAGTATAAAATAAATGCAATGCGGGCAAACATGTCAGTACAAAATAAACGCAATGCGGGCAACATGTCAGTACAAAATAAACGCACTGCGG
The DNA here is from genome assembly GCF_040937935.1 of Hyperolius riggenbachi. Classification (NCBI taxonomy): domain Eukaryota; kingdom Metazoa; phylum Chordata; class Amphibia; order Anura; family Hyperoliidae; genus Hyperolius; species Hyperolius riggenbachi. The sequence continues at coordinate 72,565,298 of NC_090655.1, forward strand.
GCAAACATTTCACCAGAAAAGAAACGCACTGCGGCCAAACATTTCACCAGAAAAGAAACGCACTGCGGGCAAACATTTCACCAGAAAAGAAACGCACTGCGGCCAAACATTTCACCAGAAAAGAAACGCAATGCGGGCAAACATTTCGCCAGAAAAGAAACGCACTGCGGGCAAACATTTCGCCAGAAAAGAAACGCACTGCGGGCAAACATTTCACCAGAAAAGAAACGCACTGCGGCCAAACATTTCACCAGAAAAGAAACGCAATGCGGCAAACATTTCGCCAGAAAAGAAACGCACTGCGGGCAAACATTTCGCCAGAAAAGAAACGCACTGCAGGCAAACATTTCGCCAGAAAAGAAACAATGCGGGCAAACAATAACATTTCACTAGAAAAGAAACAATGCGGGCAAACATTTCACCAGAAAAGAAACAATGCGGGCAAACATTTCACCAGAAAAGAAACAATGCGGGCAAACATTTCACCTGGAAAAGAAACAATGCGGGCAAACATTTCACCAGAAAAGAAACAATGCGGGCAAACATTTCACCTGGAAAAGAAACAATGCGGGCAAACATTTCACCAGAAAAGAAACAATGCGGGCAAACATTTCACCTGGAAAAGAAACAATGCGGGCAAACATTTCACCTGGAAAAGAAACAATGCGGGCAAACATTTCACCTGGAAAAGAAACAATGCGGGCAAACATTTCACCTGGAAAAGAAAGCATTTACTCACCTGGCAGAAGTGTCCGGCCTCTGGCGCGCTGCTCCGTCCCGGGACCGTCTTCCTCCTCCTGCTCTTCTCTCCCGCGCTGACAGGGCTACGGCAAGATGGCGCCCGAAGCCCTGTACTAGTGACACAAATAGGTCTCCAGTACAGGGCTTCGGCAGCCATCTTGCCGTAGCCCTGCTCGCCTGCCGGTGTCGGAAACAGACACCGGAAGAGGAGGCTGGAGCGGGGCTGCGGGCAATGAACTGGCACGGCGTCTATAGACGCCGCTGCCAGTTCATTGAGGAGAGAGTGGCCAGAGTCCCGAGGCCGGGACGTCCCGCTGCTGAAAGCGGGACGTTTCCCGGGACCTCATTAAGCCTGGGACAGCGGACCCCGAATCCGGGACGTGTCCCGGGCAATCCGGGACGTCTGGTCACTCTAACACATGGTCTAGCTTTCTTTCATAGCTTTGCTTTGTGTGTCGGTAAACATTCTAATATTTGAAGAGTTTTGAATTGTTTTGCCTTCGTGAGCATGCTTTTGAATGCATTCTATCCATTATGTAGTAGATGAAGAAGAAATAAATATTATGTCTTTCATCAACTGATGATCTGAGTCAATTCATCAGTTTCAAATGTATGTTTCTTTTTGTTTAAGGTTTTGTCTGCAGTTTTCTTCTATGTTGGGGTTTGTCCCATGCGACCTTTTACAAAGGCTTAGTAGGAAATAATTTGCAGTGTTCACCTAAATCGCCCCATAAATCACCATACAATCTATTTCATTGTCATGTTACCAGCAGAAAGTCATTTTTGTTTATTAAGAATGTATTTCGTGGGGCACCTTTATACACGTGTGGTGGTCTTCCCCGAGAGTACGCAGGTTCTGGATCAGTTTACCAAGTAATTTACACTACCATCCGAGCGAAAGTACCTAAGCTACCAGAGGTTGCCCTCCTAGGTATTAAAACCCCTGAACTTACAAAATCCCAGCATAAACTACTAATGCATATTTGTCTTGCCGCAAAAAGAGTGATAGCGGGCTCCTAGAGGACTCCCTCACTTCCCTTTAGCTCATTTAAAACTAAGCTTAGTTATGCGCTCTGTTTTGAAAGATGAAAGCTATCCTGGATGATTCGCTACGGCAATTTGAAAAGGTGTGGAGGCCATATTTTACCTACTACTCACATTGGCTCCCAGCTTCCCTCACTAATGTCTGAGCCTACTGCTCCTGTTTCCTAGAGGGGCTGGTGGGGTGGTGACGGAGCAGCGAACGGTTTCTTCTTTCCTAACCTACTTCTTCCTATTTTCCCTCTTTCTACTTTTTCTTCCTCTAAATGGTTCTGTCCCATTTGCCTAGCAATTCCTGTAGCTTTATAGCTAGGAGACTAATGGAGCCTGGGATTACTTCTCTTCAGATGGAGTTGCCAATTTAAACAATTCCCAGTTTATCCAATAAGAAATAGGATACCTTTAGTCGAATGCTATTGGACCACCAAGACTGAGTGGTGGCCATTGTTATATTGTTTGATTTCTAGCTATCTGTCGACTTTTTGGGGTGTTGGTGAATGTTGCCCTGTGCCGCCGACACCTATGTTAATTTTATGTTAAATTTCTGCGGTTGCAGACTCTGTTGTACCTTATGCTATGCATATTTCAAAGCAGATGTATATTTCATATATGTCTTATAAAGAGCTGTTCACTTTTATTTTAAAAATAATAAAATTTTATGTGACAAAAAAAAAATAATGTATTTCGTTTTTTTTTCTGATGTTCAGAGAAGGTCTATTATTTTCCACTCCTATATAATATTAGTTCAGGTGTAGGACATGCAAAGTCTCTGTTTTATATAACCGGGGAATGGTGTGTATAGCAGTGGGTACTTCTTATTGAGAAGAATAGCATTTCTAAATGTCCCTGTTTATAAACTTGCTGGAGAATTCTTAAACACAGAGTCATGCTTTTGTTGGCCTCAGCTGGTGAGTGCTTGATGATTTTCTGGCCATTCTTAGGAGGGAAGTCTAAACTGTATTTATGTTGAGGGAGCCAGGCTGAATTTTGGGATGACAGAATTCAGATACAGAATCGGAGGTGTAGATAGTTCATTTGGGTCTTTCATCTTCGCCGTCATTGTTTAACTCTTCTTAAATGAAAGAGCTCTTGAAATGCAGGAAAATCGTTAGCGCTAAAGTCTTAACTTGGAATCTGTTTGTTTCTTTTATTTACTGGAGGCACTCAAGCACACTCCTAATCAAATATAAACGGAGGCATTTACTTTCACCTGAGGAAGCAGGAAAACTGCTCGACTCAAATATACACTGAAGGTGGATAATATGCTTTACTTTGTTTCCAATTTCTGGTTAGTTCCTTCATTATTGCACCCCAGTTATAATGTGCATGTCATTATAGGGCACTCTTTACACTGTGGTGATTATAGTGCCTTACAGACTCATGTGGTGGGTAGTGGCTGGCTGGATAGTGTACTGGTTAAGGGCACTGATGACAGGGTTTGAATCTCAGCTCTTCCTATTCAGTACACCAGTACCTATTCAGTAAGGGTCCTTGGGCAAGTCTCCTTAACACTGCTACTGCCTACTGAGTGCATTCCTGCAGCTCTTAAAGAGGAGCTGTTAGGTATAGGGTCTCAGAGACAAAAAATACATATATCAGTAGCTAAAGATTGGCTGTACTTACATTACATATGCATTTCACTGTCCACGTTTGGATTTCACAGAATTTTATTTAGTATATGCAGAGATTGATGCTCCTGACATTTCATGGCAGCTTCCATCTTTGACTGTTTTGTCTGAAGCCAATTGTGATGTCATATCCTCCCTTACCCTGCTTCCTGATTAATTATTCATTAGCCCTCCCAAGTCCCAGCCCTCAGACACTCCTACCAGTCTCTGGTCTTATGCTCTGTACACAAGATACGTTTTCCCGTTCGATCCGCGGGTCGATCGGGATCGATAAGATTATTTCCAACATGCCCGATTCGGATTTCGATCGTTCCTGACGTCGATTTGCATGTTAATTATGCCAAATCGACGGCAGGAACGATCGAAATCCGAATTGAGCATGTTGGAAATAATCTAATCGATCCCGATCGACCCGCGGATCGAACGGGAAAACGCATTGTGTGTATTAGGCATAACGGGGGCATATTGTCTGTCACTCAGCGGGGAGCGATCATGTCATGGGGGGGGGGGCCGCGACTGACAACGCAATCGCTCGCACGGCTCCCCCCACCCCAACTGACAGCGAGATCGCACGCAACCCCCCGTGGGGGTGTGTGGGGGGGGGGGCGGTTGCGATGTCGGTCGGTTTGCAGGCGATTGCGATGTCGGTTGGTTTGTGGGCGATTGCGATATCAGTCGTTTTGCTTGCGATTGCGATGATTGCAAAGTCTTCGTTTTGCGGCCGAGATTGCGATGTCGGTTGTTTTGCTTGGGATTGCGATGTCGGTCGTTTTGCTTGCGATGTCGTTCATTTTGCTTGCGATGTCGGTCGTTTTGCGGGCGATTGCGATGTCGGTCGTTTTGCGGGCGATTGCGATGTCGGTCGTTTTGCAGGCGATTGCGATGTCGGTCGTTTTGCTTGCGATGCCAGTCGTTTTGCTTGCGATTGCGATGTCGGTCGTTTTACTGGCGATTGCGATGTCGGTCGTTTTGCGGGCGATTGCGATGTCGGTCGTTGTGACACCGATCGACGGTGTCACTCGCGGTGGGTGCTGTCACTCCCGGGGGATTGCCGCTGATCCCAGCTCTCACTCGCGGGGGGATGGTGCCGCCGATCGCGGCTGTCACTCGTGGGGGAGGGGGGTGCTGTCACTCGGGGGGGTTGCCGCCGATCGCGGCTGTCACTTGCGGGGGGGGCTGTCACTCGCTTTGGGTGCTGTCACTCGCGGGGGGGGGGGGGGTTAGGGGGGTTGTGCCACCGATCACGGCTGTCACTCGCGGGGGGGGATGTCACTCGCGGGGGGGTGCTGTCACTCGCAGGGGGGGGGAGCCGCCGATTGCGGCTGTCACTCGCGGGGGGATGTCACTCGCGGGGGGTGTCACCTGCAGCTGTCACTCGGGGTATCTGGATGGGGAAGGAAGGAGAGGGAGCAGCCAATGAGGCTGCAGCAGGGCGGGATAGGGAAATGAAGGGGTGGTACAGGGAGGGCAGTAGAAAACCTTCCCATAATGCTGTGCAGGCTGCATGCGGCCTTTTCAGTCTGGTGCGGCCTCTTAAACAGCCTGGAGATAAGGAAGGCTGCTATTCAGCCAACAATAAAGTAAAAGAGTTTTTTAACTTCAGTATTGATATTTGGCTTCCTTCCACACTGTTTAACACAGGGGAACATAGATTAAAATTAGTTGTTTTTGCCTGACAGTTACTCTTCAAGCGCTTTAAATCCGTCAGGAGAAAAGCGCAACACAAATGTCGTTTTGCAGGCGATTGCGATGTCGGTCCTTTTGCTTGCGATGTCGGTCGTTTTGCGGGCGATTGCGATGTCGGTCGTTTTGCGGGCGATTGCGATGTCGGTCGTTTTGCGGGCGATTGCGATGTCGGTCGTTTTGCAGGCGATTGCGATGTCGGTCGTTTTGCTTGCGATGCCAGTCGTTTTGCTTGCGATTGCGATGTCGGTCGTTTTACTGGCGATTGCGATGTCGGTCGTTTTGCGGGCGATTGCGATGTCGGTCGTTTTGCGGGCGATTGCGATGTCGGTCGTTTTGCAGGCGATTGCGATGTCGGTCGTTTTGCTTGCGATGCCAGTCGTTTTGCTTGCGATTGCGATGTCGGTCGTTTTACTGGCGATTGCGATGTCGGTCGTTTTGCGGGCGATTGCGATGTCGGTCGTTGTGACACCGATCGACGGTGTCACTCACGGGGGGGGGGGGGGGGGGGCTGTCACTCGCGGTGGGTGCTGTCACTCCCGGGGGATTGCCGCTGATCCCAGCTCTCACTCGCGGGGGGATGGTGCCGCCGATCGCGGCTGTCACTCGTGGGGGAGGGGGGTGCTGTCACTCGGGGGGGTTGCCGCCGATCGCGGCTGTCACTTGCGGGGGGGGCTGTCACTCGCTTTGGGTGCTGTCACTCGCGCGGGGGGGGGGGGGGGGGTTAGGGGGGTTGTGCCACCGATCACGGCTGTCACTCGCGGGGGGGGATGTCACTCGCGGGGGGGGTGCTGTCACTCGCAGGGGGGGGAGCCGCCGATTGCGGCTGTCACTCGCGGGGGGATGTCACTCGCGGGGGGTGTCACCTGCAGCTGTCACTCGGGGTATCTGGATGGGGAAGGAAGGAGAGAGGGAGCAGCCAATGAGGCTGCAGCAGGGCGGGATAGGGAAATGAAGGGGTGGTACAGGGAGGGCAGTAGAAAACCTTCCCATAATGCTGTGCAGGCTGCATGCGGCCTTTTCAGTCTGGTGCGGCCTCTTAAACAGCCTGGAGATAAGGAAGGCTGCTATTCAGCCAACAATAAAGTAAAAGAGTTTTTTAACTTCAGTATTGATATTTGGCTTCCTTCCACACTGTTTAACACAGGGGAACATAGATTAAAATTAGTTGTTTTTGCCTGACAGTTACTCTTCAAGCGCTTTAAATCCGTCAGGAGAAAAGCGCAACACAAATGTTGGAACTATTATTATTAGTGAGGGTGGAGATTGTGTAGTCACTGGCAATACCTTTTGGGCTTCAATGCTGTATTCTGTTACTGTGGATTGTATTGCGAGGGGTAGCAAGTATCTGCGGCTTGACTCTTGCCTGGTGTTCTCCTGTTGCTTTGGGAGAGTGGCCCCCTCTGCATTTGTTTGGCAGGTTGCCGGGCAATTCATTATGCTACCAGGTCACATGTTGCATGGGTCGTCTCCCATCACCAAGGAGGCTGCCACTCCTACTTCTATGCTTTGCTGTCCTTTTTCTCTGCGTAAGCAAGATATTATATTCATTATGGATGTGTGGTAGAGGCGTTTGGCCTTCTTTTGTGTCTCTTTTTCATTTTAACTAGCAAGCATTTTTTTGAAATTGACTGTTTGGGTCATCAATTAGGAGCTAGGTCCACCACTAACTCTATTTTTAACCAGTTTTAATATATTTTATACTAGTTGGTTCCTCTGTTACATCACCGAGTGGGGTTAGGTTTATCCTCCCCTCCTGCCTCAACAGTGGTTGCCTTGGAGGCAACCCTGGCTTGTGAGTATCCTTTAATTTGACATCACCTTTACCTGCTGTATACTAATTTACTACACTATATTAGGCTCTCGGTTGTCTCCTCCTTTTTTGTTTTAAAATCCAGTGCAATAGGCTAATGTTCAAAATGACAGATTGCTTAGTATGGTCGCACTACCTTCAGGGATCGGAACTCATTCCTTTGCCCAATACTTTGGGCCTGAGTGCTCTACAGATTTGCCAGTAGCTTATAGGTTAGTTCTGCATTGTGTTGATATTGAGGAGGAAGGAGGGATGACAGTGAGGTGCACAATGGAGCTGTGAGGGCATAAGGAGGAGAGCAGTGTACTCTGCTGAAATGATCCAGCAGTCTGGATTTTTCAGAGTCTCTGAGAGACTGCCCTTTCTGCCTGCTTCGACCGAGAACCCGCTAGCATGTGTACCGTGCTTTATAGACTCCAAGAAGACCTTGACAAAAATGTACCACTAACCACTTAAAACTTCCCAACCCCAAATCATTTCAGCATCATCGGCATCATGACTGATGAAGACAGAAGTATCAAGTGCCGAGCAAAGCAACACTAGCTGTATTGGGAGCTTGTATTCCATGCTTCTGGAGGCATGGTAGGGAAAATTTAGTGGAACTTGTCTTGGAAGAAGCTATAACAAGCAAAACTGTTGTCCTGCACCCACCACTACACCCAGGTTGGATTTATACCCCCCCCCCCCCCCCAGGCAAATATGTTGTGGTACCCCTTCCATGTACAGCAATGCCCCTACCATTCAATGTGAGAGCCCCTATACAGGGCAGCTATCAGGGGGGGCAACTGACACTGCAGTGAGGGGCCCAGGGTTTCTGGGGGCCCTGTCCCCCCCCCCCCCCAAAGTGCTGGAAAGGCTGCATGTGCTGGATGCGGGCCTGTTGCTCACTAACCAGCACACTGCGTTCCAGCACTGAGACAAGAGTGACATCAGCTCTTGAAGGTGGGGAGCAGATGAGTGAGCCCGCTACAGTGGACTTTCTATACTGGGGCACCACCTATATCTTGCTAGAGGCTACCTATACTGGGCCACCACCTATACCTGGCTACCTCTACTGGGGCTAGAACCACCTATACCTAGCTAACTATACTAGGGCACTACCTATACTTGACTACCTTTTACTGAGGGCACCACCTGCACCTGGCTACCTGTACTGGGGCACCACCTATACTTGGCTACTTATACTGGGGTGCCTATAGCTTGCTACCTATACTTGGGGGCACCTGTACCTGGCTAACCTATACTGGTGCACCACCCATATCAGGCTATCTATACTGGGGGCAACCATACCAGTCTACCTATACCGGGGCATCACCTATAGTTGAATACTGGGGCACCTGTATCTTGCTGGCCTATACTGGGGCACCAGCTATACCAGGCTCCCTATACTGGGGGCATCTACACCAGGCTACCTATACTGGGCCACCACCTGTAGCTGGCTACTTATACTGGGGGAACCTATACCTGGCTACCTGTACTGGGGGCACCTATGCCTGGATACCTATACTGGGTGCACCTATACCTGGCTAGGGCAGGGGGAGGAGCTGAGACAGAAAAGGACAAGAGGTAACACAGGGGGATAAAAGAGGCACAGGGGGAACAGAGGCGGACAAAAGAGGCACAGGGAGAAAAGAGATGAGACGGGAACATGAGGTCACACAGAGGGACACAAAAGAGGCACAAACTGAGGTGGGACAAAAGAGGCACAGGAAGAAAAGAGGGGGGCAAAAGAGAACAGATAAAGGATAAGAACGGACCTACAAGTCCCTATCTCATTTGTTAACTGGGGACTACCTGTATTTTGCTAGTATTTGGCTCTACCCATAACCATGCCATGGTCACGCCCACTTTTTGCCGCATCACGCTGTGCATGCTGCTTTCTTCAGAGTTGGAGCCATTTTTTTGCGACAGTGCACTTTGCGCACGGATACGGGGGTGGGGTGGCTAGTGGGCAGGTACAGCAACCAGTGGGTGGAAGGGGGACCCCTGCCCCTATTCCATGCGTAACATGCATGTACTGCAGCCCCTTTTTCATGTACAAGCTCCCTTAGACATCAGCTTCTGTTTTCATGTGTTGCTCCCCAAATGCAGCCTTCTCTTTCATATGCAGCAACCCCTATTTCATGTCCTGGTTAAGGCTGCAGTCGCCCAAGGCCTGGGCCTGTGTGGCCTTTTCAAAAATCTGGCCCTGGCTACACTGTCCATCAGGTTTGTGCACCTCTTATCACTGTCAATCTCCGTAGTTGAGATGTCAGCGCGTTAAACTTATAAAGCCGCAACAGTGCTGAACCCGCCTCTTCTGTTTGTGAATTGATTTGCAATTTAGTCCAGAGCGCATGCTTAATGTTAACGGTGGATGTGGCCGAAGACTGGGGATTCACTATTGGTGGTGCCTGCACTGTTCACATCTTCTGTTCCACCATGATAGGTTAAATCTAACACAACTGCTTCCCATTTCTGGTAAACTGAAGGAGCTATGAAGGGAACACATGTGGGTATTCAGAAGCAGATGGGGAATTTCCAGTTAAGCTGGAAATTTCCCTAAAGCCATTTTATGAAGTTTGTTTTTTACATGGAGGATTATGTAGGCTGCTTAAGAAATGCCCATTAGTGACAATGCAAGAAAGGGAACTTCTGCATTCTGTACACTCTCCAGACTCGCTTTGCCAAATTGAGGACATAATGTTTATTTTTTGATGGGACAGGAAGTTTATCATTTTGTGTTATGGATGTTGGAGAGGCCTGCAGGAACTTTGACATTTCAATTTTGCAGAGTAGGAAACTTAACATCTAATAACATTACAAAGCGTGCCGTGGTACCAAGAAAAATTGCATTTCGTGCCTTCTTTTTCCATCTAATTCATCGTAATATTTATCTTAATGGCAATGTCTGTTAACTGAAATGGAAAGTGCTATTTAAATAAAGTATATTATTGTAAAATATATACGGGTAACGTGAGCAGGTCCATAAAATATTCTTTAAGGGACGTGTGTTAGACATTAGATCGCAGTTGAGCGCGTTAATTGGAATCTAGATGGTATCATAACCACAAGCACCAGATAAACATGCGTGCTGAGCTAGGCAGACATGTTCAGCCCTCCTGAGTGTAGAGGAGGGAAGGGCCCGTGCTGAGTCCAAATGCCTGGTAAATTTCATCTGTTAGTAGCTTAAAGAGTAACTCCAGTGAAAATGATGTAGTAAAAAGTGCTTCATTTTTTACAATAATTATGTATAAATGATTTAGTCAGTGTTTGTCCATTGTAAAAGCTTTCCTCTCCCTGATTTACATTTTGACATTTATCACATGGGGATGTCAGTGGAAGTAGCTGCTGCTTGCTTTTTTGACAGTTGGAAACAGCTGTAACCCGCTATTTCCCACAATGCAACGAGGTTCACAAACAGGAAACTGCCAGGACCATGGTCCTCACAGTTTCCTGTGGTAGGGGTTTCACCACAATATCAGCCATACAGAGCCCCCTGATGATCCGTTTGTGAAAAGAAATAGATTTCTCATGTAAAAGGGGGTATCAGCTACTGATTGGAATGAAGTTCAATTTTTGTTCACGGTTTCTCTTTTTCAGCTTCAATTTCAACACTTTAACACTTAAAGTGGAATTGCAAGTGCAGTTGTGCTGTGTTTGCGATTCCACAAGCTGCTATTTCCACATGCCGCAATCACACCAAAAATCGTGTAGGCAGGTGATTGCGACTCGGGCAAAAACAAATCACGCTTATAGAAAATGAGAACCGCGATTTTCATGTAAATTTCAGTACTGTTGCGGTCAGCAAAATTGCTGCGATCTGCTTTTTGAAGCGGATCGCAAGTGGAAAAAACACCTTTAGGACTTCAGTTGGCTTTGTGATAGGGACATCGTTTTCTTTAAAGTGAAACAAGTAACATTTTTAGCCATAGGGCATATCAATAGCACATTAAAAATGCATGACAACAATGTGGCTCATTACTAAAAAAAAATCCATCCTACCTGTTCGTTTTACATTTAAATGTTTGTTAGAGGCTTTTATTGCTCTACTTCCACGGCCTGCAATAAGCAGAAAGAACAGCCAGATAAGGAATGCTGTAATTGGCAGTAGCTATGTGCAAACAAAAGCTTTCATCAGTGGGGAGATGGGACAATGTTGTTCAAACAGTTTAGAGAGTCACACTTGATTACATTCACACCTTCTCCTGGATAAATAAAGGGAACGGGGGGGGGGGGGGGGGGGGAGACGGCAGCTCCTACAGCTATTCGAAACCAGGACAAACTGCAGGGAAAAAAGCTGCTTGTATCCCTTTAATGGCTTCTTTTATGAATTGGCCACCACAGATTTACATGTTCAAGAACACAAATTCTACTTGCTTACTTTTCTTGTTCGTTTAGCTTCAGTATCACTAATATGCATATGACATGTATGTCTCTCTAATAAACTTTTCCCGCTTTAACTTCTTGTATCCTTAAAGAGACACTGAAGCGAGAATAAAATGCTGCTATCCCGGGGTTAAACGGGAGTCCCTTCACCCCCCCCCCCCCCCGCAAAAATCAACGACCAAATTGGTCGTAGATTTTACTGCTCCTAGAGGCAGGGCTATCGGCTGCAGCCCTGCCTCTAGTCGCGTCTATCAGCGGCGCATCGCCGCCTCTCCCCCACCCCTCCCCCACCCCTCCCCCGCCCCTCTCAGTGAAGGAAGACTGAGAGGGGCGGGGGAGAGGCGGAGATACGCGCTGACGGACGCGCGTGGAGCAGGGCTGCGGCGGTTAGCCCTGCCTCAATCCGGAAGAGATCCCCGGCTGCTCGAGGGGATTTGTGAGGTAAGGGACCCCCGTTTAGCGGCGCGATAGCGGCGCGATAGCGGCGGTTTAGCAGGGGCACACGTGACCCTGCTAACTTTGAGCTCTGAAGCGAGATTTATTCTCGCTTCAGAGTCTCTTTAAGTTTTAGTGCTGTCATAATAAAGTTGGCACATTGCTTTTTTAAATCAGAAGACATTATGGACTCCTCTCGTGGGGAACAATACAACAAAATGTTCTATTTTCAACCCTAAGGAAGGGATACATTGTGGCCTAAAAGTGTTGGCGAGTCCATTGTCTGCTTATGAATATCTAACTTCTTGTGCCAAGATTAGCCTCCCGGTTACATTTTTGGATCTTGGTGTGAGTCCTACACCCCAAGCTGTGCACCCACTTGGTGGTTAGCAAGGGGCATGTGTTCCATTATTGACTCTGTCTATTGCTCTTCAATGTTCTATTGCTTTCTTAATGAGAAGCCAAGGCGTAAAAAAAAATAGTAAAGTGAATACTTACCTAAGGTGAGGGAAGACTCTGGATGTGCCACTGCCTGGGAAGCTCCTCATCAGGGCCACTCTCCTCTTCTGTGACAAGCGTGGCCATGCTGCAGCCGCACCTGCTCAGTAGCACGGAACCAAAGTAGCACTGCATCTGTTGAAAGGCCTTCCCAGAAAGACCTGTTTGGGCAGCAGATTTTAAAAGTGTGTACAGTACATAGCTGTAGAGAAACAGTGACCAAGAATTAAACTTCATCTCAATCAGTAGCTGATACCCGCTTTCCCATGAGAAATCTTTTCCTTTTCACAAACGGATCATCAGGGGGCGCTGTATGGCTGATAATGTGGTGAAACCCCTCCCACAGTGTAATGTCAGGACCCTGTCTGTGAACCTCGTTGCATTGTGGGAAATAACAGCTGTTTACAGCTGGGTCCAACTTCCAAAAAAGCAAGCAGCATCTCCTTCCACTGACATCACCTGCCAGCAGTAAAAATGTCACCATGTGGTAAATGTCAGAATGTAAATATAGGAGAGGAAAGATTTTACAATGGAAAAATACTGTCTAAATCATTTATACATAATAATTCTAAAAATTAAGCCCTTTTTTTATTATTTTTTTCACTGGAGTTCCTCTTTAAACATTATAGGGAAATTCTGTGTCGTATCCGTCTGAAATGTTTTGTCATAACTTTAGAATTCTAAGATGTCCTGTCGATCAATTTAATTATGTTTTTCTCTGTACAAGAAATTTCAGTTTGTGAATTTTTTTTTTAAGTGCTGGGCTGAAAGGAAAACATAATTAACATGCAAATACTCTTCAAAAAAAATTGATAAAATGCAATATATTTAAATACTAAATATAACTCTCTCATTTGGTAGTTTCATCCCCTTCTTTAAATCCTTACAGGATAATACTGTTTGGTTTTGTTCTGTCTCTTTGTGGAAGGAATACAATTTCTCCGTAATTAGAGATTTTGTCTTTAACATCTTGGTACAAGTTGTACCAAAAGAAAAGTCTACATTTTGTGGCTGCTAATTATGCTTGGATTTTATATTACCAAAGCGTGCATCGGAGCTTTCTCTATAGTCTTAATACATTTTCACTAGTTAGGCACAGCATAGATTAAGTTGAATTTTGACAGTCAAATTATACAGTTTTTAGAACACTGATTGGGTATTGGATGTTTTTATAAATCACCCCATGTTTCTTTACCTTTTTATTATGGTTTTTGGAGGCAGTCTTGTGAACATTCTAATCTATATTGTATACAGGTAGTCCCCGACTTACGAACGCCTGACTTACAAATGGCATGGATTCTGTGTTTTTTTCGATTTTAACTACTTCAGCCTTCAGTGTTGTTCACCTTATGCATCCGAGCAACTTTCACCTCCTATTCATTCGCCAATAACTTTCACTACTTATCACACTGAAATTATCTATATCTTCTTTGGGTGGTACATTTTGATAACAATTATTTTATTCTAAATGTATTTTAACAGGAAGATGAAGAAAGAAATGGAAAAAAAAAGTTTTTGGCCATTATAGTTTGAAATGAATACATGCTACTGTAATTAAAACTCATGTATTTTATTTGGCCATTTGTCCCGGTTATTACACCGTTTAAATTATGTCCCTATCACAATTTATGGTGCTGATATTTTATTTGGAAATGTGCATTTTTTTAATTTGCATCCATCACTATTTAGAAGCTTATAATTTAAAAAAAATACAGTAATATACTCTCTTGACATGCATATTTAAAAAAGTTCAGACCCTTAGCTAACTATTTATGTTGTTGTTGTTTTTTTTTTAATTGTGATTTTTTTTTTTAATTAAAATTTTTATTTGGGTAATATTTGGTGTGGGAGGTAAACAGTTAATTTGAAATGTAATATAATGTGTATATTTAATAAGAAATGGATGTGGGTGTAGTTCTACTATTTAGCCACAAGATGGCCACAGTCAAAAAGTCCTGGAAGCGAACAATCTCGCTTCCAGGAACTACAAAGAGGATGGGAAACTTTTTTATTCGCAGAAAGACAGCGGCCTCTGATAAGAGGCCGGCGGTTTTTCTGCAGCGGACTTAAATTCCCAGGGCTCACGGAAGTCTTAAATTCTCAGGGCTAACGGAAGTCCGCGGGAGCACGCGAGATCTCGTGCCCGACACCGCTGCAGCAGCACAGTTTATCTGGATGGATATATCCATCCAGATAGACTTAAGTGGTTAAAAAAATTCTAAGAAAAAAATGGCTTTTAAACTTGTATAAGCATGTACAGAGGGCAGAGGTGACACAGAGGGGGTACACTGGAGGCACAGGGGTGCAGGGGACAGAGATGGCCAATGTTCCGACGTAAGAACGAACCTAGAGTCCCTATCTCGATTGTTAACCGGGGACTACCTGTATTTTGTACCATCATACCACTAGTTATATCCATTGCCCATTTAAGCTAGGTCCACACACAGAGCTACAATCTGAACAGTCACAAGAGATCCAATGTACTATGTGTCAATTCAGGTACTCGTGGCTGTAACAGACATGTCGTAGATGCTACTATGCTATCTATGACCTGTCCATATCCTGGCCAGTGTCTGGAAGTGTCATACAAAAGAATTTTACACCACCAGATCCCTAGTGTCTAGTGGTTCCTTTTCTCTTCCCCATTCAATGATCCCTGGTGTCTAGTGGTTCCACCTCCCTGCTCTGTCCGCTCCATTAAGTGGTCCAAAGCAAGAGTTTTGACCATTTATCTGAACCTACTGCCCACACTATGTGCTATTTTTAGCTTGTGGACAGATCAGTCAAGTTGCTCATAAGAAGCAGATGGGAGGAGTTTGTGGTCTTATGACCACTTCCCAATTTAGCACATGATGGCAACTAGTCAATCAATCAGAGTGACACTTCTATCATCTATGATCATAGCAGTCACATACTTCTCCATGAGATCTGCTACATGCAAGCAACACTACAGATCAGCAATGTAGACAGCCAGGCTAAATTTCAGCAAACCTAAAAGAGAACCTGTCTCAAATCAAATCAAAGATAGCTTTATTGGGATGACCAAGATTCCTACAGGCATTGCCAAAGCTGTTATGCTCCTCTGTCTGCTGCATGCTGTGACATAATGTGCAGTGATTCACTGTGGATTCCTCTTCTCCCAGTTAGATATGTTTTTCTCTCATCTTCTAATGTGAGAAAGTCTGGGAATAGTTCCATCAATTTCTTAGAGTATGTGTTCCTGGTTGCAGTATGTTTGGGGCAGTGCCGCAGGAAGTGGTTTTCATTCTCAAGGATCTTCTGTTCACAGTCTTGGCATAGTCTCCCCTCCCTGGGTTTGTACGTCTGTCTGTGTCTCCCAGACTCTAATTCGAGGTTGTGAGCACTCAGTCTGTAGACACTCAGGATTTGCCTCTCTTGAGAGTTTTGGAGCTTTTTCAGGTATGGGGCCATTTTTTATTCTCTTTGTAGGGACTGGTATACGGTTAGCGTTTGTGACTGTTTTATTTCACTCTCCTATTTTTCCACATAGTCCTCTTTGCTCTTGGCTGTGGTTTGTTTTATCTGGACTCTTGTTAAGACCTGTGGGTCGGGGGTAGGAGGGCGTGTAGACTTGACCACTTTCTTCAGTGCTTAGGCGACATGGCTTTGTAGTGGGGTGAGTCGGGGCTGCTGTTCTGTAGGTGAGCCCAAAAGGACAACACTCACAACACAATATATGATCAAAGACAGACAAATTTGTTGCACGATCTGCAGATATACATGGAAAACCATGAAACTATTCTGCCTATTCTAACTGTGCCTATTTTAAATAAGGGAAATATCTACATCTATATTATGTTGTATTGCATTTAGAATGGTGCTCATGGCAGATTTAAAGTGTACCTTTACTCATCCTTGTGTTAGCAAGTTCCCAGGATGTTTATAGGTAAAGTGCCACAAACTTTAAAGGACAAGCAATGTGAGAGAAATGAAACTATCTTTTATTTACCTGGGGCTTTTTCCAGCTCCTACAAGTCGTGTCCCTCGCCGCAGCTCCGGTCTTCTCCAGTCTCCCGGCAACAGCCTCTGAAATTCGCTGACGACCCAGATGGGTTGGTGTATTCTGTGCATGCACGGGCGTGAGCACGCACCTACATCACTGGGAGCGTACTGCATCTCTGCAGGTATTTGGGTAAAGGGGAGAAGTTCAGGGAAATAATATGGCTGTTTATGGCTTCTACTGTTTATCCTGGAGTATAGATTTACTTTAAGGCAATTTCTATTTTAAAGTGGACCTGAACTACAGAACAGATGGAAAACCTAGAGAAATGCACCCTGTATGTATTTTGAGAGTTGAGCCTGGTTAATTCCCCCTCATTTGTGTCTAATCATAAGTTGTCATTTGATCTCTCCCCATGTCACATGACTTGCCACGGCAGATTAGCGCATTTGAAAGCACAGACTATTAACAATATGTCTTTTCCATGAATCGGGAAGTGGAAACAGTGAAGATTTATTTTAGCTGTAACAAAGATTTTTTTCTGTTTAAAGGTTATTATACTGTTCGTATCTTTTAGAGCAGAGAGGACATTCTGAGTTCTGGTCCACTTTAAAGTTGCCCATGGAAAATGGTCCATTGAATTACCACCAGGCAAAACCTTATACAAGTCTGGCAATTTGATCAGAAGCACCTGAAAAATGTACGTCAATCTCTGTTATCAAGACTGAAATATAGTCTGAACTGAACAGAAATATTGTGATGTAAACTTTGAATTTTTGAGTCAATTTAATCAAATCGGAATCATTTTAGGAATTAATGATATCCATTTTAATGCACCTGATTTGTTAGAATCACATGAAAAGAGTAAATTACTTTTTCTGGGATTATGAAACAATTAGTTTGAGCTGTTAAGAATTTTTCCTGGTTTTCTGGGCCACAAATGCTTCATACGTTACCAGTCAGATCCCTGCACAATCTGGGCCCTGGATACATAAAGGACTTGCTGAAGCTGCACCACACCTCTCACAACCTCAGACCAGCAAGTTCTATAAACTTGGACACTCCCAGAGTGCACCTCAAAAAATCTGGAGATAGAGCATTCTGTCATGCTGCCCCTACTCTTTAGAACTCCCTGCCACACCCAGTAAAGACAGCACAATCCCTGGAGCTATTCAAATCCAGACTGAAAAGCCACCTGTTTAGCCTGGCATTTCCGGACTTATAAAAGTCTTCCTCTGTACCACGATGGTCTGAGCCATGCTTATGCGCTTTGAGTCCTATGGGAGAAAGCTCTCTACAAATGTTATTTGTTGTTGTTGTTGTTGTCAGATCAGTAAAATTCACCAATAAAATAAGTAATACGTATAAATCTTCCTGACGAGCCTTTGTGAAGGGTGAAACAGCGGTCAACCTGCTGCACTGGCGACCTTCCTTATCCCAAATGATTGCTTTTAATACCATTTTTGTATGAAAAAAATTTGGATTAGCAACTTGAATGTGCCCTGTGCTTTGTGTCGTTGTGGATTGGATTGCTGTTCTGCTGGGGGGGTTGCACTTCTGGTGAACTGCTGGGAGTTTTGTTGCACCTCACCTCTTCTTTTTGTGATACATTCTTTGAAAGTCCTAGTGAAAAGAATCCTGCCTACACTTTCCCATAATGCTCCTGTGAGGTAGACTTTGTAATAATTGCCTAGGCAAAGCTGGCTCAGTGAAATAGCCCCTTACCCCTTTCCCCCAATCAGTACCAATAAAAAAAACTATCATGTTTGGCTAATGCTACATTTGTGCTGCAAAAATTAAGATATGTGCTACTTTCGCTTTGAAGACTATAATCGTGTGATACGGCTCTGTCTGTCACCCCATGTTTACGTCGTACGTATCGCGTACATTTTTATTGTCCACCGCTGCCAAATAAGTTGCCACTTTTTAAATTCAATTAATACTGATAAATGAAGAAAATGGCAGTTATTTTTTCTCAATTTTATGACATCATCCAGCCCCCCCCCCTCCCCATAACAGTGTATAGATATGAAACCAGCATGGTTGGGCAGTGCCGCATTTGTGCCCCTTTGTGCTCCAAAAATCTTTGTTCTGTATTTTATAGTATTGAGATATTTTTAAAAGTCAAACGTTCACCAAGCTTTGCACATTTGAAGGGGGTGCGAGTGAATTTTTTAAAAACTGAAATATCTCATTCAAAAATTATAAAAGATTTTACAATATTTTTTTCATCAAAATGGGCACAAAAGCAGCAGTACCCAACCATACCCGTTCCATGTCTGTGTGCCGTTGTAGTGGAGTTGCATGACCTTGTGTGGAATAAATAATTGCTATTATCTTCAAAATAAAAGCTGCAGAAATCTTTATTTTTGTGGCACAAGTTGGCACACATGTAACACTAATCAAACAAACAGTGGCGTAGCAATAGGGGTTGCAGAGGTCGCGACCACATCAGGGCCCTTGGGCCAGAGGTGCCCTCCTTCAACCGTAGTATTAGCTCTTTATTGGGCCTGTGCTGGTAATTATCACTTCTATTGAAGCTTTGAATAGTAGTAATCATTAACAAATGGTCCCCCATTCCCTTCTTGCACCTCTGACACTGTGGTTGTCCTTGGCAGATTTAGGTGCGCTGTATCAATTGTTATGTATAGAGTGCTTGGGGGGCCCAGGTAAGACTTGCATCGGGGCCCATAGCTCCTTAGCTACACCACTGCAAAAAGAATAGAATTTTTATTTTTGCTGATTGTAGGGGAACCAGCTACACACAGTTTGCAAAGTTGATGGAAGTTCAAAGGAAGCTTTTTGCCAATGAAAAAAATGTGTATTTATTATATGCAATAATCTAATTAGCAGCAATGCTAGCAGGGCTTTGTAATCTAGTCTAATTACAGTGTTTCCAATACATTGTTTAACAATGCTGTGGTTTCAACGCTGGCTGTTTTGGGCAGTATTTTGGGGGGTTAGTACCTTTTTAACGTTGTTTTAAAACCTTGGCTTTTATATGGCTACTCCCTGATTATGGCTAACCTTTTAACGCATGATTATAATCCCAAAACTAAAATTTAAGTAACCACTCTTAGTTACATAAAAGAACATTTGAAAGCATTCTCAAGTATTCCTTTTGTGTAACATCATTTATTTTTTCTGCACTGCTCATCTCTGGTCAATGTCAAAGGCAAGAATCTCCCTGTGTGTATGTGGCTTGAGACTCAGACTTGGAATAGAGAAGAAACGCATGCATTTAGCACTGACGACCTACATACACATTCTGGGACCGTGATGTAGTACATATCACAGGCAGGCCATTAACACGATGACTAAACAACCAGCCTTGTTTAAAAATCAGATCACTGATGGCAGACTACATATTTTTGAGATGAGGTTTCCTTTAATCCACGGTAGTCCACGGGAATTAACGTCCTGCTTCAGCACGAAACAGAATCTTCTTAAGTAACTGGCTTAGAGAGCTGTAAAAATCAAAACAAATCGTTTTACTTGGCCTGCAACTTTAGCCTTACAACATAACACCCTTCCCTTTAATTAAATGAATTCTCTTTCAGAGGGCTAATCCAGATTAAGGAGCATCATGTACACTTGGGCAATCTGATTAATATATCATAGTTATCCTATCATGAAACATTTGAGTGTTAAGTGTGGTGTGTGTTTATACTCTAAAACTCTAAGCACTTTTTTTTAATACACTGACGATGCGTGCACCAGGACCTTACACACCACGTGGCATAGCTTGTGGTTAATATATCTGTGAGTGTTGAGAAAGCCCACCATTTGACTTAATAAGGAAACAGTGTAGGTTCTTGCTTACGTTTAGCCCAGTGCAGCATATGCATAACCTCTGTCAGCACACAGAATGGTAAACATGAGCCTTTTTTTTCTCTAATACTGTAACAGAGGGAAAGGTTTCCAGATACTGTCTGTTACGGTTAATGTGCTGCATGATGCCACTGCTGTGAGGGATACCATTTCCAGCTTCCTCAAATATTCAAGTCCAATCAATAAGAATTTACAGATAAAGCATGTCAGATAACGTAGGGCAGTCTTCACTGCACAGTATGTATGAACCTTGCTGGTAGATGACAAGCTAAGTCCTGCCTTGGAAGAAAATGTTAAGAAAACTTTTGCTGTTCAATGTATTTATTTATTTTTTTAAGATACACTGCGCGAGGCCGGTTTTACATTTAAGGTCGTGCTTTTGTGGTGCGCTGCCCCGCCTCCACTGCATTGCACCGCAACGCACAAAACCACAAACATGACACTGTGGCACAGCATGCCAACCGGGTCATATGCAGAGTGCCACGCCCCTCGCCAAGTGCCGTACTCCCTGCTGGACAGCACGGCTGTGGAGTCAGTACTCCTCAGTTTATGGAACCTCTGACTCCAGGTACCCAAAATTGCTCGAACTCCATGACTCCTTAGACTAATTTTTACAAAGGCTATGGATTTGGTTCCAAAATAATCACTCAGACTCCTCAGTTTATTGAAACCTCCGACTCCAGATACCCAGAATTGCTCAGACTCCTTAACTCTGACTCTGACTCGACAGCCCTGCTGGACAGAAAGTACGTCACTGGGATTCCCAGGGATCCCCTTCGGATTCCCTTCGGATTCCCGTTGTTCCCTGCATGCGCCATATTGCTGCCGCCAGCCTTTTCAAAGGTATGCGTCACCAATTGACTTCCGGCATGGGGGAAGTCTGGCGGTAAAACGATGTTAACTTTGCTGCGGATCGGGCACTTTGGGCACAACAGGATGCGGTATGTATGCTAGGCCTCATTACCTTGCATTGCTGCTCCGTTACCCTGCGGTAAAACAGGGTAATGCAACACACACTGGCTGTGCAAGTGTAAAACGTATGAAAACTCTTAAGGGCCGGTTCACACTTGCAAATGCAAAATGAAATTACCTAGCAATTGTGATTTTTGTAGTGTGATTTTTTTTAGAGATTGTTTAGCGATTGTGATTTGCGATTTCCAAAATGCTACAGGCAGCGTGTTTGTGATTTGAACCAAATTGCGATGCTGCAGTGTTAATGAAATATGTTGTGATCAGCAAAGCGCTGACAAAACACTCCAGTGTAGATGGAGCCATAGGCTATGTATTTACACTAGACTCTAATCTTAGCCTTTTCCCAACAGGAAAAATACAATAGAACTGATTTGTAGTCAGTAAGCTGTTTCCAACCAATACATTTACTTTGTTGTGCGAGAAAAAAAACCTGACAGCAGATTGCACCTTCCTGGACACTGTGCACGTTTGTGCATTGACTAACGTTGCGTGGCTATGGAGCAAGCGTTTCCTTGGGTACAAATTCTAATGGTGTTTCAGAGACTGCACATAACCTGCACCTAGAGCCAACTGAGACTTACACACTTGAGATAAAAGTCTTTGAAAAATGAAAGATCACAGACCAATTTTACCCCCTTCCATGTAGTATGAGAGCCATACCTACACAGTCTATTCTATGGAGCTGAACTCCCCATCAGATAAAAATCTTTGCAAGATGCTGCACACAAAGATGTTGTACACATGCAACAGATCAGTATCTGCAAAAGATCTGTTGCATGTGTACAACATTACCCCTTAAAGTTCTCAATGGGTGCTGTATATTTCGTATTTTTGCAAAAAATACGAAATATACAGCACCCATTGAGAACTTTAAGTCAGCAGTGACTGGAGAAGAATTCGTTATGATGAGTAAAATGAATTGCACAACAACCAGTGTGATATACGTTAGAGTGCGGTTGTAATAAACAATACGTGGGGAGGACAAAGATAAAACTGTTATCAAGGATTGGGGAACATATAAACAATATCAAGAAGAAGAGTAAAAAACATCCATTAAGCAAGCACTTCACGGAACACCACAGGAGCAGCCTGCAGACTTTTAGGTTTTATGCTATTCAGATAGTAGCAAGAGATTGGAGAGGAGGAGATTTTATAAAAAAATGTCCCGGGCAGAGACTAACTGGATCTATACACTAGACAGCTTAGCCCCATGGGGTCTGAATTCTGACGTAGAGCTATTTGTCTTTGAATGAGAGAAGTGACGTATACTGACCATTGAATGAATTAATTGAAGGAACAAAGCTATGGGAAGGAACAATAGAGCAGGGTGGAGTTACGGCAGAGTATAAAAAGGCGATAGATCCAATGAGAGCCAGCTCTGACGAAGGTAGGCGGACCTACCGAAACGCGTAAGCTGATTGGCTGTTCAAACGAGTGGTGACATCACCTGAATTTCCGGCAGAAAGTACCGGTATTCACGTATGCCATTGGATCTAGACGGCAACAAGCCGAACACCATCCGGAGTGACGCCGGCCAGGACTCAATGCCGCTTTAGACCATTCGGACTTTTGAACATCTCTGTCAAATCTCCACAGCTCAGAGGTTTCGTGAGTTTACTATGTATTGCTGCTATATTCATTGCTGCTAATGAGACTCATCCAGCTAATGCGGAAGACGGAGTGTATGTCAAAATACGGAGATTGCTGATCTATACGGATTTCATTTAATTACTGTTATACCTATCACTTTATGAAATGTGTCCATGGATGTGGATTATAGACTAAGAGCCATTTGAATTACTGGAGAATCCGCTAGTCACTGGACTATTTTTATATATTTTTATGTTTATTTTATTTTTGCATTTTTTGAATCTATATCAAGGATCCAATAGAAAGAAGTACAGAGTTTGGGTGGTTGAGGGCTCAATAGTGCACTATTGATAGACAAGTTGGATGCCGTTTTAGGTAGTTCTTAAATGAATGTTGCTAGTCTACTATATGGTGATTATATGAAAAATGTTGCGCTGCCTCACAGTCCACTCATGAGCAAAAGTCCTTCACCAACTGGCCTCCAGCTAGACTTCCACTCGTCTTCACATCCAGTAATCCTCAGAAAAGAACAAAAACAAACACGATCATCGCATAGACTGTTAGTCCAAGCACGATCCTCCACCAACTAGGCCCCGTGTGATGTTTAGAGGTTAACACCTTCCTCCTGTGCTCCAACCACCCGAAGGAACCGCACTCACCTTTGGTCGTAGCTGCCCAGACCTTACAGACAGCCTACAGCGCATAAGGTAACCACCCGATCCAAGTCCAGGTTATAACTTGCTTCTCCTTACTTCCAACACTCACAATGATTCCAGATTCAGATCACAGTAAGAGAAAAATTAAAATATCATAGCGTAGACTGCTAAACTTAGATT
Source organism: Hyperolius riggenbachi (assembly GCF_040937935.1). Lineage (NCBI taxonomy): Eukaryota > Metazoa > Chordata > Amphibia > Anura > Hyperoliidae > Hyperolius > Hyperolius riggenbachi. The sequence goes on from NC_090655.1 coordinate 72,588,695, forward strand.
TCCAGGGGGGACCTCTCCCACACTGATTACACCGTGTTTATGCCTCTATGGGGGCCACCACTTCACTCACTGGTGATCCACCACCTGCCAGGACCAAGCTCACCTTTGATACCGGCTGCCCCTCTCACAGACAGCTGTCTAGCTTATTGGTGAGCGATCCTCACACAATGCTTGGCCAATGTGTGGTCCTCCAGAGCATTCAGTGTATGCACAACCCACTGCAACTGAACAAGCTCATATAGTGTAAAACCTTTTAATAAGAGCAGTGTTCTCCCCAGAAATTTTTTCCAGCCGGGTGGCATGAAAAAGTAGCCGGGTGGGGTGCGACAGGAAAATGTATGTGGTATTTACTACCCCGTCTCACCCTCAAACCACCCCCATCCATATATTGCTTACCTACTCATTGGTGGTGAGTGCCCACTATTATTATTACTTAAGTATTTATATAGCTCAGACAAATTCCGCAGCGCTGTACAGCGTAAGTTGTCTTGTCACTTAACTGTCCATTAAAGTGGCTCAGTCTAGTTCCTACCATAGTCATATGTGTGTATTGTATGTATTGTAGTCTATGGCTAATTTAGGGGGAAGCCAGTGAACTTATCTGTATGGTTTTGGGATTTGGGAGGAAACTGGAGTGCCCAGCAGAAACCCATGCAGACACAGGGAGAACATACAGACTCCATGCAGATAGTGCCCTTCTGATTATCTCCCTGCAGCAGTACTGGTAAAAGCAGGGACATGTGAGCCCTTTGCGTCATCTGAAAGGCGACTAAATGCTGTAAGCCCACCCAGAGCTGTGTATCAGTGTTGGTTATAAAATTAAGCCACGCTGCTATACAGCCCTGTGCAGGTTTACAGCGCATGGCTGCCTGTCAGATGACACAGAAAATACTGTTCTTTACCTAAATGTATCTGTGCTGCAGCAGTGGAGATCTGCTATACAGTATAGAAAAAGCAGTGATGTCTTGTAGCAATGATGCCTCTGAGGAAGGAATGGTAGGACTAGGGGTGGGTGAAGGCAGAGGATACAAGGTACAGACCTTTTTGAAAAATTCTGGGCAAAGGTGGCAGGAAATGGAGGCAGACTGCAGTCCAATCAGAATTTTTTTTTTTCATTTAGCAGTACAGGATCTGGCCCTCACCTCTCGCACAGACAGTGCAGTAGGAATTGAGGAAACTAAAATGGCTCGGCCTCTCCTGCTATATACTAGCATGAATGAACTCTATGTGACCTGGTCAGTGGTCACAGAAGTCAGACCAGAGCGAGCCCAGATGGAATGTGAGGAGTGGGGGACAGCATTACTGTGCGGGCTGCCATGCTCCATTAGCTGGCCACACGCTGTGAGGTCTAGAAAGTGTGACTCGCTTGCTTAAGCGTAACCATGCTGTCCCGGCTATCAGAAGAATACGGAGGACAGCAGTAGCTGGAGGTAGAGCCTGACATGCTGGACGCTTGCAGAGAGAAGGGACCTGGCTGTGAGGAGTACAAGCAGAGGGAGAAGCTGTGGTATTTGGAAACTGTGACTGCATCAATAAATCCTCGTCTGCCAAACCATGTGCGCGTACCTCATACAGGCTCGAGTCTCCCTGCTATGTAAACTCCGGCAAGCAGACAGCCTCTAACACGCCCCTCACAGTCTATAGGCTAGCGCAGATGGTCCCACCTCTCACCACGCGCTGAGCCAATGAATGTACGAGTCTGCCGGGAAGCAGAAGAGTTTGTACTCAGAATAGCAGAGCAGATTCAGGACAGAGCTGGGTTTTGCCATTTTGCAAGAGAGCCCAGCGCGTCTTGATAGATCACGTGAAACCAGCCGGGCGGTGCTTAATTTCAAGTGGGCGGCCCGCCCACTTGTTTGATTCTGGGGAGAACACTGAAGAGCAATTAAAAAAGAGTGCTACTCACAAGCGTAAAAAGATAACGGGCATATCATAAAAACAATCCTGAGGACGTCTCCTCTGCACACTGCCGCCTTCTGCCCGCCTAGCCACGCCCTACGCGTTTCGTCTCAACGACTCATCAGGGCCCCTGATGAGTCTCAACGACTCTGAGGAATATAACTTTTTACTATATGGTGATGTTATTTGTACTTATGCGAAGCCCACTATCTTCATTTTATTAAGGAATCCATGAGATGTCTATTAAAGAAATATAGTATTTTACTATTGGAGGCGCAGGTAATTTTTATTCTATATATTTGTTGAAGGTGGGGATGAGAGTTTAACCCCTTTTACTCTTGCAGCCTAATTGTTTTAATTGTTTCAGCGCCACAGTTGGAAATATTCTGCAACTGTACATTAAAATTAGGGGCCTACTCCAAAAGGGAAACAAAGCCTACCAAGTTATATGAACATCTTCGCTCCTAAATGGTACTGGTTATGGCTATAAAGAAGGAATACTTATGCAATCTAATGACTGTAATTTCCATGTGAAGAAACTCAAGGGTTGTTGTCAGCACTTGAAAACGTAACTTCACTGCAATGAGTGAAGCAGGGAAAGCAGTTATTCCAAATGTTTAGTTAGTCTTACGATCTCTCATTGGAGAAATTTGTGAAGATATTAGAGTATCTTCTCATGCAGAGGCCTTTTTTACTGAGGTATTAAGAATGTATTCCCGTTATGCTGAACATGAAGATATGCAGAAAAAAAACAAACAAAATGGACATATTTTTCATTCTCTGCAGTCTGACTTCAACAACCTTAAAGTGACGGTGTTGCCTTCTAGTTGTAAGGTCTAAGCACTGGGCTGAGGTGGATTGTTTACATGACAAAGGATATGTTCTCTTGCTTCCTGTAGTTTAGTGTTCCTGTCTCTGTAATTCATCATTTAATCACCATTGGTCTATGAGAGGCACACACTGGCAGATGTTTTGTTGGTACACGCTCAGCTTGCCCCAATACAAGCCTGAAATTCTCTCAAAATACACTCTTCAGCCAGTGTAAAGTAAATTCAATAAGGTTATTTGGTTCTCTGGCACACCTATCAATTTCCTGCGGTTGCACTTGCCCACCACCTGTAGTCTGTGATAACATTTTTAAAGTTTCTTACCAAAGGCCTAGACCTCCTGCCCACCACAGGCACACACGCGCACGAACACATACACACACAATCGGCCACACTTGTATGCAACTAGGAATTCAGTCAGTCAGGTTCACTTCCTGCATTTTTGATTGACCTGTTTCCAAGGTTCGGAAGCACTGGAAGGCTGAAGTGCTATCCACTAGGTCACCATACTGCCCACAGGAATGGAAAGTTGTTTGATTACATTTTAATTCAACATGTTTAAAGTAGCAAGCTTTTATTTAAAAGACACACATGAATATACACATAAACATTAGGAATATAAAGAAATGATCATAATTGGTCTGCCCCGGTAATGAATGAGCCACCAAGATAACCGGAGAGTTCATGATAAAAAAAAAAAAGTTAACAAAAATAAAATTATACACTTGGCATAACAGGCAATACTGGCCTATATATGTTACACGGCACGATACTGAATATCTACTGAAGACTGAAGAGTAATCCTTATCGTAGGAAGAGCGGTACAGAGTGGTACAGAGGAAGAATTCTGTAAGTCCACAAATGCCAGGCTAAATAGGTGGCATTTCAGTCTGGATTTGAATAACTCCAGCGATGGGGCTGTTTTTACTGGGTTGTGGTAGGGAATTTGAAAGGGTCGGGGCAGCATAACAGAAAGCTCTGGCTCCAAAGGTTTTGAGATGCATTCTAGGAGTGAGCAAGTTTATGTATCCTGCTGATCTGAGGTTGTGAGAGGTGTGGTGCAGTTTCAGCAAGTCCTTCATGTATCCAGGGCCCAAATTGTGAAGGGATTTAAATGTCAACAGTCCGATCTTAAAGAGTATTCTCCATTTTACAGGTGGCCAGTGCAGTGAGTGAAGATCTGTGTAATGTGACAGTGGCGAGGCTGGTTTGTTATCTGGCAGCAGCATTCTGTACTAGTTGCAGGTGGTACGAGTCCTTTTTTGGGAGGCCTGCATAGAGGGCATTGCAGTAGTTTAGGCGTGATGTTATGAATACATTAAGTAGGGTTGGAAGATCCTCTGGGGAATAAGATGTTTATTTTATGCAATGTTCCTCAGATAAAAGTAGGAATATTTGACTAGAGCCAAGATTTGGGTTTCTGAAGCCCAATTTCCCATCGATTAGCACACCAAGGCTGTGCACAAGATTGGAGATGTTTATGTCCGAATTCCCAATCCTGATTGATGGTGATTTAGAATAGAGCTGTTTTTATGCCAAGCACTGGCCTTGGACAACAAGGACCTCAGTTTTGTCAGTATTCAGTTTCAAGCAGTTGTCTTTGATCCATTCTTGTAGCTCAGCTAAACAATAATTTATTTTTGGAGTAGGGTCTGTTTCACCAGGTTTGAAGGGCAAGTATAGTTGCATGTCATCGGCTTAGCAGAGGCCATGTTGTTGGATAATTGTACCAAGTGGTAGCATGTAGATTTCTAATAGCAGAGTGGGTAGGACTGAGCCTTGTGGCATTCCAAATTTCAGAGGTACGGGGTTGGACATGACGGGTCCTAGGGATACTCTCTGTGTTCTGTCAGTCAACAAAGATTTGAGCCACTGTAGGACTGAGCCACTGATGCCACAGTGTTCCTGCAATACGCTGAGCAAGATCTTATGGTCAACTGTATCAAAAGCTGCTGAGAAATCCAACAGAATTAGGATGCAGCATTCCCCTCTGTCACTTGCCATGAGTAGATCATTGCAAACTTGGATGAGGGCTGTTTCACAGCTGTGGTGTTTCTTAAAGTGAACCAGAGATGAACGATTCACACAAAATAAACATATCAGTTGATAGCTTGTAAATAATAAATGCTCTACCCGATAATTTTGCCACTCTGGTGTGCCTTTTTGAGTGCTTTTTATCCATTATTGCTCCAGGAAATATCCAATATGGCCGTCTGCTCATATCCCTTCTGCTTCCAGGTTATGAGGTGTTCTGGATGTGCTGTCTAGCCTCTATGAGACTATAGACAAGCAGGGCTGCTGCTGCAGCATTTCATCTGTGTGCTTTCAACTTCATATTCTGGTATGCTGTGTGGCTGCCTGTAGGAAGTTTCTCTCATAGTAATGAAACTGCATACAGTAGATAATAATGATGACTGGCTGCTCAGACAGAGCACACAGATCACACAGCCACATTTGTCTGTTTCAGAGATTTTTCCTGCAGCAGCAGCCCCTCCCATGTCATCAGAGCTCTCAGTATGTAAAGCAGGAAATCTGATCCAGGAGGGGGAAGGCTTGGGCTTGAAAAGACAATAAGACAAAAGAGTGACTCAGCTATAATGATTCCAGGTCAAACCTCGACTGACTCAGTCAGGGATTCTTATCACAGCTGATTATAGACAGATTAAGCAGAGAAGATGTAAACTAAAAGCAGGGTAGGTGTTTACTGTCATGTTCCCACTGATATATGTAATAAAATACATGAGGGTGCTTCGTCTCTGGTTCTCTTTAAAGCCAGATTGTCGAGGGTCCAAGATGTTGTTTGCAGGGAGAGCCTGACTTCAAGTTGCAGATAGACAGACTTTTCAATAACTTTTCCTAAAAAGGGGAGGTTGGAGTCAGGTCTGTAGCTGCTCATTGCGTCTGGGTCTGACATATCATAAATGTTTTGGGTTAAATAATCACTTTACCAGCCATCATTTAACTAACCAAGAGATTTGATATTTCTTCAAATCTTTTATAAGGTTAGAAATAAGAGCTACAACTAAAGTGTTATTCACTTTAAACATCAGGTTGAATGAAGGGGCTAGGAATTTTCCTAAATATGTCAATCTATCATGGCACCAAGTCAAATCAAAATTAGCTTCTAAAACTTTGACGGAAAGTTTGGAGAGATTAACCACTTCCCGACCGCCTAACGCAGAATGGCGGCGGGTCTGCGGCTCCATTGTTCCTCCGCAATGCATATGTGCATCATCTCGCTAGGAACGAGATTTGATGGTAGCTTGCACAAGCTCCTGTCACTGTGCACAGCGGAACCCAGCCATCAGCCTGCCAGCCAACAATCAGTGCCGGCAGCCTGTTTGTTTTTGTTTTGTTTTTTTTTAGTAATTATTTATATTCATATTTATATAGCGCTCTACAGAGTATAGTCTTGTCACTTAACTGTCCCTCTGAGGGGCTCACAATCTAGTCCCCATCATAGGCATATGTCTTTGTATGTCTCGTGCAGTGTATGTATCTTAATCTAGGGCCAATTAAGGGGGACGCCAATTAACTTATCAGTGTGTCTTTTTTTTTTTTTTTTTTTTTTGCTTTTTTTACAAAATGTACTTTTTTTATTATAATAAAAACGAAAAATAGCATCAGCAATCAAATACCACCAAAAGAAAGCTTTGTTAGTGAGAAGAAAAGGAGGTAAAATTCATTTGGTTGCTAAGTTGTATGACCGAGCAATAAACTGTTAAAGTTGTGAAGTGCTGAATTGTAAAAAATGGCCTGGTCACTAGGGGGATATAAACCCAACTGCAAAACGTGAATGAACAGTCCCGACATACGTTTCCCGTGCCAGGCTAATAGCCAGTAGAATCATGCCTGTTAATTCATCCGTAGCAAAATGCGCCCAAACACGTCTAGTGTGTTCCCTGCCTAAAGGGAACCTTAACTTTTGTACATTTTTAAATCACACAGCTTTCTACTTTTTTCTGCACGACGCTCATGTTTTCATATAGTACTTGCCACCACAAATGCGGAAAAGTCAACGGAAAACCGTTCATGTTAAACGCAAAAGCCTACAGCGGTGCGGGAATCACAAGGGAAAATGGCCCTGCACGTGTTCCCTGCCTCAAAGGGCACGTGCAGGTGAGCGTGCACCTGCAGATGTGCGAGCACAGTAGAATCGTTTGCTTTTTGCCATCCGTGGCAAAATGCTCACAGACGCATCTAGTGTGTGTTCTCTGCCTGAAGGGAACCTTAACTTTCATGTCTTTTTAAATCGGACAGCTTTCTGCTTTTTTCCGCACTATGCACACGTTCGGATAAAGTACCTGCTGCCGCAAACACGGAAATGTGGAAATGTTTGCGTAAATATGTTCACGTCAAAAGCAACAGCCGACGGAGACCGGGAATGGCAGGAGAAAATGGCTGTGCAAGTGTGTTCCGTGACTTAAAGTGCATGTGCACTGTAAAATCATGCGCGTTTTGCAGTCCGCTGCAAAATGCGCTCAAACGCATCTAGTGTGTTCCCTGCCTAAAGGGAACCTTAACTAAACTAAAAAAAAAAAAAGTTTCACTTACTTGGGGCTTCTACTAGCCCCCTGCAGCCGCTCTATGCCTGCGTTGCCCCAGAACGAACCTCTGGTCTCTCGATGTGGCTTAGTTTTGATTTTGGCGACAGAGCCAGTCGCCAGCCACTACGCCTTTGCAGCCCTGGCTGTGTATGTCCTCGATCACGCTTTGCTGCCGGGAGCGTCCTGCGCATGCGCATTAGGAGAAAATCTTGTGTTGCGCATGTGCAGGACGCTTTTGGAAGACGCTCCCATTCTAGTTTTCAGAAAGGTAAAATTTAGGACATGTATCAAATCTTCTGTCTCTCCAGGGCCTTTGATAAGAAAGAATGACATTATATTACATCTGGCCTTTAAAAAATGGCCTTTAGTGCTACTGGTAGTTAAGTCTGCCATGTGCCCAAAAAACAAGCTGATTATGTATATAGATTATGACTTTAACCGTGACAAGCAAAATAATAGAATATGGGGTATTTGAGAGCTGAGGCCTATGTATTTAGATTTTTTTTTTTGTGCCAAAGTGAAAAAAACTGTAAAAAAAGTTTTCAAAGTTTTGGTACAAATTCAGTAAAACCGCATAAGTACAAATATTACTATATATATATATATATATATATATATATATATATATATATATATCTGTGTAGGCATGGGTCTCTAGTTTTCAGAATGGTGCCATTTATGGCTTTTCTTGACTGTTCAGAAGCTCCATGGGCTTTGCTAAGAAAGAATGACTGTATTAACTTTGGTGAAAAAAATGGCTTCGAAAAATCAATTGGTGCTGCTCAGGGTTAACAGCGTATTGCTTGGCCAAAAAGCTATATGATTATGTATATAGGGTATCATTTTAACTGTGATAAGCAAGAGAATAGAGAATAGAATTTGGGGTGTTTGTGATCTGAGGCCTATGACATTTGAATTTTTTTTACCAAGATAAACACCCCAAAAGATAAAAGAGAATACATAAATTGTTACCTTAGGGACTCAGCTTTTTAAATATGTATATCATGAGGGTGTATTACTTATATTTTTGCTAGTAAAGGCTTGTACCCATTGGTAGTGTGCAATGAGAAAATGAAAACCACAATATAGAAAAAAAATAACTTTATTTCCAAATAATATATTGTCACCATACATTGTACTAGGAACATCATTTAAATCTTGTGCTAACCAGGACAAATATGTAGACAAAATGTGTGGGTTTTATGTATGGTAGCATTGTTTATTTTAAAACTATAGGAGATGGAATTGGAGAAAATGTGGGTTTTTTTTGCTAGTTTTTTTTTTTTTTTTAATGCATAGAAAGTAAAAAAAAAATCACCCCAAAAAGCCTAATTTGTGGTGAAAAAAAAAAAAAGGTATAGATCATTTTGCTGTGAGAAGTATTGAAAAAGTTATGACTTTAATATCACAATCCTAATTTTGTTCTCTGTCATATGTTTAGCAATAATGTGCATTATCCTACATGTGGGAATTATGTAATGTTACTCTGTATAACCTTGAATTGAAAAAGTTATGACGAATGAAATGAAGGGGCGCTGACAGGTGAAAATTGCTCTGGTCCATTAGGGTGAAAAACCCTTGGGGGTGAAGTGGTTAAGGTTGGCCATTTGTGTGTGTGTGTGTGTGTGGGGGGGGGGGTTAAGGGTTAGCCATGGTGGTCAGGTGGCTAACCTTAGGAATAGGTAGCGGTAAGGTTCAGTGTGAAAATAGGGTTATTTTTAGCTGTCCTTGCAAAAAAAAAACAAAAAAACCTTTTCAGCTTCACCTGCTGCCCTTTTTTCCTTGGTGCCCGTTTTGCATACACACATGGTAATTATAGTCCTTTTTATTATCAACCAAATAAATAAGAGTATTTTTTTGGGGGTGTGGCTATCTCTACTGTTTGAATTTCCTCTCTCAGGATTACCCTTGAACGTAATTGGAAGCAAGCTGGTTATACCATACGTGCCTGTCTAATCATAAATCAGCTTCACAATAACAGGCAGCTGATCTGATATCTTAGAATGTATTGGATGCACTGCACTAAATATTATCATCTTTTAATATGATTTGCTATCCCAGCTTCATGCAGCAGCCCAGGAACCACAAGGCTGGGGCAGCCTGCCTCCGTCGTCTGGTTACAGTTCCACAATTGTTTCAATTGCAGAAATGAAATTACATAATGCATATTAGGTAGGAGAAATTGGATTTTCTCCTTGCAGAAAAGATCCTGGAAGAAGATTAGATTACTATAGTGTTTACGCATATTTCCACTGGTGTATCATTAATCTCCTTTTCTCTCCATATAAAGTCTCCATCTGGTTTATTATTGGGATTAGAGTTCTAAATGAAACTGACACATATTACTCCATCTGAGCATTGTGACTCTAATTGAGTTTGCATTTGAACGCTAGGTCTGTGTGTGTGTTTAGGGATTAGCAGGGATTTTCATTCATGATTTTGCTGTGGATTTTTAAAACCCATACTGATGTACAGTATGTTTTTACGTGTTAGTTAAAATAAGCATTCATTTCTATTCTATTATATGCGTTCTGTATGTGTGCGTGTTAAAATATGTATACATTACTATTATTTACGTGCGGTGCATGGAGTGCTGGTGTGCTTTTCTGCTTCTGTCTACTAGAGGTCTGTCTGTTTAGAATATCTATGGGAGTATGTGTGAAGTTGATAAGTTGGAGCTTTTGCAACACGTTATAATAGACACTTCAGCTTATTCATAAACGATTGACACTTCATTGATGAAAAATGTACAATGCAATGTACATCAATAAGAAAGCAGAGTGTTGTTTTGTGCTATCATTGACAGGGCCGTTTTTATATTTGGAGTGATATCCGCAAAAGGCGGCATCACAGAGCTAGACCCTACACGCTTTGTGCCAATGGCTGCTCCCAGGGTGATCATAGTGGGGATTGTTGCACGTTATAAGAGTATGATTGCTGCATTTAATGTGGGGGTAATTGCTGCATTTCATCTGAAGTGATTGCTGTAGTTCATAGGGGGGTAATTGCTGCTTTTTATGTGGGGTTGTTTGCAGCATTACTTATGGTGTACTATCTGCATTTCATATGGGGTGATTGCTGTACTTTATAAGGGAGGTAATTGCTGCATTTCATTTGTGGGTACATGCTGTGTGTTATATGGGTCTGATCCCTGCATTTTACATTTGGGTGATTGCTCATATGTGGGGGATTTCTGGACTTTATATGAGGGTGATTCTGTATTTCATATGTGGGCTATTGCTGTAGTTCATACGGTGGTGATTGCTGAATTGTATATGAGGGTGATTGCTGAGTTTTATATGGGGCTGATTGCTTATATAGGGGAGGTTGCTGCATTTCATATATGGGTGATTGCTGCATTTCATAGGGGGGAGGGTGATTGCTGCATTTACTGTTAAACTGCCGTTCAGGAAGATGGTGCTTTAATTGGCAGCCACGGCCACAGTATTCTTGTTTTCCCCCCTGAAGGTGTGCAGTGTGGTGCAATGTAGCCTGGTACATTGGTGCGGTTCGTGGGAAATTTGGGACCTGGAGGGTTTTTTTTAGCCTTGCCCCTGCCTTGGTCCATTGTCTGTGCAGGGACAGGCCGTGTGGAGTCCACCAGTGTTACAGAGGTGGTCGGAAGTCACTGCACCAATCGGGACACCTTTGGCCTTGCTGGATGCCAGCTCCATCCATCGGCAGCTGCTGCTCCACCTTTGGACACCTTTAATTCAGCCCCTCCATGATGCCAGCTGCTAATCCGCAAGTAATGGTTGCTGGCCACGGCCAGATGCTTTGGTGGCAGCCAGATTATCTTGACCAGCCCTGAATGAGTCGGAACCCACCACAAAAATTAACACTTCTGCACCTTTTGAACTGGAACACCTTGGCCAGCACTGCCAGATGTCAGCAATTTCGGATTCTCAGCATTGTCAACCATCACTGCCAGTCATAAAGAACTGGGCCATCACTGCTGAACCTTCACCTTCCTCTGCACCCCCCACCCCCGTTGTCTCCCTAGGGATGACAGATGATTGCCAAGTGTGACTGGTGGTGACGTAGTATGGCAGCTTCGGCTCTTGGCCTTCCCCCCCCCCCTTACTCTCACCATCCAATACCCCCCCCCCCCCCCCTTCCTGAACCTGTATGAGCCCAAACCAATTGCTGGTACAACTCCTCTGTCCTTGTCGAAAACTAAATGACTCTAATTTTAGGGGCTGATTGATCATATGGGGGTTATTGGGGTTGATTTCTGTTATTCATATGGGAGTAATTGCTGTACTTTAAATGGGGATGATTACTGCATTTCATATGGGGGTAATTGTTGTATTTCATATTAGGGTGATTACTGCATTTCATATGTGTGATTGCTGCATTTTATAACTGGGGAAATTGTTGTTTCAAATGTGGGGGTGATTGCAGTTGTATTGAAATACGGTAGTAATATATGTGAAAAGAAATAATACAATTAGCGTTTTAGTGTTGTTTATATCATACCTGCAATGAGTAAAACCTACAACTCCCAAATGACAGATATAAAGCACACCTCAGACGAATGTGACCATTAGTAGTACACAGAGAAAGAGCTTAACGCAGAATTGCTTATCCATGAGTAAGGATGACCGTAAGGATTTTATGAAATTCCAACTTTTGCATCAGAATTTCACAATTTCGAGGTAAAATTTAGAGTTCACAGAATTCCAACATCTAAGTTCCAAAACTCGCATGAAATTTGGTTTGTGTAATGCACAAACTTTTTTCTGCCAAATAGTGAAAAAAACGTCTACTGGGCATGCTCAAGGGACATGAATGAAAATATTCTATGCAAAAATTCCAAGCGATATTGATCCAATTCACATGTTCTCCTCAATGAAATTTTCCTACCCGATCATTAACCTCCCTGGTGGTATGATTATTTCCAGATTTTAGAGTCTAAAAGGGGTGCAATTTTTTGCACCCTTGCAGACCCTAAAACCAGGAAAAAATAATGCTGCTAGAGAGCCTGAAGCAGCCCCTGCACACTCACCTCCTTGGGAGGTGCTGCAGTTCTCTCTCCATCCTCCGGGTGGCGCTTTAACCCTGTAGTGAGATCGCTGTCTGTTGTCGTGACGACAAACTGCGATCTCACCAGAGTGATGCAGAGCCTCAGAGGACAGGAAGGAGAATGGCTGCCGGCGTCTGGATCCCGGGAGAGGTGAGTGAAAATGCCCACTGCGAATGTGCACGGTGCTCCCAGCAGCTACTACCATGAGTCAGATTCGGGGAAACCGCTCTGAGCTGCAGTTTTCCACCCCGAGCATGACTTGGATACCGCCAGGAGGTTAAAATGCCTTTTAAGCCACCAGCAAGCAAGCAAATAGAATTGTTTTGACAGTTCTTCTTCATCTACTTTTTGGTACTTAATTGCAGAGTGCTGAAAAGTTATTTTAAACAGAAGATGAAAAATGATCTCTTAGGAGAAAACTTGGAGGAACAAGTGAACTGGATCAGGCCAATTATAACCTATTGTGATCATATTTTTGCAAATTTGCACTAACAGTATATTTAAGCTTATACTTGGGTGCAAAAATATATTCACAATTAATTACAATTATGGCTTGCAATGCAAATTCTGAATTAATCAAATTTTGGCATTGTAGCGAATTTGGTAATTTCAACCATCACTAATCAGGAGAGGCCATTCTGAAGCATGGTACACACCTTGGATTTTGATTGGCCAAACACTGACCAATTTTACCACCTCCACTGTAGTATGAGAGCTTTCCTACGCAATCTGTCTGTAGTATTTAAAATCTATTGCCACTCATACTACATGGAGGTGATTAAATTGGCCAAATTGAAGGTATGTACCTGGCTTGAGGGTGTGCACACACAGCAAGTGTTTATTGGCGAACGATTGGCCAATTTTCCACTTTTATGTACTATGATGACTATCAGATTTTTAATACTATGAACAGATTGCGTAGGTAAGCTGTCATACTACATGGAAGTGGTAAAATTGGCCAATCATTAGCAAATCAAAATCGGGTGTGTATGCACCCTGGTTTTTTTTTTTAATGGTCAAGCCTTGTTGACCCTCCCACTGGCTGATTCCAGAGAAAGGAAATAGTTAGCTTTTGGCACAGTTTGCCAAGCATGCTCAAATTATCCCCTCCACCATTTTACACCTGTACACTGGTGTTACTTATTAGCCTTATTACTACTAGAATTTGTGTTGATCTAATTTGGCTTTAATGAGCGTAGTGACACTTAAAGCTCTGCAGAGTAGAAGGGTCTCCTATTGAAAAAAAAATCACCGATATATAGTTAACTGTTGCAGAAATATTTTTTGCACATTAAGATGTTTTAAAACGAAAATATGTATACATCCTGTTACATCTTTATTACCGCGTAGTGTTTTGTCTGGTCTTCTCTCCCTGCTTCCTACTTGAATTTCCACTTCTCAACACCCAGCATTGCATACCTTCTGTAAGTAAAATGATGGAAATATCTTGTTGCTTAGAGATTCTGAATGGTACACACACCCATTAATTTACAATAAATACGATGGATCTCCTAACAGCATACACAAGAATGCCTTCATTTATACAGCAGGCCCTTCCTGTGATCCATCATTCCAAATAAGAGTGTGTCTGGAAAGAAGCTAATAAGGTATAGTGAGTGCTCAGCAGCACATGCATACGGTACTGTATCACCGCACAACCTTAACTCAACTGTTCTCAGTATTTTCCTATTGAGCAGCAGTGGTGGAATACATGCTTTTCCTTGTTCAACCTTCAGCCTATGTCAACATGCTTTCTTTATATAGATAAAAGTAAAATTATTCTATATTCCAGATGTACCTCCTGTAGTTTACTCTTAAAGAGAAACTGTGACCAAAAAATTGAGCTTCATCCCAATCAGTAGCTGATACCCCCTTTTATATGAGAAATCTATTCCTTTTACACAAACTGATCATCAGGGGGCGCTGTATGGCTGATATTGGGGTGAAACCCCTCCCACAGGAAACTGGGAGGACCATGGTCCTGGCAGTTTCCGGTCTGTGAGCCTTGTTGCATTGTGGGAAATGGCTGTTTACAGCTGTTTACAACTGCCAAAAAAACAAGCAGCATCTACTTATATTGACATCATCTGCCAGAAGTATAAATGTCACCATGTGATAAATGTGAGACTGTAAATCTGGGAGAGGAAAGCTTTTACAAGTTATACATAATTATTGTAAAAATTAAGCACTTTTTTATTACATCGTTTTTACTGGAGTTCCTCTTTAAAGTGGACCCAAATTAAAAATACAAGATTTCAGAAATAAAATCTATTTTCTAAATTCTAATAATAGAAGCCCTTTTTCAGCTGCATGATGACAAATATAAAATATTATACATTTATTGGTGGAACCCCTCCCTTCCTTTCATATTGCCGGGACAGAATCCGGGAAACTGGTGGAGTAGGTGATGTCCGGCAAAGGAGGAATTGCTAATGGCTACCACCTGTATAACCCTAGTTATGAAAAGAGAAGGGTGAAAAGCATGCACTGAAATGCTCATAGGCTTGAAGGAGTGTTTATTTATCTTTGTATGTGTCGGAGTGGTGCAACTAAATATTTTGAATTAAAAAAAAATAATGTTTGGTTTGGGTCCACTTTAAGCTATTTGCTATATTTTTCAGAAGGGTTTTTATATGGTCAATGTTTTATTTGCTTATTATAAAATACTCTTTAAAGCTAATGGCCTCAATTCACTAAGCTTATCTCCTGTCTTTAATAACGTTTCTAGAGTTATCACCATGGTGACGAGGCATGTAGTATTCAGGAAACATTTTACCTCAGGCAAACCTAAAGTTAACTCCTCTGTCTTTAAGTTAACTCTTCAATCCTTAAAATAACTCCAGAATTCTAAAGTTAAAGACAGACTGTTAAAGGGACTCCGAGCAGTGCAAAAACTATGGAAAGATGCATATCATTTTAAAGCTCTCTTTCTCCTCTTTCCAATGATATATAAACCGCCACCCTACGCCTTTTAGTTTTCGCTATTTTCGCAATTGAAATTGCCTCGGCCGTGATTTCGATTGCGATTGCGAAAATAGAGAAAACTAAAAGGCGTAGGGCGACGATTTAGGGGTCGTCAGAAAGAGGAGAAAGAGAGCTTTAAAATGATATCCATCTTTCCATAGTTACTTGTATTACACAGGACGACACTTTCCCCAGTGTCAGCAGCTCCATTCAGCAGAATGCAGCTGCTGACTTTAGGAAGAAGTCGCCCTGTGTAATACAATGTAACTATGGAAAGATGGATATCATTTTAAAGCTCTCTTTCTCCTCTTTCTGACCACCCCTAAATCGTCGCCCTACGCCTTTTAGTTTTTTTTCTTTCCATAGTTTCTGCACTGCTCGGAGTCCCTTTAGGCTGCTTACACACCAAGACGTTACAGGCGCACGTTAGTGCGCCTGTAACGCTCCCCCAACGCACAGCAATGTAACACAAGTGGGCTGTTCACACAGCCCACGTTGCGTTACATGTAATGCTGCACGTTCGGTGCAAAGTGCAGCATGCTACGGCGTTGGAGCGGCTATAGCCGCGTTAGACTGTTTGCACATGCGCAGTGGGGGGCGGAGAGGAGGCGGGGAGAGCCAGCTACAGTAGCCGCGCACATGGCTACTTAATATTCACTGCACTGGCGGCAGCTGATTGGCCGGCGGGACCACGTGATGCGGAGTGTCTCGCTCCGCATCACGTGGTCCCGCTGGCCAATCAGCGCCACTCTGGGAGACATTATAGGAATCGAGCCGCCGAACGCGGCTCACTCTACCGTCGGCTTTTGCAGCACCATACGTTGTGTTAGGTGCACGTTATGCGACCTTAACGTGACACCTAACACAACGTCTTGGTGTGCAAGAAGCCTTAAAGAGACACTGAAGCGAAAAAAAATTATGATATTATGATTTGTATGTGTAGTACAGCTAAGAAATAAAACATTAAGATCAGATACATTAGTCTAATTGTTTCCAGTACAGGAAGAGTTAAGAAACTCCAGTTGTTATCTCTATGCAAAAAAGCAATTAAGCTCTGCGACTTTCAAAGTCCTGGAGAGGGCTGTTATCTGACTTTTATTATCTCAAGTGTTTTTGAACTATTTACTTTTTCTCTGCCAGAGGAGAGGTCATTAGTTCACAGACTGCTCTGAAAGAATCATTTTGAATGCTGAATGTTGTGTAATCTGCACATATTATAGAACGATGCAATGTTAGAAAAAACACTATATACCTGAAAATAAAAATATGATATTTTCTTTGCTGCTAAACTTCTAGTAATTTTTCATAGTACACAACCAATTCATTATATCATATTTTTTTTTCGCTTCAGTGTCTCTTTAATTAGCTGCATGTGAAAATAACTACAGAGGAGGTAACTCTTGCCTTATTATCTCCAGCATGATCTTAGTGAATTGAGGCCAATGTCAAGTGAAATAAAATAATAATAATCATAATAAAAAAACAGATACCTATGGAGAGGTAAGGCACTGGGTCCTATAGAGCCTTCCTGTTCCTCTCAGGGTCCCCTCGTTCCAGTGTTGTCACCTCCTTCCAATCTTCTAGGAGGCTTCAGGAGTCTTGGGGAGCTTGAGTGCTCCCAAAGATGGGCGGCTCCGTACTGCGTATGTGTGAGCTCACACAGGCCCAGTACAGAGCCCCCCATCTTTGGGAGCATTTACACAACGAGGGGACAGCGACTGGGGTTTTCCATTGCACTTCTTCTCTTTGTAAATATTGCACGCCATTACCGCTATGCACCAGATCGATACATGCGACCAATTTTGGCCCCAAATTGGTCACATCGTCGAACTGCCATGCTCTCTGTGGGACCAATTTTCATCCAATTTGATTATAGTTATCCAATCGGATGGTCGATTGACCGCAGTATCATCTGAGGTATGGCCACCTTTCGTAGTTCAAGATTTGTCTGGGTGGGAGCTAAAACACATTTATCTTTTTTTTTTTTACACTATTGTCATTCACCTGAGACACTCAAACGTATTAGCACTACCTTTTAAACCGTAAGAAAGACAGTAAGGGATTCAAAGAAAGTCTCATTAAGAGTTTAGAATTAGAGATGAACCATTTTATTTTCACTTCAGGTTTGCTTTAAGCCAACATTCCTCTGATGTTTCACGTACAGTTTTCAAGACTCTGTGAAGGAATGTTTATATTAAAGCAATAAATAAACGCATATTAAGTTCAACCTTAGGCAGTAGAAATACAAAAATGTTCATAATGCAGTACTCTGCAAGAATAGAAAGGGAACTAATGTTCGAGGGAGCACATGTAATAGAAAATGTGTGTAATGGGAAGTGGCTGGAAAAGGAACAAAGAGGGGTTCAGAAGGTTCTCCTCTGGTTCATAAAATCCTGCTTGTGAGGAATCTCATTATATTCCAGTTCCAGTTTCTTTCCAAAATAATAAAGTCTCTCATGAATGTCTTTGCCTGCTTTACGTGTTGCACTGAAGAAGGGCATTCCTTAAAAGGGCAAATGATTATTCTGTAAGCATGCCGGGCGCACTAAACATTCAGAGCATGTTGTACTGTTTCTTGTGTGACAAATAAAGTGTAAATAATGGAACTGAAATAAGGTTTTGCTTTGTTTTAGTTTTCGGCGGTAATGATGCAGCTTGTCTTAGTAACTTTCTCTGCATGATATCAACACTTTTCCCCTCACTCGTTCTATTTTGCTGTTATTTTCAAATAATGATCACATAGTGCCAAAAATGTCTCCAGAATTCCCCATTATCCGACACAGGCAGAGGTATTTTCAGAACGCATTGGGCTCATAAGCTTTTTGCTGTGGTTTAATAGGTTGGTTTTATGAAGTCTCCTTGCTGCATGTAATGAAGAGTACCTGTTACCTTAACAGCGGAGTTAGTTAAAAGTCCCTCTCCGCTACAATACATTTCACATCATTTTAAAAAAAAAAGGTGTACCTTTAGAATAAAAAGGGATTTTTTTGGTTGTTTGTGTGCATTGTGCAAGGGGGGTGAGTGTCATTCACCCTGTAATTGTATAAAAGAATAAAAGGTATCATTGCAAGGGAACGTATACATATAGACGCATGTCCATTTTTAACTGTGGCAAGGAAGAGGGTTGTTGCTGTTTGGCATCTAAACAACGGATGAAGTTTATCTGTGTGTCTGATTGTGACAGCTCTGCTGATTTGCTGCATAGATTCTTTTATCTAATATGCAGCTCCCACTGAGCTTGAAGTTGCAGCCTACTAAATGGCTATAAATGCAAATGACAGCTGCCAACGCTCATTGCATGGTAAATAGTACTTTTTGCTTGGATTTATTGCTTTGGGCCACAGGCAGGTAGGGTAACTATAGGGTTTTTTTTGTATATGTGATGATAAACTAAAACCCCATTTCAGGTATAGTTTTTTTTATTATACATTGTGTAGTTATTTTTTTTATTTAATGCACATTAAACTTTTAATACTTATTGAAGGGGTTCATCTATACTTTTCCACTGATGTCTCTATACGTATCGCCTCACTGTAAGTTGCCACCTGACTTAATACCCCAATTTTTGGTTCTAGCAAATGTTAAAGGCAACCTGAAGGGAGAGGTATGTGGAGGTTGCATACTTATTTCCTTTTAAACCATGCCAGTTGCCTGGCAGTCCTGCTGATCACTCTGACATCAGTAGTGTCTGATTTACATTCCTGAAACAAGCATGCAGCTAATCCTTTCAGATTTTTGTCAGACACATCTGATCTTCATGCTTGTTCGGGGTCTGTGGCTAAAAGTAGTAGAGGCAGAGGATCAGCAGGACAGCCAGGCAATGTGCATTGTTTAAAAGTAAATTAACATGGCAACCTCCATATCCCTCCCCTGTCCTTGAGTATCAGTTATGACCATAAATAGGAGGGCTTATAGTTTCGTAGCCTAAGGATTTCAGCACTCAGATTTTAGCATTACTTGTACATATTCTAGTTTACATCCAATTACATACAATATGTGCATCACCATATGCATTTTTTGAAATGTATTGTATGCCTCTGGTTGATATAAATATTAGCAGCTCTGCAATATGCAAGTAAAGGAACTGGTAAACTGAAGGGATTGAAAGCTTGATTTGCAGTTTATTCCAGCGCCATTTGAAAGGTGGCATTCTTAGATAAGGTACCGTAAGTTACTGTATCCCTTGTACACTAGTAAATGTGCATTTAAAGAAAACATGGTCATCCACAGGGATAGGGACTCAATCATTCGAGCAACAGTTCAGACTGAGTGCCATACAGACTTGCAACACTTTGGGCCATATACAATTCACCTTTTTACCCGAGTTTTCTCCTAGGAGATAATTTTTCATCTTCTATTTTCATTTTCCAGCACTTTTCAACTAAAAAGGTTCCAAAAAGTAAATGGAAAAAGTACTATCAAAACTGTTTTGAGTATTTTTTTTCCTTTCTGGTAGCTTTACCTCCCTGGCGGTATGCAGATGCAGTCGCTGCGTCCGCGGGAGGGTTTTTTTTTTATAAAAAATTTCTATTTGTTAGCTAGCACTAGGCTAGCTAACTATTTGCGGCAAGTCCCCTGGCACCTCTCCGACCCCGCCCCCCCCTGCCCCCCGATCGCCGCCGGCAACACTCACCCGTCCACGATCCCACGAGAGCCGCAGCTTCAGCAATGAGCTTCACTGTCGCTATGGCGACGATCAGACATGATGTAATGATGTCATCAACGTCATGCGCAGTCCTGACCCTCCCCATAGCGAAGCCTGGAGCTGATCGGGAGGCTGCGCCATTGCAGGATCCCTGGGGGGTATGTATTGCATCGGTGATCAAGGGGAGAGCGGAGGCACTTGGGGGGGGGGCATAGTTAGCTAGCCAAGTGCTAGCTGATGAACATTCAAAAAATTTTATTTAAAAAAAAATCCTCCCAGGGCCATGCGATCCCCTGCAGCGGCTAGCCCGACACTGTGTCGGGCTTACCGCCAGGGAGGTTCAAAGGCATTTTATTGACAAGTAGGAGAGGGGGAGGAGGGACAATGGTGTGACACATGACAGAGTGGCTTTGAGTGGGTGGGAAGAGGAGGGCAAAAGACATCTTTCTGGCGTCTCTGTCATTCAAGATCCAGAGAGGACACCTATACAAAATATATAGTACAGATAATGACTATTGATCAATACACTAGGCCCGATCAGGGGCGGACTGACAACTCATGGGGCCCCCAGGCATTAGGAGATTATGGGGCCCCCATACCAGTGTTTCCCACCTTTCACGCTATTTTTTTACAGACTAAGGCCTCTTGCACACTGCAAGTGATTCCGATTCAGATTCCGCTTTTTAATCAGTTTTTACATCCGATTCAGATTCTGATTTGCAGTGTGCAGGGAGCAAACTGCAAATCGGAATCTGAATCGGATGTAAAAACTGATTAAAAAGCGGAATCTGAATCGGAATCACTTGCAGTGTGCAAGAGGCCTAATATATAATAATTTACTGACAACAGATATTTTATACTGATAAAAAACCCTGCGCCGCACTAAGCGTGGCGTGCCGAAAAATGGGTGTGGTCATGCATCAGAATGTGGGCGTGGTCATGGGTGGGGCAAAATCTACATGACCTTAGCAGTGGTGTAAAAGGTCTGCCGGGGAAGTTTGAACTCTGCCATAGTGTTTCCCCCCCCCCCCCCCAAAAAAAATACATGTAATTTGACAGCATTTCACCAAAAATCCATGCAATTTGGCAGAGGTTCCTCCAAAATACAGATATGGCAGTCGTTCCCCCAAAATAGACGTAATCTGGCAGCAGCGGTTCCCCCAAATACACATAATTTGGCAGCGGCTCCCCAAAATATGCGTAATCTGGCAGCGGATCACCCAAAATCTGGCAGCAATGGTTCCCCCATTATACACAATCTGGCAGCGGTTCCCCAAAAATACACATGATCTGGCAGCTGTTTCCCGAAATGCACTTAATCTGGCAGCAGCAGTTCCCCAAAATAGTTAATCTGGCAGCAGTTCCCCTAAAATAGGTGCCCCCAGTATAGGTAACCAGGTCAAAAGGTATCCCCAGTGGAAGTAACCAGATCTATAGGTTTTCCTAGTGCAGGTATCCAGGTCTATAGGTGTCCCCAGTATAAGTAGCCAGGTCTATAGGTGTCCCTAGAATAGGTAACCAGTATTATAGGTGTCCCCAGAATAGGTAGCCAGGTCTATGGGTGCCCCCAGTATAGGTAGCCAGGTCTACAGGTGTCTCCAGAATAGGTAGCCACGCCTATAGGTGTCCCCAGTACAGATAGCCAGGTCTATGGGTGTCTTCTGTATAGATAGCCAGGTCTATAGGTGTCCCCAGTATATGTAGCCAGGTCTATGGGTGTCCCCAGTATATGTAGCCAGGTGGATAGGTGTCACCAATATATGTAGCCAGGTCTATAGGTGTCCCCAGTATATGTAGCCAGGTGGATAGGTGTCCCCAGTATATGTAGCCAGGTCTATAGGTGTCCCCCAGTATATGTAGCCAGGTGGATAGGTGTCCCAAGTATATGTAGCCAGGTCTATAGCTGTCCCCAGTATATGTAGCCAGGTCTATAGGTGTCCCCAGTATATTTAGCCAGGTCTATAGGTGTCCCAAGTATATGTAGCCAGGTCTATAGGTGTCCCCAGTATATGTAGCCAGGTCTATAGGTGTCCCCAGTATATTTAGCTAGGTCTATAGGTCCCCCAGTATATGCAGCCAAGTCTATAGGTGTCCCCAGTATGTGCAGCCAGGTCTATAGGTGCCCCCAGTATATGCAGCCAGGTTTGTAGGTGTCCCTAGGAGGGGAGGCAGCCAGTGAAAGGGAGCTGTGGGCAGAGCGATGGGAAGCATCCCCCCCCCTTCCCTCACCTTGGGGCCCCCCTTCCTGGCTCTCCCCTCTGGAATATTGAAGTGTCGCACAGCGGCTGACAGCGGGTGGAGACTTACAGCTGTACAGCCACTGGAGGGAGCTTTGATCTGTGTGCCGCTAGTCTGGTCTACTCAAGACCAGACTAGCGGCGCACAGATCAAAGCTCCCTCTGGTGGCCAGACTAGCGGCGCAAAGATCAAAGCTCCCTCCGGTGGCTGTACAGCGGTAAGTCTCCGCCCACTGTCAGCCGATGTGCGACACTTCAATATTCCCCCCTTCTCCATTGCTCTGCCCACAGCTCTCTTTCACTGGCTGCCTCTCCCCCTGCTCAGGGTTCTCCCCCTGACCACGGGCCCTCGGTCCGTGCCTGAGTGCCCGAATGGTCAGTCCGCCCCTGGCCCCGATCCTATTCTCTTTTTCTCCTATTTTTCTCTTAGGAGATAATTTTCATCTTAAAATAGCTTTTCAGTACTCTGCAATTGAAAAAGTACAAGAAAGTAGGTGAAAAAGTACTGTTAAAATAATGTTGAGTATTTCCGTGTGCATCCATGTAAAAAAGGCACCTGCAAAAAAAAAGGTGTACGGGATTGCGCTTGCAGTATATCTATAAAATTACTGATATTCTACTAATTAATTCCAATAGTAAAATATTGGTAATCTTTACCAACATTTTACTATGTCTTAACCTAACCCTTCTTGCCCACAGAACCCTCCCTCTACCCATGCCTAACCCTAAGACTTCCCTCTACCCATGCCCAACCATAAGACTTCCCTCTACCCATGCCTATCCCTAAGACCTCCCTCTATCGATGCCTAACCCTAAGACCTCCCTCTACCAATGCCTAACCCTAAGACCTCCCTCTACCGATGCTTAACCCTAAGACCTCCCTCTACCGATGCTAAACCCTAAGACTTCCCTCTACCAATGCTTAACCCTAAGACCTGCCTCTACCGATGCTAAACCCTAAGACTTCCCTTAACCCACCCTCCTAACCTTAACCTATCCCCATTTGGGCGCCCTGAGGTGCCGCTACAATTTGCAGGAAAGAAAGTAAATTTGGACGCCAAGGCAGGCCAATATGCAATTTGAGGCATTGCATAGTGGGCGTTCTTCCTCGGCTATGCAAACTGCAACTGTGAAAGTCAGATGCAATGTTATAAATTTAAGCTATATAACTGAAAATAAAAATGAGACTTTTTTTTTTACTTCTGCTGTTTTATTTATTATGTGTATTACACATACAATTCATTATCTCATATGTTTATTTTCGCTTCAGATTTGCTTTAAGGACCACAGACATAAAGTAAGGGAGGAAGTGCATGTTTTAATGGAACTCTTGTCATATTGATTATTTTAGCTCTGCTCTGGTTAGGGGTGGTTTAGAACTCTTTCCCTTACATGATCTATGCAAGCTTATGTGAGGGGATCCTGGGTCACATGACTGACTTCCAGTGCAGTCCAGTGCATTGCTTTGGAATGGCTGCATCAAATATAAAAATCGTGTGAGTGGAAGCTTAGTCAATTATCTCCCTTTATGAAGAATAAAAAAATTAGGAACTTTGAACTAGGACTTAAAGCTTCACTATAAAACTTGAACTAGGACTTTAAGCCGCACTAGAAAAGGTATAGGTAACTTTATAATTATCCTGAAAAAAAGATGAACCACACGTGCACCATCCGTCCATCAATCACATTTATTGGGGGTGACAGTGTCCAAGTACACCATAGGAGAAGCGTGGTACAGTGTGGCTTCCAACAAAGCAACTTGCACATCGTTGAAATGTGCAATCATCGGTGGAGGAGGTGGATGGATTTCGCGTCTGAAGACAAAGCGTCATCAGATGCGAAACAGCCATGTTAGTGCCTCTCACCCACTTCTACCACTGATTTGGACATGTAACTTGCTTTGTTGGAAGCCACACTGTACCATGCTTCTCCTATGGTGTACTTGGACACCGGCACTCCCAATAAATGTGCTTGATGGACGGATGGTGCACGTGCTGTTCATCTTTTTTCAGGAGTGCTATCTCTCTTCCTTCAACTTTTTTAAATGGAGCACACGTCCTTGGATTTCGTCATTGGAGATGCAGCAGCATCAGTGAGAGTATATTACCTGTGTTTACTTTGCTCTACTAACAAACACTATTAATGTTGGAAGTTCCACCCTTTACTTTGACTCTTTTTCAGTACAAACTTCATAATGATTTCATGTTTTCTGTTTTAGGTTAGTTCTTGGGTGACATGGCTGATTCTCGCTGCGGGATCCATGGAAGAGAAACGAGAAGTCTTCTCCCACTTAGTGCACATAGCGAAGTGCTGCTGGAACATGGGCAATTACAATGCTGTGATGGAATTCCTGGCAGGACTCAGGTACTTGCTTAATTGAGGGGTGGCTGAAGCAGCTGTTATAAACATAAGATGGCACGAAGTCAGCCAGTATTAAATAGCCATACAGTTACAAACTGACTGTTTGGAAATAACCTGGAGGGTCACAATGTTTACACGCTGAAGGCAGTCATGTTTAATCTTTTAAAATATTAAGTGAAGTTAAAGTAAATTTTAATTTTGATGATGAAGTAGAAAGACTGGAAAACATTATGGATGTCGTTGAGAGTTTGCCGGGCCAGACCACACTCATTTGCACGAAATGGCCTAACTCCAAGGTATTCTACTAAACAAATGCATAATGTTTCATAGCTTTTGAGCTTAACAGGAGGTGTTCTTAAAAAAAAGTGTTAACAGAGGTTTTATCTCAGTGGTTTCCAATACACAACTCCTGGGCTGTATGTGGCCTGTCTGTACTTGCTGTGTGGCCCGTCTGTGACATCAGGGCCAGGACCAGGTTCTCCAGTGCCATAGGCAGAGATTCCAAAGTGCCTCCCCCCTCACCCCCCAAATTGTCTGCCACAGTAGAAGTAGCATATGTGCCCCCAGTTGAGGTAGCCAGATGTGCTTCCAGCAAGCCCGGATTTATATTTTGTGTCCCCCTAGGCCAAGTATGTTGCAGCTCCCCTTTCTTGTGCCTCAGGACCCCTCCATTTACATGTGCAACCCCCTCTTCCATGTGTAACCTCCATGTACACCAGCCCCTATCTTTCATAAACAGCCCCTTTGAGCATCAGTTTCCTTTTTCATGTGTTTCTTCCCATTTTCACCCTCCTCTTTCATATGTAGTAACCCCTCCTTCATGTCCAGGTGCCCCTTGGCCTGCAGCTGCCCCAGGGCCTGGGCCTTTGTGGCCTTTCCAGATATTCAGCCCTGGCCTTCAGTATTAGGTAGCCCCCTCCCCATCATAGATAGCCAGGGATCTCTCTTCAGCTGATCACACGTTTCCTCTCTGACTGCCTCTAATGGCATGATGTAAGAGGACGCCACTAGAGAGAGTCATAGAGAGGAGACAATACAACAGGTTGAAGAGAGATCCCGGTGGTGGTGAGAGTTGAGTAACTCTTCCATCACGCTCCCGTCTCAAATACTCTAGTGAAGAGGGTGTACAGGATGTTGGAGCTCTGAGGAGGTGGTAATAGGGGGCCATGCTTGTGGGCCATTCTCTCCACTATGTCAAATGCACAACCACTGTTTTTGCGGTTGTTAATGGAAGAAGTCTCACATGTTTCCACTCTACACATCCCTTAAAATTAATTAATTGATTAAGCCAGTGAAGCTTAGATGTTAGAATATTTAGCTATGTCTCACCAATTAGCTGCACAAAGCATCATGTTGTTCCTTTTTTTGTCAACCTACACTTATCTAGTGATTGGGCAGGCTGTTCCAACCCCATGTGGCAGCTATTGCTAAGAAAGTTCTGGAATGGTTTTTTGGTTTTTCTTTTCTTTTTTGTATATGCACATACAAATAATTTAAGCAAGCTGAAATGTTTGCCTTTTGTCCCGTACAATCTTTGTAGCCGAACTAATAAGGGGTTAGCTTGTTCAATAAAATATTATTTCCCTAATAAAATGTGAGATGCCAAACTGCACTCTATCCTTCCATGACCAAAACTCCATCCATGCTTGGGGAACACAGTGTACATGTTTATCCCCAGATCCAGGTGGCACATCTGTCTTCGGAGGTCTGATGATCTTAGGCCTCATCCAGCACTTGAGGCTCTTGAAAAGTTGCAGCTCACCACTCTGTGAGCCTCATTAGGAATTATTTCCCCACTGTTACCATATTGTAAGTTCTGTTTCCATTTCAAAACTCTTCATGCGTTAGAAGTGATATTGTGCGTGCCGCAGAAGAGCAAACTTTTCCATTTCTTATCAGGTCACGAAAGGTTCTGAAAATGTGGCAGTTCATGGATCAAAGCGACATCGAAACTATGAGAAGCCTGAAAGATGCCATGGCTCAACATGAATTCTCGTCTGAGTACAGGAAAGTGGTGAACAGAGCGCTGAATATACCTGGCTGCAAAGTGGTTCCTTTTTGTGGAGTGTTCTTGAAAGAACTGTGTGAAGCTCTTGATGGGGCTGCAAGTCTGATCAGGCTGTGTCCCCGCTTCAATTCGCAGAATGAAACACTGGAGGTAAATACATATGTAGTCTTTCTCCCAGTCACTAAGCTCCCCTATAACGTATTATATGTTCCTTTTGCGCTTTTACTTAAATTTATTACGTATTTTTGAAGTTTGCAGTATTTTTGAAGTATTATCATATTTCTGGTATTTAATGAAACCATCTCCAAGAGACAATAACTTGTTTCAAATATGTTGATAATAAACGGCATACAGTTTCAGCTTTGCAGATGGGAAATATGTCTGAATTAATGCCTGATTAATGGGTTTTGAAGAACCTTGATAGCCTAATGTACTTGATTTTGTTTGCCGTGTTGTACGATTCTGTGTATGTGCAACATTTTTCTGTGTAGTTGTATTTTTTCTCTGCATCAGGTAAAATTCTTGTTAAAATTGTTAACTGTGTGTGTCTCTCTCACTCCCACTAGTTTGGTACGAATAGGACTATGTATTTACAAAAAGGTAATTTTTTCAGGTAAAAGTGGAGGTCACTTGACTGTTGCTACTTTTGATACTTGTTCTTCTCAGGCTGTGTTGCTGTCAACTTTCTTTAGAGGGTTTTAAAGGGGACTTTAAACGTACCCTCCTCAAAATCTTTAAAAAAAATGAGCTTTACTTACCTGGGGCTTCCTCCAGCCCCTGCCAGCCTAAGTGTCCCTTGCCGCAGCTCCGGTTCAAGCGGGTCTTACGGGGTCTGCTCTATAGCAGCTGCCAACCCGGTGAGGTTGGGGGCCACTGTGCTCTCCACTCCAGTACTACAGAATGCTCCTGACCACGTGAGTGCACTCGTAAGTGGCATGGCTGCACGCTCGCACATGAGCAGTGGCTGCTACGGAGGGGACCCCATGAGACCCGCATGGACCGGAGCTGCAGCGAGGTACACATAAGCTGCCAGGGGCTGGAGGAAGCACCAGGTTAGTAAAGCTAATTTTTTTTTTTTAGATTTCCCGGATGTTTTTTTTAAGGATGAGGATCCAAATTAAAAGATTTATTTAACGTTGCAACGGAAGGCAGAAAGTGCTATAGGTATAAAGCAGCACAATGTCTTAAACCAAGCTCTCCAGACAGCATTTTTAAAGAAGTCTAAAGGTGGCCATATATTTGGCGATTTTGCGGCCAATCGACTATCCGATTTGATAATAATTATTGAATCAGATTAAAATTGGTGCCACAACCAGCATGCCCGACCAACGATTTGACCATTTTGGGGCTGAAATCGGTTGAATGCATTGATCAAGCAAGCTAGAAAATCTTGGTCTGGCATGGTTGATCGGGTGCATAGCAGTAATGGTGTGTTTTATCGCTACCGACGAACCCAAGGAAACCCCTGGTCCCTCAAATGTTAATGTGCCCCCTGTGCATTCAAATATCTCACCTGTCCGACCACCACTACTGTCCAGCTTCTTCTTCATCAGCATTCTTGTCCCACGTGACTTCCACGTGTAGCACATGTAACGTCACACACGGTTCAAGGCTATATGCGGCAGTCACGTGGGACAAGAATGCATAAGAAGAAGCATCTATACTCACAGCAGCAGTGGACAGGTGAGATATTTTAATTTATGGGTACGGAGGGCACATTAACATTTCCGGGGACACCAATTTCATGCTGAAATCGATAGAGAATCGGCCTGTGGTGTATGGGCAGCCAACAGATCTCTCTCTGATCAGATTCAATCAGTGAAAGATCTGCCTCTTGTAGGCATTGGGATCTATTCACAGAACTTCTCATAAATAACTTAATTATCATCTAATTGATAAAAATAGCACATTTCCAAGCAAAATAATCACTCAAAGTAAGTTGTTCCTTATTAACTTTATTTCCATATTACTTTTCTTACCTTCATTATATTATATTTTTGCTCGCTGGAATATCTGATCTGCTTTGAGCTGTGAATTAAACATACAGGCTCATATGCAATTCCCTTTTTTCACCTGAGTTTTCTCCTTTTCATCTGTGGTTTATAATGCATTCTTAGCACTTTCAAATGGAAATGGGACAAAAAAGTACAAGGCAAAGTACTGTCAAAATTATTTTGTGTATTTGTTTGCTTGGGGTTTAAAAAACGTTTTATTGACACGTATTAAAATATCACCTAGGCTAAAACTCGGGAAAAAGTGAATTGCATATGGCCTACAGTATCAGATATCATACGGAGACAGCATAGGATGCATATTTATACATATACAATGAGTTAGGTACACAGTATTATTACATTTACAGAATGTTATAATTAAATCATAAGACCCCCATATTAATTTATCATTATTTTCTGGAAGGTGTGGCCTAGAACCCACTTGCAACCCTCCCTATCAAGGAGCATGCATGGGTGAGATCTTACTCTAAATTCTCCTATTAGGGTCAGGGGGGTACATTTGTCCCCCCCCCCCCACAGCATCTGGGGGGCGCTTTGGCAGTGTAGAGTGACTGGTGAGCGGCAGGAGAGCTCACACGGGCAGCAGACCGGCTGTTTCTCAGTATTCAGCTTGCTGCCACGCTGTTCTCCTGTCTCAGTCCTGCCTGTGTGCATACAGAGAAGAGCGCCCCTCCTCTTCTCTCCACTGTGACACTGAGCGAGGGGCGGGGCTGAGCCAAACAGACCGGGTAATTCAAGCCGAGAAGAGAGGGGATGGCTGGCTTCTAGCTAATGAATGTGGAGGAGATGCTGCTGTCAGAATCCAGGAGGTAGAGAACTAGTGTGTGAAAAGTCATTTTGTTTACTTTAGCTGCCTGGTCCTGAGCTACTGTGGAGCGAGTGACCAGCGGGGGTCGGGGGAGGCACTCATTGGTGAATGATTGCAGAGCAATGCGTATGCAGGGCCGGGCCGAGGCATAGGCTGGAGAGGCTCCAGCCTCAGGGCGCAGTGTAGGAGGGGGCGCACAATTCATTCAGCTGTCATTCCTAATTGTGTATGAAGCAGAAAGAAATAAGAAAATGGGGATACATAGCAGTGACTGCTATCCAGATAACTAGATATTAAGGTGTTGGGGAGGTTGTGGGCCCTGTGGTCCTCTTAATCTAATAGCAATCAGTGTGTGACCGCTGGGGTGGGAGGGATGGGGGGGGCGCACTTTGGTGTCTCAGCCTTGGGTGCTGGAGGACCTTGTCCCTGCTCTGTGCGTATGTTTTCAATGGTAATGGAGTATGCTTTCTTACTTGTACTTAATTGTATCCCTATGTTATATTATATACAGTGCTGCAGATGACTTGCTGCCCATACAATTGTATATAGGTTTACACTGCAGCTGCCTGGCTTCTATCAGTTCCCCTATATTAATGCAGCCCTCTCTTATCAGGCAGCTCTTCTCCTCCCCCAGTCATCTCCCTTTTCATTCCCACACAGACTCTAAAAACTATTCACGTGGGTTCATGTAAAGGTGACCATACATCAGGCGACTTTGCGGCAAATCGACCATCCAATTAGATCATTATAATCTCATCTGATGAAAATTGGTGCTGCCAAGAGCATGCTTGACAATGCAACCTATTTCGGGTTTCAAGAAATTGGTTACATGTAAACTTGCTTGATCTGGTACATGGCGGTAACGGCGTACAATATCGGGACGAACGCGACGGAACGCATTGTCCTCTGTAATGTAAAATGTTCCCCCTGGTGCAGTATATTTTACTTGTCTGTCACTGGCTTTGGGCTCTGTCTACATACATGTGCCCCACCTGGTTGTTGCCAGGCATTACGTGGGCGACACCACACACGTGCTCAAGTATACGTCAGCAATCACATGGGGCGCATGTATGTAGCCAAAGCCAGTGACAGACAGGTAAAATATACTGCACCGGGCACTGGGAGGGCAATTTACATTAGAGGGACAGCGTGGAGGCAGTGAGATGGTGGCTGCGGTGTCACAACAAGGCTGAGTCTCGAGAGATTTATGCTGAAATCTTTCAGGAATTTGCCTGCGGTGTATGGGCAGGCAGCAGATACGATCAGAGAGAGCTCTGTCGCTTGGTTGATCTGCCCATACATCTTCTGATGTATGGGCACCTTAAAGGGATACTCTGGGGGGTGGGGGGGTGTTGAAAATAAAAACAGACACTTACCTGGGGCTTCTACCGGCCCCCCTGTAGCTGTAATGTCACACACCGTCCTCCTACAATCCACCGTTCCCTGCCGCCAGTCCCAGTCTAATGTGGCATCTCATCACACTGCGGCTGTGCACGTGCTTGCTCCCTCTTGCGTGTCATCGGAAGCTTACTGCGCAGGCGCAGTACAAGAAAACTTTCTACCGTGCCTGCGCAGTAAGCTGCCGAGCGGGAGCGTGCATTATTCGTCTTATTGCCCGGTGCCGGCGGCGGGGAACGGCGGATCAGAGGAGGACGACGCAGGACATGACAGCTACAGGAGGCTGATAGAAGCCCCAGGTAAGTGTCAGATTTTATTTCTAAACTCCCCCCAGAGAACCCCTTTAAGTTGGTTCCTTTGTTATTGCATGTTGGTCTTCTGAGCACAGTGGTTCACCCAGCTGTTTACAGGATAATGTTTCTATCTTGGAGCACCAGCACCTTTTCTCTTCCTGCAGCAGCCCATTAATGTGTCACCATAATTATTATAAAGTATTTATACTATGCTGATGTCCTCCATAGCATGTTACAGAGTACATAGTCATGTCACTGACTGTCCTCAGAGGAGCTCACAACCTAATCCTACCAAATTCATAGTGTAATGTCCTACCATATTATTATTATGTATTTATATAGCAGTGACATCTTCTGCAGCACCTTACAGAGTACATAGTCATGTCACTGACTGTCCTCAGAGGAGCTCACAGTCTAATCCTACCATAGTCATAGTCTAATGTCCTGCCATATTATTACTATGTATTTATATAGCACTGGCATCTTCTGCAGCACATTACAGAGTACATAGTCTTGTCACTGACTGTCCTCAGAGGACCTCACAGTCTAATCCTACCATAGTCATAGTCTAATGTCCTACCACATTATTATTATGTATTTATGTAGCACTGACATCTTCTACAGCACTTTACAGAGTACATAGTCATGTCACTGACTGTCCTCAGAGGAGCTCACACTCTAATCCTACCATAGTCATAGTCTAATGTCCTACCATAATTTTATTATATATTTATATAGCACTGACATCTTCTGCAGCACATTACAGGGTACATAGTCATGTCACTGACTGTCCTCAGAGGAGCTCACACTCTAATCCTACCATAGTCATAGTCTAATGTCCTACCATAATTTTATTATATATTTATATTATTATTATTATTTAGTATTTATATAGCGCCGACATATTACGCAGCGCTGTACAATGTATATATATATCTTGTCACTAACTGTCCCTCAAAGGAGCTCACAATTTAATCCCTACCATTACCATATGTCTATATTATGTAGTGTAAGTACTGTAGTCTAGGGCCAATTTTTTAGGGGGAGCCAATTAACTTATCCGTATGTTTTTGAAATGTGGGAGGAAACCAGAGTGCCCGAAGGAAACCCACACAGACACGGAGAGAACATACAAACTCTTTGCAGATAGTGTCCTGGCTGGGATTCGAACCAGGGACCCAGCGCTGCAAGGCGAGAGAGCTAACCACTACGCCACCGTGCTGCACTGACCTCTTCGGCAGCACATTACAGAGTCCATAGTCATGTCACTGACCATCCATAGTCAATTTAATCACCCTAATCTTGTGATCATTAACCCTAAACTGATACTTTACTGTATATTTTTCCCATAATCTTATTGTTTAATTCCTACCCTTACCCTAAATGGCCAAAAGGTCTTGTCAATATCCAATATCCTGATCTATTAGTATCTCTAACCTCTCCCTTTCCTACTTCTGATAACCTCCGGTGCTGTTCCCTAAGGGTATAAATGTGCATGTGTGCATTTATTCATTACCTGTCCTGTGTCGCGGTGCCTGTCCGTCTTCCAAATCCACCACTCTTCTATTAGCCCCATACATGCCACTGGCGCATAGCATTGCGGCACGTGTGTGAAGTCACACCCGAGCCACACCAGTGGCGTGTATAGTGCTAATGGAAGAGCGGCGGATTTGGAAGACTAATGGACAGGTAATGTATAAATGCATACATGTACATGCACACTTATACACTATGGCGGATGCGGCACATTTCAGCATGAAATCTCTCCGGAATCGGCCTGCGGTGTACGAGCAGCCAACAGATCTCTCTCTTATCAGATTAGAATAGAGAGAGATTTGTCTCTTGGTTGAATCTGCCCATCATCCCTAGGTGTATGGCTACCTTAACTAAGCTAAAGGCTGGTACACAGAACGCAATGTCCTCTCAGATCAACAGCTCAGAACAATCATTTCTATCATGTCCAATCTACACCTGATCAAGAACAGGATCGATTGTAGGATCACTACTTCATAAGATCCTGTTCTTGATCAGGAACAAGTCGGACATACCGGAAATTATTGATTTGACCTGTCGATCTGACGGGAAGTAGCATCATGTGTTCCAGACGTAATGTTTTCCCTTAATTGTATCCCTATCCCCATTATCCTAATCCTTATTCTAAACCTATATTGCCCCAGGGGGTGCCTAGGCACCCCCTGGGGGGCGCAAAAATGGTCTTCGTCCCCGGGTGCTGAAAACCCTAGCTACGCCTCTGTAAAGAAGGCGGGGGTAGTTCCAACTCTGGTGCAAGGGGGCGGGGGGTTGTTTTGGCTGGCAGTCTCCCATAGTCTAGAGAAGGGGTACTGCCAGTCTTTATGAAACTACAAAGATCAGCGGCAGTCACGTGACTTCCACTGCTACTTAATGAACAAAGGTAGATTTTCTTTTTTATGGAAAGGGATTGTTTTTGTATTACATTTACAAACGTTTATTGGATGTATAAACGGGGACAAAATGACAGCATATAAAAAGCCATTACAAACTACTAAATATCGCATACACACACACACATACACACACACACACACACACACACACACACACACACACACACACACACACACACACACACACACACTCACTCACTCACTCACTCACTCACTCACTCACTCTCACACTCACCAACCAGGGAGAGAGCACAGGCACACTGGACAGACTGCCCTCTGTATTTGCCTCCTTCAACAGTTGCGGGAGGAAGACATGGGGTGCAAGAGGCAGGAAGAGGAGCTGGGGAATACAGGTGCTGAAACATGTTCGGGACTTGAACAGCCAACTGTTTTAATTTCCTTTTCTGGCCAGCCAAAGTCCGAAATAGTAAGTGTAGTGTGATTGGTTTTGCACATTGGCCGCATCAGTTGGCCACTTTGCACATGCCAGAACCACAGGCTTGCCAGAACCTCAAGTGGCCAGACTTTGGGTTCTGGCTGTAACATATACAAAAGATTAGTAAAGCTCTTTTCTATTAAAATTAAAAGAGTGGCCATGTGACTGTTTCTAACCCTTCTGACCAGTTGAAGCCTGGCATCCTAGTAGTCTGGCCACACCCCTTCCTATAGCACACTGCAAGAGCATACATCATTACTCCTGTTTTAGATCCATGAAGTAGAGGAAAAAATGCCACATGTCTATTCTTTAGGCTCTATTTACGCCCGTTGCGTTGCATCCCATTTTCCAAATGGGTCCCAACGCAACTCACCGCATAGCAGTAGGTATAAATAGGGCCTCAAAGTTGCTAAAAGTGATATGTGACCTTTTCCCTATTTTAAGTGTCTTATTAGGAGTTTGGAGAGTAATGAGGCTTAATGAAGTTTTTATAAAAATTTCAGGAATGCGTTTTTAAGCGTATTGCAGTAACCAATCTATGTTTTAGTCTTGTGTGGGAAAACCTATCTCTTGTTACCATATCACATGAACATAGTGTGCTGTTCCCACTTCCATCTGTGTATATACATAAATTGAAACAAGTTGATGGGGATTACTTCTTGTGTAAAGGCCGCTTGCATATTTCAGTGTAGAGTGGAATCAAGTCCAGCATTCTTTGCATGCTTACAGTTCCAGCACAAATATATCAATTCTACTTTCATCCAAGACCATCATAAAATCGCTAAGAATGAA
Source organism: Hyperolius riggenbachi (assembly GCF_040937935.1). Classification (NCBI taxonomy): domain Eukaryota; kingdom Metazoa; phylum Chordata; class Amphibia; order Anura; family Hyperoliidae; genus Hyperolius; species Hyperolius riggenbachi. The sequence continues at coordinate 72,623,377 of NC_090655.1, forward strand.
ACTACTTCTAGTAGAGACCCTCCGATTTGTTTAATAGACGTTATTGGGGCAGTAAGTCTTCCTATTGGCCTTTTCGATGCAGTTGTCTCTTAAAGTCCTGAATAAGTTGAGACTTTTCTGTGTAATATACAACATCCACCTGGCTGCGAGTGTGAATGTCAACAGAGTCAAGAGATGAATTAAAGTTGTTTGAATGGCTGCTCGGAAGTCACGCCAGTGTTTCCATTCTGAAGGCTGCACATTGGCATAAAGGAGGCTTCTTTCCCCTATGTGAATATTAGTATAGCTTACATTTATGATTTCATGTTGTACTTTGTCAGTGAGTTACTGACCTCAGTCATGGGGTAGCAAGGGGGAGTGTTTAAAATCATCGGAGCATTACCTGTCACACAGATGGCAGTGTTCGAAGTGATGCATGTGACAGTTCTGATGCCTATCAAAGATGTATCTTCAACAAAGAGGGTCAACTGTGTAAAGGTTTCTATACACAGCTGCTTTGTGTGCAGATGGCAGTAGCAGACTCTCTTAAATAGTGATGGTCATATCTAGGAGAACTCAGAGAAGCATATGATCAGTTTGGTCAGGTGATAGAAATGCAAGTCTCTGATTTGCTAGTCATGATCATGTGCTAAAGTAGGATGTGATCACAGCAAATCAGAGCATTGCACATCTATCAGTTGATAAAACAATGCTTGCTCCTTCTCCATGAGTTCTACTACACATGACCATCACTACTCTTAAGTCATTTAGATTCTTTTCTGTTTAATTTTTTTGAACCTCTGATTAAGTTTGATTAGCACCCTAATGAAAAACTAATGACCTGTACAAGTGCAAGTTTGTTTTATCAACCAAAGCAATTGTTTATGATCATTTCAGGCTAACACTTTGCCAGTGACAATTGTGCATGCTTGATTTGACTGAGCTGCATGTATTGTCCTTTTTTTTTATAGCAGATGGGGATAAAGTAATTGGCTACAACAATCCAGCCCATTGCTGATTGCTGCTTATCCAAGCAATGGCGGCTCATCTGTCTGTCTGTCTTTCCATATATCTTATATTTATCTATGGATTGGTCACATCACTGTTCACAGGAATCCATCCTCCCATGTTCAGATACAAAAATCTGCCGTGTGTAGCTATTTTAACCACTTCCTGTTCCTATGATGTGAATATAAGTCTCTGCACTCTCCTTCCTACAAAATCTTAGATAACACTGTTTATTTATCTCTGCGCTGATAAAAAAAAAACTCTATAGAGTCAAAAAGGAAAGTCAGCAAACCCCTCTCCTCCCCCAAGGGAATTCTATAGCAGGGAATACAATAGCAGAGTTAATTAGTAAACAAGTGTAAAATACACATTCCAGGAGCAGTCAGTAGCAGATTGTATACATTACTTAATTGTTACATCTAAGACATTATCAAAACAAATAAACTGTTTAAATAGGAAGCATAGACAAATAAAATGTGTGAGTTGAATGTACAATACAACTGTTTACAATAAAGCTGCAGTCTATTAAAGTTTATAGATTGTGTACTTTTTCATTTTCTTCCTTATTTTCCTTTTAGAATGCATAGAAAATAAGATAAATACAAAAAAAAAATCTGCCACAAAAAGCCTAATTTGACCTGAAAAAAACAAGATATAGATCATTTAGTTGGGCTAATTATTGACAAAGTTATTGCCAAAGTAATCAGAGCTGAGCTGAAAATGACCGGGTACACACCTTCAATTTTCTGGGGTCTTCTTATACGCCGGGTGTCATTGATGCTGGACGATACACCCTATCCTGTTACCGCCTCTCAGATCTCGCTTCAGAGGACTGTAGTAAAGCAGTGAGATCTGAGAGGCAGAGAAAGAGGTAAATAGGATAGAAGGGTGAACAAGGCATATTTTATGGACAGAGCGCGATCTATTCTTCCATACCGCTCTGATATATAGGTAGACAAGGGGAGCTGACCAATCCACTTAGGGAGAGGGAGAGTTGACCAATCCAACCAGTCAATCACCTACATACTGTTATACAGGTAGTCCTCGGGTTACGTACGCCCGCTTTACGAACGCCCCCCCCCCCCCCCCCGATACGAACGGCCCGCCGATAGCTCCGCCCCGTCGATGACGTCACCGCGAGCGCCGGATTTCTATGATTTACATGTTTTTAAGTAGTTTAAAATTGACCTAAAGACGCCATGTGTTTGGGGAGGTGAGCAGCTACATACCGCACACCTCCCGTGCCCTGGTGTCACCCTCTGCCTCTACTAAACACCTCCGTATCATTACAGAGATCCGCGTCCTCTGACGCAGGCCGGGAGGCGACCCGGCATACTGCACATGCGCAGAGCAGTAACAGTATCCGGGTCAGAGGACGCGGATCTCTGTAATGATACGGAGGTGTTTAGTAGAGGCAGAGGGTGACACCAGGGCACGGGAGGTGTGCGGTATGTAGCTGCCCAATGTTAAACTACTTAAAAACTTTTAAATCACAGAAATCCGGCGCTGTCCCGACTTAAGGACAGATTCAGGTTAAGAACGAAATGACAGTCCCTATCTCGTTTGTTAACCGAGGACTACCTGTATTCCGGGTAGCACATACAGTGCAGCACCAGTATCTGTTCATACATAGCACCAGTATATGATGATTTTTCTTTTCATTTTTATTTGGAAGAGGGGTAGTCGTATACGGCAAGTATATCCCAAACTCTATATTTTAACTGGAAAAGTTGGGGGTCGTCTTATATGCTCAGTCGTCTTATACGCGGGAATATATGGTGCTATGAACAGAGTGTGTAGGTAAACTTCTCATACTACATGGAGGTGGTAAAATTGGTCAGTAATTAGCCAATCACAGTTGAAGATATGTGCTGGGCTTTAGCTGGTCACACATCATTTAAAACAACCAATTTGTTGCCACTTCCATGTAGTACGAGAGTTTACCTGCAGTACAGCACACCTGTTCATAGTATTCAATATGTATTGGCACTCATACTACATGGAGGTGGTACATTTGGCCAGCCATTGCCCAATCAAAATTCAAAGTGTGTACCAGGTTTTAAACAAAAACAGAATTCTATCTGGTGAAAAGTCTGGTACACGCCTTCAATTATAATTGGCCAAACACTGCCATGTAGTATGAGGGTTTACCTACACAATCTGCTCATAGTATTCAATGGCCTCAATTCACTAAACTTATCTCCTGTCTTTAATAACTCTTCTAGAGTTGTTACCATGGTGATGAGGCATGTAGTATTCAGGAAACATTTTACCTCAGGCAAGCCTAAAGTTAACTCTTCTGTCTTTAAATTAACTCTCCAATCCTTAAAATAACTCCAGAGTTAAAGACAGGCTGTTAATTAGCTGCATGTGAAAATAACTACAGAGGAGGTAAATTAACTACAGAGGCGGTAAATTAACTACAGAGGAGGTAAATTAACTACAGAAGAGGTAACTTAAGGAATGAAGAGATAAGTTAACTCTCTCACGTGTGGAGGTAAGTTTTCTCTTGCCCTATTATCTCTAGCATGATCTTAGTGAATTGAGGCCAATATCTGTTGTCCCTCATACTATATGGAGGTGTTAAAACGGGTCAGTAATTGGCCAATCATAATTGAAAATGTGTACCAGCTTTCAGCTTCTTATGAGGTTAATGTGAATCATTACATAGTTGTAAAATTGTCCACCTTAGAATTAAATCAATGTTGTAAACTCTCTATTGTTCATGATGGCATTTTCTTGTATATCTGTTTTTTCTCTCTGTTGGCTTCATGAAAAGTTTAGATAAGAAAATGAAATGAACGTTTCAATTTGTCTCTCGCAGTTTGTGTCTGACTATAATGGGCAAGACAACTTTCTGCAGCGAGTTGGAAAAGACGGACTGAACAATGCAGACAAAGAATCCACAGTGAACAATATCATGCAGACGATTCGCAGCTGCAATCGCAGTCTAGAATCAGAGGAGGGGGAAGATAATGTCAGCGATAGTGGCAACTCCAGGAAAAACTCCGTCATGGATAGAAACAGATTCCAGTAAGTTTTGTGGGACGTGATCACCTATTTCTGCTTTCACAGGCAGAAGAACAGGCAGGTCGCCTCTTATCCGTGACCCCGCTGAGGGATTGCTTTTTTGGCTCTGTTTTTTAATTTCCATGCAAACTATGCTTTGAATTTTGTTGCTTAGCTACTGAAATCATATCTGTCAGTTTATCTGTTTACAGTAAGCTATTGCAAGAAGACTTAAACCATTCCATTTGATACAGGAAGCAAAAGAATGCTGCTATCTTTTGTAGGAATTTGTAAAGCAGGGAACAATGCAAGAAATACTTTGGTTAATAAAGTGCATATGCACAAGGCCTCTCCTGTGCCAGGCAAGCACCCAAGTTTTTCTTTTTTAAATGTCTTCTCTGTTAAACGTGGAAGCCAAATTCCAGGCAGAAGTGTTTCACTAGCCCTATGCAGGCACCCAATGTCATCTGTGTGTAAGCCAGTGTGTGTAAGATGAACTGATATTGATATTGCTTTTGTTGCTTTGAAGGGTTACTGTAAGTTACAATGTTAGATTAGAGGGATTCTCAATGGACACCAGAGTTGTGCTGCAAGAGAAGCCCATGCAAAAGAAATTTAACACAAATTAAACTATGCTTTCCCATTGATAGTTATGGTAGTTGCCATAGTTTCCAATGCATATTTTGACTGCTAAAATTGTGAATGAGTGAAGGTCCATTTTTCAGGACCATTTCTTTGGCAGTGCGGGCAGGGCGACCTCCCTGGGCGCAGACTGGCGAGCAGAAGAAGGGGGACGCAGGCAAAGGACATAACCACTAGGAAGCTGATGACGCGCAGTACAGCCAAATGGAAGAAGAAATAAGATTACCAGCATGATCACCTTCCTTGACTCCTCCTAGGCTGCCTGGAGTCAGCTTTCTGGGCTCTCTTTGCCTGTGCGTTTTCCTGGTCCCTGCGTCCTCCTGGATGAGTGGCTGGTCACTAGTAAGTAGGCAGATCTACTTGTGACCTGTGGCTGTGTGACGGTCCCTAAAGAGTAAGGGTTTGCGAGTCCACGGGGTGGGCGGGGGAAGGGGTGCAATTTTTACACCCTCGTCCTGGGTGCAATTTAGCCTAGAAACTGCCCTGCTATTTTTACACAGTTATCAGTACAGGAAGACCTCTGTTTGATTAGGGCTATGTTCCAGAAAACAAGAAAAATGCCCACAGCCCACCGTATGAAGGTAAAATCTAGATTTCTTTATTGGTACATTAAAAACATGCTTGTAGCTGATGCGTTTCAGACACACAGGTGCTTAGTCATAGCTCTTGCTCCTAGCTTGGAGCTATGCCAAAGGACCTGTGTGTTTGAAATGCGTCAGCTACCAGCCTGTGTTTTTGGATGTACCAATAAAGCAAACTGGATTTTACCTTCATACGACGGGCTGTTGGCATTTTTCTTGTTTTGTGTTGTCTCGTGGAGAGATTGCCCAGCACTGCTGCTATGTGAAGGGTGTATGTAGCGATCTGCCTGTACAGTTTATTATGTTCCAGAAGCATGGAACTAATTCACATTATTTGCATTTCCTGACTAGTGAATAGCCAGTTGCCTTTTCCCTCCCCCTCTTCTTTTTGTTCCTCTGTCCGGTGAGCAGCTATCCTTTCTGGGAGAGGATGTTGTGACCAAGCTACCGCTCACCTTCTCTCCCACTTATTTTAGGGCAAATGGAGTTAGGTGAGTGGTGCAGACTGTGGGCAAAAGGAAGGCGGTGGGTGTGATTTGGACTGCAGGTTCTATTAAGATTGTGAAGGGTAACCTGCCATTCCTGGGGCCAAACAAAGCAGCAATGCAGCTAAACTAATACAGTAATATATTTATAGCTTTTAACACTTCATACTTCTCTCATTGCGCTTTGGGGATGATGAACTAAAGTTACTAAAAGCTTGCCTGGAATTTTATAGAATCCTTTTTACTAAAAGGTGATGGGCGCTTCTACGATTATCTTCCATGTACAGTATATCTGAATGATACCAACTACTCTGGCCATGTTTGTGTAGTAGCTTTATGTCCCAACCCAGAAAAGCTGCATCTTGCTAACAAGACAGGAGAGTGAGTAGTAGGGATAACCAATGAGATGCAAATACTTCCAAAATTGTTGACCTTTTTATGCAAATATATGTAGCTTGAAAAAGGACCAATCATTTTAAACTTGGCATTTTCAAACTGCATACATTTGCATAAAATGTACATTAATTTGCATCAACTCAGAATAATTTGCATCCCTTTGATCATACCTAGTGAGGAGCAGTGTCCTCCTCAGAACATTTATCCACCATTGCTTTCACAACGCCAGAGACTGGAGCGTTAAAAAGGAACTCCGGTGAAAATAATATAATAAAAATTTCTACAATAATTATGTATAAATGATTTAGTCAGTGTTTGCCCATTGTAAAATCGTTCCTTTCCCTGATTTACATTCTGACATTTATCACATGGTAACATTTGTACTGCTGGCAGGTGATATTAGTGGAAGGAGATGCTGCTTGCTTTTTTGGCAGTTGGGCTCAGCTGTAAACAGCTGTTGTTTCCCACAATGCAATGAGGTTCACAGACAGGAAACTGTCAGAACCATGGTCCTGACATCACACTGTGGGAGGGGTTTCACCACAATATCAGTCATGCAGAGCCCCCTGATGATCCGTTTGTGAAAAGGAACAGATGTCTCATGGGAAAGGGGGTATCAGCTACTGATTGGGATGAAGTTCAATTCTTGGTCACAGTTTCTCTTTAAACCTCTTTCCCTGACCTGCTCTGTCCTATCCCAACCATGATACTTGCTGCTATTTAAAGAGCTCGACGGCTCCAAGAACATTCTTGGCCGTGACCTCAGCAGAGCTAGCAACATTGAACCTGAGCAATCATTGCCCCCTCTAACCAGCGCACGTGAGTTGGTTCAAAAGGGCCCAGACCCAGAAATGGAGGGAATGAGGTCACTTGATCAATTCTTAAAGTGGACCTGAAGTCTTGCACATAGAGAAATGCACCCTGTTGGTATTTAGAGAGTTTAACCTAATTCCCCCTCATCTGTGACTAATCACAACTGTAATTTGATCTCTCAGCTGTGTCAGCTCAGCTGGCTGCCTCAGCAGAGCAGCTAATTTTGTAAACACAGGATGCTAACCCTATGTCTGATCACATGAAAGCAGGAAGTACACACTGCATATTTATTGCATGATTTCAATCAGCTGCAACAAAGAATGGTTTTTCTTTTAATGTTGTTATGCTGTTGCTTATCTTTTAGCGCAGGGAGGAAGTTCTGAGTTCAGGCCCACTTTAAAGTTAGAAAAGCCTCATTCTAAAATCTGCATTGTAACTCCCATGAATTACTGTACAGTCGCCTTCTCTCTTTACATAACTTAGTTGTACTTCAATAAATTCCTTTTGACAAAGGTGGGTGGATGAAGAATTTGGCATTGTTTAAAGGTGCTTCGGACTATTAAACACTTAGCTAAAGGTTGCGATCGTCAATCCAGCATAGCTACCTGCAGCGTAGTCACTGTGGCTTCCTACATTTAAGTGCTGTAGTCAGAGCTGAATTATGAAAAAGAGATGGTGCCTTTCAGGTACTTCTAATGTTAGGAAGAACCTTTGTATGACCGCAACCCTCTTATTCACCCTGCAGCAGCCGGAGAATAATCTATTAAGGTAGAATTTCAACAGTATGAGCGTATGTGCCAGTGGATAGAATAGGGTATACTCACCTCATCCATGGCTGTTTCATTCCTTGCATATCTCACCAGTAAGGGTGGTCACTGAAATGCAAATAATTGGGCTTGCATGCAAGTTTAATGAAAATTACAGGTTTGGAATTGGGCCAGTCCAAATAAACAGGCATTTCCTTTGATTGGTCCAATTCCAAGCTGGATGCAGTTTGCATGCAAGTTGCAATTATTATTATCACTGACTACCTTTATACCTGTGTCTCTATGTCAAATACTGCTGATGGCCACTAGCTCTCTGCACTCACAAAAGAGATTGCGGATGGACTTTTTTCTTCCCCTAGGCCAGCTTTCTTGTTGATCCATGTCCGTGTGCAACAGTGTCCCTCCCATTCCATGTGCAGCTCCTCTGCTTCCATATGTTGGTCCCAATTTGAAGGCGTCTCTTCCATATTGTGTAACCCCTTATCCATGTTTCCCCCGCCCCTTTAGGCAGCAGCTGCCTAAGGCCCGGTCCTTTGTGGCCTTTCCAGAAATATGGCCCTATTTCTAGATGTCACTCTGGAGGACAGATAGTGACTGGAAACGGAGATCTCTGCATGATCACTACTGAAGTGCAGGGAGAAATCGGCTGTCAGTGAAATGGCTAACAGACTTTGGAGGACCTGCTAGCATTCTACCAGGGAAGCGGTAAGGATGACCAATAAGATGACACTAATTCCAAGCTTAGAGAGGAACTATAACCCAGGATTGAACTTCATCCCAATCAGTAGCTGATACCCCCTTTCCCATGAGAAATCTTTACCTTTTCTCGACTAGATCATCAGGGGGGTCTGTATGGCTGATATTGTGGTGAAACCCCTCCCATAGTGTGATGTCAGGACCCTGGTCCTGACAGTCTGCTGTCTGTGAACCTCGTTGCATTGTGGGAAGTAACACCTTTCTTCAACTGCCAAGCAAGCATTCTCTTCGTCTGTGCATAGAACTCTCAGTAATGAACATTCTATACAGATCACGTGGCAGAATGAAAGATGTCACCACCAGTGATACATTTCAGAAGGTAAATCGGGGAGAGGAAATATTTTACAATGGGCAAACACTGACTAAATCTATAAATGAGAAGGTGAGGATCTTTCCCTGCAGATACTTTAGTATTTTAGCTAGAGTTCTACTACTTTTTAAATGGCACTTTAGTTATGCTATAAACGTAGCACAAGAAATGCACTTTCATGAACAATTTCTTAGCGTCATTTGGGTTTTTGGAACTAACAAGAAGCAAACAATATCCATCAGCAGAAGCCAGGCAGATATAAAACAGGCAGAGAGGCACTTTGTCAGGAGATGTTTGGTTGTCAAGTAATGACTTGCAGACAGGCGTATGTGGGGATAATGTACATTTACAGCCAGGTGGTTGGAGGAGCCATTTAAAGAGGAACTCCAGTGAAAATAATGTAATAAAAAAAGTGCTTCATTTTTACAATAATTATGTATACATGATTTAGTCAGTGTTTGCTCATTGTAAAATCTTTCCTCTCCCAGATTCACATTCTGACTTGTATTACATGGTGACATTGTTACTGTGGGCAGATTATGGAGCTGTTTCTAGCTGGTCTGGCTTTAACAGACAGCTATTTCCTGTCTGAACATTGTTACATTGTGACAGTTTGCCCAGAGTACCGTACGGTACCAGAGCCTCTTGTGGGAGGGGTTTCAGCACAAAATCAGTCATACAGCGCCCCCTGATGGTCTGTTTGTGAAAATCATTATTTTTCTCATGTAAAAGTGGGTATCAGCTACTGATTGGGATAAAGTTCAATTCTTGGTCGGAGTTTCTCTTTAAGTGTTGATTGTTGCGATTCTGCATAAAACTTCTACCTTACGTGACAAGCTGTATAAATCATAGCACAGATCTAGCTGGCTCTGTGAGATACACACGTATCAGAGCATCTTTCTGTGGCGGAGCCTGTTTAGCCGAGTGCCCCGCCCTACAGATCCTCTAGTGATTGATGCCAGAGCCTTGTCGGAAGCCCTATTCTAGTAACGCCGCTTATTTCATTCTAGATTGATGATTTGATTTATGCCTGTGACACAGTCCTGCTGTCTTCCAGTAAAAATAATGAAGAAATATGCATCAGGTTTTTTTTTATAAAATGTAAGAATCGTACAGAAAAGCATCAGAATTAGTTTAGATTGTAATGCTCTCAATCATTAGTGCGGTTATGGAATTACGTGGCATGGAGCGAACGTCAGTCAAGGCCAGTAATGACATTTTTAAGGACAGCGAGGGACGAGTGCGGCGGAGAAGACAGGGAAGTAATTTATTTTGGTCTTTGAAATAAGCCGGCGGTTTCCTGCTCACATCTGCTTATTTCATTTACCTGCAATTCTGAATCTCATTTCAGGGTAATAATTTGTTTTGCTGAATTTTTGTCTTAATATTATTAAAAAGCGCCTGGTAGATGATATGGCTGAGGTGCCCCAAAACTGATGGCAAAACAGATATTTGTTTCAGGTCTTGTTAATAATTAGTTTTTGTTTGTTTGTTTTCTTTTTGGTACAAGTCGAGAGCAGGGATGAGCTTGTCATCCATAGTGAAGGCATTTTAATACATCTAACATTGCACAAATTGTTCTAGGCCTATAATAATTGTATTTTTGCTACAAAATGTAAATGGGATATAATATATGAAATGTGGAATTTTAGCTGGAGTGATTATGCTACATGACAACCCCTGCAGTGGGACAATAGCGTAGGTTTCACCACACAAGGCTTTTACAGCCGCGTTCACAGTGGAGTATTGTGGTACGTGTGATGTAAAGGAATCGTAACGCAGAAAGTCGCACTTCAATGTTAAGCCTATGCGATATTAACAATGTGTCCGGTGCAGAGCAGCTCTCCAACACTCCTGTGGCCAGAAATCCTCTGCTTTCGGTTCCAGGGACACGACGCTGCAGCTCTGTTGGCCAGAGTGTCTCGGCACAGAGCGGAGCTGTGGGGGAGAGGCACAGCTGCCCATTGAGAGCTGGGGAAGGGACATTAGGAACGCCCCCAGTGGGCGTTTTGCAGAAGTGGAATGCCCCTTCCCCTTGAGATTGCTGACAAGCTGCATGTCGGCAATCTTAAGGGGGGACAGTATGGCGTGAAAGGGGGGGGGGACAGAGAGTGGTGCATGGGGGACACAAAGCCATGTCATGGACCAGGAAACCTGCCTCTGTGTCTCATCTTCCCCCCTCCAAAACAAGGCAAATTCTGAAAGTAATCGTGTTGTTTGATATAAGTTATCGATGTAACCCATGATATTAATTTTTCATGTTTAACCACTTTTGCATCCAGACCTTGTTTCCCACTTATGGACCAGAGCAGTTTTGACAGTTTAGCTATGTCCTTATTAAATTAGAATTAACTTTATCCCTACTTAAGACACAGAAATGAAATATATATTTTAGGCTTTCATTGTATGCCATTTTTTCCCTCGAGCAACTTTGTTTTCTATGAATTTTAATGGGAAAACGAGGGGAAAAATTGAAAAAAACACATTATTTCTCAGTTTTACCAAATCCAGTTTAAAAATAAAAAGTGCTACTATAGATAAAAAACACACATTTTGTTTGGCTATTCTTACCGCTTATCACAAAACTTAGATTATGTTCCTGTCACAATTTATGGTGAAGATATTTGATTCTGAAATAATGCTACAGAATGTATTTTTCACTAGGAACTGAGAAAATAAAAGTATTTTTAATGGTAAAAATCAATCCCATTCGCTCAGGAAACATATATTCCTGTTCACCAATTAGTGCTGCATCAGTGCTGGAAGTGTGCACAGGAGCAAGCCCAATCCTGCACAGCACTGCTTCTGCTACAAGACGTATATCTACTGATATTTCCAAAAGTATGTAGATCTACGGCCTCATGGCTTAGATGAAGTCACAGGGGACGTAGATATACTGCAGTGGTGGATAAAGTGGTTAAAATTTAATTTTGTGTAGCTGTGCTTGTTGCATCTCTATGCCCTTGTTCAGACAGAAAAATAACCTCTAGAGCTGGACCTAGTTAAGGTCATATCTAGGAGAACTCACGGAGAAGCATGTGATTTGTTTATTTACAAAGTTCTGATTTGCTGTCACCACATCCTGCTTTAGTACATGATCATGACTAGCAAATCAGAGACCTGCATATCTCTCACCTGACCAAACTGATTGCATGCTTCCATTACTAGTTACCTGTGTTAATGACTGAAAATCTCTCATGCTTTCTTCCTCTGAACTGCAAAGTCTTATCGCCTAATATGGACTTATGATTTTTGCTGTAATACAAGGATTCTGGGAAATGTAGTCTGGCATCTGTTTCTTTTTCCTGCTTTGTGTGTCAGGTGATCTCTCTTGGCTGACACACCCAGCAGCAGAATCCAGAGAGGAGAGAATGTAATTTGTACTGCAGGGCTTGGCACATTAAAGAAATATTCTTCCCACCCCTTTACTATGTACACTGTGTATTTATTCACTTATCCTGATTGCTATTGAACATTTGCCTTGTTCGTTCTGGGCTGTAAAGTTTAATTATTTTCAGTATAACACAAAGAAAGTATGTAACGCTTGCAAACTATTTTGTAAGGTTTGTTGGTTCACAGTCCAGCTTTGATCAGAAGATCTGAGGATAGAAATGTGGGAAATAACATTGCTTTTTTTGTCAGATCTAAGCTCTGTGGTGTTCATCTTGTTCCTGGATTCGCAATGAAGCGAGACACTCGCCTGGAACAAGTGCTCAGCCATTTAGGACTGAGAATTCTGAAGTTCTTTTGTGTGTGTTTATGTAGGTCATCGTCGCTGTGTACTGTACGATGACACTTCTAGGCTTTTCTTCTCTGATTACCTGAACTGAGAGGGAGGCGGACAGTACCATTGTTTACACACAAGTGCTGGTTGCCTGACTGTGGCACTGATAATAACCTGCTGCTACTGTGTTCTGAATCGCTGACCCAGAAGGAGTATGCAGATCTGGTGTTCTGCTTCCACTGGCTGAATGCATGTTTCAGTCGTGTGACTCAAACTCTATTAAAGCCAAACAATCAGCATGCAAGCCAAACAACTGTCATTTTTAAAAGAAAATAAAATACTGCAAGCGCCATAGGGTTCTTAATTCGAATCAGGAAAAAAGGGCGCAGGCGCCCTTATGGAAAAAATGGCACCGCCATAGACGTCTATTACAAAAGCCACGATTTGCAGCAAAGAATGGAAATTTGGGTGCATGGCAGTGATAGCTATCGGGTGCCGAAATGTACTTTGTTTGCTGCAAAACACGGCTTTTATAATGGCCCCGATATGCGGTAAAGAAGATAAATGTTGACGCTCGGTGGCACATGATTAGCAGCAAACAAGCTGAAGTTCGGCTCCCATAGGCATCCGATAGAATCCCTGCCACCCACGATTTTATTGAAGAAAATTTAGCTAGTTTGCCGCTAATTGCAGCTTTGCGGTGGCGCCACCGGGCACCCAAGTTGAGTTTTCTTTGCGGCAGAGGAGGTTAAGGTTTAGGCGGGGTGGGGTACATGGGATTAGGCACCACCAGGGGCGGTCTTGAGGTTAGGCACCCCTGGGGGGGGTCTTAGGGTTAGGCACCACTGGGGGGAGTGTCTTAGGGTTATGCACCATGGGGGGAAGGGGGTTTCTTAGGATTCAGCACCAACTGGGGAGGACTTAGGGTCAGGCACCACCTTGAGACATGGGGATCTTAGGGTTAGGCAATGGGAGGGGAGGGAGAAGGGGGTCTTAGGGTTGTTAGGTACCACCTGGGGGGGCGGGGGGTGGAAGTTAGGCATCTGTAGAGGGAGGGTTCTGTGTGAGAGTAGGGTTAGGTTTAGCCATAGTAAAATATCAATAAGCATTACAGATATTTTACTATCGGAATCCAGCAGTAGAATATCGATAATTTAAGCGATATTCTACTAGGGGTAATGCCCTGCGCTCTTTTTTTCCAGGCACCTTTTTTTCATGTATTCTTGTGAATTACAGTTTCCTTTAACAAGAGCAGTGAAACTATCTGGGCTTCTGCCCTTACTGGTTAATTTTAAGGCTTCTTTCTCCACTATGCACATTGTGATGAGATTGCTATGCAGATGCTGCATTTTAGCCCCAAATGCTAATGACTTATACGCTGAAGCATTCATCAGCCTAAAAAGCGCAGCACAGAGCACTTCTTGTCAAAAGACTGAATTTACTGCCGTCGATTACAAGTATTTGGATTTATGTACACCGTAGTCCACATCCTAGAAATCTGTTATTTAGGAAATGAAATATTAATCAGACAAAATATACAGCTGTAAAAATGCAACAAAGTTATATTTACATAGTTAAAAAGCATGATTACCGTATCGGGCCTGCAGACTAGAAAAGGGTACCCAGAGGCATGTTCTAATTAAAGCTTCAGTCCGCTATAAAGCACCTTTCATTTGTAGGCGGAGTCTGTCACCTCCTGGCTCCTTCACTGCAACACCTCTTCTGTTTTTGGTATCGTTTTCAACCATCCTGGCTGCCATAGGTGCAAATGAGGAAGAACTTGTATACTAAAGCTAGTCTGTGGTAGAATCGGAAGAAGCAATAGAAACATAACAGATGACTGGGTAGTGTACTGGTCAAGGGCTCTGCCTTTGACATGAGACCAGGGTTCAAATCCTGGCTAGGGTCCGTTCCTATTCAGTAAGAAGTCCTTGGGCAAGGCTTCCTAACACTTCAGGGTGGCCTCTTGAGCGCGTCCCAGCAGCTGCAGCTCTTGAGTGCTTTGAGTCCAACAGGAGAAAAGCGCTATACACATGTTAGGATTATTATTATTTTTTCAAACTGTATTGCAGTCCTAGCTGCAGAGAAGAAAGCTGCTAGTATGGTGAAGAAATGGCTCACTCTACCCTCTCTACAGATAGGACATGCTGCAGATGGTGAATAATTTACAACAGTGCTAACATAGTCAATGCTAGCCTAAGTAGTTTTAAATCATTTCTTTTCATTTTATGTGCCCTCTAAAGTGTACCCGAGGCTATATGTTACATGATGAGATAAACCTGTATGTATAGTGCAAAACATATTAATAACTAGGCTGTTTTAATTGCTGTATTTTGCTGCCTGAAAGAGTTAATTTTCAGGCATGGATGTGACGGCTTCTGTCTTGTGGGGAATATAGTACACATCACTGATAAGCAGATTACAACCATAAAAGTTTTCCTGGCAGTATACTACTTCTGAGAGCTGGAGGAGATAAAAAAAAAAGTCAATAGTTCATGCATTTTAACTCTTGGAAGCTTAATAGACTGCCACTGAGCAGAGGCAACAAAACATTCAATTTGAAAATGTTGAAATACAAAATTATGGTAAACCATGGGATATCTAAAAAACACATCATTTTTAGGAGTAGGAGGATAAATACAACTGTTTATCTCAGCAGTTTATTTTCACCTCTGATTCACTTTAAAAAATATTTTTAATAATAATTTGTTAGAAAAATCATGTTCCCTTAACAAACAGGTCTTCCTTTGGTCTTTTAACTATAGCTCAAAGAAAAACCATGAGTCAAATCGTGTTCTGTAAGTTAACATTTGCCTATTTAATCATAAGGGTGTTTTTTTGTTTAATTGACTTGAATTGCATCTATAAATTGAGATTTAGATATGCATGCCGTGTGTTCAGCGGTAATTGTCATTGTGTCATTTTACACAAATAGCTTTTATTTACGAACTTTTGATAGAAAAGGTGATTCAAGCTTCAACTTTTAACTGTAGCCTGAGTGTGTTACTGATTGCGCTAAAATAGGGCTGGCTTTTTGAAACTGCGCTGTTTGTGGACTTGTTCAAAGCTTTTATTGATGTATTTCCTTTGAAAGAATCCTGTGTTAATTTATTCATAGAATGCTGAGCTCAAATTCCATAAGGACATAGCAATATATTCAATATTTAGGGGTGGACAGATTCACTGGAATAGATTAACACTAGAATGGGCTGGTAAGCAACCTCAACATGTTACTTATTGTTCTGATCTTTGGTCCAGCAAACAATCAACTAACACGCAGGTAAATCCATTTTCTAAAATGTTTCTTTAGATCACCTGCAGGCTCAGCGGTGCTGTAAGAGGGATTGTGTGCCCTGTATTAGAGTGGAATAAAACTCTATCATAACATTTAATAAACATGTGTTTCCCTATGTTTTATTTACCCATACAATTATCATATAGGGTTTTGTGCACAAGTGATATTGTCTGTGTGCAAATTCCCAAAGTACAGTTTATCTGCTCTGAAAGCTGCCAATGCTTTTTATTGCATAGCTGCTATATTTATATATCAAAATCTATCTAGTGTTCACTTTTCAGTTGCACACATACTGGTACTAGAAGCCGAGAGAGAGTTCAGTGTCTGCATTTTGCTAATGGTTACTGAATGTATCTGACAAAGGAATGTAAACAAAATATGTTATCACCTCTTTGGAGGCAGCCAGAAGCTTTTCACTGAAGCAAGGAGCTTTCCACTGAAGAACAAAGTGCCGTGTTTAACTGTATGAATGCTGTTCTGCTACAATTTTTTTGTGTAGTAGTAGATTTTATGCTGCACATAATGTCTTAGGGCAAAGAGGGAATGCTGAGTTTAACACCACTTTAATTATGTGCAACTGTGAGCTAGTAGGGTTGCCTTATTAAGGCAGGTGAAATTATGCAGGAGTTTTGTTTAACCTCCTTGCCAGTTATCCCGAGCTCAGCTTGGGGTAACCTGCGCAGGAGGATTTCTCAGGCCCCGCTGGGCCGATTTGCATATTTTTTTTTATTGTACGCAGCTAGCACTTTGCTAGCTGCGTGCATATTCCGATCGCCGCCGATTCGCCGCTTCCTGCCGCTTTGCGCCACACCCCCTCCAGACCCCTTGCGCAGCCTGGCCAATCAGTGCCAGGCAGCGCTCAGGGGTGGATCGGGATTCCCTCTGACGTCCCGACGTCCATGACGTCATCCCGCCCCGTCGCCATGGCAACCGGGGAAGCCCAGCAGGAAATCCCGTTCTGAACGGGATTTCCGGCTTACTCTGATCGCCGGAGGCGATCGGAGTGGCTGTGGGGATGCCGCTGCTCAGCGGCTATCATGTAGCGAGCCCAAACATATCTATAGTGACCCAAGCAAATCTCAGAAAAGAATGAGCAGTGGGGAACTCTTCTGTTCCAGGAAACAGGAGGATAGACACAACTGAGCTCTTGATGTTGAAAGTTTCTATCTTATATGTTTGTTATGCAATATTTTTTTATTAACGTGTGTCATTAAGAGCCCATCAGAAAAGTATGTCAGGTGGTGTACAGCCTGTGGGCTACTGAAGGTTGTCTAGGACACTCAAATTTCTGTGGTTGCACCAACTAAGAGAATACAACATTTTCCTGGTATTCCAAGAATCACAGGACAGGATAAAATAAGCAAGACCAGGAGCCAGATGGTGCCGTATCTCTGGACAAAAGCAAAAATCTATTAACCCTTGGCACTCTCGCATGTAAATGTTCAAACAAATGCATTCACAGATTCGCTCATCCAGGCACAACTGTCATCCCCACAGCTAAGTTTAAAGCCAGCGTTTTAGTTCACAGAAGAATGCAGTCTTATGCTTAGTGACCTATACTGCGCAGAACTACCCAGATAAACATAGGTGTCCTATCTCTGGCCCTGTAACATGCATAGTGCAGACATGCAAACACATTCATTGCATCAAACCTATCAATGGATTAGGAGCACACATCCTAACTTCCTCTCCTGGGAAAGACAGTGCATCTTACCAATCGCACAAGGGAGCTAACGTTATGTGTCCATGTGCACCATGCACATACACCAGCATAAGCTGTGTGCATGCTGACAAACATATACAGGGGAAGGAGGGAGTGTACTGAATTAGACCCTAGCCACAGGGGTCAGTAACAAGAAAAAAATACATATATCCAGGCACATCGCCTCTAGTTAGGACATTAAATAAGTTATTAAGGAAAGGGAGGTGCTAAAGGGGGTGTGGCTAGAAAACAGCATAAATCTATTAACCCTTCACACTCTCGCATGCAAATGTTCAAACAAATGCATTCACAGATTCACTCATCCAGGCACAACTGTTATCCCTACAGCTAAGTTAATGTTAGTGAATCTGTGAATGCATTTGTTTGAACATTTGCATGCGAGAGTGCGAAGGGTTAATAGATTTTTGCTGTTTTCTAGCCACACCCCCTTCAGCACCTCCCTTTCCTTAACAACTTATTTAATGTCCTAACTAGAGGCGATGTGCCTGGATATATGTATTTTTTTCTTGTTACTGACCCCTGTGGCTAGGGTCTAATTCAGTACACTCCCTCCTTCCCCTGTATATGTTTGTCAGCATGCACACAGCTTATGCTGGTGTATGTGCATGGTGCACATGGACACATCACGTTAGCTCCCTTGTGCGATTGGTAAGATGCACTGTCTGTCCCAGGAGAGGACGTCAGGATGTGTGCTCCTAATCCATTGATAGGTTTGATGCAATTAATGTGTTTGCATGTCTGCACTATGCATGTTACAGGGCCAGAGTTAGGACACCGATGTTTACCTGGGTACTTCTGCGTAGTACAGGTGACTAAGCATAAGGATGCATTCTTCTGTGAACTGAGACCCCGGCTTTTAACTTAGCTGTAGGGATAACAGTTGTGCCTGGATGAGTGAATCTGTGAATGCATTTGTTTGAACATTTGCATGCGAGAGTGCGAAGGGTTAATAGATTTTTGCTGTTTTCTAGCCACACCCCCTTCAGCACCTCCCTTTCCTTAATAACTTATTTAATGTCCTAACTAGAGGCGATGTGCCTGGATATATGTATTTTTTTCTCTGGACAAAAGGGTGTATAAATCCTTAGAAATTGATAATTACAAAGGTGGGCTGCAATAACTTGCAACCACCTCTGGAGCCTGTGGGGAGGTGACTTCCCAACTAGGTATTTCCAAGTACTGTAGAACAGGCAGTCATGCAGCACGATTCTCCCACGGTGGGAGAGCCCGCCACAGTAAAACTGCACCACACCAAAGCCCTTTTAACATTACTCTTTTGCAGACAGCGTAGAGGTAATGTGTTCCCTGCTGGACAGGAAGTATGTCACCAGGTTTCCTGATGGTCTGTGCATGCTCCCCACACCGTGCTCCATCGTTCACACTCACTGCGTTGCCATAGACTTGCATTACTGCATAATCCTTGTGGTAGGCATGGATCATGTGGTAATGCAGGGATGCTGTTGGGGTGGATATGCAGTGAATGAACTACAGCTGTTGCAGCGCATTGCGGAATTATGAAAGTCTCCACAGACTTTCATTGACTTAGTGGCCTCTAGCGGTAGAATTACTTACAGCACAGCCATAGTGTAAAAGAGCCCTGAAGGTCAAGCCATAAAAACTATAACCTCACCAAATGCACTATTGAAGGCGCCCAGTATATACAAATTGTTAAAAAACAGTTTAATAAAGAAAAGCACTGAAGAAAGTTTATTGGAGCACTTAAAATGGGCAATAGACAATTCGTTTCAGGGATCAGGCCCCCTTCTTCAGGTCAATCTCACAGGAGTGCCTACAGTAAAATATACAAAATGTAAAGCTCATGTTATTACAGTAGAGAGGAAATTCTGAGTTTAGTTCCACTTTGAGGGTTGTGGGTACCTTTTAAGCAAAGACACATTAAATGGTATGGCCAGTAACATCCTGTACCAGGTCCAAAATTCCACAACATTTTATAGATTTTGATGGCTGAGTAATCTTAACTTTAAACGCACTTACTGGTACCCAGGACTATTGTAAGCTTCTACTATAAAAGCATTATAAAAGCCATAATGCAAAAAGTTTCACCAGATGTTATACAGTAGGTGCATGGTATGTCCGTACCTGCCCACGCATTATACATCTGTGTTATTGCTACTTGTCTTTTTACTCTAAATATAAAGTCATATATCACTGTATATGCTCTGAAAAGCAGGGCTGTGGAGTCAGTACAAAAATCATCCGACTCCAACTCCTCAGTTTATGAAACCACCGACTCAAACTCCGACTCCAGGTACCCAAAATTGCTCCGACTCCACAGCCCTGCTGAAAAGTGTGCATGTTGTCGTCCTTGATATTAACCTCCCTAGCGGTATGGACAGAAATGTCCGTTCAAAAAAACATGCTGTGAACAGTATAAACATGCATACACATCAATACTCTCCTGCACTGTATACTAGACCCTTGCTTGACACATTTTGGCAAGTTACAGGGGAAAAAAAGTTTTACAAATATATTTTATCACTGTTTGCACAGAAATCCTGGGGAAATTGAACGCTGGGAAGGTTAAGCAGACTTTGCATGTGTTAAGTAATATTTGTGAATTTGAACATGGAGAATGAGTAAATGGATAGATTTAAGGCATCTGTGCATGCATTGGTCTTGTTAAGAAATTTGGTATTTGGAGAGTTTGACAGAGTAAATACACTGATATCAGTTCTTTATTTTTTATCTGCAGATTTATTATGGGAGATTTGTCTGATTCTGAAAGTGATGTTTCTGAACAGCCCAAGGACTTTGAGTTGCATTGGGCTGATGAACAGCAGAAAGCATTCAGCCACGGTACAGAACTGGTTCCTTGGTATGTTCTATCAATCAGAGCTGATGTCTACCAGTTCCTTCTGCAAGGAGTGACAGTTATCCGCTACGACCAGGAAACCCATATTTCCGTTCGTTGCTTTCTTCAGCTTCAACCAGACAATAGTACACTAACTTGGACAAAACCCTCCACAACTTGCCTTGCGAACGCTAAAAATAAGCTAGGTATCCCCGGTAGCGCTACAGAGACCAAGTTTCAGTTTCTGGCCAATGCTGGAATAAGTGGACTCACAGATGGCTTCTTGGACTTGTTCTCTGTGAAGGCTGTTTATATGGGACATCCGGGCATCGATATACACACCGTGTGTGTTCAAAATAAACTTTGTAATATGAACGTGGAAGAAAATGGTGTCACACTGCTTTATGGACTACACACTACTGAAAACAAGCTGATGCACTTTGTAGCTCCAAAGTACACAGCTAAAACGATCTATGATGGATTGCTGGAGTTAACCAAAGCTGTTCGGAAGATCAAACACTTCCCCGATCAGAGACTGCAGTGGCTGAGGAAGCAGTATGTTAGTCTCTACCAGGTAATTTCCTTATCTTGTTATTTAAACTGTTTATAAGATGATACTATTACATGAAATCATATTGGTTTGTGCTTTCCATTGATTTTTTTTTTTTTTTGTTCTTTTCATTTTCATCTGAAATTTAAAACCCGCTGTTAGAGGTCAGTTGGTATTGGGAAGGTCAAATATGGCAAATGAAACACTTCAGTAAGGCCTCTTTTCCGCTTGTAGGTAAAATAACTGCTTGTCAGCTGCTGCTCTTCCCCCATGGAGTTGCATCTGAGCACGGCGGTTGCTATGCACAGACACGACATGAGTTCTTTTTTTGCTGCCGGGAATCAAACCAGACACGTGGTGTTACCAAACCCTGCCATTGGATTCTGTGCAATTGCAGCCAGATGGCGCTTGTGGCTAGCAGCCAGGCTCGGCAAACGAGCAGTTAACCATCCGTGTAAAAGTGGCCCAAGAAACCAACACCACCCAAAACCTGAATGCTTGGATCCAGGCTCTTACTTCAGTGAGATAGGGCAGTAAATAGTTTCCTTTGTCTCCATGTGGATCACAGGACTTCCAACATCGTTGGTTAGGGCTTAGTTAAGATTGTAGGAAAAAAGGACATGTCCTTCCAGCTCAGCACAGTGATATAGTAGATGGCTTTCTCACCCTGCAGTGGTAGGGTACTTGGTTCAAAGCTGGGTCAGTACACTCTCTGCATGGAGATTATACACTGTCAAAGCAAAGGTCACACAATCTAATATTTTGTTGCACCACCTTAAGCTTTGACTATAGTGTAACTTTGCTGTGGGTATGTTTCAATGAGCTTCTGCATTTGGATACGACGGGAGAATTGAATCACTGTGCAAATTCTCCTCCAACACATCCCACAGACTCTCAAAGGGGTTAAGGTGTGGACTGTGTGGAGGCCAATCCAAGTGTGGTGTGAACATGACGTCTCATGCTCCCTGAACCCCTCTTTCACGTTTTGACCCCAATGAATCCTGACATGGTCATCTTGGAGTATGCCAGTGCCATCAGGGAAGAATAAATTCACCAATGGTATTATGGAAGCACTGAAGAACATATAAATACACAATTATGATACGGCTTGGTGAAAACTTTATTTTACGCCAGTTCTGAAAAACATGGTATACCAAATTTGGATTTAAATGGTCAATATTAAATGTTGATGCTCAAGAGAAATCTTTAGTATAATCTATTTCTCTGTTCCATGCTAAAAGTAGATTTTCATTTTTAATTCATAAACTGTATCATACTTATGGAGGACTGTACATTCCGGTAAGGGGCAGGAGCAGTAATGGCGCCATAGCTATGGGTGCTAGGGTGAAACAGTCCTGCCGCTGCTTCGTGTGATTTCTTGTCGGGGGGTGGTAATATCGCCAGAGCTATGGGTGCTCGTGTCACGCAGAAAAGTGAGTTTGTTACGAATAATGAAGTCCATGCGCCATATTTATACAGCCATCACCCGCATCGATGATATTTACACTGTGGTCTATGGTGGCACCACAATTACTAGTTGGGCCTGTGTGCCATAACTAAGTAGTCCCAACCAATCCCAGAAAGCTATGTAATCTAAAAGTGTAGTCCAGAAATGGTATATGGGCAATGCACAGGATAGGTATTTTCTAGATAAGATGAGAAAGTATTTCCTGAGAGAATGTATTGAAACACAGCCTGAGTGTCACAGCTGCACCTTTATTAAAGCGGTATTGTCACCATAAAAATCAAATGCCAATAGAGTGTATTAAAGCTGACCAAAACCAAAATTTGTTTTAATTCAAAATATTTAGTTGCACTACTCTGACACATACAAAGATAAATGAACACTCCTTCAAGCCTATGAGCATTTCAGTGCATACTTTTCACCCTTCTCTTTTCATAACTAGGATTATACTGGGGGCAGCCATTAGCAATTCCTCCTTTGCCGAACACCACCTACTCCAGCAGTCTGCCGGATTCTGTCCCAGCAATATGAAAGGAAGGGAGGGGTTCCTCCAATAAATGCAAAATATTTTATATTTGTCATCATGCAGCTGAAAAAAGACTGCTATTTATTATTATTATAATTTAGAAAATAGATTTTATTTCTGAAATCTTGTATTTTTAATTTGGGTCCACTTTAAGTGATAAAGATGCTAATCTTGCATTCAAAACTTGCAAAACTTTTTCTGCTGTTATGGTTTGTAGTTGTCACATACTTTAGGAGCACTAGCCCTAGTGCCAAACAGTGCCAAAGAGTTGAATGCTGGGAGTTCTTTTTATCTATAATATATTCCTCCTCTTCCATTTATTTCCCTGCCTAGTTGCTTATCAGAAACACCCTCTGATTACTTGTGTTTACAAGCAAGGCTGAGGTGACTCAGTGAATAAATTTGTAAATTAAAAAATGCAGTGCAGTTGTTAGTATACACCTCAGTGGGAGTTTCTGAAGACTCTGGGAGGAGGGCAGCTAATGAATACACAGTGAGCAAGAGAAGGGAGTGGGGAAAACAAGAGTCAGGGAGGATATGATGTCAGCATTCGCTTGGCAAGATGGCCACTGCCTAGAATAGAATTTTCTGCTTTTCCTTTATAAAATTCACATGAATCATTACGTGCATAGCACAATACATCTGTTATGTAAGTAGAAGTAGTATTTATCTACTTATATATGTGTTTTTTATTTCTAGGTTAGCATGGGTGTCGCTTGTTCTTTAACCTCCCTGGCGGTAAGCCCGAGCTGAGCTCGGGCTATGCCGCACAGGGGGATATCTCAGCCCCTGGTGGGGCGATTTTCACCATGTAAAGTGCTGTGCGCGCAGCTAGCACTTTGCTAGCTGCGCGCACAGCTTGATAGCCGCCGCTCTGCGGCGATCGCCCGCACGCAGCGGCAGAAGAGCCCCCCCCCCCGCCAGAGCCCTGCGTCCATGACGTCATGCCGATCGTCGCCATGGCGACAGGAGAAGCCAAACAGGGGAACGCGTTATATATGCGCTCCCCTGTTTGCTATTGTTGCCGGCGGCGATCGGACTAGAGGGCCACATGCGCCCTCTAGTGGTGTTTCATGTAGCTACCACTCTGGTAGCTTTACATGAAACAAAAAATAAAATTAAAAAAAAAAGTTTTTTTTACCATTTGAAAAAATAAATTAACCGCCAGGGAGGTTAATAGGCAAACCAATGATTTTAAATGAATTTAGTTATTTATCTTAATGTTGAATAAAATGTTACACTACAAATAAACCAGTACAGTAGTAGCCTTGTTGCCCAGTGTGCAGAGTTTCAAAGGTTACAAATACATGACACCTAAAGTGAGAGTGCTGCTATATGTATTTCCTTTTAAACAATACCAGTTGCCTGGCTATCCTGATGATCGTCTGCTTCTTCTACCTTTCTTTATAGACTCTGAACAAGCATGCAGACCAGATGTTTGAAGTTTGACTGCATTGGCTGCATGCTTGTTTCAGGTGTGTGATTCAGCACTACTGATACATGAAAGATCAGCAGGTCTTCCAGGCAACTAGTATTGTTTAAAAGGAAGTAAATATAGCAGCCTCCATATCCCTCTCACTTTAGGTGTCCTTTAACGCACTATCCTCAAGCTTGAAACTTTTTTTTTCTAACTCTTAAAGTGGATCCGAGAACTTTTACTCATTGCATAATTGTGTTCCTTTCCTATTGTTTATAGGGCATTCCTCAAGCTAAATACTTGTTTGTTTTTGTTTTAATACTCGAATTCCCTATAAACTAAACAAGCCTCGCCCACAGTTTTTCAGAGAGCCTTGGCAGTAGCAAGGGCTCAAGGGAGCTGAGTCTGGGCAGGAGGAGGGGGAGGTATTACTAGCCAGAGATTTCAGAGGCAGAGGGGAGGAGGGGGGATTAGGTTTTTTTCACAGAAGATGCAGATGAGCTTGCCTGCCCATACAGCTTGGGAATCATTGCTGATGGCAGCTCTACTTTAGATCTCAGATTGCGGGTTCAAGTTTGTCATAGGCCCACAGATGTTTTGTACACTGTGTGCCTCTGAGGAAGCGGCTGTTGGCCGTGAAACACGTGGCATTTCTTGATGTGAAGTGAAGGTCTGATGTTATGTCCATATGTATGATCCGCAATTTGAAGAAATAATGTATGATGAATAAACAAGAAAACTTTGGTTCATAAAAAACCCCGTTGTTGAGTGTATTGAACTTGAGAACTCTTCCTGAGGATGTGTGGTGCTTTCCATATATGGATAGGTTTCAGTTCTGATAAAGCATGTATGAGAATGTCATGCCTGTTTGTGCTGAAGAAAGCTTGTAATATAATAATCGGGAATATCTTTTTTATCAATGAAGGAAAAAACTAAAAAAACATTGAGTCCTTTTTGATGTGATCCACTTCACTTCAAACAACTCACTATATTCATAGAAAGGACTATAAAGTATACATGAAGCACAAAGTCTTGCAATTCTTCTGGTACAAAAATATCCAAAAATCTTTATTGACACAAATACAAAATTTCTTTTGGTTAAAAAAGAGAAAAAGATCTCTATAGGATGCTCCTCATTGGCATATATAATCACAGGAATTTGAATAATAATTAGTAGTAAAGGCTTAAAGCATTCAGCAGAATATTAATGGGCAACGACACGCTTGTTTCGGGCAATAAATGCCCTTCATCAGGCCACTGTATAAGCACTTTCTATAAATCCTGTTGGCAGCACATGGTAGGAGCAAGGAACAAAAGTTATGTCTGACCAAGCAGACACATATCACACTATCCTGACGGCAGGTATAAGGATAACCAGGCAGCTAGAAACAGGGGTTTTGCTGAAGAAAGCTTCAAAGAGGTCTTTAAGACTCTAAGTGGGGTATAAGAATCAGAATCGGATTTATTCGCCAAGTACAATGGGGTTGTTGTACCTGGAATTGGTTTTGGCACATACAAGGGCAGTGATGAAACAATATAAGCAATAAAATAAGGCAATAAAAACATACGCTGTAAGCCATGATCTAAATCCGGAGTCTTCAACTGTGGCAAGTAGATATGGTTACCCATCCCATCTACATCTGTACTTCTATTAGATTTGCCCAACCCCCAACTAACACTGAGGAACCCTATTTTTATTTTCTTGGACCCCTGAAGTTTCAGCAATATCGCGTTGGGGCTTCATGTTTAACAAGAATCAAATGTGCAAATTTGAACCATTAATTTGTGTGTGTGTGTGTGTGTGTGTGTGTGTGTGTGTGTGTGTGTGTGTGTGTGTGTGTGTGTGTGTGTGTGTGTGTGTGTGTGTGTGTGTGTGTGTGTGTGTGTGTGTGTGTGTGTGTGTGTGTGTGTGTGGGGGGGGGGGGGGGGGGGGGGGGGGGGGGGTTGCTTTTGAAAATTGTAGAACGGAAGGGTTAGCAACTTTTTGGTTTTTATTGCTTCATGTGTCTTCATCGGAGAGACATTCCCTTACTTCCTGTTTCTGATGCCTCTGTGGAACTTTGTGGCCTTAATATGACATCTGATAGTCCAGGGGAAAGGAACAGCAATAAAAAATGTTCAGTGATTTCCAATGTTTTATTTGCCGCCACTGTTGGATACATTTTCCTACTCCTACCAGATAAGGACACAGGACTGCAATTAAAAAAACACAAATGAGGCTCTCACGCAGGGGTCTCAAACTCAATTTACCCGGGGGCCGCAGGAGGCAAAGTCAGGATGAGGCTGGGCCGCATAAGGGAGTTCACGTGTTCCCGCCGCAAAACGAGGGCTGCAGAGCCCCCAAATCACCCCGGGGGCAATCCGCCGGCATTTCCTGGAAGGGGCAGAGCTTTCAGCTTCAGCTCTGCCCCTCCTGACGTCAATCGCGGCGGATCGCCACCTCTGCCCGCCCCTCTCACTCTTCCTTCTCAGAGAGGGGCGGGGGAGAGGCGGCGATCCATTCGGCGATTGACGTCAGGAGGGGCAGGGCTACAGCTGGAAGCTCTGCCCCTCAGCGCAGTCGTGGATGTTTGCGCGGGGGATTTGGGGGTCTGCAGCCCTTGTTTAGCGGCGTGGATGCGGCGGATTACTTGGGAGCACTGAAGCGAACTATAAGGTAAAATGGGCAAATATAGTTCGCTTCCATGTCTCTTTTGCTTTTGCCTGCAGGCAGCGCCGGTTTAAGCAACAATGGGGCCCCAGAGCAAAATAAACCTGCCCTCCCTTCCCCAACAGATACCCTGGAACAAAAATCGGCATTAAGGGACCTTTTTTTGCAGCTGGTATAGTCAGGGTGTAAAGGCCCCAATCGGTCGGAGCTCCACATTCTGGCTACCCCAGCCTGCATGGGGGACAAGGGGTTAAAAAGTTTCAGGAGGGGGGACCCCACATATTTTTTTTTTTAAATTCCCACACTCTAAACATAAAAATTTTTTGGGGAAAATAGGAAAAAATGCCAGGGATCTTCATACAGCCATATTGCGGCTGTATAGCGATCCCTGGCCAAAGCGCTGCGGCTGCGTATGGACCCCCTGGAAACCCTGTCAGGAAATGTATTGCTCTTTCTTTTGATACATGTAAAATTACACTACCGTTAGGCTTGCTACTAAAAGTGACATTTACCGCATTTAAAAGTATACTATTTTCCTTTGAAACTTTAAAATCGATTTTCTCAAAAACTATAAGGTCTTTTTGAAAAATTGTTTTTTTCCTCTTATTCCTAATGATCTCCTTAACATATCCTGCAAATTTAGGGTTTCTAGCATTTAAGGTGGATTTGCTATTAACCATTAAAGTCGGCGGTGTTTTAAATGTGTATTTTTTCCTTTGCAACTTTAAAATCGATTTTCTCAAAAACTATAAGGCCGATTTGAAAATTTTTTTTTCCTCTTGTAGCCACTGGGGGGCCCTACAAGCTCTGGGGCCCTGGGGCCACAAAATATTGTATCGAGGGCCGCAAATGGCCCGCGGCGCCGCGAGTTTGAGACCCCTGCTCTAACCCTCACCACATTATCGAAAACTACAATAAATATTTTTCTTGGATTGGGATTTATATACCTGCTTTGATACACTGTTTATGTTTGATTTCTGAATGCAGGAGGACAACCGATTTGAAGGACCAACATTAGCACAAGCTGTGGAGCTTTTTGGAGGCCGTCGATGGAGCACCAGAAATACAAAACACAGCAACCTTAAACCAAAAGCACTGAAAAGCCAAACGTGCAGCGTAACAATACTCTGGGGATAAACACTGCCAGAAAAAGAAGAAAGTACTTATGAGGGTATAACATTCTGCTGTCCCTGATTAATCACTGTATTAGCATTTTCATGAGAATTTGTAACATTTGCATTGTAGTCTGCCTCTCCTACTTTTATCACCAACTGACATTTTTATGTAGCTTTGTGGGTTTTGTCTGGAAAAATAGAGCTTGTATTTTTCCCTAGATTAGCTGTGGTAATTAAATAACCTGTTTTTATTGTGCATTTATCTAAGAAACCTCTGTGGCTTGCAAAGCCCTTCAGAATACTGAAACTTTGAATGGAGGGTTGTAATTAGGTAGAACATAAATGGCAACAGTAAACTGAGTCACAGGCCTTCATTAACTGATAGTACTGCTTGAAGCGGACCTCAACTCAGAGGCTTCCTCTTTGCTCTAAAAGATAAGCAACAGCATAATAACCTTTACAGAAAAACATTTTTTTGTTACAGTTGATTCAAATCCTGCAATAAATCTTCAGTGTGTCCTATTCCTGCTTTCATGGAAGCACACACAGGGTTAACATCCTGTGCTTACCATTTAGCTGTTCTGCCAAAGCAGCAGAGATTCCTGAGCTGACACAGATTTGAGATCAAATTACAACTTGTGATTAGTCACAGATGAGGGGGAATTAGACAGGCTAAACTCTCTAAATACATACAGGATGCTTTTTATGTTTTCCTTCTGTTCAAGAGTTCAGGTCCACTTTAAAGTGTAACTGCAATGATGAAACACATTTTGTTCAAAATATATTTAAAGGGGAACTGAAGAGAGAGGTATATGGAGGCTGTTATGTTTATTTCCTTTTCATCAATACCAGTTACCTGGCGGCCCTGCTGGTCTATTTCTCTGCAGTAGTATCTGATTAAAACCAGAAACAAGCATGCAGCTAGTCTTGTCAGATCAGACTTATAAGTCTGAACCACTGAAACACCTGATCTGCTGAATGCTTGTTCAGGGGCTATGGCTAATAGTATTAGAGGCAGAGGATCAGCAGGGCTGCCAGGCAACTGGTATTGTCTAAAAGGAAATAAACATGACAGCCTCCATATACCTCTCTCTTCAGTTCCCCTTTAAAGTGATATTTCAGCTTCTGTGCAAATAATACTGTTCATTAGCCCCACTCTTAGGGGTCAAGTCACTGATCTGCCGAGCGCAAAAATTACTCCGCATGATAAGCAGAGGTTTGCGCGTGGCAGATCGCGTGATAACTGTTGTGATAGCAGTTATCACGCTTTAGTGAATCGACCCCTAAGTGTGTCCATATACAATAGTAAGCTTTCCAGCTTTCCAGCCCCCTGCTGATGTTCTAAGGTGCCCAGCTTTTAGGCCTCGTTCACATTGGGTGCACTGAAAAACGTGTAAAAGCGCATGATAAAAAAAAAAAAACATGTG
Source organism: Hyperolius riggenbachi (assembly GCF_040937935.1). Classification (NCBI taxonomy): domain Eukaryota; kingdom Metazoa; phylum Chordata; class Amphibia; order Anura; family Hyperoliidae; genus Hyperolius; species Hyperolius riggenbachi. Next base: position 72,652,827 of record NC_090655.1, read on the forward strand.
CTTGTGCGCGCTTCAGTGCGCGTTGCAGTGCGCTTTTTTTAAGCATGCTTTGCTTATTGTAGCAGTAGCAGTTGTCAATAAAGCTTTGTTTTCATATGTAAATGTATTTGTTTTTCCAAATTGGGGTAAAAAAACACATGTGCTTCTATTTACTAAAAAAGCGCACCCATCCACTTGCATTGATGTGCGCCTTGCACCTTGAGGCACAGAAATGCATGCAACACTACATTTTTGTAACACAGCTCAGCGCAGAGCATAGATGTGAACCAGGCACATTTAATCACATAGGAAAATCAATACCGTGCAGAACACACAGGGCAATGCGCTGTGAAAAGCGCACAGAAACGGCCCTGATGTGAATGAGGCCTTACTGCAGGGCCTGGCACATGCCTGCCTGCGTGTTTTTCTTGAGGGCGGAGTCTGTAAAGGAAGCACAGCGTGATGCCATTATGTCATGCACCCGGGTGCTAAATCTAAGCACAACTGGCTATGTGCAGAGCTCCAGCACCCGTAAGGCATAGTGATGTATGCTTTTCCCATGGGGCTGCAGGGAGAGATCCATGGGTGGCAGTGCACATGGCCTGGTCTTAGACAATGCACCTGATGCTTGCAGTAAATAGTGGGAAAGGTGTTTTTTTTTTTTTTAACGGTTTTATTCAATTTGTAAGAACCCATACAGACGTTTGTATGCAGTTATAGACCTGGGTATAGGTTAATGAATATTTGTCTTAACGGAATTCCATAACCTCATGGGGCATCTGTATCTCTCAGCTGCAGCACTTCTGAGCCGTGAGAGGGCTTGGGCCTCTGTTTATGCTGCTCCTGTTTCGCAGGTTCTTGGGGGTCCTACTCACAGCACCCCTGTTAATGTGCAGACTAACCCCCAAAGGGCATTACAATGCAGTGTAGTTAGTTTAAGACCTTGCCTATTCTGGCAAGTGAAGGCAAATGCAAACTTGCACAAGCTGTGCCCTTAGTTGAGCTGAGGAGGCTAAGTTTACAGCCAGTATGTGTCAGATTCAGCTTGATGAGCACACATCCTCTGTTGGTGCTCCTCTTCCTGTCTGCCGTGTCTTTTGTACATTGCCGCCAGGGGTGTCTGTATCCCCATGCCCCCCCCCCCCCCCCCCCCCCCCCCGGTGCATGTACTTAAAGGACATCCGAGGTGACATGTGACATGATGATATACATGTGTATGTACAGTGCCAAGCACACAAATAACTATGCTGTGTTCCTTTTTTCCTTTCTCTGCCTGAAAGAGTTAAAAATTAGGTATGAAAGTCACAGTTTCTGTCCAGGTCTGGACTGGGTCGGACTATAGCATGATGCTCACTGATGAGGAATTGGTCATAAAACTTTTTCCTGGCAGTAAATGGCTTCTTAGAGCAGGAATGAGATAAAAGGGTCAACAGTTCATAGATTTTAGCTCTGGCATACTTCAATTGATGTGTCATTGAGCAGAGACAATGAAATTGTAATAACATAGAAATTAGATTTAAATGTAAAATACAACTGTGAGATGTCTTAAAAAGTCATTTTTAGGAGGAGGAGGATAGATACTATTGTTTATCTCATCAATTTATTTTCACCTCGGATGTCCTTTAAATCACAGTTCCCCAACCCTATCCTCAAGGCCCACCAACAGTACATGTTTTACAGATAACCACACACAATCACAGGTGGGGTAATGAGTGTCTCAGCAGCGCTGATTACCTACCTCTGTGGATTTCTACAAAACATGCACTGTTGGTGGGCCTTGAGGACGGGGTTGGGGAACACTGCTCTAAATCACATCTGATGATTTTTGCCCCACAAATTTGTTGCTGCATCTGCAAATGTTTGAGCACCTTTAGTACCTGAAGTAGCAGACAGAAGGTAAAGAAAAGTCAAGGGTGAGGGGCAGTGTTAGACTTTAAGACAGGGGCAAGTCAGAGTTGCAGTAGCATTAATAGCAGCAATTATTTGCAGAAAAATGTCAGGTTCAGATTGTGTTGCCAGTGAACTGGGTGAGGTTAGGGGTTTTAGTTGGCTAAAAGATATTCAATAGGATTAGGTAAAATAAGAACGCAAAGGGTTAAAGTTATGGCTTAAAGACATGATCTGATTTTTTTTTTTTCTTTTGAATTCCCCTAAGGAAATTGATCCCGTTTCTGGTTTCCTGGTTTGTTTAGCATGGTTTGCTTAGCATGTTTCTGGTTTGGCCACAATCTCTATTGCAAATTCATTTAACCGCAGTGACTTCTGTGATCTTTCACCAGGGAGAGAGTGGAGACACAGCTGACGATGAGATGGCTACAAGGAAAAGCAAAAGTTGCAAAGAGAACCGCAGCAGGAGCGGCTCTGATCCTCCAGAAATTGACGAGCAAGAAGAGCAAGGTTTGGCAGGATTTAATACAGTTAATGGCAGTATGAAGTAGTACAGTTTGTATCCCTGGGTTCATCAGACAGAAATGTCAGTATAATATTAGGGCGTGTGGGCAGGGAATGCAACAGAAACGCAGTGCATGAATATGTTGAACTTTTTTCACATCCATCAGTGTATAAGATAAATCAGAATGCAGAATATTACCGGTAGATCATGCTAGGTATAGAGTGGCTGGATAGTATACGTTTTAAGGGCTGTGCCTGTGACATGGGAGACCGGGGTTTGAATTCTGGCTAGGGTCAGTCCTATTCAGTAAGAAGTCTTTGGGCAAGACTTCCTAACACTGCATGGTGGCCCCTTGTGCGCGCGCCCTCAGTGGCTGCAGCTCTTGAGCGTTTTGAGTCCAACAGGAGAAAGTGCTATACAAATGTTAGGATTATTATTTATAGGCTATAGAAAACTGCAAGGCAATGCAAAGGCAGCTCAGAAAGACCTGAAATGGCCCTGTACACAGCCCTTAAAGTGTTATTATACTCATCTATGGTCTAACGCATTAAACACACCTGACTATTTTTCAAGGTACTGGGAATAAAGGTTAAATTAAATCTCAAGGTTTTTACCTTATTTAGCTGCTAGTTTCTAAACTTCCTTTGCCAACCAGCATTATCAGGTTGTTTTGGAACATAGTTTGCAGTGAAAAAATGGCTCTTAGTAGGTCGTTATAAATTGTTGACTACAATTTCCTTGAATATCCTTTTGTTTATCAACAGATCACAGCACAACATCCGGATACCCGATGTCTTATACCCTTCCTTCGAGGAGGACTCATTCAGTGTCTGCAGCTGGTTCTCCAAGTTTAACCCCTGGGACAACCACACCTATCCGACCTGCATCTTCACCTGTCCTGTCCAGCTCAAACAAACCTCCCTCTGCGTAAGCTATGAAATGGCTCAAAGGGCTTTTTGAATATTATTTTATTTAAAATATACATGTTTATGTATTGCTAAAATGGGTTTAAAAAAAAAAAAGCCACATCAATATGAAGATTTTATGTTTAGCATTGTGAGTCAACAAGTGGAGCTCTAGAGTAAAACCAAACAGTCCTTTTAGAAATCACATCTGGCCTGCTGAGATCAGATTAGCAGACAATGTGGATTAATGATATACAGTACATTCAGCTAGCTGAGTGTTACAGAATTCTGTCCATTAAACCTTATTTTTAACATTGAAAACCTGTTCTGTTAAAAGCAAAGATCTTAAAAAATATTAGGCCCAATAATATGAAAGTGTGAAATAAAAAGGTGCACCTTCACCGCGTATCTGAGTCCATGAAAAATTGCACTTCTGCCAAGATTTGCAACATTGTGTTCGCATTTTCGCATGCGTGAAAAACCTCCATATCTTGCAGCATAAATTGAATGTTCATTATCTGTGATAAAAAACTGATCTAGCCTCACTTCCCTCTAGTTACATGATATGCTGATAATTACTTTGGAAATGGCAAGCAGGTGTAGAAATTCTGAAAAACATTGGTCTGATGCTCTACACTCAAGGAGTAAAGTTATTTTTCCTGAATCAAATCACAAAGATACCTATTTACGTACAGGGGCTTAACTACAGTTGCACCCCTCTACCACCCTTGGGCCCGGTCTGGTACTTATTATCATTATGCAGAAAGCACAGCATAAGGATGCCTTATTGTACATTACCTGTTCCTGGTGATCATCGCATCTCCTCCACTTCCTGTTTAGTTAGCAAGTGTTGTGCAGCCAGCCAATCACCGTGCGAGGACTGAAGCCGCTCGGTGATTGGCTGACTGCACAGCACTTGCTAACTAAACAGGAAGTGGAGTAGATGCAATGATCACCAGGAACAGCTAATGTATAATAAAGAATCTAACCAGGAAGTGGAGGATATGCAATCGCCATGAGCTGGTAATGTATAATAAGACTCCCTTTTGCTGCGCATTCTGCATAGCGATATTCGGCACAGGACAGCCCCCAGGGCAGTGGCGGAGGGGGGCTGAAGTTGCACTGTATTTGAGCTCTTGATTTATATTTAATCAAATACTGTACAATTGGCAATTATTTAAATCCAAGATATTTCATTACAAATATGTACCGTTCATTTTAAATATACTTTAATAAAGGTAGTTCCTATTGTGCATAACTGTACCTTTCACATGATGAGTGACAGCTGTTTTCTGCTTCTACAAGGTTGTAAATCAGAGGCATTTTTGCTCTATCTGTAAAATCATCACAGGATTTTTTTGTCTAAGCTTCCTCCTGGCAGCAGATTGTTCCACCTTCCTTCCATCTTTTACAAGCTCTGCCAACACTTACAATGGCGTTGTGTACTTTATCTCATAAATCAAAGAATGAAACGTCATTAAAATGATTTAATTTGCAGGAGAATGGCACACCATAAATGCACATGCTGGCACATGTTCTGCAATAAAACTGTAATAAATCTGTCTTGTTTTTCAGCACATGGAGCAGTTCGAGTTGGCATGGGAGAGTTAAGGGTGGGATGAGAGGCTTTCAGTCCTTCATGGTCTCTGATAGCAGCATGAGCTTTGTGGAGTTTGTAGAGCTCTTCAAATCCTTCAGGTAAATCCATACACAGCACTTTGTGGCTTTTTTACAGAACAATTCTGCTATGCACAAATGTAAATGGCTCTTAACTGGTACACTCAGTAATCACAGCACGTTTTTTTCTAGCAAAGATAGTTTCTTTGCAGAGAATGAAAACCTACATTATGCCGAATCAGGCAAAAACTGCGCTGGAAATTTGGGGACTGCTATAGCAGTTAATGTGAATTATGGCTGTAGCAGAGCTCAGTAAGTCATTTTGGCGCCGTCAGAAGATGGCGCTCAAATTACGATAAGAACAGCGTAATTCGGCTGCCAGCGGCCTGTAGCGGGAATAGTAAGTATCGCCGTCAGGAATTTTGCAGGAGCAGGGCAAGCCATTTTTTGGCTTTACCCTGCACCCAAATTTCCTGGTGCCTTGATGACATGTATGCCATTATAGCTTCAATTTACTAAGCATTAACGCATTTAGGGCCATATGCAATTCACTTTTTCACCTGAGTTTTCTCCTAGGAGATAATTTTTCATCTTCAATTTAAAATAGTTTTCCAGCACTTTTTAATAAAAAAAAGTACCAAAAAGTAGGTGAAAAAGTAATATTAAAATTATTTTAAATATTTTCTTGTTTTCCGATGGCTTAAAAGGCATTTTATTGACAAGTTTAAAAATATCACCTAGGAGAAAACTCAGGTGAAAAAGTGAATTGCATATGGGCCCTAGTGAGGCCAAAAACATCTGATTTTAGCAAACATTTTGTGAAATATTAATTCACTAAGACAGTTACTGCATGGAAAGCTGAAATTATTGACTAGCAAGGTAAATTACCGACTTGTGAGGTAAATACCCCATTGATGTCAATTCACAAAGATTAGCGCATGTGGTAAAAGAAGTGAGATGTTCGGTATTTTTAGACTAGCCTGAAGCTTGTCAGTAACTGACAAACAGCCTTCCAGAAAATTATAGAAGGGAGAAAACAGAGCAGAGAAAAAGATGAAAACATTCTAATAAAATTTTTTGCAGCTTGGTCTTTACTTGTTAGTATAATAAAAAATATGCAATTTGTATCATATCTTTCATCCATTTTCCTTTTACTGCAATAATCCATCAATTACCGAATGAAATACCACATGATTTTGAATGAATACTAAATGAAATACCGCATGAGGTAAAAATAATCGTGAATTGTCATACAGTTTTTTTGTGAATTTCCAAACTATCACTGAATGTGTGAAAATCTTAGTGAGTTCGGAAAAGAAGTCTAAAACGCAGAATGCGGTAGTATACCGACCCTTATTTCTATTATTATTTTTAAGTCTATGGGGCATTTTATACCTTGCGTGGCGCGATGTGCCAGAAGTCTCAATTTTAATGCGTGGGTAACAACGTGTTAGGGGTCGGCTAGCGCAGTGACGTGTAGTGATTAGAAGTCATGTAAGTCTATGGCGACGCATCTTTGTTTACATTTTTCGGCAATGGCACTGCTATGCGCATGTGCGGAAGCATATTTTTTTAAATACTCTTTTCCGCGCAATTCTAATTTCGGCCACAGAAAGTGAGCGCTAGAGAGTCTCACTTACTGCTTGGCTTGCAGCCGGAAGGGAGATTACCGAGCATTGCCACGGTAATCTCTGAAGGCTATTTTTAGCGTTGCGGTGCGATCATTATACTGCAACACTCCAGTTGCCAGTCTGAAACCAGCCTGTACATTATCCATATGAAGAATATAAATCATTATGAGTTGTAGCAACAAAATAGTTTTGTTCTTTAGATCAGAGATATATCTAATACATATGCAGCAGTAGCTTCTTAAAACAGAATTCACAAGTCTCCGTTCCTTTCATCCTCTTGGAAACAAATGTTGTGGGCTGAGTGAAGCATATCATTCCTTTACACCTTTACACCCCCCCGGCCATCTAGAACCGCTAGTGTATTGCAGAGGTGCAGCCTCAAAGCCTACTTAAATCCTGGCCGACATAGTCAGGTTTTGTCATCTGCTAGTACTAAGAATAATGTAGTTCTTGGCTTCTATGATACTTGAGGATTGAAAAAAAAAAAAGCTAGGGTGTCCTGCTGGCGTGTAGAGTTAACTAGTAGTTGAAGGACTGATTAGTCTTATTTGACTTCTGAAGGTCTGATTTATTTTGACAATCATTGGGCATGATCTCCCATCCGATTTCTTGTCGTTGAGGATTCAGTACAGCTGAAAATCGCTGCCCTCTCCAAAGTGCTCCTGAATTGGGAGTTCAGTTCTGCCATATGACTATAATGGTTTATTTGGTCATTAGCCAGGCTTAGCCATGGAACCAAACTTGAAAACACTTTTTTTCAGCACTTTGACCAAGGTCAAGGAAAAGTATTTCCATATCTGTGTAGATACAATGGTATTGTAATATCACCAGGGAGCTTAGGAAGAGCAAAACAGATTTTGATGAAGAGTTAAAGGAGTCAAAAACCCCTCCGTGTTGCCCACAGCAGCTTACGGCATCTTCTTTCATTTATTTGTGACAATAATCCTATCCCTGTCTGCTCAGAAGAGGCTTTGGTGTAGACCAGGGCTGGTTCCAGGTTTTACAGCTCTGATTCTTTTTGGCCACAGAATCTGGTCAGACAGAGGGTGCAGCCCTTACCCATTGTATCCAGAACATAAAAGAATCTCTACCCATTGTATCCAGAACATAAAAGAATCTCTACCCATTGTATCCAGAACATTAAAGAATCTCTACCCATTGTATCCAGAACATAAAAGAATCTCTACCCATTGCATCCAACAAATAACCTTTTGGTGGAGTTCAGTCTTAGACAATTTTTGGTACATTTGTGTGAATCCTAAATGTTTCCTATAGCCTAACATGATGATTTTTTTATTTTTATATTTAGTGTACGCAGCCGAAAAGATCTCAAGGACATTTTTGATGTGTATGCCGTTGCCTGCAATCGGTTGGGATCAGAATCCATTCCACTTTACACAAATTTGACAATTGATGAAAATGTCACGGGAGTTCAGCCAGACTTGGGTTTGTATCATAAAAACACTATTCACATCTGTAGTCACTGACTGTCTGCGTTGTGCACACTGGGCAAATCCAAGGATAGATAAATAAGCAACATGATAAAAAAAAGAAAACCTTTTCTTAGATTGTTAATTGAAAAGATTTTTCTGTAGCTTTTATAAATTGTCTTGGCTTTTTACATGATATTTCTCCAGTCTGAGTATTCTAAGAATGATAAATTATGACAGAATTGCATTTCATACCCCTTTACAACAAGATATCTAGGAAGGACGGTTTATTTCTGGGAAAACGCTGATATGTGAACTAAAAACTTAGACATATATGTGAATAAATGCCTCAGAATCCAGTAGTCATCACTGTAGAGTCTATCCACTTATATATTACTGACGCGCTATATCTATATGTTTTATTAATACCTTCCAAATAATTTTTTCCTTTAAAATATAAAAACACATATATTCAAATCAATATCTATGCACATTCACATACATTCATCCCTAGAGAGGCCTCTCTATATTATAAAAAATTACTGGATCCGCATAAAGTAAAGTCCTAAAAAATCTTTAAAAATGGATATTGATTCGTCAAAAATTCAGTAAATCTTCATCAGCAAATATATGATAGTATCTCCTGATACGTGTGGTAGGTTATCACATATATTCCTTTGTTATATTAGGTCAGTCCGTGCCAGACAATTTACACTCTGCACTATGATACACTATGGTCATACACTCACGGTTTCCTCTCAATAGATACACTGCCTCCTGACCAAGTCCACTTAGGATCTTAATGGAATAGCAGCTCCGCTCCTGCTTCAACTCTCAAACAGTTCCGTGCGACTGTCTCCTGGGAGTTTCAATCTGCGTGCCGCTCTCCCGACTGGCGTCCTTTGTACAGCATACGTCACCTCCGTTTGTAGGTGGCAAAGGTCCGCTCGCTGCACTGCACGTCTAACAGTCTTCCGCATGCACTTTGGGGGTTAAGGGATCCCTCTACGTGTCACGCAGCTTGTTTGAGTGTTCCAGCGCCGGTGAGTGTGTTTTGTATATCACTGTAGAGTCCTCAGTATCCAGTGATCAGTGTAGATGGTTCCAATTCCAATGGTTATTCGCATAGACTTCTCAAAATCTAGTGGTTATCAATAGGATTGGTGTTCAAATTTGGCGTATTTCATTTGGAACACCCAAATACTCACGAACACCACAGTTCAGCACCATTTCAGTACCGAACAAGCGAACAGGGTTTGGAAGGGACTTTGGAAGGAGGAAGTATCGGAGTCACGTGAATTGTGCCGTGAATCGCAAGTAAGTGAACTACCCTTGATCCTGTTCGCTTGTTCGGTACTGAAATGGTGCTGAACTGTGGAGTTCATGAGTATTCGGGTCTTCTGAAGCTTGATATGTATGGCCTAGAGGAACTTTTACGGGGAGAACATACAAACTATGGAATCAAACCTGGGAGCTAACCACTACTACATTGTGCTGCACCAGTAGTCATTGATGCAGGGTGGGGATGGGGGGGGGGGGGGATTTTACACTTGGGGACAGTGGCCAGGTGTCTATTGCATACATGGCTTATTGCAACTTTGCACACCGTTAACGTGGCACACTTGATCGACCACTTTAGACCAAGATTTTTAAATATGCTTGATCGACACATTCGACAGATTTCAGCCAGAACTTGATCGAATCATTGATCGGGTATACTTTTTGGGGTACATTTTGATAAAATTATCGGTCAATCTGGCTACAAAAACGCCAGATGTATGGATACGTTTAGACTACGATATGTACATTAAACTGTGACTATGGTATCGATTAGATTGTGAGCTAATTTTAGGGACAGTTAGTGAAATAGCTAATATACAGTTTTATTATTAATAGTGATCTCTTTACAGTAAGTGCTGAAAAGCATTGCATATGCCACTCGTTTTGCCTTCAGATTTCCCATTCACTCAGCTTGGGGTTGACAACATAAAATAAATGTATCCAGACACATTTCAAAGATGTGAAGACTGGTGGCCTTATTAAATTATACAGAAAAAAACACTTGGGCCAGGTTACATGTGAACAGGCAATATGAATGGGATCTGCTGTATCCAGTTATGAGAATTGGGACATCCGAGGCTCACTTGTTTGTAGCATGCTCCTGAGAGAACTGCCAGTGTGTTAGTATTGCAAAGAAAATTTGTCAGTGCATAGTCCGGAAAAATCAGTGTATATGACTAGGGATGGTCATGCGATGCAAATCATTTTGAGTTAATGCGGGATTATGCAAATTTTGTATGCAAATGCATGCAGCTTGAAAATGGACCAATCATATTTTACCTCAGCAGGATTTGATTGGTTCATTTTCAAGCTGCATACATTTGCATACAAAATTTGCAAAATGCTGCATCAACTCAAAACTATTTGCATCTCATTGACTATCCCTATATATGACCAGATATTTACTTATCTTGTATGAAAGGCTTGGTGTACTGTGGTGTACGTGTATTTATTTTAAAGAGCTGCAGCAAGTAAATAAGTTGAGAAGTTATTGCTGAAGACCTAATTACATCTCGTTTTATATTCCAGATTTATTGACCAGGAACGTATCTGATTTAGGCCTGTTCATTCGCAGCAGACAGCATTTGTCTGAGAACCAGAGGCAGATCTCCGACGCCATTGCTGCTGCCAGCATCGTTACCAACGGCACAGGGGTGGAAAGTACCTCCCTCGGTGTATTCGGATTGGGAATCCAGCAGTTTAATGACTTCTTGGTCAATTGCCAAGGCGAGCACTACACTTATGATGAAGTCCTCAGTATTATTCAGGTCAGGCTTTTTTTTGGTCATTTTATACATGCAAATCTTTCTACTGCCATTTGGAGAGGAATTATATATGATTAGCAGTATATCCCCTCAGGCAAATTTCACTGCCAAACCATAAAAACAATCCCATCTGCAGTTCATCACATTTACTGTTGATGTTGACGGTGGCATTTTAAGACACGCATACAAGGTCATTAGCGCGTGTAATCAGAAGAGCCACGGTATAAATGCACTTAGTAGCTTCTCATTATGTTTTGGACCGAACACCAAAATATGACATTAGAAAAATTAACATATAATTTGGCATCGTTTGACTTCCGCTAATTAGGTTGCTTGCACTGGGTAGAAAATGTTGGCTTGGCAAGGGCCTGTGCCATTCCCAATAGCACCTTACTGAGAACATGACAGGAGGTTGACAGACAGCTGGAAGGGTTCAGCAGCTAGAATGATGCTCTATACTATCTGTATGGTTGGTTTTTGTTTTTTACATAACTCTGTCCTGTCTTTTCCAGTAGCTGGGTGGTTAGGAACAGGCCGGTTTCTAGGCTAAATTTCTTCCAGGGCAAGGGTGTAAAAATTGCACTTCCCCTCCTGCAAAGATTTATGGCAGCGGCGGGAAGCGGTTGAAGTACAAAATCACCTTCCAGGCTCCATGTGAGCCACTGCCATATATCTTGCAAATGCTAAGAAGGTTCTCTTCTGTTGTTGTCTGTGTCTCTGTTGAGTTTACTTCCCTGGTTTTCCATCGTCTGTGGCCCCGATGAGAGAAACTAGAAGTAAATTCTGTACCTTTCTCCCCAGCATGGTCCTAGACAGCGGAAAAACCAGAGGATTTAACATTTTTCTGCTCTTTGAAAATATGATAACATAATTAACAAATGTTAGTATTTGGGCTTTGAGATACCTTTTTCTGTTGGAGATATTTCATGACTCCGGTAGATTACTGTTTTTGTTTGTTTTGTTTTTAATAAATGAAGTCATTTCCAAGGTATTTTATAAGTACCAATAAACGAAAGCTGACATCAGCAGCAAACAGAGTTACAGAGACAAGTGGCGTTGAAGGGCCTTTAACACCATTTGTCATCAACATACATGGCATAAAGATGGTAGTCGATCAATCATGCCACTAAGCATCCTATGAGGAGCCCACAAGGCTGGGCAAATGCACAGAACAGTTTAGAGACCTCATCTCAAAAGTCACAGATTGCCACTTTGCCAACGGCTAACACAGAATCCCAAAAAAAAAACAAAATTGTTGGTGCCACATATCCAACAGGCATGTGAGTTAAGCTCCTCTGCTGACATGAAGGCCAATCTCCTAGATGGGTCCCAATGATAACAGTGAGGTTGCCCGCAATGCCATGAGCTGTAAACATTGCAGAGTGCAGTCAGTCATGAAGGAAGGGGTGGGGGGGGGGGGGGGGATGGGCACCAGCAGGTTCCCCCTGTGCCACTGCACATGTCATGCAATACAGGAAAACTTGCTATTCTGATATGATCCACATGAGGGCTTTGCCACCTGATAGCAAACTCCTGCAGTTTATCTGCCTGTAAAGACAGGTTTTAATAATGGGGTGATGCTGTGGAATAGCAATAGGATATGTATGGGCTTCAACCACACCAGGCCCTAGGAGCTAAGGGACCCATACAGGACCAGCCTCCAGTCACTGTATTAACTCTTTATTGGTGCTGTAATGGTAAAGATCACCATTATATGTGCTTTGGTTAATATGATAAATATGAAGAAAACCTTCCTTTCCCTCTGCTTGTAAGACCTCAGGTGTAATCATTTGGCATGCGGTGGTGTTATCTGATGACAAAATAAACCCATGACATGTCATGCCTGAGCGCAGCTGCACTCAGATGTTACTCCATAGAGAGGCCGCCTCTCCCAACACCCCTGTGCCAAGTGCTGGCCATCACCCGGCTGGTGCACAGGGGCAGAGCTGGTCGCTAAAAGCTCGTGAATTCCCCCTCCCCCAGCCTGCCATGTGAAAGTATTGCAGTGCTGAATTTGTACATCATGTATGTTGGTTTTTAGATTGGTCTTGCAGAGCATCTTTAAGTACGATTTGTTTTACTAATTGCTTTTTCATTTAATTTTTAAGAAATTTGAGCCCAGTATTAGTATGCGCCAGCAAGGACTGATGTCGTTTGAAGGATTTGCGAGGTAATTACACGTCCCTGGATTGAAATCTAGCCAAATATACGATGTTGCCTTTGCTGATCATTACTCTGTATGTTTTAGGTATCTGATGGATAAAGATAATTTTGCTTCAAGAAATGACGAGTGTCAGATAAACGAAGATGATCTACACTTTCCTCTTGCCTATTATTTCATTGAATCTTCCCACAACACGTATCTCACAAGCCACCAGCTGAAAGGGGAGTCCTCCGTAGAGCTGTACAGCCAGGTAGGAAAAGTGACCATGCGTACAAACTAAAGCTTTTTGATCTGCCCAGTGCCCCATGCATCCTTCTGCCGTTTCCTACTGCTGCCTGTGCTCACAGGCCCAACCTTCCTATTCTTTTAAACCACTTCAGCCTTCAGTCGTTTTCACTTTATGCATCCGAGCAATGTTCACCTCCCATTCATTAGCCTATAACTTTATCACTACTTATCAGAATGAACTGATCTATATCTTGTTTTTTCCGCCACCAATTAGGCTTTCTTTGGGTGGTGCAGTTTGCTAAGAGCCACTTTACTGTAAATGCATTTTAACAGGAAGAATAAGAGAAAAACTGAAAAAATTCATTATTTCTCAGTTTTCAGCCATTATAGTTTTAAAATAATACATGCCTCCATAATTAAAACTCACGTATTGTATTTGACCATATGTCCCGGTTATTACACCGTTAAAATTATGTCCCTATAACATTGTATGGCGACAATATTTTATTTGAAAATAAAGGTGCATTTTTTCCTTTTCGCATCGATCACTATTTACAAGTTTAAAGAGACTCCGTAACAAAAATTGCATCCTGTTTTTTATCATCCTACAAGTTCCAAAAGCTATTCTAATGTGTTCTGGCTTACTGCAGCACTTTATACTATCACTGTCTCTGTAATAAATCAACTTATCTCTCTCTTGTCAGACTTGTCAGCCTGTGTCTGGAAGGCTGCCAAGTTCTTCAGTGTTGTGGTTCTGCTATGAACTCGCCTTTCCAGGCCCCTCTCTGCACACTGCCTGTGTGTTATTTAGATTAGAGCAGCTTCCCTCTTCTCGCTTATCTTTTACAAGCTGGATAAATCGTCCTCTGAGCTGGCTGGGCTTTCACATACTGAGCAATTACAAACAAGGGCAAAGCTGTTTGCAGGAAGAAAAGATCAGCCTGAAACTTCAGTGCATGGGGAAAAGAAACACACAAATGATCTCTTGAGATTCAAAAGGAAGGGTGTATACAGCCTGCTTGTGTATGGATGTATTTTCTATGTGTGGACATACTGTACATCAACCTACTTCCTGTTTTGGTGGCCATTTTGTTTGTTTACAAACAAACTTTTTAAAACTGTTTTTAACCACTTTTAATGCGGCGAGGAGCGGCGAAATTGTGACAGAGGGTAATAGGAGATGTCCCCTAACGCACTGGTATGTTTACTTTTGAGCGATTTTAACAATACAGATTCTCTTTAAAATAAAAAAAGTATAGAAATATTTCATCTTTACATTGATATTTAAAAAGTTTAGACCCTTAGGTAAATATTTACATGTTTTTTTATTATTATTGTAATGTTGTTGTTTTTTATATTAAACATTTTATTTAGGTATTTTTTGGGAGGGTGGGATGTAAACAGAACTTTTATAATGTAAATGTGTGTTAAGGTTTTTTTTTTGTTTTTACTTTTAGTTGTAGTTTTACTTTTTGGCCACAAAATGGCGGCCATGAGTTTGTTTACATGATGTCACTCTAAGCGTAACATATGTTTAGAGGGACGTATGGGGGACGCAACAGCCAGAAAAAGCGGAGCTTCTTAGAGAAGCTGTCGCTTTTTCTGCGGGGGAGAGGAATCAGTGATCGGGCACCATAGCCCGATTCACTGATTCGTGGGCTAACGATCCGCGGCCGGGAGCGCGCGGACGCGCACATTGCCTCCTGGGCGTAGCTAGTACGTCCAGGAGGCCAAAGTAGTTAAAGTATTCTTTGAAGCAGTAAAGTTTCCTTCGAGTTATATCTATTATTGTAGTTTATTTACATGTGAAAGATCACTATATAAGGCTTTGTAAACACACTAGATTTTTCTCAGCCAAGGTCGCTTATGCCAAGAATCTAGCATGTATAGCAGCTCCGATGTGTCCGCAAGAGATTCGGACAGACTGTTTATCTCGCCAGCCTGTTCATCTCATCTGAGCACAGGCCAAAGCTGCTGTTCTTCTTTATCTTTCCTACTTTGCTGACCACCATGCAGTTTCCTTACACCCTCACCATAGCAACAGAACATGTCACTAACATTCAGACTAGTGACATGTCTGTACAGCACTCTGCCCCGTACAATTATTGTGTCTTGGCCTCAGTATAATGATCCCTGATTATAATTTAAAAAGAAAATAAAAAGTATAAAGTACAAGTGCCATTTTTTTCTTTTAATTCCTGGTCCTTTGACCCTTTGCGGAATTCTCCTTTAAATTTTGATACGTGTTATACAGTAATTATTTGTTATACCTCAGCACAGACTTTCAGTGTTTCTATTTCCTTGTGCCTCCTCTTTCCTGTTCACTCACATTATCTTCTCATTTATGCACTAATAATGTTTTCCCCAGAAGGACGCCTTTGTTCGGAATATTTTTGTAAAGTTTTTTTTATGAGGTAACTGGGAAATATAATGTTCTGGAAATCATCCAGAATGGACGGTAAAGGGGAAAAATGATTTTCTGTTCTATAGTGGAGCCGCGTTTATGTCAGAAAATTGCTCCTCTTAGAATATTGTTTTGACACAGACTGCCCTGACCTATTCTTCTAAATTTAAAATCTCCCACAGGAAACACTGTTCAGAAATGCCAACGATATCGCGAAGCCGGAGATAAGAAACTACTATGAAAGTGTGTTTGCAGAATACAACACTTGCTTATAACAAGCGTCAGATGGCCTCCAGTGTATTTCACCAAAATGTAATTGCTATTTCAGGTTCTTTTGCAAGGCTGCAGAAGTGTGGAACTGGACTGCTGGGATGGAGATGACGGCATGCCCATTATATACCATGGACACACGCTAACAACCAAAATTCCTTTTAAAGTAAGTTTGTCATGTGACAGTACATCCTAGTGGTTAGCACTCTCGCCTTGCAGCGCTGGGTCCCCGGTTCGAATCCCAGATAAACTTTTACTCATTGCATAATTGTGTTCCTTTCATATAATTTATAGGGCATTCCTCAAGCCATCTACTTTTTTTGTTTTGTTTTCATACTTTAATTCCCTATAAAATAAACAAGCCTCGCCCACAGTTTCTTTAGAGTGCCTTGGCACTCTAAGCCTTAGTAGCAAGGGCTTATGGGAGCTCAGTCTGGGCAGGAGGAGGAGGTTACTAGCCAGAGATTTCAGAGGCAGAGGGGAGTGAAGTGTTCACAGGCTGAGGGGTGGAGATGCACAGCAGCTTGCCTGTGTGTAATGTGACAAACAGAACATGGTTGCTCTTATTGTTTCAGAGGAATGAATAATCATAAACTGTTGAAACTGTTTGCAGCTAGTTTTGCTGTGTAAACTATCTAAACTTTAATATATGATATATAGACAAGTTACTTGGTATAGTTAGTTTTTCATGTCGTTTTCATCTTGGATCCGCTTTAACCATGCCAATGTGTGGCTATAGGCTTTCGCGTTTGTTTGATTGATCCGCAGTGCAATTTGGACAGCAAAAGTATAGGCAGTGTTTCCCCGACAACTCCTCTGCGGGGAAACACCGCAGATTTGGCCTTAGTGGAAACAGTCTCTAATCCTAACAGTATTGCAAATTTAGCTAAGTTTATACATTTATTTATTGTATTTATTAAGCATCAACATATTATGTAGCGCTGAACGTTAGTGTATTTTCAGTGTGCATCAGTTTTCAGGCACAGGCAGTTCCTTACTTACAAATACCGGTAGGTTCCATGAGATTGTGTTTAACACCGTGAAAAGTGGATACATGATTTACTTTCAGACAACTCTAGATTTGGACATATAGTATAAACTGTTTTTTGTTTTTTTTTCCACATGCTTTTAAAGTGTTTGAAACAACATAACCACTTATACATTATTTGTAACATTCACCAACAAAAATATATATTTAAAAAAAGTATTGTATATTTTGCACACAAAGACAACTTTGTTTGTGTCTCTGAAACATAATTTGAGTAAGTAGGGGACTGCCTGTATTCTTTCTTTTAGATTCTCTCTAGTTATGTGGCTGTTCCTTTGGTCACTTTGCCTCTTTGATTAGTAACTGCTGTGATGAAACATTAGTCACCTAGGGCCTGATTCACACAGCTTTTCAATTAAATTATCTCACCTTATTTATTAACTCACAATTTATCTCTCCTTATCTAACTTAACTCATGGTTTAGCTCTCCTTATTTAACATAACTCATGGTTTAGCTCTCCTTATTTAATATAACTCATGGTTTAGCTCTCCTTATTTAACATAACTCATGGTTTAGCTCTCCTTATTTGACATAACTCATGGTTTAGCTTTCCTTATTTGACATAACTCATGGTTTAGCTCTCCTTATTTAACATAACTCATGGTTTAGCTTTCCTTATTTGACGTAGCTCATGGTTTAACTCTCCTTATTTGACATAACTCATGGTTTAGCTCTCCTTATCTATTTACCTCATGAATTATCTCTCCTTATTCGTTTATCTCATGCATTAGCACTCCTTACAGTTAAAGGGAATCTCCAAGCAAAATAAAAAAATGAGTTTTACTTACCTGGGGCTTCTACCAGCCCCATGCAGCCATCCTGTGCCCTCGTAGTCACTCACTGCTGCTCCGGTCCCCCGCTGGCAGCTTGCCGCCCTCGGAAGTCGGCGGGACGCATTGCTTACATTTTTACGCATTCCCGCTAGTGCGGGAACATTAACACATACATTTTGTACGTATTACTGGTTCAATGCGTAAAAATGTACGCATTGAACCACTAACGTGTAAAATTGTATCTGTTAATGTTCCTGCACTAGCGGGAATGCGTAAAAATGTACGCAATGCATCCTGCTGACCTCCGAGGTCGGCAAGCGCCAGCGGGGGACCGGAGCAGCAGTGAGTGACTACGAGGGCACAGGATGGCTGCATGGGGCTGGTAGAAGCCCCAGGTAAGTGAAACTTATTTTTTTATTTTGCTTGAACCTTCCCTTTAACCATTTAATGACAATTTAACGTATTAAAACGTCATGCTTTAGCCTATTAACGGCAACATGACGTTTTAATACGTCACGCATTGCCGCCGCCGCTCCGCACGTGTCCGCGACGCTTCCGCCGCCGTTTCCGCCGGGATCCCTTGTTAAGTGATTGGGGAAGAGTCCTCTACCCAATCGCAATGCCTGAAGTGAATGGACGTGACCTCGAACAGCGGCCACCTCCATTCATAAAACAGGAAACTGTTTAAGTTTAATAAAGTGTAAAAAAAAAAAAAAAGTGATCACTTCCTTAACGGGAGAGTGTTCACTAGCGCCATCTTGTGGCCAGAAAGTATATTACACACAAGCACAAACATACTATGTAAAATACACAATATTAATAAAATAAATACATTACACTTCCACCCCCCCCCCCCCCCCCCCCTAAAAAAACAAAACACTTGTATAAAAAAAAAAAATCACCTTAAAATCGATAAATAAATAGTTGACTGAGGGAAAATTTATTTTATTACTTAGGAGTTTTAAATTATGGCTAAAACAAAGAAAACAAAAAAAACCCAGAAAAAAACACCTATATTTTAAAATAATATATTGTCGCCATACATTGTGATAGGGACATAATTTAAACGGTTTAATAATCGGGACAACTGGGCAAATAAAAAGTGTTTGTTTTATCCAGAGGAGAATGTTTAATTTTAAAACTATAATGGCTAAAAACTGAGAAATAATGCTTTTTTTTCCATTATTTCTGTATTTTTTCCATAAAATGCATTCAGAATAAAAAGATTCTTAGCAAAATGTACTACATACAGAAATCCTAATTGGTGGCGAAAAAAACGAGGTATAGATCATTTTCTTGTGATAAGTAGTAATAAAGTTATTAGGGAATAAAAAGGAGGAGCACTGACAGGTGAAAAAAATGTACTACCCACAGAAAGCCTAATTGGTGGCGAAAAAAACGAGGTATAGATCATTTTCTTGTGATAAGTAGTAATAAAGTTATTAGGGAATAAAAAGGAGGAGCACTGACAGGTGAAAATTGCTCTGGTCCGTTAGGGTAAAAACCCTTGGGGGTGAACTGGTTAAGGTGAAAAATAAGTAACCTTTGTGAATCAAACCCTAGAGATCTATGGCTGTACTTGTTGCTGATTAGTTTCGGGATTGGTAAACTTGCAGTGTGGGAGAGGAGCAGGTAGGTAACCCTAGAGAGGATATTTTGGTCTGTATAGATTGTTACAGTTGACCATCCGTTTCTTGAATCAACAACCGTATGACCATTAACCAATGATTGTTTCTTCCAAACAATTATTTTCTTTTTTTCTGTGGAGGCACTCCATTCACTACCTCCTCCCAACTGAGATTTGTTTGCCACAAGAGGGCCTCTAAACCCTCTTTCAATAGGCTTTAAAGGGAACCTGAAGCAAAAGGGATATATCGGGGTACCCTGATATCAAATTGTGCATGTTTTTGGAGGCTCCCCATGTCCTACTCATCCCTGTAGCTGCTTGCAGAGACCATCTGGAAGGTCCTGGCTGTGCTCCTCTTTGTGCATGAGCATGGCCACTGCGCACAAACAGTTCTGCCTTACTGTACAGGCGTGCCTGTATTCGAGCAGGCACAGTACAACTCACACACCCTGGAAGTGCAGCTACGATAACATATCCCACAAGCTCTTGTCGGACATGTTTTGGAGGAGCGGGTGTGCAACAATGGTGGGGGCCAGGAGGATACGGCAAGTCTCTGCTGGATCCAGAAGCTTACATCTACCTAGATAAATATCTATTTTTCTTTTTTTGTTCCCAATCCATCGTGGGTGCACTTAGTTTAAGCCAATCGTAGTTTCTTAGAGAGACACTGAAGCGGAAAAAAAATTATGATATAATGATTGGTATGTGTAGTACAGCTAAGAACTAGAACATTAGGAGTAGAGACATAAGTCTAATATTGCTTCCAGTACAGGAAGAGTTAAAGAGACACTGAAGCAAAAAAAAAAAAAAATGATATAATGAATTAGTTGTGTAGTATGGATAATTGCTAGAACATTAGTTGCAATTCTAAATGTTTTTTTTACAGAACAGGCAATGAACTTTTGACCTGTCCTGAATTGTTCTCTGCAAAAGAAAAGACAATACAGTTAAGATAGCAGCCTTCAGAACACAGAGCTCTCTGGGACTTTGAAAGTCGCAGAGCTCAATGGCAATTTGCATAGATAACTGGAGTTTCTTAACTCCAACATTAAATGACTTATGCCTCTGCTCCTAATGCTTTATTTCTTAGCTGTACTACACATGCAAATCATTATATCAGATTTTTTTTTTTTTTACTTCAGTGTTTCCTTAAGAAACTCCGGTTGTTACCTATGCAAAAGAGCCATTGAGCTCCACGAAGTTACAGAGAGCTCTGTCTTCTGAAGCTTATTACCTCAAGTGTCAGTCATTGTATTGTTTTTTTTTTTCCTGCAGAGGATAGTACAAAAGTTCACCAGCCTGCTCTGTAAAATCATTTAGAATGCTGAGTAGTGTGTGAACTGCAAATATTAGAGAATGATGCAACATTATAAAAAAAAAAGCTGTATAACTGAAAATAAAAATGAGAATATTTTCTTTGCTACTAATGTTCTAGTTATTATCCGTATTACACAACCAATTCATTATATCATAATTTTTTTTGCTTCAGTGTCTCTTTAAGGGCTCTTTTCCAGTAGCATTTGCAAATCATAAATGCGATTTTTCACTAATTTTTTTATGCAGTTTGCGATTTTTGATATGCAATAAATTTGCATTACACAAACGCTCTCAAAATGGCTCAATTGCGCTTTGCATAAAATCGAATCTATCCACAACTCCTGTGTTAAATTAGCAACCTAGCGATTTAAAAATCGCTAATGTTTTGCGATTTTGATCAAATCACCTCTAGTGGGAAAGGGCCTTAATGATTTACTAAATCCAGAAGTTGACGTCTATAGCCAGCCTTAGTAGTGCAAACCTAGAAAACAGGAAGTAAAGCATTCTTCGCATAATAAGCAAATATGAGTAGCATTGTGTGCAGATCTTATTGCAAATCAAACACAAAACAGGGAGACACGTATCTCATTTGATCACACAAAAGAATATTAGAAAGATGATAATCTTCTGCCAGCGAGGATTTACATACCACAGAATGAGCGTGCCGCTATGTGCATTTCAGACAGACTGATCCACTTCATGGCTAAGCAACCTTTAATGATTTATAACTTGTAAGAGAAGAAAATGATTTTTAGTTTTTATTATATCATTTTGTTTCTGAAAAACTGATTTGGATGTTTTTTTTTTTTAACAGGATGTAATAGAAGCCATCGACCGCAATGCCTTCATTAACTCTGAAATGCCAGTCGTACTCTCCATAGAGAACCATTGCTCCTTACCCCAGCAGCGCAAGATGGCGGACATTTTTAAGGTGAGCAGAACAGTTCCTGTATTTGTTCTTTAAAGAAAACCCGTAACGAAAAAATCCTCCCCTGGGGGGTACTCTGAAGCCTCAATAGGATCTGGAGGCTTCCCCCTTCCTCCTCGGTCTCACGGCGGCGGCGATAAAGCTCCCCGAACAGCAGGTATGTAAATATTTACCTTCCCGGGTCCGGCACAGTATCGGCTCTCTGCTCGGAGATAGGCGGAAATAGCCGATCGCTGTCAGGCTGCTGTACTGCGCAGGCGCAAGTTGCCTGCGCAGTAGAGCGGACCCGGCGGAGATCGGCTATTTTCGCCTATCTCCTTGCGGAGAGCCGCAACGGCGCCCACGCTGAAGCCAGGAAAGGTAAATAAATCCGTGCTTGGCAAGGGAGGATTCTGGGCCACTTCCGGTGGGGCCAGCGCTGGACTGCCTGTAGCTACAGGGTAAGGGGGGAAGCCTCATTGGGACCCTGAGGCTTCCCCCTCCCGAGGTGAGTACCCCCCAGGGGAACTTTTTATTTTTTACAGATTCTCTGTAACTTGCTTTTATTTAAGAAATCATGTGGTCTGACTTTAAGTCGTGTTTTACTCCTCTAGTCGGTGTTTGGTGAAAAGTTGGTGACAAAGTTCCTGTTTGAGAGCGACTTCTCGGACGACCCCATGCTTCCGTCTCCCTGGCAATTGAGGAGAAAAGTGCTGCTGAAAAACAAGAAGCTGAAGGCACACCAGACTCCGGTGGATATTCTGAAGCAGAAGGTTAGAATGTGACTTGGTGTGTATGGCTGTTTCTCCAAGTGACGCTGATTACGCATTCAGGAAGGACATTTGGTCACCAAACTCCCACTGCAGCCCTATAGCTTTAGTGTGTGCCCAAACAGCCAAAGCTGTCATACAGTCATGTGAAAAGTGTACGCCAAATGGATTGTTTATTTTTTTCCTCCCAACAGATATTTGATCCTCTTTTTAACAATATTGATTGATTTGGGCAATAATAACAAAAATCATACACCATTTACATATTTTATTCCGTTGTGCAATGAAACATAATTGCAGATTGTGCTTGTGGAAGAAATGCGCACATACGCCAACACGCCGCCCACACATACACTTTTGGCCTAGAAAATAAGCCAAAAGCTATGACCCACCGATTGGCTGACACCCCCAGCCCCCCTCTTTCCCCATGTGGTACTATCACCACCCATGCAAAGCACGGATTTGTGGCATATGAGTGTGCTTTCACATATATAGCTACCTATCCTCATCTAGCTTGCTTCCTCTAATGTCCCATGAGGCTTCTGAACTGGCCACTGGAGCTCCAGACTCATGGTGATGTGATAGCATTGAGCAATGAAGCTTTAGCAGGGAGTTCAGAAAGCTGCATGAGAGGAAGCAAGCCGGGGTGAGGAGATGTAGCTATACATGCTTAAGCACACTCCGCAGAGCGCTCTGCATACATGGGCCTTCCACACGCACATCACCCGTGGTGTATCCCCCCCCCCCCCCCATGGATAAAGCAGTTTAAATGATTGTCAATCTACTCTTACTAGTTGTCTCCCTTTACCCTATCCTTACCCCACTTCATTTCTTTCTGCTTTCCTTGCTCCTACCTTGCATGTTGTAGGCTTCCCCTTAAAATGGCCACTCTGACTTATCATATGTTTAAAGAGAGTCTGAATCCATATTAATTTCCTTTTTTTATTGTCCACATATGTTAATTATTAACACCATAGCTGAAAAATGGGTTCAAAAGTTCACTAGCCTGCTCTGTAAAATCTTCCCTGCAGAGGGAAAAAAGATAAATTTTCTTTTAAAGCTTATTATCTCAAGTGTCTGGAAGAGTTCTCTGTGACTTTGTAAGTCGTGGAGCTCAATGGCTAATTTGCATAGATAACTGGAGTTTCTTAGCTCTTCCTTTACTGGAAACAATATTAGACTTGTGTCTCTGCTGCTAATGCTTTTTTTCTTAGGTGTACTACACATACAAATCATTATATCATAATTTGTTTTCGCTTCAGTGTCTCTTCAAGCAATACCAGTTGCCTAACTATCCTGCTGATCCTCTGTCTCTCATACTTTTAGCCACAGACCCTGAATAAGCATATGTAGATCCAGTGTTTCGGACATTATTGTCAGATCTGACAAAATTATCTGCATGCTTGTTTCTGGTGCGATTCAGACACTATTGTAGCCAAATAGAACAGGCAACTGTTGTATTACTTAAAATTAAATAAATAAATTGGGCAACCTCCATATACCTCTCACTTCAGTTGTCCTTTAAGTTTGTTCATACTTTTTTTTTTCCCATATAAGGTAATGGCATATCCGCTAATGTTTTTGATGATTGATTAATTGCAGTGTTCATTTTTAATTAACCCTTATTTTTATAGACTGAAGTTAAACTATGGATATGGCCACATCTGTAAAGAAAGAAATGCATGGAGTGTGCTTTGTTTTAACATAACTTTACATATTTTTAATGTGATGTGAATGTATTTTGGGCTTTTGTCCATTGCTGAATATGATGTCTGCCATGTGATGGACAAGTTGTTGGATTGAGTTTTACATTATCGGACAATAAATGATCATAGAACAGCATCCTTCATCTCTATAAGCCTTACTGGTAAAAAGAAAACCCCTGTGACCCCTTTTCTGTACAGTATGGAAAATTGTCGCCCTCATTACTGTCCTCTATTTCCCTGTAGGCTCATCAGCTCGCCAGTATGCAGGCACAGGCCAGCAACGGTAGCCAGGTGCTGCCCACCAGCGCCAACAATGAGGAGGAAGACGATGAGGAAGATGATTACGATTATGACTATGAATCCCTCTCGGATGGTATGGAGCTTTATTTACATATAAATGCTCATTTCCCAGCAATCTGCTTAAATTGTGTCTCCAAAGAAAACAATATGAGTTCTTCATGAGTCCATCTTTCACCATTTATATAGTTTTTTGTTTGTTTTATATATATATATCAGTAGCTATATAGGCAATGTATAGATCTATATGTCAACAAAATGTTGTTTCATGATCACTTTGCATAACCGTTTCTCAATGACCATTGTAGAGACAAGCTGTTTGGCAGCCTATCCGGTTCTATAGAGGGCAGGAGGGAGTCTGCTTCTGCTCACAGTGGGAACCATGACGATGGTCCGCCAAGTGTTGTTTATCTGGGTGAATCACTAAAAAGTTGGCTGCCAACCTTTGGACAAAACTGTACTCATGGTAGATTATCACCAACAATGATCACAAACTGTTGTTTCGGGTCCTGAAAATCTTACGTGACATAGCTTAAAGCGGGATTAAAAATCATATTGAAACTAAATAAGGGCTCTTAAAAATACATATTATACATTTTACAGTCAAAATAAAGCATGATTTCAGCCTGCCTTATACCCATTTGATTACCAGGACTGCTACTACCCTAAACCAAGAACCAACCGCTGCGCATTATGGGGCAGATTTCTTTCTATTCCTGCTGCCTGAGATGCCGGAGAGTCACGCAGCTTCCTCTGTTAGTTTTAATTTATGATCTGCATCTGCCTCTATCTCTTGCATCAATCGGACAAACTTTCTGATTGATGCAAGAGACAAAGGCAGCTGCAGATCATAAAACTCAGGGAGGAAGCCACGGGCATCTTTGGGGCTGCAGGAAAAGAAAATGCCCCAAAAATGCTCAGGGGTTCATTCCTGGCATAGGCACTAGCAGTGCTGGTAATCAAATAGATATAAGGCAGGCTAAAATCATGCTTTATTTAGACTGTAAAACAGATTACCGGTATACCGGTATATATTTTCAAGGTACATTTTTTTTTTTTTAATATAATTCTTATTAGTTTAATACCTCTATAATATGTGCTAGCATATTGATATTCTATGTATAGAGGTAAGAAGAGACATTAAACTAATTTGACTGTCAGTTGGATGCTTGTAAAGATACCCCCCATTTCCAGTGTCCCGTTAAAGGACAACTGTAGCGAGAGGTCTGTGTAGGCTGCCAAATTTATTTCCTGTTAAACAATACCAGTTGCCTGGCTTTCCTGCTGATCTATTTGGCTGCAGTCGTTTTTGAATAACACCAATATCAAGCATGCATCTAATCTTGTCAGATCTGACAATAATGTCAGAAACGCCTGATCTGTTTCATGCTTGTTCAGGGTCTACAGCTAAATGTATTAGAGGTAGAGGATGAGCAGGACAGCCAGGCAACTGGTATTGCTTAAAAGGAAATAAATATGGCAGCTTCCGCATACCTCTTGCTACAGTTGTCCTTTAGGTGTTGGGAACATACTTTCGGCGGAACCAAATATTTTTGTCCATATACTGCCTCTCGTTCCTCTTCTATTGGACGGTTCATGCCCCTTGGCCAAGCCAAAACGTGCATGAATGGGCCACTAACTGGCAGCAAATGTCAAATGAAATGAGTACGAACAATCGTTTTAGTCGACAAATGGCTTGCGTCTGTACAGGTGAAACTCAGAAAATAGAATATCGTTCAAAAGTCCATTTATTTCAGTAATTTAACTTAAAAGGTGAAACTAATATATGAAATGGGAGCCCTTCGTAGGTGTTTTGGATAAATTAGCTGATTAGAGTTTGACACTTTGAGCCTAGAATATTAAACATTTTCCCAATATTCTAATGGTCCGAGAGTTTGATTTTGGGCTTTTCATAAGCCGTACGCCATAATCCTCAAAATTATAACCAACAAATTTTTGAAACCTCTTGCTTTGCATGTAACAGGTCTAGTTCATATATTAGTAATTTTAAAATGAATTACTGAAATAAATGGACTTTTGCATGATATTCTAATTTTTCGAGTCTCCCATGTATGTTCCTTTACTCAGTCATTGCTATATTGCTCCTGTGTTTGTTTCCTTTAAATGAAATTAAATGGCTAATGTGTTATTTATAATTATGTGTGATGACTGAATAAGAATTAGGTTTTCCTAATCCCTTTAGTAGTGATAGTCGCACCTGATTTCTGGATCTGCAGCTGACTTTTAGAGAGAACAAGACAAACACATTATACCTTTCAGTACTAATAAACTAATGACACTGCATGAGCCACAGCTCCTATTCCCTCATCGTAGTTCAGAATCATTGTTCTGTAAATGTACATCTGTAACCGATAACCGCTTTTAAACATGATGTTTTCTTAATTCTGTCAATTACTGAATCATAATGACTTGTGTTGCCTATTTATTCAACGTTTCCTTTTTCTGATTCCTTGTTTGACTCTTTTCCTGTAGCCGATGTCCTTAATGCTTCCCCTGCGCCTAACAGTCAGGAAGGTAAAAGCCATTTGGATGGATGTTCTAACTGCATGGATTTGTACAGCTCATCTCCTGTTAATTAGGCTGTCTGTTCACAGAAAGGCACCCTGAGCCATGTGTCTACGCTACATGTGTAAAGCAACATTTATTTGTTAGGCTGTAGCACCTTTTTCACGTGTTTTGCTTCACACTGCAGCTTGGAAAATGTAGTATCTTCTACCTCCCTCCACCACAGGGAGGATGCACCCTTGCCTAGAGTGTGTATATGCAGAGTGTGCAGCACTAAACTGGGGAACAGATTTTGCACCTTGGAATACTAATAATTGCACAGATAGTGTTTCCCCAATCCATCTTTAGGGAGCACTAACAGTGGATGTTTTACAGCTGTGACCACGTAATTGTGAATGGCAGTTAAAACTGTTTGCTTGTGCAGTTCTGTGGATGTTATTAATGCTCCTATGATGTTCTTCCTAAATGTAAAAGGAATGCAGCTAGTTTGTATTCAGTTGTGCAAATGGTGTAAGTGATGACATTTGCTACTTTAGTGCGATTTCACTTGTGTTTGTTATCTTGGACTTGCCTGTAGGCATGCTCTTCCGAGTAACTACCTTCTCGTAGCTACTCGGAATCGAAAAGTTAAGTACAGCACCTGTGGGGGAGGGTGAGAGAGGGTTAACTTACTCATGCTGCCGTCTGATCGAAAGCGTTCCAGTCACGTCTCACATTGCGTTCCAAGTTGAGTTCCACATCACTACCACGCTTCCTCCTTCCGGGTTGAAGGAGGAAGTGTGGTAGTGACTGGAACGCGACTTGGAGTGCATCGTTGGACGCGACTGGAGCGCTTTTGAACAGACGGCAGCATGGGTAAGTTAACCTTCCCTCACCCGCCCCCACAGGTGCTGTAATTAACTTTTATCGATTCCAAGTAGCTATGAGTAGGTAGCTACTCAGAAGAGCATTACTACTTACCTGTTGTGATTAAGTGGTGTAAAAGTATAAGCAAAAAGGGAGTCCACTCCACTGGTAGATGATGTAAGTCCAATCATTAATTGAAAACTATTCTGGACAGACATATCGGCTCACGCGTATCGGAGCTACATTCGCTCCTTAGTCATAGTGTAAGAGTATCATGGTTTTCTGGGCTTTTAGTTTTTTTTTTATTGTGTCTTTCTGTTGTGTTTACTTATGTTTGTGGCTGAATTGCAGTTGAAGCTTTTGGTGCCTAATGCATGGGAACGATGTAGACATATGTTAGTGAACCATCGACTGAAAAGTCTTTGTTGTCAAATGTTGGATATGCAACTATTGTTTTACAGGCCAACACTAATCATTAACCATTAATCCATTTTTATTTTTTATTTTTTTTGCAGAATTTTAGCAAAAATAATGAATAGCCATTGGGACTGTTTGACGTAATAACCCATTAAGCCCAACATTTGGGCTTCAGAGCTTGCTATGTAGTCCTTGGTGGGATTTCTCTAATATCGTGTCCACATTTCAGTTTGCTATATGCAACTCTTTGGCATAATCTTATCTAGAGCTTTCATAAAGCTCTTTTTGTTGATACATATCACTCAAAGGCCAAAATAGAATTGCAATTTAGGTCACTGGAAAGGATAGTGTGACATTGTTTCAGACACCTTTTGCCAGTGTGTACAGGTGGCAAACAGTGTCTGTTGGCTTTTGGTATACACCATCTCTGCAGCTCACTTCCACCCATCCTCCTTTTTCTTCTGTCTATGGAGCAGAAAATACTGATTGGCAAATAGCCAAACAGCTTATTTGTACCGCCAAATAGTAAAAAGGAGGTAAGTTTTCTTTTTATTATTTATTGGTTACTACTGTACGAGAATTATGGGGCGCCTCCTCCACCCTACTTTACTAATTCAGCAGCTCCCTATTACACTGGGGGGCGGTCTGTTTTGAGTTTTTAAACTTTTTAAGTTTTTCTTTAAACTTTTTACAATATTTTTGGCAGAACGACCCATCCAGCTGAAGGACCCAAGAGCCCGAGTGAGGACCGTTTTTCCTCACTGGCTATTACACTGTGATTGAGAGTGGTGCAACCCACGTTTGTCAGTTTCATTCTACAGACTTAATGTACTTATTTAAGAAGTTATCTTAACCTACTTCACCAGCCCTGGGCAAACTACGACCCAGCAGGACGAACCAGCATATTACACGCTGGCTGCCAACGTGTAACACTCTTGCACATCCCAACATCATGTAATGTAACGCCATTAAGACGCGATGCTTGACGGCGATCAGGTGAGTTTTAAGTCTCCCCAGTTACCGCCCGCTCGCGACTCTGCAGGAAGGGAGGGGGGGGGGGGTTAGAGTTTTAGGAATGCGGTCCAGGCCGCTCAAAGTTTGCCCAGCCCTGTACTACACCATAAGGGGCTCTTGGTGTGTCTCTGTGCTTTTTCCTATCTCCTCTGGAAGGTCCCTGAAACCCCCAGAACCCAACATCTGTTTGTACTGGGAATGGCCTTCCAAAACGAACACACTTGCAGTAATGGTAAAATAAATAAATACACTATAATAAAATTTAGACAAGATAAAGCTAGTGAAATGAAACTATAACTACAACTTGGTACTACCATGGAAAAGGGAACCAAATAGTTTTAGTCCCAGTGGTAGCTGCAAAGGTAGGTTTAGACATAACATATCTTATTTTGTTTGAAAATTCCTAGATCTAATGATTGATATTTGATGTCCTTACAGTCCGAACACTATGCTTTGCTCTAAAAACATGGTATGGAGGGGCTCAAGACAACAGTTAAGGGGTTAAAAGTTGCCAAAATTTCATCCATGGGTCAGTTAAAAAATAGAACTAATGTGGTTCAGCCTAAAATATAGGGACCACATTTGTTAAATCATAAAGATGAATCGTTTTAGGATGTGCTCAAGAAGATCTGCGCTCTCTATAAGTAATTAAAAAATCACCAGATACATTGTGAGTTTGTTCCTATTGGTATCTCTGATTTGTGTCTTCATAATATTTTGGGGGTATACAAGTGGGAAAAAGAGTCGCCACTGTAAGACCATAAATATATAATGAAACGTTAAGTGTTGGCTTACTTTTCTGTAGAATAAATGGACAGTTGGCCAATAGAAGAAACTAAGTTTAATATACATGATTCTTATTTGAAATTTTGTTTCCCCATTAACCTACTGCTCATTTATTTTACATATACTGTAGGTAAGCTAACACTTGCCATTCCTTTTAAACACATTTTTATTTTTAATATTTTGGGGGCCCTCTTTCACCCACTAACCACACCCCTCGTCATAAAATTTCTCCTGGAGAGTGACCACATTAAGTTAGGAGGACTCCTAAATAGGGACAGGATTTGCCCAAATGCGTGTTGGGTGGTTGCTGGTAGTCACTTGGGTTTGTGAGTACCTTCTCTCCTACCATTACCTGGTATTGCTTTTCACACAGTAGATCATCCCCTACTCCTCCAGTCCCTCCAGTCCATGGGCATTCACGATCTCGCCCTGTCCTGGCTTTCATCCTACCTCTCCAACCGCTCCTTCACGACCGCCTTCAATGAGTCCTCGTCCACCCCCAACCACCTCTCGGTGGGAGTCCCCCAAGGTTTGGTCCTTGGCCCCCTACTGTTCACCCTATACACATCCTCCATTGGCAAGGTTATCTCCTCCATGGGTTTTAACTATCATCTGTATGCAGATGACACCCAGATCTACCTCCACGCCCCTGACATATCCACCACTACCATGGACAAGGTCTCCTCCTGCCTATCAGCCATCTCCTCCTGGATGTCCGCTAGGTTCCTGAAACTAAATCTAGACAAAACGGAATTTATGATCTTCCCACCCCGGCCATCCACGAACCTCCCAGATGTGCATGTCACTGTTAACCACACTACCATTCGCCCTACCTCTCAAGCCCGCTGTCTGGGTGTCACCCTGGACTCCGCACTCTCCTTCACTCCCCACATCCAAAACCTCACAAAGTCCTACAACTTCCACCTTCGCAACATCTGTATGATTCGCCCTTTCCTGACCTCTGCCACCACCAAACTCCTCATCCATGCCCTCATAATTTCCCGCCTTGACTACTGCAATGCCCTGCTGTCTTGTCTCCCTATGACCCGAACAGCCCCACTGCAGTCCATCATGAATGCGGCAGCCAGAATTATCCACTGCTCCCATCGCTCCACCACGGCGGATCCCCTCCTTGAATCCCTCCACTGACTTCCTATCCAGTCCAGAATCAGATTCAAGATACTGTGTCTGACCTACAAATCTGTCCACAAAACCTGTCCAACCTACATTTCCGATCTTACTCAGAGGTACACACCTAGCCGCTCACTCCGCTCTTCCAATGAACTTTGCCTAACCGTCCCCCGCATAACCCAGTCCCATGCACGCCTCCAGGACTTCTCAAGAGCTGCTCCAACACTATGGAACTCCCTACCTCCACACGTTAAGGCAGCCCCCTCCTTCAACATCTTCAAGAAAGCCCTCAAAACTCACCTTTTCACTCTGGCCTACTACCCCTCACAAGTGCTCTAAACCCACAGCTAAACTTTGGTCCCCTACCTTTTGTGTCCTTACCTCTCCCTCTAGATTGTAAGCCTTTGGGCAGGGTCCTCCTCCTTTTGTGTCCTACCTGATCATGCACCTCCATTACTGTGAAGCCATGCTATGCATCTGAGTGAACCTAACTTGCCTAATCTCCATGCTCCCCTCCAGTGACTGACTAAGCATTACCTTGTACTCATACTGTGCTGCATGATCTGGTCTTTCTTGTATTCTTGTATTGCCATTTTGCTGTATGTCACCCCTAAATATTGTCTGTAACCTAAACTAATGTCCAGCGCTGCGTAATATGTTGGCGCTTTATAAATACAATAAATAAATATTACCCTTGCCTTGGCATATTGCAATGCTGTAGGCTCTTGGTATCTCTTGAGTGTTTGTTTTTAGAAACCTGAGATACCTCCTTAGGTTTTTTGGTATATGTTAATTTCAAATCTTTCTACAAAAGGTTTTTAACCATTTTAACAGTCACTATCCTACATACTAGGTTAAAGGACCACTATAGCAAAAATAAGTAAGCAGTTTAAATGGCATAGAATTGTCAGGATTTGGACTAGTCTTTCTCCTGGGATATTCTCAGAGTTTTCTTTGATTCCAAAAGCATTCCCTGAATGGCAGTGGCTCAGTCCAACTGCCAAAATAGTAAGATGCCAGCCAGCCTCCCTACTCACTTAGACACTATTTTGGCAGCTGGACTGAGCAACTGTCATTCAGGGGGAAAAAAAACCCTGAGAATTCCCCATGATGGCATAGACTAGTCCAAAACCAGACAGTTCTGAAAGATTTTAACTGCTTACTTTTTTCACTGTAGTGGTACTTTTAATGTTCTGTTATTTTTACACTCACATAGTGTATGGGACAGTTATTAATGAGGGTTATAGGAGATGGCTGCAGAAGTATCCAGGGGGAGGAAAATTTACCAGCATAGATTTGCTGTATGTGGGGGTGCTGATGTCATTTTCACTCTACTGTCCCCTGTGTTAGGGGTGCTATGGATGTAGGGCATTTCAGTAGGTTATGCAACGACCAGGGCTGGCACTGCCATAGAGGCAAAGGGGACAATTGCCCCAGGTCCCCCGACTGTTTCAGGTACCCCTGCACTGCCGGACCTTGCCATGTTGTCTCCCCCCCACTGGTCCCCGTGGCTTCCTCGTGTAGCCACATTAATCCCTCACCTGTCCCGGGGGCCGGTGACTGCTTTCTTAGCCACGCTGTCTGCCTCTTCTCTATCCGGTGTGTTTACATGTAATACGCATCGGATCATAGCTGAAGAGTGCACGGATGGTGCAGCCACCGCCTGCCAGAACAAGTGAGGGATTAATTTTGATGCACGGGAAGGGGCCCCCGCTTAAAAGAACACCAAAGGTGAAAATAAACTAATGAAATAAACAATTGTATCTATCCTCCTTATCCTAAAAATGACTTTTTAAGATATTCCACAGTTTTATTTTATATTTAAATCTACTTTTTTTTACGTTTTTACTGTTTTATTGTTTTTGCTCAATGACACATTCATTGAAGTATGCCAGAGCTAAAATCTATCAACTATTGATCCTTTTTATCTCTTTCCTGATCTCAGAAGCCATTTTCTGGTAGGAAAGTGTTTTATAGTTGTAATTTCTTATCGGTGAGAGTCACACTGTAGTCTGACCCAGTCCTGACAGGAACTGCCACTTACATACCTGATTTTTAACTCTTTCAGGCAGAGAAAGAAAAAAGGAACACAGCATAGTTATTTGTGTGTCAGACACATTACATACACATGTCTATCTCATCATGTCACATATCACCTCGGGTATCCTTTAAGTTTGCCCTGGGGCCCCTTAAACAGGCCTTGGCAATGACCAATAGAGCCACCTACATCTGGAAAAAAAATAGTGTCAGGTGGCAGGATTCATCCATTTATGTCAATCGTTAGATGTCCATCTTGTCTTCTAGCCATCGGTTTTGCATGGAAAATACATTTTCTTTTTGTGTTCCAGAATGAAAGTTCTCATTGTTTCAGGTGTTTTGCTTTTTATAGACAGGCACCTAATTTTAAGTGCGGTGTTATTATTAGCTAAGCATAATCATTACTGTAGTCCTCACCTCTACATCGATTTAATTACAGATAATATTCTGGATGACCGCCCTGAAAGTAAACCTTGCTGTGACAAATTACAGTTTGAGTATAATGAGGAAGGACCCAAGCGGATCAAGAAGACTGATGGCGGCAATGTTAACAACAAAGGAAAGGTACTTATTTCTGTCTGATTAAACAAAGGCAATAAATATTATCAGCTCTGGTTTTCAGCCAGAGATAGAAGAAAAGGAGTGGAGTTCATCCTTTGACCAGCCAGCTTCAGCCCCTTATTTTAGAATGCTCTTGTGTTTCAAAATCTCAGCATGCACAAAAATGTATTCATTACTACATTATATCTATGTCACAAGTATTTTATGCCTTTGTGACCGCAGCTAATGCAGACTTTATATTATCATTTTTCACTATTGAACTCTGCTTGATCCTTAAATGGTGGCGTAGTGGATAGCACTCTCACCTTGCAGCGCTGGGTCCCCGGCTCAAATCCCAGCCAGGGCAACAACTGCAAAGAGTTTGTATGTTCTCCCCATGTCTGTGTGGGTTTCCGCTGGGCACTCCAGTTTCCTTTCACATCCCAAAAACATTAAAGAGACTGTAACTAAATTTTGAGCCTTATTTCTTCTATCCTATAAGTTCCTATACCTGTTCTAATGTGGTCTGTCTTGCTGCAGCCTTTCCTAGTTTCACAGTGGCTGTATTATCTCTGTTATATGATCTAATGTTCTCTCCTCTGTCGGGCTCAGGCAGTCAGGCTGGAATTTGCTGTGCTGCTTGTGATTGGATAGAAGCTATACACACCCTCTCCATGCCCCCCTGCACAGTATGTATGACTCACACACTGAGCTACTCTCAGCCTATCACTTGCTATGTCTTTTGTTTGTAAACACTGCATAAAACTGGCAATTACAAGCCAGGATTGCAGCAGGGAGTGGCAGAAACAGCACAGAGGGGCCCATGAGAACATAATGAATAGAATGGTATGCTTTTTATTGTAAGAATTTTAGAGTACAGATTCTCTTTAAGATAAGTTAATTAGCTTCCCCCTAAAATTGTCCCTAGACTATGATGGACATATGACTATGGTAGGGATTGGATGATAAGCCCCTCTGAGAAACAATTAAGAGACAGTACACTGTATACTCAGTACTGTGCTGCGGAAGATCTTGGTGCTATATAAATACTAAATAATAAATGTGAAGGGACAACTGTATTCTGTAATTTTCCATACATGTGTGTGCATTTGTAACACTAGAGTGCATGGGATTATCTCAGTAGCATAACTAATTAGCTGTGGGCCCCAATGCAGGTTTTACATTTGGCCCACTCAACCACTCTGTACATAGCAATTGATATAGACCACCAAAACCCTCCAAGGACAGTTGTACTGTGACAAAGCTCTAAGTGGTGGAGGGAAACGGCCTGTTACTGTAATGAACAGGTCTACTCAGAGGTCATTCTTTATTAGTATACCATGGCAGGGTACATAGCCTCTGGCAGGCATGGCATTTTGGGCCTTACACCCTTCCTTGGATGCTAGCGCCATCTGAAGAAGGATGGGAGGCCTAAAACATTGTGCCTTCCAGTGCTTATTTTCTCTGCTATGATGTACTAATAAAGACTGACCATTGAAGATGTGAAAGTTGACTTTCAGTGTCTGTCCTGTGTCGTTTACTGTGTGTGGGGTTGGGGGTTGCCCTGATTCACCAAGAACTCCCTAACAAATGAAAGCATTAAATCATTACCAGCATATTGCAAGGAGGGCCTCGGGGGAGGGGGGGTTGGGGGGGGGGGGCATTTGCAACCTCTGCATTCCCTGTTGCTACAGAACTTGTTTATGTAAAACACAAAGAAGAAAATAGCAGAGATTTAGGCT
Organism: Hyperolius riggenbachi; assembly: GCF_040937935.1. Classification (NCBI taxonomy): domain Eukaryota; kingdom Metazoa; phylum Chordata; class Amphibia; order Anura; family Hyperoliidae; genus Hyperolius; species Hyperolius riggenbachi. Next base: position 72,688,157 of record NC_090655.1, read on the forward strand.
GTTAAGCATGGTTTAGCGGTCTCATAACCACTTACCGCTGACTTTCAAACGCCTGTAAGTCAGCTATATGCATAAGTGGGTTTACATGTTCATATATATTCATCAGATCAAAAGGAAAACAGAGAATCCGGAAACTAGACCAGCTACAAAGCATTTCACCACTTTATTACATCCCCAACAATGACAAACATGCTTGTGGCCTCTGAAGAAGTGAGTGTTATCCACGAAACGGCTGTCAGGCCATCCACACCTTGCGTATGTTTGTTATTGCTGGGGATGTAACAAAGTGGTGAGTTGCTTCGTAAGCTAATATGGTGCCCGGATTCTCTGTAGTTCTTATGGTCTAATGATTGGTCTAATCCTCCAGTCTTGCATCTAGTGCCGACTGTGTTGCTTCTTGTGTTGGTGGATCCATATATAGTCAGGCTGAACTATATTTCCTTTATAGGGGAACTGAAGTAAGACGTATAGGGAGGCTGCCATATTTATTTCCTTTTAAGCAATACCAGTTGCCTGGCAGCCCTGCTGATCCTCTGCCCCTAATACTACTAGCCATAGCTCCTGAACAAGCAAGCAGCAGATCAGGTGTTTCAGACTTTAAAGTCAGATCTGACAAGACTAGCTGCATGCTTGTTTCTGGTGTTATTCAGATACTACTGCAGAGAAATAGACCAGCAGGGCTGCCAGGCAACTGGTATTGATTAAAAGGAAATAAATATGGCAGCCTCTGTATACCTCTTACTTCAGTTCCCCTTTAATCATTCTACTAATGGTGATAAAGTGGTCAGCCTTCATGCCTTACACTTCTACGTACAAGATATGAATACAGTTTAGGACGCTATATGCCTGGAGTTTTTATGTTATCCCTGTGTTTTTTTGGGATTTTTTTGCTCTGTTTCCTACCGCAACTCAAACATCTAGTCACAGATTATCCAGAGACAAATAAAGGTAGCTTCAACTGTACACTTTTTTTTTTCAGTTGTAGAAGATGATTTATCACTCAGGTAATCTCCTTATTACAGCCAACAGTCTACTCAAATGACACTTTGCTTCATATATTAAAGAAACACTATCAAACTAAGGGCTTGATTCACTAAGACAAATAGCATGCCTTATGAAAGTTAACACGCCTTATCAGAGTAGCATAGCCTGCGCTACGAACCCGCATGTGCTCACGGCAGGAGGAGTGGAGCTCTCGTCATTGCCAATTAGCAGGCATAAGTTTGCTATTTTACTCTGATAAGGCGTGTTAACTTTGATAAGGCGTGTTATCTCTGATAAGGCATGCTATTTGTGAATCAAGCCCTAAGTGTTCTAAAATGACAATGTACAAAGAATGTCTAAGTAGCTTTGCTTTGTAAACCTTTTCCTACATTTCATGTTAAATATCAGAGGCCAGAGCTGTAATTCAGTGTCTCCTTTGCAAAGGTATGAATATCTGCAGTCTGACATGCTAAGAACAGTGTAATATTGAAGCAGAGTTATGAGTTATGGTTTCACACACTATTGCAAATGTTTATGTTGCACATAAGTTACATTTCCTCTGTTCTCTGCAGACAGCTCTCCGAGAGCTTTCTCTCACACAGGGTTAACAGAAGTAGTGTAAGGGAATTCCCCTCCCCTCATGGTTCACTCAGGACAGTTTTGGCAACTCTGAAGTGTGAAAGGAATTTGATAACCGTAAACAAAGAGATAAGCATTCAAATGTATACACCAGTACTTAGCAGCACTTTCCAAACTATTCCCATCTCAATTGAAAAAAAAAGTTTACTCAATAGTGTTTCTTTAAAGTACTACTATCTCAAAAAAAAGTAAAATATATGTGTACAAATACCTATAAGTAACACATTCCTCCCAGATGAAAATGTACTATAAATTACTTTTCTCCTATGTTCCTGTTGCTTTACAGTAGTCAGTAAATATCTGATTGATCTGACAGGCTTTGGACTAGTCCATCTATTTATGGGGGATTCTCAGTATCTCCTTTATTCTTTACAAAAGCAATCCTTGAAAAGGATCTATGCAACAATGTTAGCTGTCCTGCCTACTCAATTGCTTACTAGTTTAGCAGTTGGAGTGGACAACTGCCATTTACTTTTATGAAAAGCCAGAGAATCCCCCATGAGGAAATAGTTTAGTTCAATACCTCACATTTTTATAGCCTACTGTAAGTGTCTGAAATATAGGAGAAAAGTAATTTATAGTGCATTTTAATCTTAGAGACCTGTACTCATTACAAGTATGTGTACATATACATATAATTCTTATGTACAGGATTCATTATCGGTCAATAAATTTGGGATTTGTCCCATCTCTAAACTCAAACAAATAAGAGGGGTAGGTATTCGCACTAGGATTTTGCTTTGATTTGCACAGAGTGCCCAATACCTGTTACAAGACACGTCTTTTTATCATACATACCTAGGTGTACGATATGGAACTGGACGAAGAGTTTTATCTTCCTCAGAACAAAAAAGAAAGTAGACAGATTGCACCAGAATTGTCAGACCTTATCATCTATTGCCAAGCTGTGAAGTTTCCTGGTAAGTAGAATTATCTGTCTCGTCTATCCTTGGCGGCAATCTGAACGTTGACTGGAGAGTGTTGTATGCCTGGCAGTATGCCAGATCAATAAATATGGCCTCCAAACATCTTTCTTTGATGTGTCCACAAGCCTAGAAGATTAGTTTAGATTAGAATCACATTTAGGTAAGGCCTCATTTTATTAGTGTTTTGAATAAATAAACAGCTACAAGACAACTCCAAAGAAAAACCGCTAAGAACGGCTAATGTCCAAGCAACAGTTTTTGTGTAAATATACAAAAGCAGAAATCTAAATATACAGTTTTTATAGCGACATGGGAAGAAACTGAACCTAATGTAATCGTGTCAGTAATCATAGTTTGCTGTAATGGAGCTTTAATATAAATAATAAACACATTAAAACAACATGTATAACAAATCCGCAATAATCCCTTTCTTCGCATGTCCTTATGGAAGGATTGGATATTGTATACATTTAATAGCTTTATACAAGCGGTTCAGCTGTTTAAACTGCCTTGTAAAGACAGCCGTGTTTACACATCTGACATAAAACTACCAAAAGAGAGATTTATTTCCTCACTTAAGTTGTCAGTGAAGTGATGTAAATTATCAGTTATATGTCCTTGTCAACCGAGCATACAGAAATTCTCAGAGTTATCTCCAATAAACAAAACTGAAGTCATTTTTGTTACAGCTTAATTCATGGGTGATTCTTATGCTGAATGTAATAAGTGTGAAGCAGATGGCTGATTAATGAACTGGAAATATTAGAGAGCGATTTCTGCTGCTGCAACTGTTTTATATTGTCATTTATCATGTTTGCTATGGCAAGCCAGTAAGTGGTGCTACTGAGCCAACAAGACAGACCCATCCGTAGACTATGGCCTGCAGTGATGTAAGATTGGCTAACAGTAAAAGCTGAGGATCTAGAGGGAAAACTTTGCTCATTTCAAAAAAACAAATCTGATCTGCATGATGCATGTATTACAACAGCATGACATTATAGTAAGAGTACAAGAGCTAACCTGGCCTGCCTGCATTCCAGACCTGGCACACAATGAAACATTAGGTGGTTCAATTTAGTTTTTTTTTATCATTGCATCAAAAAAATTACACATACCTGGGGCTTCCTCCAGCTCCCCTCCACGCTGATCTCTCCCTCGCTGTCCTCTTGCTCCTCCTTTGATCCTCTGCAGTTTGGCCCGGGTCATGCTTCAGTTGGGGACAGTCAGCGCAGGTGCAGTCCAGCCACGTGACGCTCCCATTGCTGGGAGTGTTCTGCGCCTGTGCTGTACCACTGCAGTACTACTGCGCCTGTGCTGAAAGCTCCTGGCCATGAAAGCACGATGGGGGAGCCTTCATGACCAGACTATGCCTGTGCTGACGGAAGGACTTTCTGGGCCTAAATGGAGAGGATTCAGGTGGGGCAAGAAGCCGGCAAGGGATCGATCAGCCTGGATGGGGCTGGAGGAAGGCCCAGGTATATACCGGTATATTCTTTTTTTAAATCCCCCATTTCAGGTGCACTTTAAATATAGTAGCATCATACATGATTTTTATCATAGCTTACTGATTGTATGTGCACTTTACACAGCAACACTGCAAGGCAACGGGAGATTGGAATCTAGTAAGGATAAGAGGCCCAAACAGTGCATATATTTCAATCCACTGCATCTGGAAAAGGTGAACGAATGCATTCAAGGTCCTACAAGTTGTGCTTAAAGAGAAACAGTGACCAAAAAATGAACTTCAGTAGCTGATATACCCCCTTTCCCATGAGAAATAATTTCCTTTTCACAAACTGACCATAAGGGGGCTCTGTGTGGCTGATATTGTGGTGAAACCCCTCCCACAATGGGATGTCAGGACCATGGTCCTGACAGTTTCCTGTCTGTGAACCTCGTTGCATTGTGGGAAATAACAGCTGTTTACACCTGGTTCCAACTGCCAAAAAAGTAAGCAGCATCTCCTTCCACTGACATCACCTGCCAGCAGTAAAAATGTCACCATGTGGTAAATGTCAGAATGCAAATCAGGGAGAGGAAAGATTTTACAATGGGAAAACAATGACTAAATCATTTATACATTATTTTATTACATGATTTTCACAAAGTTCCTCTTTAAGGCATCATGTGTCATCATATCAGGTGTTAGGTCAGCACTATCCATGAGAAGCATCTTTGAATACAGCTCTTAAAACATTTTATTAACAGAAAACTTGTTATGACATTTTGGAGATTGCATGCTAGCCAACCACATTAATAAATTGTTAAACATAATTAGCCTGTATGTGTGTCTGGTCTAGAAAAATAAAATAAACACAGAGACGCCATATGACCCAGGTGCTCAGTTTGAAGTTTCTTTGACTTTTGATGCCACTTGGATACATCCTTGCCCTTTGCTGTGCGAAAGAAGACGGTCCGCACTTGTCAGTGACGTTATCCTTTATTGATGGACATATCCAAAACATCCAGGGCATCACATCACATAGCTGACATGTTTCGGACTAACCGTCCTTAATCATAGCTATCAGACAAATGACCATCTAGACATATATGTAGGAATATGTGTGTAGAATGCCCGCCCATGACTCCGCCCGGCCAGGGAGGAGTCAATTTAGGCTTAAATGCAAAATTAAAACACATATACAAAATATACAAGAATAAAATGCAAAAAATGCAAAATAAAAACACAAAGTACAGCGTTCTCAATTGTCAGTATATAGGGACTAATTCTTAAAAAGTCAGAACAATTTCTCATGGAGATATATACTGACAATTGAGAACGCTGTACTTTGGACGGTCAGGACGGTTAGTCCGAAACATGTCAGCTATGTGATGTGATGCCCTGGATGTTTTGGATATGTCCATCAATAAAGGATAACGTCACTGACAAGTGCGGACCGTCTTCTTTCTTGCGACTTTTGGAATTGCTGGCCAGGTCGTGCACTGTCGTGGGTTTTGGTGGGATGCAGCGGTGTTCACTCTACGCAAGTACCCTTTGCTGTGCATTTCCCAGTTTATGTACAGCTTCATTTCATTAGATGTGAATTTAATTTGTAATATCTTCAAAACTGATGTCCTTTTTATGTTTTTTTTACTTTATTACTTCTATTAAGTTAATGCAGTTTTTTTTTTTTGCACTCAAGTTTCAGGGCCCTTTCACACTGGTGTGGTGTGTTGCGGAAAGTTGCTACACTGCTACCGCAGGCTAATGTAACCTCACGGGGAAGTTCATACTTCCCACTTTGCAGTACGCTGCGCCGGAAGTGCCAGATTTAACGCTAGCGCACAACTGTTACTGTGTGGGACCCACAGCAACCTGAGGTGATATGCGTGGGCCCGGAAGTCCTGTTAGTCTATGGCGATACAGGGTTTTTTAAAAAGTTGGCATCGCAACATCGGGGCGCATGCATGGAAACTTATTTTAACAATACACTTCCATGCATTTCCGCATACCTGAAGCAGGAAGTGACCACAAGCGTGCATCACTTCCTGCTTGGAAGATTGCCAGACAGGGAACATCGAGTACTAACGCGGTGTTCCCTGAAGGCCTGTTTTTGCAATGCAACTGCCAGTTTTTTTTCCATCACAGAGCTGTTTATTAATTCATAGAGTAAAAGTTATCAATTAGTGCTGTGTTTCCTAGTTCTACACTTATCTACCACGCTAAATGCTTTAGGGGTCAACTGTGCTCAGTGCTGGTTTTATAAAAGATTTTACAAACCGGCAGAGCTGTCCGTCTTATCTGATCTTTCCTTTCTAAACATGCTGTAACCTTCCAAGTTCAGAATTGAAAGAGGGACTTTAACCCAGGATTGAACTTCATCCTAGTCAGTAGCCGATGCCCCCTTTCCCATGAGAAATCTTTACCTTTTCTTGAATAGATTTGTGGCTAATGTTGTGTTAAAACCCCTCCCACAGTGTTGTGTCATGACCAAGGCTCTGATAATTTGCGGTCTGTGAACCTTGTTGCATTGTGGGAAATAAGGGATTTTTTTCAACTGCCAAGCAAGCAATATCTCATTCTGTAACGAACATTCCGTACAAATCACCTGGCAGAGCTAAAGATGTCTCATGAATCGGTATATGCCTCATGAATCAATATTGTGTGTGTGTGTCTATGTAATATATTTTTAACCTCACTGGCGGTAAGCCCGACCTATGCTCGGTCTAGCCGCCAGAGAGGATCACATGGCCCCCGGAGGATTTTTTTTAAATAAAATTTGATTTATATGCTTAAAGAGAACCTGTACTGAGTAAAAATATTTAAATTAAACACATGAGGTAACTTCAAATGAACATTACCTTGCCATCAGTTCCTCTCAGAAGCTTACCATTTTCTTCTGACAATAATCCCAGCCAGTTCTGACAATATTTTGTCAGATCTGAAATATATCAGTTGCTGTCAGTAAAGTATCAGTTGCTGTCAGTTATAGCTGAGAGGAAAACTGATGTACCAGGTAATGTCCATGTTTCCCTATGGCTCAAGTAGGCGATGTTACAGTTTAACAGTGTGCTGACCAGAAAGCTGTTATGAGTAATGGCCATTTTCAAAACGGAGGACGGAAAATTCCCTTGATCACAGTGAACAAATGGGACGCAGGAGAGGAGAAAGAGACTGGGGAGTAGACTACATGGAAGGTAAGTATGCCTTGTGTATGCTTATTTTGACTTTTAATTTTCAGTTCAGGTTTTCTTTAAGCTAGCACTTGGCTAGCTAACCATGCCCCCCAAGTCCCTCCGCTCTCCCCGATCACCCCTGATCGCCGCCGTTATACGTACCCCCCAGGGATCCCACGATGGCTCAGCCTCCCAATCCGCTCCAGGCTTCACTATAGGGAGGGTTGGGACTGCACATGACGTCGATGACGACATGTCCGATCGTCGCCATAGTGACGACTGAAGCTAAATGGTGAAGCTGCTGCTCTTGCGGGATCCCGGACAGGTAAATATTGCCGGCGGCGATCGGGGGGATCAGAGCGGTTCCGGGGGACTTGGGGGCCATAGTTAGCTAGCGAAGTGCTAGCTTAAGCATTTAAATCAAATTTTATTTTTAAAAAAATCCTCCCGCGGACGCAGCCTCTGAAACTGGGAGGTTAAAACATCAGACTTGATATGTGTAGAACAATGGTTTCCGGCCTGTGTATTACCTCACGGCACCACAGTGCAGAAACAGTGTCACATGACATGCAATCATTTTTGATCGCGATGTGAGACAACCGAAATGTTCCAGCAATGGAGTTCTTGTGAGTTGGTAACAAAACCTACTTTTGGATTGGTCCTTGTCTAAGAATGAAAATCGTGTGCTTAAAGGGAACCTGAAGTGTGAGTAATATGGAGGCTGACATCTTCATTTTCTAATAGACAGTGAGAGTTGCCCAACTTCTGTGCTAAAGCTCTGCCACTAATATTTTACTGCCTCTAACAATTGACTGGCCCAGATTGAGCAGGCGGAGTTGATGCTTTCACTCTGATCTCTCTCCACTGGCTGCATGCTTGTTGCTGTGACTCAAAATCAATTAAAGGACCACTTTCACTAAAGCCTTAAAATTTGAAATACATGTAAATACATGCAAACAAGAAGCATGGGGTTGATTCATTAAGCTGCGGTGCTAAAGCAGCGCAGGTAGTAGAGTGTGTCGTGCACTGGTAACTTACATGCGCTCTTTCCAAATAATGACCGCACCACTCATCCCGCCCTGAGCCATGTCGGGTCCAGTGGCTTCATAGGACGTGATCCCCAAACTTTGATTGGACCAATAGACTGCCTGTCCGATACAAGTGATCTTGCATATAAGGGAATGAAGATGTCGGCCTCCGTATTCCTCTCACTTCAGGTTCCCCTTAAATCGTAACTAGTCAACTTTTTTTGCAGCCGGATTACTTGCCAATGCCATATAGTAATAAAAAAATCATATGTTAAAGAATAGAAAATAAAATATTGTCATACAGCTGTGTTTGCAGCAAAGGTTTTACGATGCAACACTTGTTAGTCTTGTCGGAGCACTCCTTTTCCTTCTTTGAATAGTCTCAGTATGTTTATTGATCTGGGCGACCATGCCTCAGTCTTAGTATAGCAATCTCAACATGTTCCCCTAGCTCAGTGTATTCTTATGTCAAGCTAGTATTTGTGTTGGACTGGTAGAGATGAGATCTGCATAGAGAAGATATGGATGGGAGATTAGTGTTGTAGCGTCACACAGGACAAGCTGGTTCGGTTCCACAAAACATTGTCTAAAAAAGCCACGGAAAATGTCATGCCCTCTTAGTTTGCTTATTTGGTTCATTAGTCTTCATTTTATGGGAACAGGCCTTACAACATTAAACCCATGTGGATCTGGCAGAGGAAAGGAAAGAAAAAGCAGGAAGTCCATTTTTGGCAACAATCCTGGTAGAACAAGCCCTGGGGAAACAACAACACTGGCCAAAACATCTGGAAGAGGTAATTACTGTATATTCCATTCTGCTCTAATATTGGTGCTAGGGTTGTATTCCTTGACACACGATACTGGTTTTGATGTTCTATTGAGTAACGTCATGGTCTTTAATAAGACATATTTTTCCTGAAAATGAACTGTGCATCTGACTTACCCCTGTCAGGGACCAATTAGCTTTGTGTGCTTCAAACCCAACTACGTGCAGGGAGAGGAGAGGGCGGGTTAAGGTTGGGACCTTTTTTTAGTAAACAGCTGCTGCTCTGAGATGCAAACTTGGTTGCTAGGGAACAATCAGTAAAAATATTTACTTATATGGATGCATAGGTATCTATGCCGATACATTTTCTACAACAGAGATGTCATTGGTACATTAATTATAAAGCTTGCCATAGTGACAAATTACCATATACATTTCTGTTTAAAGGGTACCTAAAGTGGTGTGCTATAAGATAAAGGGCACCTGAAGTGATGTGCCATGACTTGTGCATGTACAGTCCCAATCCTAACTATAACTAAGCCAAGTTCCTTTTTTCTCACTTTAAGGGTCTGAGCACACTGTCACATTGCTGGGCAGGTTCCAGGATTGTGTATCTGATATGCATAGACAGCACTGCCTGATAGGCACACTTCTGTACATATCAGTGTGTTCCAATAATGCACTGCTGCATGCATTTTGTGTGCAAACCAGTGCTGGCCCATTCAGTATAGTTCAAATAGGGCAGTGCCACAACAGAGAGCAGCAAAAGTGCCATGCATTTCTGTAAAAGACATGGCCCACCTGCCTTGGAGAGCAAGGCGTCAGTATGCCCAGGCCCTGAAGGCTCTGCAGTGGAAATGGTGTAATTCTTATGAATAACTAGTTACAGGTAACAAATCAACGCTCTGAGTTTAAAGTTTTCACACTCCCCTGTGAGTTGTCCCCTTGCACATTTAGTTATAACTGACAGCTGCTGATATATACCTGTCAGCAACTGGTATATTTCAGTTCTGACAAAATATTGTCAGAACTGGAAGGGATCACTGTAACAAGAAAATGGTGAGCTTCTGAGAGGAACTAACAGTGAGGTTAGTATGTAATATTCAATTGCAGCTACAACATGTTTATTTTAAATTTTCCTCGCTTCAGGTTCCCTTTAAGATGTAAGCAGCCATTGGCTTGTGTTGTTAGCAGGTTTTTTTTTTTGTTTTTTTTTTACAGTTAACTTTTTATTGATTTTTCTTGAAAAGTTAAACAAGAAGAGAGCACAGAACAGTGCATATAGTCCTGTTCCCACTACATAGGATACCATGGTTTTTGGCCTACAGGTGTCCTTGCAGAAATAAAGAAAATGTATTCATTGTGTTTAACTCAACCGGATGTCATCTAATATCTGTCTGTAGTTTTGTCCTTTTGTTCATCATAAGACATGAAAAATTTGCTTGCAGGTACAGCTGACACAAGACAGAGCTGGGAAGAACCATGTTCGCCTCCTTTCAATCCAAGCACTTCATTAAGTGCCATCATCCGAACTCCTAGGTGCTACCACATCTCATCTCTGAACGAAAACGCTGCTAAGCGTCTTTGTAGACGGTATTCACAGAAGTTGATACAGCACACAACCTACCAGCTTCTAAGAACGTATCCAGCTGCTACGCGGATTGACTCTTCAAATCCTAATCCACTCATATTCTGGCTTCACGGAATACAATTGGTTGCCCTTAACTACCAAACGGACGGTAAGTTGGTTACAGTTTTCTAAATGCAATTGAATGTTAATTTTTTTCCCATTGAACGGAACTGTTTTTAGTCCTACCATAGACAATTGTCATTTTCAGTATAAAATTTGCTTCAAGGTTTTCATGTGAAATACGGGTAGAGTGGAGGTTTCTTCTCGGTTATTCATGAACACTCTGCAGTATGGACGTATTTGATTTCACGCACATGGATCTTTTAGCATGACATTATCCAAAGAAAATAATAATACTGTACCAACAATTACTTTCTTACTTCTATTCAGTGGAGCCTTCAGTTAAGTGCAAAGTTGATTGGTGATGAGAGTATGCTCCCCCTCCCACTGTCAACTAGAAGTTGATGTTGAAAAATGGGGCTGTTGGTTAGAAGTTCAAACCTTCACTAGTCCCGCAGCTGGGACTTCTAGCAGCTAAGCGTTTTCGGTGTTTTGATTGCTGTATGTCACACCAAATGGGAGAATAGGACTATTACAGCTTTGTAAACTGCCATAACCAAGCAGATACATTGAATAATAGGTTTGTTTTTTTATTCCCTTCTAAGACATGCTACTTGCCCATCAATCGGGCAGATTATTTGGTTTAAGTGTTGCATTTACTAATAGGCATTACAGGCATATTCCTGTAGGCGACTGGAAGCAATAGAATATGGAAAGTGACCCCCCCAATCTTCTGCCCATTTCTTGTATCTTCTATCTCACCTCTCTCTTCTCAGGAAGCACCCTTAATTGTGTATAATGAGTTCTTCCTGTGACTGCATGTGTAGTGGCTTATAAATAGAATTAGTTCCTTTTCTTTAAAGTTATTTTATTTTGTATATAATATATTTAATTTTTTGAGTGTTCATGAGCATACCGGGGATGTGCCCGTGGATATAGTATCTGAAAAAAGGCATATATTAGGGCATTGGGTCTAATGGGTCTTCTATGCCTATAGGCTTTTGAGATTTGATTTAAAAAAAAGTAAAGGTCTTTCAAAATGCAAAGATTAGATTTCAGTCACATTACAATGACCCTGAAAATGCTTACTTATATTTAAGCAAATCTAAAATGTAGCATGAACAGTTTGACTGTGTTGCAGAGTTACAAATAGCCACTCAAAGTCATTTCGACAGTTTTCAAATTGGTGAGCTGTCCAAGGGGCAAACCCTCGCGGGCATTGTGAGCATGCAAAAGAAAAAAGTTTACCTGACTGGAGGAATCAGTTTGATCAGATCTACAACCTTAAAGACCCAGATTCAACAAAGGAAGCATTGTAGGTTTTGAAAAAAAAGGAAGGAGGCCAGGAAAAAAGAAGAGATAAGCATCTCTGGTGGACAGACCCTCCTAACCCCAGAGACCTGGATCCCCTCACAGATCCCACACCTGGACCTCCTAACTAGAAATATTCTTGATCTTTAAATCCAAATCACCACCCAGATCAGGTGTTCTACCTTGTGCGACTTCACTTGGTAAAAGCTTGTTGCAGGTGTTTAACTCCATGTATGGAGTCTTCAATATCTATGGAATGGAATACATTTGCATAACAAGTAGGCAACAGGCATTGTTAAAGCAAACAAAAACAGCAGCCTCAGAATTCCTCCCAATAGAGTTTTTATTTAAGTTTCTCAATATCTTTCAGTTACGGTCAAATTTATGATTACCATAATCATAACAAGATTAACTTTACCATGTTGGAGGAGTGCTCAGAGATGTTTAATAGACATTACCATGCTAAGGGAAGGATGGGGATATTTGATGGACATATTACCAGGTTAGGAGAGGGTTCAGAAGTGTATGAAGGACATTGCCATGTAAGGGAAGGGAGTATTCAGATATGTTTGATGAGCTTAATCATACTAATGAAATGTCCAGAGATGTTTGATGGACATTACCATTTTAGGGGAGGGTTCATAGATGTTTGATGGGCATTGCCATGTTATGAGAGGGAGGGTCCAGAGATGTTTGATGAACTTTCTCATACTAGAGGAAGGTTCTGAGATGTTTGATGGGCATTGCCATGTTATGAGAGGGAGGGTTCAGAGATGTTTGATGAACTTTCTCATACTAGAGGAAGGTTCTGAGATGTTTGTTGGGCATTACCATGTTTAGGGGAGGGTTCAGAGATGTTTGATGAACTTTCTCATACTAGAGGAAGGTTCTGAGATGTTTGTTGGGCATTACCATGTTTAGGGGAGGGTTCAGAGATGTTTGATGCACTTTCTCATACTAGAGGAAGGTTCTGAGATGTTTGATGGGCATTGCCATGTTATGAGAGGGAGGGTTCAGAGATGTTTGATGAACTTTCTCATACTAGAGGAAGGTTCTGAGATGTTTGTTGGGCATTACCATGTTTAGGGGAGGGTTCAGAGATGTTTGATGCACTTTCTCATACTAGAGTAAGGTTCAGAGATGTTTGATGGACATTACCATTTTAGGGGAGGGTTCATAGATGTTTGATGGGCATTGCCATGTTATGAGAGGGAGGGTCCAGAGATGTTTGATGAACTTTCTCATACTAGAGGAAGGTTCTGAGATGTTTGATGGGCATTGCCATGTTATGAGAGGGAGGGTCCAGAGATGTTTGATGAACTTTCTCATACTAGAGGAAGGTTCTGAGATGTTTGATGGGCATTGCCATGTTATGAGAGGGAGGGTTCAGAGATGTTTGATGAACTTTCTCATACTAGAGGAAGGTTCTGAGATGTTTGTTGGGCATTACCATGTTTAGGGGAGGGTTCAGAGATGTTTGATGCACTTTCTCATACTAGAGGAAGGTTCTGAGATGTTTGATGGGCATTGCCATGTTTAGGGGAGGGTTCAGAGATGTTTGATGAACTTTCTCATACTAGAGGAAGGTTCTGAGATGTTTGTTGGGCATTACCATGTTTAGGGGAGGGTTCAGAGATGTTTGATGAACTTTCTCATACTAGAGGAAGGTTCTGAGATGTTTGATGGGCATTGCCATGTTATGAGAGGGAGGGTTCAGAGATGTTTGATGAACTTTCTCATACTAGAGGAAGGTTCTGAGATGTTTGTTGGGCATTGCCATGTTTAGGGGAGGGTTCAGAGATGTTTGATGCACTTTCTCATACTAGAGTAAGGTTCAGAGATGTTTGATGGACATTACCATTTTAGGGGAGGGTTCATAGATGTTTGATGGGCATTGCCATGTTATGAGAGGGAGGGTCCAGAGATGTTTGATGAACTTTCTCATACTAGAGGAAGGTTCTGAGATGTTTGATGGGCATTGCCATGTTATGAGAGGGAGGGTCCAGAGATGTTTGATGAACTTTCTCATACTAGAGGAAGGTTCTGAGATGTTTGTTGGGCATTACCATGTTTAGGGGAGGGTTCAGAGATGTTTGATGCACTTTCTCATACTAGAGGAAGGTTCTGAGATGTTTGATGGGCATTGCCATGTTTAGGGGAGGGTTCAGAGATGTTTGATGAACTTTCTCATACTAGAGGAAGGTTCTGAGATGTTTGTTGGGCATTACCATGTTTAGGGGAGGGTTCAGAGATGTTTGATGAACTTTCTCATACTAGAGGAAGGTTCTGAGATGTTTGTTGGGCATTACCATGTTTAGGGGAGGGTTCAGAGATGTTTGATGCACTTTCTCATACTAGAGGAAGGTTCTGAGATGTTTGATGGGCATTGCCATGTTATGAGAGGGAGGGTTCAGAGATGTTTGATGAACTTTCTCATACTAGAGGAAGGTTCTGAGATGTTTGTTGGGCATTACCATGTTTAGGGGAGGGTTCAGAGATGTTTGATGCACTTTCTCATACTAGAGTAAGGTTCAGAGATGTTTGATGGACATTACCATTTTAGGGGAGGGTTCATAGATGTTTGATGGGCATTGCCATGTTATGAGAGGGAGGGTCCAGAGATGTTTGATGAACTTTCTCATACTAGAGGAAGGTTCTGAGATGTTTGATGGGCATTGCCATGTTATGAGAGGGAGGGTCCAGAGATGTTTGATGAACTTTCTCATACTAGAGGAAGGTTCTGAGATGTTTGATGGGCATTGCCATGTTATGAGAGGGAGGGTTCAGAGATGTTTGATGAACTTTCTCATACTAGAGGAAGGTTCTGAGATGTTTGTTGGGCATTACCATGTTTAGGGGAGGGTTCAGAGATGTTTGATGCACTTTCTCATACTAGAGGAAGGTTCTGAGATGTTTGATGGGCATTGCCATGTTTAGGGGAGGGTTCAGAGATGTTTGATGAACTTTCTCATACTAGAGGAAGGTTCTGAGATGTTTGTTGGGCATTACCATGTTTAGGGGAGGGTTCAGAGATGTTTGATGAACTTTCTCATACTAGAGGAAGGTTCTGAGATGTTTGTTGGGCATTACCATGTTTAGGGGAGGGTTCAGAGATGTTTGATGAACTTTCTCATACTAGAGTAAGGTTCAGAGATGTTTGATGGGCATTGCCATGTTATGAGAGGGAGGGTTCAGAGATGTTTGATGAACTTTCTCATACTAGAGGAAGGTTCTGAGATGTTTGATGGGCATTGCCATGTTATGAGAGGGAGGGTTCAGAGATGTTTGATGAACTTTCTCATACTAGAGGAAGGTTCTGAGATGTTTGATGGGCATTGCCATGTTATGAGAGGGAGGGTCCAGAGATGTTTGATGAACTTTCTCATACTAGAGGAAGGTTCTGAGATGTTTGATGGGCATTGCCATGTTATGAGAGGGAGGGTCCAGAGATGTTTGATGAACTTTCTCATACTAGAGGAAGGTTCTGAGATGTTTGATGGGCATTGCCATGTTATGAGAGGGAGGGTTCAGAGATGTTTGATGAACTTTCTCATACTAGAGGAAGGTTCTGAGATGTTTGATGGGCATTGCCATGTTATGAGAGGGAGGGTCCAGAGATGTTTGATGAACTTTCTCATACTAGAGGAAGGTTCTGAGATGTTTGATGGGCATTGCCATGTTATGAGAGGGAGGGTCCAGAGATGTTTGATGAACTTTCTCATACTAGAGGAAGGTTCTGAGATGTTTGATGGGCATTGCCATGTTATGAGAGGGAGGGTTCAGAGATGTTTGATGAACTTTCTCATACTAGAGGAAGGTTCTGAGATGTTTGTTGGGCATTACCATGTTTAGGGGAGGGTTCAGAGATGTTTGATGCACTTTCTCATACTAGAGGAAGGTTCTGAGATGTTTGATGGGCATTGCCATGTTTAGGGGAGGGTTCAGAGATGTTTGATGAACTTTTTCATACTAGAGGAAGGTTCTGAGATGTTTGTTGGGCATTACCATGTTTAGGGGAGGGTTCAGAGATGTTTGATGAACTTTCTCATACTAGAGGAAGGTTCTGAGATGTTTGATGGGCATTGCCATGTTATGAGAGGGAGGGTTCAGAGATGTTTGATGAACTTTCTCATACTAGAGGAAGGTTCTGAGATGTTTGTTGGGCATTGCCATGTTTAGGGGAGGGTTCAGAGATGTTTGATGCACTTTCTCATACTAGAGTAAGGTTCAGAGATGTTTGATGGACATTACCATTTTAGGGGAGGGTTCATAGATGTTTGATGGGCATTGCCATGTTATGAGAGGGAGGGTCCAGAGATGTTTGATGAACTTTCTCATACTAGAGGAAGGTTCTGAGATGTTTGATGGGCATTGCCATGTTATGAGAGGGAGGGTCCAGAGATGTTTGATGAACTTTCTCATACTAGAGGAAGGTTCTGAGATGTTTGATGGGCATTGCCATGTTATGAGAGGGAGGGTCCAGAGATGTTTGATGAACTTTCTCATACTAGAGGAAGGTTCTGAGATGTTTGATGGGCATTGCCATGTTATGAGAGGGAGGGTTCAGAGATGTTTGATGAACTTTCTCATACTAGAGGAAGGTTCTGAGATGTTTGTTGGGCATTACCATGTTTAGGGGAGGGTTCAGAGATGTTTGATGCACTTTCTCATACTAGAGGAAGGTTCTGAGATGTTTGATGGGCATTGCCATGTTATGAGAGGGAGGGTTCAGAGATGTTTGATGAACTTTCTCATACTAGAGGAAGGTTCTGAGATGTTTGTTGGGCATTGCCATGTTTAGGGGAGGGTTCAGAGATGTTTGATGCACTTTCTCATACTAGAGTAAGGTTCAGAGATGTTTGTTGGACATTACCATGTTAGGGGAGGGTTCAGAGATGTTTGATGAATTTTATCATACTAGAGGAAGGTTCAGAGATGTTTGATGGATATTAGCATGTTAGGGGATGGTTTGGAGATGGTTGATGAACTTTATCATGCTGCAGGAAGGTTCACATGGGTTGGGGTTTCTTATCACATAGGAGTAAAATGTTTGTGGGAATTCTGTCCTTGCTTTATTTGAGGTCAAATTCAGTCTCCTAGTGTAAAAAAAAATAAAAAAAAATGTACAGACAAACGGTAGTGTTTCCACTAAGAAAGCCTTTAGGTTACAGGTTCGCAAAGTACTGTATGTGAACGCTAATGGTTGTACATTTTTACTACTGGCATATTCTGCTGCTAGACTTGAAAAGAAGTGTTTTTTATCACTGCAGAGATCTCCATGAACTGCAGAGCACCTACTCGTGTTGTCAAGCATTGTTCTGGCACCTTTCTCTGCTGTTTCTAAATGTAATCCAACTGTCTGCTTTCATTTTCTTTTTAATCCCCCCTTGTTTTATAATAAATAACATGGAGAATAGTAGTTTTTTTTTTTATAGGCTTTAGGATATTTCAGTCAATTTCTCCTCATTTACCAAAATTCCAGTGAAAGATCTTGATGCAAGATTACGAGAGGTGCCGTTTATAATGCGAATGTATATTTTAACAGAAACGTTAAACCTAATAAATTGGACATTCTAATGTGTTTTTGTGGCGTGACTCCAAGTGACCCTGTTAAAGTCAGAATCTCTATTTAAGGTGGGGTTTCTACGTTGTTTCCCATGGTTTCATTATTTAGCAGTAATAGCCTGACACGCGCGCTGGGCTCTTGCTACAGAATATAACTAACCTCTGAAGATGTCCACATCTGGCCTAGCTGTGCGAACGCTGCATATGAGCTTTGATCCTCATTCCTAACATTTCCTGTGACCTAAAAACGGTTCTCAGAGCTTGTTTACATACCCCAATGGAGTTTCACTATGATTTTCCCCTCTTAATATAAACTTTAAAGTTACTGTATTGTAATGACTGATTACCCAAGAGTGACTTTCCCATTTTCCCTGTAATAACTTTGCTGCCTTAAATATAAACGTCTTATCACGTAGGTAGCTTTGTGACATTGCAATAGTCGACAGCCGATCAGATAACAACGTACAGCGGGTTTTGAAGTTTCATTGTTTTATCTTGTAAAGTATAGTCTGTGAGATTTAACAGAGCGCTGCACATTATTTTTTGATGGCTGCTGTTCTCTGTTGTTTTTCTTTTAATGTCAAGGATTTTGTCTTTATGTTAATTACAGAGGAGCTCTGGGCTTAGAATGTTTTAGATGCCTTTCTTCCTTCTTGCTCCTCTATACAAGCACCTGTGCTGTAAAGTTGCGCCTAAGATGCAATTGTCTCCAACTCGGGCTAAGCCAAATGGAATCCACCCTGGAATAAGCTCAAAAACAACCGCACATAGGGGCATGTATAATTTATACACCACTGTGCACAGAGTACTCCAGACTGCATGTGCCACCACCTGGAGGAAATGGTATAATCATGCTTTCATCTCTCGAGCTTGCACTCACCAGAGGGCAACTTGGAATGCACATATAGTATATGCTTCTGGGAGGTTGTGTTGGCAGTATCAACAGAGGTACCTAAACTGCAGTATAGTAAAGCAACCACAAGATGTCACTGTGTAAAAATGATGCAATGATCTCTATGGTATTGTGATTTCCTGTATTCACTCTGTTCCACTCTTTGCTAAGTAAGTAACTTGGGAGCAAAACCAAGTGGTGGATACACGGCTATACCGCAGAGTACAGACACATAGTCTCCAGTATGCTTGCCAGTCCATGCTAAGCTAAATCTTGAGCGGCTGTGTACCTCCTAGCGCCGCTTGATGCTTTCATCATGATATGACTCATCAGGGGTTGGGTCTATACAGGCGTACATTGCAACTTGAAAGTTACACCTGTCTACAGATGTTAAATTGTGAGCTTACTCTGCAGAGGCAAACAGAAATGATATTTTGCTTTGCTCCAAAAATTGCATTTACTGTTAACGATGAGGGCAAGAACACTTGTTACAAAAACCTAAGTTTACTGAACACAAATCTACAGAACTAATCAAAGCTTTAAACATAGATCCTTACCTATATATATATATATATATATATATATATATATATATATATATATTATATCTCAGTATTTGTAGAGTACTTGTTTTGCTTACATAACATATGGATTGTACTGTCCATGTTTTGATTTCAGTTAATTTTATACAGTATCTTAAATAAAGAGAAACCCGTTTCAGGCATTTTCCATCTTTACTGCCTCAGACTGACTCCAATTGTGATGTAATTTCCTTCCTTACTCTTTTTTTTTTTCCTAGAAACTGCACTGTCATATCTAGCTTGCTTTGTAAACAAACACACAGCATAGATTGTATTTCAGCAGCTGCCGCAGAGGGATGAGGTGTTTTTTTCCTTCTCAGCATCAGCCTGTCACTCTGAACTGTCCTCGGCGAATCAGTGAGGAGAAGGAATGTGGGAGAGATTTCAAGCTTCCCTCTCCCCAGCAATGTACCAGAAAGGGCCAATCTGACTGAGATAAGAAAGGAGCCAGGCTGACTGATTCATCACAGCAGAAACATTTATGATTATATTGGAATGCTTGCAATGCAGGGTGCATGTAGACTGCCCAATAAACATAGAGCAGTGGGTAGATGGAATTTGATTTTGTGGATGACAATCCTGCTTTAAAATAAAGCCTTAAAACAGAAAATAAATACATAAGACAGTGGTATTCCAGGGAGGTCCTATCCAGTATTAGCACAATGAATACAATTGTTTATTTTCTTTTCATGTTTGCTTTACATTTAAATTCTGACACAAATCAGTCACCCTATAGCTTCTCAGTCTGCAACTTGTAAGTTGGAATCATGGTTTGTCTTTTCAAAGATTTTTTTTTTTTTAAACTAAGGGATAAATAGTGATATAGTATTTAGATCATAGTAAAAGGATACAAAACCCAAAAACAAACCACAGGCTTGGATAATCCGCGTTATGTTTTCAATGCACCCTGATAACAGGTAGTCCCCAACTTACGGACACCCAACTTACGAATGACCCACCAATACGAACGGCCTGGAAATGTGAAATTTTATTGTGTGGGAACCTGTAAAACCTTTTCCCCAAAAGACGTAGTTTTTGAAAAAAACAGTTTAAAAAAGAACAAAGCAAAATGGTTTTGTAACTAGTAAAATGACATGTTGTTGCAGTACACTGAGGCCACAGGGGGACAAAGGTGACACAGTGGGGGGGGGGGGACACTGAGGCTACAGGGGGGACAGAGATGATAGGGGGGTACTGAAGGGACAGAGGTGACACAGTGGTGGGACACTAGAGGTATAGGGGGCAGAGATGGCACAGTGTTTCTACTTATGAACAGATTCAGGTTAAATAGCAAACTACAGTTCCTATTTCATTCATTAATTAGGGACTACCTGTGTATTATAATGTTGTGCTGACTGGATCATCTCTCCATCCATCTGTATAAATCTTTCTCAGCATCCTGATTCTCTTGCACGCATGTTTCTGTCTTTCAGATCTTTCCTTGCAATTGAACGCTGCCATGTTTGAAGCGAACGGCGGCTGTGGATATGTGTTGAAGCCTCCTGTGTTGTGGGATAAGAGCTGCCCGATGTACCAGCTATTCTCTCCGCTGGAGCGAGACTTGGAGAGCATGGAACCGGCCATCTATTCCTTATCTGTAAGAACACAAACATTTACTAGTTGATCTTATTGGTCATTTTAAACCAGCGTTCTGAATCCTAAGCCAGTGTTTTGCTACTGAAATAGTTGTCATGCTTCTCCAGCAGAACATATCTGGGAACGTACTGTTCCATTTCCCAGATAGCTCACCAACAGCTTAGTCTAACCAAACCATTTCTATAAATCTGTTACATAAACCCTGACACTGCTTATATACAGTGATATAGATCATATATATATGGTTTGTAATTTGTTGTACCAGGTTTTAGAATATACTGTTTAGAAAAGCCTTGTAAAATTTCTTGTTTTCATATTGCGATAGATGTCATAAATTAGTGCTGCAAGAGACTTTGTAGTAACCTAAATCCTGTTTATTTTGCTAGTGTAAAGATGACAGTAAGTGTATTATTCATACAAACTGCTGACTTCAAGCAGGTTCAACAACTTTGACTGGATTTCCCTGAAACCTAATCAGTGCTTTAGAATCAGTAAGGCCCTGTTCAGACTATGTGCGTTCCTAGACGTTTCTCCAGAATGCGTACGGGCAGACTTTGCGCATAGAAACGGCTACTAATGTTTTTTAATGGCCTCATTCACATGTATGCGTGTAAGACGCATAAGTTTCTCATCCGCATTGCTGCACGCAGTTCTGTTCATCACACACAGAAACGGACACAAAGTGTATGGACGCGTATCAAAAACGCATACTATTGCGTTTTAGCGTATGTTTCCCTCTGCGTTTCCCATTGTTTCCTGTGTGACGCACTTCCTTTGAACATGCAAAAACGCAATAGAAAACGCAAGAAAAACGCATATAAACGCGTATGTTTTTCAACTTGCATTTTCTTTGTTTTCTATGCGTTCTGCAAACGCTGACAGTATGAACAGGACCTAACATTTAGGCAGGGTCAGAAAGGAGGACATTGATAGACAAGACAAATTACATTTATTTTGCGCTTTATGTTGCCCTTGAACTGCAGCCATTAGGGCGCACTCAGCAGAAGTGATGGTCAAGTAGATGCAAATAACTCAAGTTGATGCACATGTATGCAATTCTTTATGCAAATTTATGCATCTTGAACATGAACCAATCAAATCCTGCTGAGGTAAAATTCCATTGGTTCGTTTATAAGCTGCATACATTTTTATAAAAAAAATGCATACATTTGCATCAACTCAAAGTTATTTGCATCTACTTGACCATCACCACTCAGCAGGCAGTAGCAGTGTTGGGGAGTAGAAATGGCCCGAACTATTCGCAGCGAACCTCGGGGTCATTTCCGCATTAATCATACTATGCGTTACTGTGCAGACGCTTTACCGGTGGCCTCGCGTCATTGATCACGTGCCTGCAGCCGGGAGTGCTCTGTGTGAAGTTGTGCGCATGTTCAGAGCGCTCCCGGCTGCAGGCGCGCAATCAAGGCCGCCTGGCCGCTGGGAACGCGTTTGCGCAGTAATGCGTAATATGAAGAATTATTTATTTATTTAATGTACTTATAAAGCGCCAACATATTACACAGCGCCGGACATTAGTTTAGGTTACAAACAATATTTAGGGGTGACATACAGCAATATGACAATACAGGAATACAAGAAAACCAGATCACACAGCACAGTATGAGTACAAGGTAATGCTTAGTCAGTCACTGGATGCAGCATGGAGATTAGGCAAGTTAGGTTCACTCAGATGCATAGCATGGGTTCACAGTAATGGAGGTGCATGATCAGGTAGGACACAAAAGGAGGAGGACCCTGCCCAAAGGCTTACATGTGTGTCATGTCATGTGTGGTGTGCGTCGGTGGTGGGCCCACACATGATCCATTATTATGGGTGGCCAAGACGGTTTTCATAGGCTTATGCTGGGTGATCGTGCTTGAGCATTTACCTGATATGGATCAGTGGATACATGAAGGAGCGCTCCTTCCTACAGCGCTCGATACTAGTTGCCTGGCAGTCCTGCTGAACTATTTGGCTGCAGTAGTGTCTGAATCACACCGGAACCAAGCATGCTGCTAATCTTGTCTGTTGTCAGAAACGCCTGATCTGCTGCATGCTTGTTCAGGGTCTATTGCTAAAAGTATTAGAGGCAGAGGATCCGCTGGACAGCCAGGCCAACTGATAATGCTTACGAGGAAATAAATATGGCAGCCATATCTTATTTTCAGTTGTCCTTTAGTACATGGGGCTTTGGCAGCTTCTCCATTGATCTCATGACAGGCTCACTTTAATGGTGGGTGTAGTGGAGTGTTTCTAGACGTTTAGTGGCATATAGACTGACACAAATGTGAAACTGATCTGTTTGCTTCATCGCTGCGTCCATCATCACCTCATATCTGATGACATATTTAGACATTCAATGTGTCTGATAATTGCAGGCTGTGACCTTCTCAGAAGCCAAGGTGTTTTCAGTAATACAGTCTTATGCAACTATCCATACTGGGCTGGACTGAGCTCTTTGCCTGATCTTTCAGTTGACGTAAAATTGTAAGCTGCATAGACTCGTGCTTCTTGTCAATAATTTACTTTTCAGTATCAAGGGGGGTGGAGGCTGTATAGACCTCGGGCCTGTTGCTCCAGATGATCAATTTGTCAATTTTGGGGGTAACATAACTCTGTTTGTGCAAGCTTCAAACTCATACACCACCAGTCCACACCCAGATCCCCCAAGGGTGAAGGGATACACTGCAAAAGACAAAAATGACTTGGTATCTGCCTAGATTTCAGCAATTACCGTATATACTCGCATATAAGCCGACTCGCATATAAGCCGACCCCCCAACATTTACCCCAGAAACCAGGAAAAAATGACTGACTTGCATATAAGCAGAGGATAAGAAATGTAGCAGCTCCTGAGGCTTCCCCTCCCAACCCCCTCTTCGCTTTTCTTTGCTTCAACACTTGTAAGCGCAAATGTTTACTTTTGTGGTGCTGAGAGAAGCAACACAAGTGAGTTGTGTAGCAAATCCCTCCTGCCTACACTCATACCATCAGTACCAAGTCCATTCATACCACTCATTAATTAGCATATAGAGTCCTGCTAAAGCACACTAGTATGAGAGTATGGGAGCCACCCTGCTCTGCATGGAAGGACATGTTCTATGAAAAACCCATCCACATTTTGCTGTGGAACAGTGTGATTAGTAGTTACCCCCTACCCCAAGAAAAAGAGCTGAATTATTAAACAATCACAGTTTTGAAAAAGTGTACTCTTCCAGATTAAAACAAACCACTGTACATACCTTTCCTCACAGAATGCAGTGGATTGGTGAGTTCAACAGTGCATACTGATGATGTGCCTGCAGCGACGGTTTTCTAGTGATCGGGGCCGAAGAGGAGCACACAGAGAACATCTGATGACAGATCCCATGCCCGGGGAGAGCAGATCAGCTGCTGTGTGATACAGAGCGAGCCTGCAGTGCAAGATGCTTCCAACTGATCGGGGCTGCACAGAGTTCAGCTGATGAGAGGGAGCGATTACATGCCCGGGGTTGTGCGGATTAGCGGCAAACGGATGCCCGGGGAGATCAAAGCAAGAGCAATGATTGGCCACCCAGAGAGTCACAGCAGGAGCGCTCCTCCATGTACATAATCTCGCGCTTCCTGCTGTCTCTGCACCTTGCGACCCCATTGGCTATACCCAGACAGGAAGTGACTACAGTGTGGCCCTCCTTGATAAGAAATTCCAACTATAAAACACTTTCCTAGCAGAAAATGGCTTCTGAGAGCAGGAAAGAGATAACAAGGGTCAATAGTTCATATATTTTGGCTCTAGCATACTTCAATGAATGTGTCATTGTGCAAAAACAATAATACAGTTAAAACGTAAAAAGTAGATTTAAGCATAAAATAAAACTGTGGAATATTTTAAAAAGTCATTTTTAGGAGAAGGAAGATAGATACAGTCGTTTATTTCATTAGTTGATTTTCGCTTCGGGTGTCCTTTAAATCCAGGTGGAGGCCATCATTTTTGTCTAAAGCTACGTGCTCGATGGGTCCAGCGACGTCTCCTTGACGACGATCGTTAAGCGACCCTTCTTCCTGCTTCTGAAGGAGGATGAGTTTCACTGCTGGCTTGCCACTATGTAGGAATTTTTAATTAAAGTGACCCTTTGACTTTTCATGTCAAAACACTCTCTTTGTCTAGATTTAAGGATGTGTTGATAAACTGGTAAACGACGAAAAGGCATCATGCTGCCCACAGCTGTTTTTATAGCAACAAACAGTTTTCTCTTCTGTACCCGATTAGACTGGGTACGACCGGTAAAAATGTTTGCCTCGCTTCATTATAACTATAAAAAGTACAGTACCAGTATTCTACAAAAAGACAGAGTGCTGTGACACAAGAAAAGCTACTAAGCTGAACAAACCACTTGTGTTTTACACAACAAAGTTTTCTTCAATGTGTGTGAAAAAAGTAAAAGGTTTATTTTTATATGCAATAACTAGACACTACATGTGTGCACAATTTCACCAGTGAAAAGATTAAGGATTCTGTTCAGACCGTTAGCTAGTTGTCACCGCTGTTAAGTGTGAGCTTTGTCGTTTCCTGTGTCACATTTGTCACAGGTGTTAGAGACACTGAAGCGAAAAAAAAAATATGATATAGTGAATTGGTTGTGTACTTTGAATAATTACTAGAAGATTAGCAGCAAAGAAAATATTCTCATACTTTTATTTTCAGGTATATAGTGTTTTTTCTAACATTGCATCATTCTATAATATGTGCAGATTACACAACACTCAGCATTCAAAATGAGTCTTTCAGAGCAGTCTGTGAAGTAATGACCTCTCCTCTAGCAGAGAAAAAGTAAACAGTTCACTTACAGTTGAGATAATAAAAGTCAGATAACAGCCCTCTCCACCACTAAGACTTAAGCTGGCCACTAACGGTCCAATTTCTAGCGAAAAATCGTTCGATCGATCAGAAATTCTGATCGGACGAAAAATCGTTCACTACACCATCAACTAACCAATCCTTGCTTCCTATCTATTACGACCACCAAGAAAATCCAAATTTTCGTTCGACGAAAATTCATTCGGGCGACATTTTTTTTCACTCGTTCATAATCGGTTGTGTCCACCAATGGAGATTATTTACAACCAATCCGATCAGAATTTCTGATCGCTCAAACGATTTTTCGCTAGAAATTGGACCGTTAGTGGCCAGCTTTAGTCAGAGAGTTAATGGCTTGTTTGCATAGAGATAACAACTGGAGTTTCTTAACTCTTCCTGTACTGGAAACAATTAGACTGATGTATCTGATCTTAATGTTTTATTTCTTAGCTGTACTACACATACAAATCATAATATCATAATTTTTTTTCCGCTTCAGTGTCTCTTTAAGTGTTCCTAAAAGTCTACTTGTATATAAAATAATACATCAATGGGAACTGTAATGTCATATCTTCCAAATAACTGTTCCTATTTGTGCAGTCCCCCTGTAATTTTCCCTTTGTCTGCTGTCCACTTTTGAGTCCTCCTGTTTCTACATAAATCCATGTATTTGCTAAAACATTTTTTAGTTGTGTTGAATTTAATGTACAACCTCTAAATTACTGACTTGGTTATTTGTGGAAGGGCTGTGCCTAGGGGTGTCATTTGGCATGACTGTAGGTGTGGTATGGGAGTGTGACTGGTGGTGTAACTACTGTGGCATGGAGTGCCTGGGTGTGACATGGAGTATTACTGGATGTGTGTCAGTACTGACCCTGGGTGTGGCATGGAGTATCACTGGATGTGTTTCAGTACTGTCCCTGGGTGTGGCATGGGAGGAATGGTGGTTCTTTGTCTGGGGGTTGCATGGAGTGTGATAGGAAGTTTGGCAGTACTGTGCCTTAGGGTAGCATAGGTAGTGACAGGAAGTGTAGCATTACTGTTCTTCGGGTTGTGGCAGTACTGTGTCTGGGGTAGCATGGGTTGTGACTGGAGATATAGCAGTACTGGGCCTGAGGCTGTGGCATGCGGTTTTACTGGGTGTGTGGCAGTACTGGGCCTGGTGGTGGCATGGTGTGACTGGAGGTGTCGCAGTACTGTGTCAGCATGGGGTGTGACTGGAAGTGTGGTTGTACTGTGTCTGAGGCTGTGGCATGCGGTGCTACTAGAAGTGCGGCAGTGCTGTGCCTGGAGGTGTGACAGTACTGTGTCTGGGGCAGCATGGGTTGTAACTGAAAGTGTGGTTGTATTTTGCCTGGAGGTTTTTTACTACTGAGGCTGGAGGTGGAATGGGGTGTTACTGGAAATATAGCAGAACTGTGCCTGGGGTTGTGGCATGGGGTGTGACTGGAGCTGTGGAAGTGCCTAGGGTGTAACTGGAAGTGGCATGGTGTGACTGGAGGTGTGTTCAGTGCCTGGGTGCAGGGCTGGAGCTACCATATGAACAAAAAATGGGCAATTGCCCCAGGGCCCCAGAGCCTGTAGGGACCCCCAAGGTGTCCCTCCCCATCTTAGCTGTTGCTCCCCAGGAACTCTGCAGAGTATTTCTAATGTTACCCACCAAACAGGGGACCCTCCATTGCTTCAGACATCAGGGGTTCCCATTCCTCAGCCCTCCTATTACAAGACACAAAGGAAATCAAACAAAACAAAGAAACGAAAACAAAAAAGAAACGTGTCAGACGAGCAGGGTGCAAGCATAGAAAGTCGAATAACAAGGTAGTTTCTAGCTTAGAGTCCACCACCAGCAATGTGGTGAACCTTTCTGGTTATACTCTTTCCCTAGATCAGGTCAGACTATTGTCCAGAGGTTTATCCTTTGCCCCCTCGAATCATTTTGATCTATTTCGGACAATCCTGGATCTCAATAAATTTGTGAGAAACTTGGTAGTAAAAAAACATTTTTTTTGAAGATCCTTCTGAAATGGCTGAATCCTGTGCGCCATTGTCCTTGTCACAGAATCAAATTGAGGATGTTCCCTCTTTCTGTGACATTAGGAATCTTTTGGCGCTTCAGGCTTTGGATGACAGGGGTTTGATTGGAGTGGACATAGATCAGGTGATACCCATTAAGGTTTCTAATCCTTCATTCTATCCAGTCAATGCAAGGTCTCCTGAGATTGACACTTTTTAAGACCTTGTAGAGAAGGAGCTTAACGATTTATCAAGGTTGTCCAGGGCACCTTCGGACCTCTCGGCCTCCGAGCGGCAAGCTCTGAATTGTTTACAGAGCAATACTGACCTTGTCATCCGCTCGGCGGACAAGGGGGGAGCGGTTGTTGTCCTGGACACCGCAGACTACCGGTCAGAGGCCTTGAGGCAGTTGGGAGATGCGGATGTGTATTGACCCTTACTCCGAAATCCTACTTTGGACTTCCTCAGTGATCTTCGGGGGCTTTTGGAATTGGGACAAAATATGGGTGTTATTACTAAAAGTATGTCGGAATTTCGATGCCCATTACATCCCATTGTCCCTGTCTTCCATCACCTCCTGAAGATACACAAGCTGGGCGCTCCCCCACGGGGCCGACCCATTGTTGCGGGTATTGGCTCCGTGGGCGAGCGCCTGGGTGAGTGGGTCGATTCGCATCTGCAGCCCCTTGTCTTGAGATTGCCTGGATATTTACAGGACACGTGCCACGTTCTGTCCAGTTTTGCAGATTTTGTGTGGGAGGAGCATTTTCATTGGGTGACTTTGGATGTCGCCTCTTTATATTCCTCCATCCCGCACAGACTTGCTTTAAAGAGTAACTGTTAGCCCCAAAAATCTAATTTAAATCTCTATTGCAATGTTTTAATTACTTTGTAAGGGAGCCAAAAAGGCAATGCAGAAGTTAAAAAGCAATCTAATTTTTTTACTGTGTAGCCTTTTCCCCAGGACGCAAAGCCACATAACAGATACTGCAGAGCATGCAGAGCATGCCCATGTCTGCCCGACCCCCCTCTCCCCCCCAGGACCAGGTGCCGATGTCTGCCCGACCCCCTCTCCCCCCCCCAGGACCAGGTGCCGATGTCTGCCCGCTCCCCCTCCCCCAACCCGCGCCCCCCCCCCCCAAGAGCCGATGTCTGTCCGACCCCCCAGGACCAGGTGCCGATATCTTCTCACCCCAAACAGCTGACACGGAGAGAGAGCGGGAGCGGAGTACATCTACACACTTCCAGCGCCGCCACCGCAGAGCAGCCGCCGCCTTGCATCTCTCTCCTGCTCGTGATTCTCTCACATGTGACTCGGCGGCGGCTGCTCTGCGGTGGCGGCGCTGGAAGTGTGTAGATGTACCCCGCTCCCGCTCTCTCTCCATGTCAGCTGTTTGGGGTGAGAAGATATCGGCACCTGGTCCTGGGGGGTCGGACAGACATCGGCTATTGGGGGGGGGGGGGGAGCGGACAGACATCGGCACCTGGTCCTGGGGGGGGGAGAGGGGGTCGGGCAGACATCGCCACCTGGTCCTGGGGGTGAGAGGGGGGTCGGGCAGACATGGGCATACTCTGCATCCTCTGAAGTATCTGTTATGCGGCTTTGCGTCCTCCTTAGGAGCTGGGGGAAAAGGCTACACAGTAAAAAAATTAGATTGCTTTTTAACTTCTGCATTGCCTTTTTGGCTCCCTTACAAAGTAATTAAAACATTGCAATAGAGATTTAAATTTGATTTTTGGGGCTAACAGTTACTCTTTAAAGGCCCTTGACTTCCATCTTGTGAAATACTCAACCTTTGAGACTCCCTTGCAATCTTACCTCATGAAGGCCGTGGAGTACCTCCTCACACTCAATTATTTTATGTTTGATTCGGGGTTCTACCTCCAGGGTAGCGGAGCTTCTATAAGGGCTACGTTTTTCCCCTCCCTGGCCAACCTATACATGGGCTGGTGGGAGGAGCTCCGCATCTTTGGAGATGAGAACCCATTTGCCTCCCATATCATTTGGTATGGCAGGTTTATAGATGATTTGCTTTTGGTGTGGGGGGGTCCTCCCGGCCTTCTAAGTGACTTTCTGACCTATGTCAATTGTAACGAACTTAATTTGAATTTTACTATGAGCCATCATAATACAAACATTGACTATCTGGACCTGACTTTGACTGGTGACACTTCACTTCACCGAGTTTCCACCACGACTTACCGCAAACCCACAGCAGGAAATTCCATACTCCTTGCAAGCTCCTGTCATCCCAGACACACTATCAATGCCATCCCCACAGGGGAATTTACTCGTGCAGCCCGTAACTGTTCTAACCCAGTGGAATTGGAGCAAGAATGCAATTCAGTTGAGGATAGACTAAAACAAAGAGGGTATACTAAAAAACAGCTAGCTTGGGGACGTCTCAGGGGCACTAGGAAACCACGGAGTGAACTTCTACAAACTAGAAAACGCAGTGGGGACCGAGACGACAGGGTGACTTTTGTAACAGAATATAGCCTTGAATTCAACAGGATCACAAACATTGTTAAGAAATATCTTCCAGTGTTGAATTCCGATATCAGGCTCAAGACAATATTAAAGAAGGGGTGCCGCTTCTCTGCCAGAAGGGCACGCACTTTGGGATCTATCCTTTCGCCGAGCTGTTTTCAGTCTCCCCTTTCGTCTCGTACCCCCACCTGGTTAGCAACAGTGGGATCTTATCCCTGTGGGTTCTCCACCTGTAAATACTGCCATTGTCATAAAAGGGTATGGTCCATATTTTCTTTTGCGACTGGTAGCAGTCTCCCCATTAAACATTATGTAAACTGCGACACGAGGTGCGTCATTTATGTAATTTCTTGCACCTTATGCCGCTTACAGTATGTGGGGTGCACCACTCGCAATTTGAGAGCCCGCATTGCTGATCATTACTGTGCTACTAAATGGAAAACTTTCAAAAAATCGTCAGTCTCCAAACATTTTGAAAACGTTCATAAGGGCAATCTCTCTTCTTTCGTTTTTCAAGGTGTGGAACGAATAGTGAGTCCTAAGAGAGGTGGCGATACCTATAAATTACTTTTGAGGCGAGAAGCATATTGGATCCATAAGATGGACACTCGCACTCCGAGGGGTCTCAATACACACTGGGATCTAAATTTAGTTTATGATTGCTAATTCTGCCTCCTCCCTTTTTACCCCTGCCATACAGGATTCTAGTGTGTCTCTCTTCTTCCCCCCCCCCCCCCCCCCCCTTTTCCCTAGATAGTTTGCCATCCGTTACTTGAAGCTATAATGTTCCTTCCAGTGGTGACTTTTTACATTACTTTTAATCTATTTCATTATCGTTATTAATGATAACATATTATCTATTTCATTATTGTCATTAGTGATAACATTTTGTCATATACTCTTATATTGTGTGTATTTGTAATGTCTCCTTTAAGGTGATGGCTGAT
The DNA here is from genome assembly GCF_040937935.1 of Hyperolius riggenbachi. Lineage (NCBI taxonomy): Eukaryota > Metazoa > Chordata > Amphibia > Anura > Hyperoliidae > Hyperolius > Hyperolius riggenbachi. The sequence goes on from NC_090655.1 coordinate 72,719,041, forward strand.
TGAGGTATAGGGTGGAGCCTGTTGCTCTCCCACCTACTTAAAGCCCTCCCCTTGCAGGTTCACTTTTAACTATGACTAGGGGCAGATTGTAAGCCCGACACGCGTTAGTTGAACCTTGTGGTTTTATGCACTTGTCATGTGGAATTCCTGAATAAAGAATACCAGCTTTTTTCAACCAATGGTCGGTTTGCGGATCCTTCTGTGTATACCATAGGAAAAAATGGGCAATTGCCCCAGGGCCCCAGAGCCTGTAGGGGCCCCCAAGGTGTCCCTCCCCATCTTAGCTGTTGCTCCCCAGGAACTCTGCAGAGTATTTGTCAGAGTAGCGTCTCATCTGTGCTGGCGGGCAGGTGAGACACTACACTGACATAGACACTGCAGAGGTCCTAGGGAGCACAGTTACGTGTGTGGGAGGTGATTGGGGGAGGGTCAGCAGCCAGCTCAGGGGCCCAGGAGGGAAATTTGGCTTCAACAAAGGGACCCTAATGACGCTTTTTGGTTGGGGTGGTGTCTTTTGGGGGGGGCCCCCAGGCTAATTTTGCCCTAGGGCCCAATTGCTACTTGAACCGGCCTTGCCTGGGTGAGGCATTAAGTTTTACTGGATGTGTAGCAGTACTGTGCTTGGGTGTGTCTGGAGGTGTGGCACTACTGTACCTGGGGGTGGCATGCGATTTGACTGGAGATGTGGCAGTACATTGCCTGGGGTGGCATGGGGTGTAAGTGGAGGTGTGACATAGGGTGTGACTGAAGGTGTGTCCGTGCTGTGACTGGAGGTGTGTGCAGTGCCTGAGTGTGGCATTAAGTATTACTGAATGTGTAGTAGTACTGTGCCTAGGAGTAGCATTGGGTGTGATTAGAGGTGTGGCAGTACTGTTACTGGGTATGGCATGGAATTTGACTGGAGGTGTGGCATGAGGTATGACTGGATGTGTGGCGGTACTGTGCCTGGGGATGTGGCATGGGGTGTGACTGGAGGTGTGGCAGTACTATGGCTAGGGATGGCATGGGATTTGATTGGAGGTGTGGCATGAGGTGTGACTGGATGTGTGGCAGTACTGTGCCTGGGGATGTGGCATGGGGTGTGACTGGAGGTGTGGCAGTACTATGGCTAGGGATGGCATGGGATGTGATTGGAGGTGTGGCATGAGGTGTGACTGGATGTGTGGCAGTACTGTGCCTGGGGATGTGGCATGGGGTGTGACTGGAGGTGTGGCAGTACTATGGCTAGGGATGGCATGGGATGTGATTGGAGGTGTGGCATGAGGTGTGACTGGATGTGTGGCAGTACTGTGCCTGGGGATGTGGCATGGGGTGTGACTGGAGGTGTGGCAGTACTATGGCTAGGGATGGCATGGGATGTGATTGGAGGTGTGGCATGAGGTGTGACTGGATGTGTGGCAGTACTGTGCCTGGGGATGTGGCATGGGGTGTGACTGGAGGTGTGGCAGTACTATGGCTAGGGATGGCATGGGATGTGACTGGAGGTGTGGCATGAGGTATGACTGGAAGTGTGGCAATATTGTCCCTGGGGGTGTAGCATGGGATGTGACTGGAGATTTGGCAGTACTGTGGCTAGGGATGGCATGGGATATGTCTGGAGGTGTGGCAGTACTATGGCTAGGGATGGCATGGAATGTGACTGGAGGTGTGGCATGAGGTATGACTGGATGTGTGGCAGTATTGTCCCTGGGGGTGTAGCATGGGATGTGACTGGATATTTGGCAGTACTATGGCTAGGGATGGCATGGGATATGTCTGGAGGTGTGGCATTGGGTGCTAGGACAATCCTGTTTATACTTCTAAATTGAATTTAGTGTGCTACAATGCTAACAGAGAATTTGTCTTCCAGATTGTCTCGGGACAGAATGTCTGCCCAAGTAACAGTACAGGAAGTCCTTGCATTGAGATTGATGTGCTTGGCATGTCGGTGGACAGCTGTCACTTCCGAACTAAACCCATCCATCGGAACACTTTAAATCCCATGTGGAATGAGCAGTTTATGTTTCGGGTTTACTTTGAGGACCTGGTGTTTCTGCGCTTTGCTGTGGTAGAGAACAACAGCTCTGCTGTAACGGCCCAAAGAGTCATTCCTCTCAAAGTCTTAAAAAGAGGTAACTTTGCTTTCTTCAGGGTGATCAACAATTGTATTAGTAACAACATCTGGAGATCTATAAACAGGGTAAAAGCATTCAGCCTATCTTACATGTGGATGTCCATAGAATCTTAGAGTCCTGAGGTTTTCTGCATGTTATGGTTGCAGTTGGCTTAATTGAAAAGAATAAGGAATGGTACATGCATGTGCTGGTTTCCCTGTTCATTGCTGAGGGATCAGACTGACGGTGCCCTGCATTATTTATGGAAACAATCGACCTGTGACCGTGCAGAACAGTGCCTAACAACAAGTATCTATTTTTAATTGTGGGCTTTCATGCATGGGCAGTGGGTCAAAAGTAGGAAAATCAGATGATAGTAAAGTTGAAAGAAAAAAAAAAAAATTAGCAACCCATTTCTCCATAGCCCCTTATCCAACCATGCAGGTTAGATGGCCAGGACTAGTCTGTAAGTGTGTTGCCTTACCTCCTGAACCACAAAGAAACCACGTATCTTCAACATTGGGGTAGGTGCCAATTGTTATGGACCGCTGTTTTTTTTAGCCATGTCTGTGTTCCCCAAATTTTTCAAAACAATAATAAAAAGGTTGCAGTTGCATTTTCCTGCCAGGTTGCAGTTGCATTTTCCTGCCAGGTTGCAGTTGCCTTTTCCTGACGGGTTTCAGTTGCCTTTTCCTGACGGGTTTCAGTTGCCTTTTCCTGACTGGTTTCAGTTGCCTTTTCCTGACGGGTTTCAGTTGCCTTTTCCTGACGGGTTTCATGCATTTTCCTGACATGTTGCAGTTTCTGACCTAAACTGTTTGAATAGCAGTATTGCCAGATCTTTGCTGGTGACCCTTACATCGCACCACAAAGAAGACGGTTAGCAGTGTGAAATAGGCCTGAAGCAATGTTGCAGGTTGTGCATGTGCTAGTAGTAAATGCGCGAGTAGGAATTTTTTCCCTGTTCACAGGCGATTGCCATTTAATGCAACAATTATATGCGCTTGCTGCAGTGCTTCCAATTAAGGTTCTAAAGGAATGTATAAAAAACCAAGCGCAAAGGAGGGTAAAGGCACAGTAGAAAACAACTGCTCAGCTGCGTGTTACAAGGGGGAATCCCTCCACCCCTCAAGAATAAAAAATAGAATTTAAACACTGATAACACGCGCTAGATAATCCCCAAAAATGTGGTTTATTAGTATCAATCTAAAAACACTCCGCTACAAACATGAATCTTCAGCAACACCCTATGGAACAATCACTCCTTCACACCACACACACACTTAGAAGGGCCCTTCTATAATAAATAAAAACTGGCTGTAAAATTTATGCAATACAAAAATGTAACAATGAAAAGCTTATCTCACTAGCAGGAATGTCCTTTTAACCGTGCTGGCGATGACAGTAACAGTTTCCTTGCCAAAGACAGGTTCCCATCCAGCCACTATATGAACAGTATATGCTCCAATTTGAAAGCAATGGTGTACAAACAGTTCCTTGCAAAAATATTGGTTGCATGCACAGCGCTTTCAAAATTGTTAATACTTAAGCGGACTAAATAGAACTCACGTATTCCTGCATATGTACGTCCGCACAGATCACAGGTAAGGATTGTGCTCTTCTGTTCTCCTCATGAGTCGTGATAGTAATGACGGCAACTCCAGATTCCAGCTCCACGCCAGCGGACTCGTACAGGGCGCGTCACTTCCGCCAGTAAGGTTCAGCGGGCTGCTCTCAGTACTTCCGCCCGGCTGGGCTACACTGGGCTTAGCTGCAAACGGTGACGTCACCTCAAGATCTTAGAACTTCGCATACGAGCAGCAGCTGCGCGCATTGACTGCAAGCCCAGTTCAAGTCTTGTAATTGCGTTGCCCACAAGTCACAGCAATGTCTCTCCACCTCAACGCGTTTCAGCCAAACGCGTTGAGGTGGAGAGACATTGCTGTGACTTGTGGGCAACGCAATTACAAGACTTGAACTGGGCTTGCAGTCAATGCGCGCAGCTGCTGCCCGTATGCGAAGTTCTAAGATCTTGAGGTGACGTCACCATTTGCAGCTAAGCCCAGTGTAGCCCAGCCGGGCGGAAGTACTGAGAGCAGCCCGCTGAACCTTACTGGCGGAAGTGACGCGCCCTGTACGAGTCCGCTGGCGTGGAGCTGGAATCTGGAGTTGCCGTCATTACTATCACGACTCATGAGGAGAACAGAGGAGCACAATCCTTACCTGTGATCTGTGCGGACGTACATATGCAGGAATACGTGAGTTCTATTTAGTCCGCTTAAGTATTAACAATTTTGAAAGCGCTGTGCATGCAACCAATATTTTTGCAAGGAACTGTTTGTACACCATTGCTTTCAAATTGGAGCATATACTGTTCATATAGTGGCTGGATGGGAACCTGTCTTTGGCAAGGAAACTGTTACTGTCATCGCCAGCACGGTTAAAAGGACATTCCTGCTAGTGAGATAAGCTTTTCATTTATACATTTTTGTATTGCATAAATTTTACAGCCAGTTTTTATTTATTATAGAAGGGCCCTTCTAAGTGTGTGTGGTGTGAAGGAGTGATTGTTCCATGGGGTGTTGCTGAAGATTCATGTTTGTAGCGGAGTGTTTTTAGATTGATACTAATAAACCAAATTTTTGGGGATTATCTAGCGCGTGTTATCAGTGTTTAAATTCAATTAAGGTTCTAACCAATTCCCTACTGCTAAAGACATTATGGGAGAGAACGGTTTTCCTCACCAACCCGCTTTCATAAAAATGTTGTCTTGGGCTATGATATGGACAGAAGGCTGTATGTAGAATAGGAGGAATAGTTCTATCACAAAAATACATCTAAAAAGAAAACATAATGATTAAGACTCTTGCAGGGATTGAATAAAACCTAATAAACACCTTGTCACTGTAATAAACTTTTGTTTTTTTGTCTTTTTATTACATGATGTAACTGAAGGCTACAGACACGTGCAGCTTCATAATCTACATAATGAGACTTTGGAAATCTCCACCTTATTCATTCATAGCAGAAGGATGGAAGATATCCCTACTGGTACTGCATTGCCCGCCTCTTTGGTAAGTCATTGGCAGAAAATAATAGTGCTAATAATAATATAAATGAAAGTTGCCAGCATAGAACACTAAAAATACAAATGTGTATTCCAATGTTTGTCTAGAACAGAATAAATATGGATACAATATCACCAAAGCATAGCGTATAGTTTATTTACATCTCTCACAACACTGAGAATGATGCTTATTTGGGAGCAGGCAGTGTGGTGTATTAGAAAACTCCAATATTAATACCAAAGGGCAGTAAAGATGATAAAACGCAATGATTTTGCAATATGTATTCAGAGGGGAAAAAACAGAAACAACCACCTCAGTGAATCCTTATTGCGTTCCTCAATACATTCTCCCGCTTCTCCCTGCAGGCACTGCTGTAGGATGGAAATTTTGCTCTCCTACTTTACATGCTACATTATCAGCTATAACGTTCTGTATAATAAAACACACTTATTTGTTGTTTTTATGATTCTGATTTCACGCAAGACAGCAGATGCAATACTTTTGCTGTTTGGTACGATGCATTGTAAAACACATTTTTTTCGCAGGTTTTTAAAACTAAGGGCATACGGCAGAAACGCTTAGATGAATAATCATATTTAATTCTTCGGTGGTTCTAAATAGACTTGCAAATTCTGGTCCTGCCAGCGTGTGCCCAACATGAAGCATGTACCAGTTCACAGCGGTTATTTATAGCAAATAAAGCCCTTGCCATAGAGACGGTCTGTTGTGCTTTGTTGTCAATGGCTCCAGCGTGCTGCCCGCTTTTCACAGAGATCAGCAGAAACTGTAATTTACAGCACCTGGAGGGCGGTGGGGATTGCCGGAGGTGCTGATAACCTTGTGTTTCTGCCTGCCCATACCTGGCACATACTGTATAATCACGGTCTGTCTCCCTGTATCTGGGGCACTCTTAGGTTTTGGTCTTTTAGTAGTGTGATTTTTTTTTTTCTTCAATTCAGTATAAAATGTCCTGCTTCTAATGTTTCATTTCTTTTTTTTTTTTTTTTTTTACCATATATTCAATTTATAGACTGGCATTTTATTTTAATTTTTATTGTATGTGTATAGATATACATACATATGTGTGTGTGTATATGTGTGTATGTATATGTGTGTATGTATATGTGTGTGTGTATATATATATATATATATATATATATATATATATATATATATATATATATATATATATATATATATATATATATATATATATATATATATATATAAATAATATTTTTATTGTAGGATTCTATTTTTTCATAAAAAAAAAGTTGAAGTAAAAAATAATAAAGCAGAAAATGGCGAGCCAGTCAGTCAGTGTAATTGCACTGCTTTTATTATCATCATGTAATTCCTTTTTATCTTATTTTTAGTTCTGTAGCACCTGCCCTCATCTTAGGTCGCATTCACAGTGAGACGTTGCGGGGCTGCGTTATAAAGTCTTATAACCCAGCTTACCAAACTGCAATGTTAATCCTATGGGACTTTCACAGTGCGACGTTAACCTAATGTTAAAAATGTTGCATTACGGTAACTCACTGCTTGCAATGCGTTACCTCTAAACGCAGACACGCTGTGACATTAATGTCGCATTAAACCTCAACGTCCCACTGTAAATATGCCCTTAGCTTTAAATTTCTGCTGTTTTTTTTGTTTTTGTTTTTTTTCTACAACATGGCCCCTTAATTGGCAACTCTGATTTCCAGGGACAGTCACAGATTTCATTCAATACATAATATGTTGGCATTTTTTACATGGTTTTAAAGACTTTTTAAAATGCAGATAAGTAATTTATAGCTGGCTTTGGCGAAGCTATTGGGATGAGAGGTGAGCGGGCCAGGATGCTTCAGGACTTGAGTAATTAGTTTCCCTCCATAGCCTCAGGATATTTCAACGACTGCAGTTATGGACACAAAATAATGAACGGAAATTATTCCGATATACTAGATAAGAATGAAGGAGGCAAGCAAATGGTGTTTATAAGTTTGCATTTATATTTTAGGTTTGCAAACATAAACGCAGGTTTATTGACGTCATTGGAGTGCCTCCTTTATTATTATGTTTGATACATTTCTGTGGATTGTTGATCCATGGAGGGACTGTGCACCTGTGGATCAGGTGTATGAAGCTAGGAGTAGCTACTCCAGCACACTTGTTGTTATATCCAGATATACTGTATAACACTACTTTTTAACCCTTGAAAATCTTCTGAGAAGTCAGGGGTCGTCTTATACGCCGGGTGTCATTGTTGCCGGGTGATACACCCTATCCTGTTACCGACACTCAGATCTCCCTGCTGAGGAGTGAAGTGGCGCAGGTGCACATGTGCGAGATTTGAGAGGCAGAGGAGGAGGTAAATCGGATACAAGGTGGGCCAGAAGGGTTAAAGAGGCGTGTTTTATGGGAACAGCACAATCTATTCTTCAATACCTCTCTGATAAACAGGTAGACAGGGGGAGCTGACCAATCCACTTAGGGAGAGTTGACCAATCCAACCAGTCAATCGCCTATATACTGTTCATTACTGGGTACCACATACAGTACAGCACCAGCATCTGTTCATACATAGCTTCAGTATATGATGTTTTTTTATTTGGTGTGTGTTATACAGCGAGTATATCCCAAACTATATTTTAACTGGAGAAGTTGGGGGTCATCTTATCCGCCCAGTCGTCTTATACGCCGGAATATACGGTACTATAAAGAACTAAACTAAAAAATAGAATCTGCCCAGCAGACAACAAAGGCACAATAATAACTACCAGTTAACCCACGTTTTTCAAAAGAATTGCAAATCGGCCTATATACTAAATGATGCACCTGCGCATGCACACCAAAATCCCCACCAACAATGCAAATGCCACCTCTGCCCAAAGCCTACTTCTGCCCAAAGACTGCACAGGCACACCAAGGCCTGTGCATGCACACCACAACCACTGCCTACAAGGCGAACCGCATTCTAAATCTTGCATGCACACCAAAGCTTACCTGCACACACTACGACCGCCACACTGCATCCGTGCATAATGTTTATAGTGTACTTAATTTGTAGATGTCTTATTTGTTGGCTTTTATCGATTGCATTATTAGCTGCTTACCTTTTCTTTGTCTCTGTGAGGTCCCATTCATTAGCTCTTCCTACTACTTGCATGTCCATTTACTGGCAGTCGACAGCAATAGATAAACCTCTGAAGCTGCCACCCCTTCATCCCTCACTCCCTAATACAAACTTTATCTTGGATAGCTTGGAAGCTGAAATGTACTGTTCAGAGCCAGAAAAAGTGTCCTGTGCAGAATTTAATTAATACAGACTTGCATTAAAATCCTATATTTTTGCAGGTATTGATTATAAAAGTGTGAGCTTGCCTATCCATTGTTTCCTGCTACATACCTACTGATATCCGTAGGACTAGTCCCAACTGCACAGGCCTGCTTCCTGGGTGTCACCCTGGACTCGGCCCTCTCCTTCAACCCGCACATCCAAACTATTGCTACGGCCTGCAATCTTCATTTACACAACATTTCCAAGATCTTCCCCTTCCTGACACTGGACACTGCCAAACTCCTCATCCATGCCCACCTCATCTTCTACCTGGACCTGTACCACAGCAGACAGAACCAGAAATGGTATGTGGAAGGGTCCATGAGAGAGCATGGATGTGAAGTATATGAGTCCATTGTTCTGTAATGCAATCGGACACAGCGTAAGCAGACCTGGAGAGCTTGGTAGCAAATAATTCTGACCAATGCCATTTCTCTGATTAGGTATTCACGTGTAAGTCTTGTTGACTACTTCCAATAAAAGTTTCAGTTAGAGCAGGGGTGTCAAACTCAGTTACAAAGTGGGCCGAAATTGAGTTCTGGGACCAAGTCACGGGCCAACTTCAATGTCTAGTGGCCACCTCTCTCCCTTATAAAGTTCACTGGTGTCTAATAGCCCCTCTCCAGCCCCTATACAGTTCCTTGATGTTTAGTGGTCCTCCCTCCCTCATCTATACAATTTCCTATTTTTAGTGGTCCTCCTTCCCCTTTACAGTTTTTTGGTGTCTAGTGGCCCCCTCCTTCCCCCTATACAGTTCCCTGGTATCTAGTGCTTTCCTCCTCCTCCTCCTCATATGGCTTCCCTTGTGATCTAGGGTATACGCATCAGTATAGCTTCTCTGGTGATCTAAAGTGGGCCAAACATAATGCAAAGTGAAGAAACCACTCGAGGGCCAAATCTGATGGCTCCGAGGGCCAGATTAGGCCCACGGGCCTGAGTTTGACATCTAGAAGTTAGAGCGACACATATCATTTTTGAGTACAATTTGTTACACAAAATACAATGGTTTTACAGTCAACTATAATAGAAGATTAGCTGCCTGGGGAGTAGATGGATCTGTATGCGGTACTACACTATGCATATTGTTTTGAATCTGGATGACACTATATATTGGCTAACTCAGAGGTATAGAAAAAAAAAAGGAGGCTTTCGGCCGTAAACTTACATTTTTAAACCTTTGGGTTAGCCAATAACTGGTATCATTATGATTCAAAATGTCTTGCTTTTACTGATGGCTAACATGGTACAATTCTCTATACACAGCACCAGATGCAATGCATTTAAATACTTTATGTGCTCCAGTTACTACAGTGCCTTTTCTCATTAGAAATGGCAAAATCCAGTGCAACACCAATCTATGAACTTGCCCTCTGAGACATAAGGGCACTGTGTTTGCATTAAAATGTTGCATTATTAGGCAATGTAATGTTTATAATGTGAATGAAGACTTAACGTATACCGGTAAGTCAAACTTGTAGGGTTTTGCATAATATCGATTTGAAGATTCATCACACCACAATTCAAAGATTTACCATTCATCTGCTATTCAGTCATCCTATCCAAAGTGACCTTTTTCTTTTAGTATCTTATTAAACTATGAAATCTCATAATTTGTTATCCATTTAAGTTTTTTAGCTCGGACGAAAGAAGAGCAATGTCTTCATTCAAAGTAAGCGTACACGGACTTCCCGGGCCTGAACCCTTCACAGTGTTCACTGTCAGCACTGGGACAACTGCAAAACAACTGCTGCACAAAGTAAGGTCATATTGCACATTGCCTTATTGGAATAAAGTACTGTAATATTCATATGCATGGAAGTGAGATTTACATGGTTTCATTTCAGTTGCAGCCTGATTGAGTGCTGCCAATCTTTCCCCTGTTCTTTAGAAAATGTGTAGACCATTTATGGCTAGCAGCCTCAGGTTCATACTATAATTTAACTGTTAGCTAGTGGTTAGGTCTCTTCTGAGAGGGCACGTCACCGTCGTGGAACAGGCTGTCCTTGAAGCCAGCGTCCACCTTTGCTGCATTTGTTGCTTTGAATGCAAGTTGTGTAATCTGCCCGTGTGTGGGCTCTGTACATCTATGCAGCTGGTCCACTTGGGTGCAGCCTGTATTTGGAAGCGCTGCCATATCTTCTGTTGAGATTTATGTTGTTTATGATAGAGCACTCCTAGCAGGAGTACGTGGATTTCTGTGAGAAAAAAAAAGGTACTCACTCACCATTCATGTTCACAACTGCTGTTGCACACTGAGCATGCTACACAAAACCCAGATAGTGCATGGTGACCCAGAACTACTAGGAAAGTATAAGGAGCTAAAAGAGACCAAAACTCCCTCTTAATAAAAAGCAATGCTCAGTATAATTTGCTGCTGGTTCTGGGTCACCACGAGCTATCTGGGTATTCTGTGGTACTGGACAAAGACATATCACATGATGAGGACCAGAAAGTCTGAAACAGGCTATATGTATATTGGGTTAATGTGACTCTGTAAAATATATATGCTATAGGCTTGCTATACACCATTGGTTTAGGATGTGAGCCAGGCGTCAGGGGCATAAGGAGATCATTTGCATATTCAGGAGTAATGCATCATGGGAAACCACAGTTGCTCACTTGAAGCTGAATTATTGCAAATACCTTCTATGTTAAGAAGCCAAATTATGCTCAACTAAGCATGCTTTGAGCCAGTGATCAGGCCTTTTTTGGGGGGTATCTTTTATATCCTATTATTACCAGGTGTGATGTATAGAGGGAATAGACTATGTCAAGGCCAATCCTGGGGAAGACAGACACCGAGGATGGTAGGAGAGGATGAGGCACCACAACAGGACAACTTGAGTTTACAATTTTATCCCAATACATTGAGTAATCAATTTAAATGCAGTGCATTAAAGAGAATCTGAAGCGAGTATAAAACTCGCTTCTTCTCTTATATTCAGCAGGGGCATGTGTGCCCCTGCTAAACCGCCGCTATCCCGCCGCACAACGGGGGTCCAAATCCCCTCCGTCCTCGCCGGGGATCGCTCCCTGGTGAGGCAGGGCTAATGGCCGCAGCCCTGCCCCACACGCGTCTGTCAGCGCGTATCTCCACCTCTCCCCCGCCCCTCTCCCTCTTCCTTCACTGAGAGGGGCGGGGAGAGGCGGAGATTCGCCGCTGATAGACAGCGCTGAGAGGCAGGGCTGCGTCTATTAGCCCTGCCTCTAGGAGTAGCAAAATCAATGACTAAGTTGGTCGTAGATTTTGCGGGGGGGATTTGGGGGGTAAGGGACCCCCGTTCTCCTGCGGGATAGCGGCGGTTTAGCAGGGGCACACATGCACCTGCTTAATATAAGAGAAGAAGCGAGTTTTTTACTTGCTTCGGTGTCTCTTTAACAAATGTATTTAGATGTGTACAGCTGTAGCACTGTTTATACTGTATTATTATTAGGAATATTGTTCACAGGGATTGTTTTTGGTGAGGAATGGTCGATATCCTTTGAATTTTAAAAACATCTTAACAGAACCTTAACCCACTGATCGGATAGGCATGGAGAAAACTGTGAAGGGCAATGTCCGAAATCTAATAGTGCAAACTGTTTCCTGTAGCAGTGTGTGGTCATTGATCAGGTCAGGAATAGGGGGTTGCCTAGTCACTTGCAGAGGCTGTGGTTGGTAGTTTATAGCGGACAGTTTCATTTGAGGGTAACAGGAGGAAATTGTCAATATATAATAACCAGTGCCATCAATTAGGGGTTGACTAAATTACAAAAACAGCTTTATTGTGAATATAAACCAACTAAGACCAACCTAAAAAAAAAATTAATTTAAAAAGGCCTGCCTTGGAGGGCTCTTACATTCATCCCATACCACGCATGCTCACCCACTCTGGTCCCACCTGTTTCCAGGGTCTTCAGAGAGGGGAAACATGCATAAAGGCAATCAGACGATATAGTCATAAAGGCATAAAGACGAATCAGAGATACTGGCCACATCTGATACTCCGATCAGCGATTCAACACTTCTGTGGCTGAAACCAATGAGATCCCTTACAGGCAGCTGCGGGACTTGACCCCGCCCATGTACTCATTGCGTCTGGCCCTTGCAAGCTTTGCAGGGTGTGTGTCAACATGAACCTTAACGCACTCATCTGATAGGTATGAAGAGAATTATGAATAGCAATGTCCAAAATCTAATAGTGCAAACTGTTTCCTGTAGCAATGGATTGTCAGTGGTCTGGTCAGAAGGGAAGAGTTGCCTTGTGATTTGGATGAGAGCGTGTAATTGGTAGTTTACGGAGGACCGTTTCATTTGAGGGTGACAGGAGCAAAGAGTTCTACTCAATCTCTCACCTTGGCTTAATTGGAGAGGACTGTGACAACCACTAACCTCCCATTCAAGCTTACATTGGGTGGATGGCCACAGTGTGGGATACAGTAGGGGCACCACCCTTTGCTAATATATAGACAGGTGAACTGTGGGAGAGGGTGCAGGGAAAGGGCAGTACTGGCCTTAGACTCACCCTTCCCTGATGTGGAGTCTGTGCAGCATAACTCCCAACCGTCCTGATTTGCCCGGGACTGTCCCAGGTTGAGAGGGATGGTGCAAGGAAGTGCAGAAAAATGGAAAAACCATGTATGGTGCTAGGGGTGCAGCGGTTAATGTCACCCAACAATCATAAGCCTCCCCCATAGATGCAACAGAGTGGGGGATCTTTTGCGTGTTTGGAAACTGGGGGAAAAGAAAATCCCAGGTGTCGGTTTTCAGAGCACTCTGGATATGCAAGTGAAGCTGTTGCTGTCACTAGTAAACACTTTTCACGCTTGTAGTCACACTTGTAATAATGCAGATTATGGGACTAGATTTGTTAATTGGTGTCCAGGACAGTAGCAAGCATTCACTGGGGTCTGATTCCCCTCCCAGACCTCCCAAATCTGGCAGTCTAAATCTCTTTTAACAACCTGAGGTTCGGAAGAGGCAGCCTGATGTGTCAGAAGGTTGTGGGGGCAGCGAGGAGGACAGTCTGGCTCTGAGGCACATGGCGAGGCATGCAGGAGCCACTTAGCTGTTCTTTGTACTGAGTTATTATGTAAGCCTAGTTGTGTGTGTTTGTGGTTTACCGGAATCCGATTTCAGGTTTAGCAGTATGGTACTTAGAGACAGAAAACATCTGCTAGACGGCGCACAGCTATGCATTTACCGCCAGCGGGATACGCTTCTGTCCTCTAATGCAGATTAAAGGGATCTGTGGACTGTTTACACATCTTAAAATAAAATAGATACAATAACCACAGGGTAGCCTCACTGACAAGGCCCTTTTCTTCTGCAATAGTCAGTCAATTGGTTCTATTATTTTCATATCTGCCTTTACCTTATATAGTAAAGAATCACATTGTACACTGCCTATGACCTGCTCTCCTCCACTTCATCATGTTACACTTGTGGATCCAGGGAGCGAGATGCTGCAAGCTTTAAAATATGTTTATATTGTCATTGAGAAAGGTTGGCTGAATAGAACGGCTCATGCGAGTCCTTTCACACCGCCCGGTGCTGTAACACACACTTATACACAGCTTGGCATGCACTTTCCACATTCAATTCTGCTACGCTGAGCACAGCTTTCACGTCAAATGAATGGACTTATGTGAAGTCCAAGAAAGAAACGAAGGAAGACTGGAGTTCTGAAGTGAGGGGTGTACAGAATCAACCATATTTATTTCTTAGAATTTTCTTAGAATTAATTTTAAGTGAACCTCCCGTAAACGTGTTTAGTTGATTATACCCATAAACCACCAGGTTGTCCCAGATTGTCATTTGTAGCTGTACCTGGATGAAAACATGCAGTGGCAGATGTGCAGGAACCAAACCTATTTATCAATCGGCCATCAATGCCACTCTTCACTCTCTCCCATTGCTGAACATTTCCGAGCTTTGCAAAAAAACAAACCATGCTACCTATTTGAGAAAGGCTGGAAAAAATGTGCAGTTTCTGGCGCCTGTTTCGGTCCTGTGATGGTATAAAAATCATGTGACCTGGCAGCAGGGAGAGATTTCTGGAAATGCCACTAAGACCCAGGCCTTGGGTGGCTGCTAGCCAAGGGAGGGGCTAGACATGGAAGAGTGGCTGCTGAATATGGAAGAGATGCCTGCAAATTGCAAAGAAAGTATGCTAATGGGAAATACATATGGAAGAGGGGAGATGCTGCTCAAGGCATTTGTACATGAAAGTAAGGAACTGCTGTATGAGGAGGTTACATACAGAAGAGGGGACTGCACATAGAATCGAAGGGGTACTTTTGTATATGGATAGGGCACAACAAGAAAATTGGCCTAGGGGCATAAAAAGTATAAATCTGGCCTTGCCTGGCAGACCAATGGGATGAGAATGATGGAATGGGAATGTCCCACAACCACTTTGTAAGTCAGCACCCAGGGGTTGTCCAAAGGTTATACCACTAAGTAGGAGGGGCTATGGTTCTGCTGTTTGCCACTTGAATCAGCAATAAGCAGTTACTAAATGTTCCCATGTAAGATGTGAACTCACATTCTGCATCTTTAGTGCCCCCTTAGATCTGGTTAGTTTCAATGTATTGATTTTTTTGTTCACTGTTTTACAAAGGATATAATATTGTCACTGCTTTTCAAAGGGGCTCCCAATCTAATCCCCTACCCTTGTCATTGTTACATCTTAATCAAAGGGCAATTTGAGGGGAAGCCAGTCATATTATCTATATGTTTTTGGGATGTGGGCGAAAACAAAAAGTTCCCAGAGGAAACCCACACACACAGGGAGAGCATACAAACTCCATAGTGTGCTTGCCCCGAGTGAAGCCACATTTGTCAATTTCACAAATGATAAACTGGATGGTGTAGGCCTTGTTCATGCATATCAATATGTTGGCCTGTGTTTTGCATGCATTTTTTTTCTCTCTCCAAAGCATGATGTGCATTTATAGTTATTAATATGCACATCTGCATTAACTAATTTTAAAAAAACAAAAACGTACAAAGTGCACATATGGAAATTTCAGCATGCTGACAATTTTTTTAAAGATTGTAAAAATGCATTGTTTTCAAACAAGTTCACTGATTAATACGGACTGTCAGTTTCTGCAGCGTGGAAAAAGACAGGGTTAAAATGATCTAGTGTGAACAAGTCCTGAGCCAAACAAAGGGCAGTTGCAATGTCACCTCTAGCTGCCCTCTATTGGTGGAAGAGTCAACATCATGATGTTCCTGTTCTGGGCTTGCAGGAACGATATAGATACCAATAATCGGGAGGAAAAATATTATATCCTTAAAGGTGCTCCACTACACCAATGTTGAAGCTCTTCAATAAATACAAGGATATATAGCCGCAAAGTGATTTTATTGTCCAGAAACCAAGAGCAAATTGCACAGACTTTTTTCTTCAATGCAAGAGATATGCAAATAGACACAATCAGTGAAAAAAAATCTTTCCATGTATATAGTGAACACACTAAAAGTGAAAACGTTGACTTGTTTTGGATTGTAGTGATCCCTGGATGCAGCTCCTATTTCTGACATCTTGAGGGTGGAGTTTCCTGGCTTTATCATTGTCCAGAAGGGATTATACTGCATATCATCAGCTTTTTCTAATCAGATGTACACTATTTATATAAAAGCCTTAAGAAGGATCACTATGATGCGAAACAAGTCGACGTTGTCGCCTCTAGTGTGTTCACTATATCCATGGAAAGATTTATCACTGATTAAGTCTTTTTGCATATCTTTTGCATTGAAGAAAAAAGTCAATGCAATTTACTTTTTGTTTCTGGACAATAAAATCATCTTGCAGAAACGATACCCTGCAAAACCATGCAGGTGCAGGATAGAAATAACAGCTGTACATTTACAGACCTCCGACGAGAATCCTAAAGCTCATCATTAAATATATCAAAAGTTCATATTGAGCTATTCCATAGTGTAAATAATAGACTTTTGTAAGAAATATCAAATTTTTCTAATTTTTTTTGGGCCTGCACTACAAACGCATTTTGTCTCAAAAGTTGTCTTAAAGGAATACCAAGGTGAAAAAATGAAATAGACAATTGTATCTATCCTCCTACTCCTAAAAAATGACTTTATGAGATAGCCCACAGTTAATGTTTAAAGCTACTTTTTAAGTTTTTAATTGTCTCTGCTCAATGACAGTCTTTGAAATAAGTTAGCGCTAAAGTCTATGAACTATTGATCCTTTTTATCTCTTCCCTGCTCTCAGAAGATGTTCTCTGCCAGGAAAGAGACTTATAGCTGTAATTCCTTATCAGTGAGGGATGGTATAGTCCAACTAGGTCGCGACTGGAGTTAAACTGTCACTTGTATACCTGAATGTTAACTTTTTAGGCAGAGAAATAAACACAGGAACACAGCCTAGTTATTCGTATGCTTGGCATGGTATATACAGTTTTTTTTTCATCAGTTTATTTTCACCTCAGTATTCCTTTAAATAAAAGTCTGAACATGATCAATTTACGTAAATAGAAAAGAAAAATAACAGAAGAAAAATAAAAAAAAGCAGAAATGATGAAATGATAAAAACAGAGATGGTCAATGAGTTAAAAATAATTGTAGTATGCAAATTGTATGAAGTTTGAAATGGATGGTCAGATGCATTTACTGCTGATTTTGGTTGGCTCAAATCTGCATACAACTTGCATTAAGTTTGCATGCAAGTTGGCACTATTACCATCGCATTAACCATCTCTAGTAATAGTGCATACGCTGACTTGCTTAACCTGCATTATTCCATCCTAGGTGTGGTATTGGCCCCAGGCCATTTGGCTTCCTAGCTTATTTCAATCACAAAATAATGTGCCATTTCTTTCCTTTTCTTTTTTTGGTGGCAGGTTTTGTCAACTATAAAAAGAAATGAAGCAAGCATGGACTATTTTTTGATGGAAGAAAAATGCTTTATATCGAAGGACAAGAACGAGTGTAAGAAAATGCCCTTCCAACGAGTGATAAGCCCTGAAGAGGACATCCTGCAGCTTCTGAACAGCTGGTTTCCAGAGGAGGGCTACGTGGGAAGAATTCTCCTGAAAACTCAAGAAGAGGTATGTACCATTCATGGAGAACCTACCCCAGATATACCCTACTAGAGATCTCTTAGCAATCTTTCTTGCTTGTATATGCTTGTTAATTCATAGATTAATCACATAGTGGAGAGGCATACCTGGTGTCCAGGTACAAAGAAGGTTTAGGCCTCCAAATTTAAAGGACTCCTGACCTGAGGCAAAGCTACCTAAGGCACGCACAGAGGTATGTTCATTCTGGATCCTCATTTTTCTGTGCGTTGTCCTTTTCTCTTCGCCTTCTAACTGGTCCATGTACCGTATTTTTCACCGTATAAGACGCACTTTTTCTCCCCCAAAAATGGGGAGAAAAAGTCCCTGCGTCTTATACGGCAAAGGCAGGGAATCCCCAACTTAATAACGCCCGCCGTTCCGAACCGCCGACCCGCCGTCATGTTGGGGATTCCCTGCCTGCTTTCCCTATGCCTGCCCGAGTCTCCTGGCCCCCCCCGGATGAAAATGTCAATAGCAGCGGCAACTTACCTTTGGCAGGCTCCTGCGCTGATCCTTTATCATCGCGCTGCCCCCCGCTAGCCTCCTCTGCCTCCCCCCTCTGTATCTGGCCCCCCCGGGTGAAGGAATAAGTATCGGCAGCTTACCTCCGCAGTGCGCCCGCGATGACTGCAGACGTCCGTCTTCCAGGCACTTCTCGCTCTAGTGACCGGCTTGAACTGATGACGCGCAGTTCAAAGCCGGCCACTAGAGCGAGAAGTGCCCTGATGACGGACGTCTGCAGTCATCGCGCGCACTGCGGAGGTAAGCTGCCGATACTTATTCCTTCACCCGGGGGGGGGGCCAGATACAGAGGGGGGAGGCAGAGGAGGCTAGCGGGGGGCAGCGCGATGATAAAGGATCAGCGCAGGAGCCTGCCAAAGGTAAGTTGCCGCTGCTATTGACATTTTCATCCGGGGGGGCCAGGAGACGCAGGTGGGAGGGAGGAAGGCTGGGTGGCACTGGAGGACATATGGGGGGCACTGGAGGACATATGGGGGCACTGGAGGACATATGGGGGGCACATGAGGACACATGGGGGGGCACATGAGGATACACAGGAGGACACATGGGAGGCACAGAAGGACACATGGGGGCACATGAGGACACAGGGCACATGAGGACACATGGGGGGCACATGAGGATACACAGGAGGACACATGGGAGGCACAGAAGGACACATTGGGGCACATGAGGACACATGGGGGGCACATTAGGATACACAGGAGGACACATGGGAGGCACAGAAGGACACATGGGGGCACATGAGGACACAGGGCACATGAGGACACATGGGGGGCACATTAGGACACGCAGGAGGACACATGGGGGGCACAGAAGGACACATAGGGGCACAGGAGGACACACAGGAGGACACACAGAAGGACACATGAGGATATGGGGGGCACAGGAGCACACATGAGGACACACAAGGTTATGTACAAGACACTCCTGGAATACGGACGCACCAGGTTTAGTATTTTTTTTTTCCCTGGTTTTTGCCCTCTAAACCTGGGTGCGTCTTATATTCCGGAGCGTCTTATACGGCGCGAAATACGGTAATTACTCCATTGAAAAATGTTACTTTCAGCTTAAGGGCTGGTTCAGACGGACGTTTGGAGGCGTCACCTTCGTTGGCGTTGCGTTCGTGATGCGTTCAGGCTTTCAGCAGCGTTCGCATTGCGTTCGGATGCGGTCGCGTTTTTTCTTCCCCTAGAGGGACATTACCCGTCGCGGTTAACCGCCCCTGAAAGCAACATGTAGCTTCCAGGGGCTCCTTGAACGCCAGTGAAAATCGGGACCCGAACGCCGCGTTTGTGCAAATGCGCGTAAAAGCTTGGTACAAACGCTCCCATTCACTTGAATGGGAGCGTTTAACGCCAAGCCCTGAACGCTGGCAGTAAACGCTCTGCAAACGTCCGTCTGAACCAGCCCTTAGTCAAATTTTCATACAGAAAGAGGCAGCTTGCTGTGATGTTCCTTTCTGTCACCCTCCCATTTCTTCCAATTCCTGCCCCACTCACTCCCCTCAAGGATGGGGAAGAGGAGGGAATGGGAGGGTGATGGGAGGGAACGCCGTAGCAAGCCTGCCTCTTCCTTGCTAAACATTTAACTTTAGCTGAAAATCGCATTTTTCAAGAAGTAGTTACGGGGAACAAAGAGAGGAACAGACAATGCACAGAGGAATGTGGATCCAGGGTGAACTTGCCTCTGTGCTTACCTCAGCTAGCTTTGCCTTTGGCTCAGGTATACTTTTAAGTACTGCATAAATCAATCATTAAAGTGGACCTGAACTCTTGCACAGGGCAAAAGGAAAACCTAGAGAAATGCACCCTGTATGTATTTAGAGTTTAGCCTGTCTAATCCCCCCTGTTGTGACTAGTCACAACTGTAATTTGACCTCTCAGCTGTGGCAGCCGGCTGCTTCGGCAGAGAAGCTAGTTTGTAAACACAGGATGTTAACCCGAAGTCTGCTTCCATGAAAGCAGGACGTAGACACTGTACATTTATTGCAGGATTTGTATCAGCTGTTTTTCTTTCAAGGGGATTATGCTGTTGCAGAGAGGAGTTCAGGTCCGCTTTAAGTACTGCATAAATGTGAACAAAATAACAATAATAATATTCAATTATTATTGAATCAAATTATGTCTGATTGGGTATATTGGTGATATTAATTGGGCTTATTGGTAATTTCTGTCCTGTAGCAAGTGAGGCGTGTTTATGGAGACTGATAATTGAAGACCCTTTATAATTTGGTATACAGTAAGCATGACCATATAACTGTCCACACAGTCTTCTAGAAGAGGACATCCCGATACCGTTAGTTTGGGAATACTGTACAGGACATTTAACCATATTATTTAGTGTTACTGTACATCCCTGGATTGGAGCACATCTAATGTAGAACTCAGTGCCACATTCATTCTGCAATATGGGCATTATCCTGCAATTCCATATGAATCAGTGACACACCAGGCCAGAGTTGGATGTGTCTGTTGGAAGCGGTTTCCTGCTGTTTAAAGAGGAACTTTAACTTCAGATTGAACTTCATCCCAATCAGTAGCTGATACCCTCTTTCCCACCTTTTCTCATACAAATAGTCAGGTACATCTCTATGGCTGATATTATGGCGAAACCCCTCCCACAGAATGATGTCATGATCATGGCCCTGACGGTTTCTGTCTGTGAACATGGTTGTATTGTGTGAAATAACGGCTATTTCCAACTGCCAAGCACACAGTATCTCCCATTGCAGAATGCTAGTTTACCGAGAGTTCTATGCAAAGACATCACCTGTAATACATTTCACAATGTAAATCAGGGTGAGGAAAGATTTCAAAATGGACAAACTGAGTAAGTAATGTAACCACTTCTCTACCACAGGGGTTTTCACCTAAAAACCACAGCAAATTTAACATTTCAGGGAGGCAAGGGTTAATGGGCTTAATGGGGGTATAATGTATTAAAAAAAAAACTCACTGATGTTGATCACTCACTAATGCTGTATTAGTTATCTGAGATCCTCTCACGAGTGATCTCAGTAACTGTAATAGCATAGTGACTGATACAATGTTTACACACATTCTGCATGAATGAGCACTGTCATTGGCTTTGGCAGTGCTCATGCAAACTTGTAAGCACTTTGATTGGCTGACCAGCGGGTGCCGAACGCGACCACGCATCCGCGTGCACGCGACCGCGCATCTGCGTGCACGCGATCGCGCACGCGAACGCTCACAGCGGAAAAACAAACAGGAAATGCCTACCTACGCCCCTGTGACCCAGGTGAATTTTAAAGGGGCGTAGATAAGCGTGGCAAAGGTTGCTAAGTGGTTAATATTGTAAAAAAACAACAACAAAGCAATCGTATTATCACTACAGTTCCTCTTTAAGCCCAGGGAACCGTATTTCTACTACCCATGTTTTATTGCTGCAGTCCGGACTCTTCAGTGATCTTTATACTTGTGCATTATAAAAGTAGCCCATTAGCCTTTGTGACTGGCTTTCCAATCAGGGCTATGAACAAGTTGCTACTCTCCAGGAAGTGTGTCCCATATCAGGGGTCCCCCTGGTGTTGTCCATACATGAGGAGG
This sequence comes from Hyperolius riggenbachi, assembly GCF_040937935.1. Lineage (NCBI taxonomy): Eukaryota > Metazoa > Chordata > Amphibia > Anura > Hyperoliidae > Hyperolius > Hyperolius riggenbachi. The sequence goes on from NC_090655.1 coordinate 72,740,690, forward strand.
TCGTGGTAATGATGTGCACCTCCAGGTTGCAAACGTTTGTCTGTAGTCTAATATGTGTATTTATGACGCCACATCTAAGGCTATGAATACATGTCTAGTTTTATTTAAAAGGTTCTTTTTGTCAGTGTTTAGGTGCCTATATTTGGATTCTTGAGGTACACACTCCCACTCTATACAGGTAGACCTACGGAAGGAAATGTTCTATTTTAAAGTGGACCTGAACTCTTGCACAGGACAGAAGAAAAACAGAGAGAAATGCACCCTGTATGTATTTAGAAAGTTTAGCCTGTCTAATTCCCCCTCATCTGTGACTAATCACAACTGTAATTCGATCTCTCAGCTGTCAGCTCAGGAATCTCCTCTGCCACAGCAGAGCAGCTAATTTGTAAACATAGGGTGTTTACCCTTTGTCCGCTTCCATGAAAGCATGATGTAGACCCAATGCAGATTTATTGCAGGATTTGTATCAGCTGTAACAAAGAAATGTTTTTCTTTTAAGGTTTTTATGCTGTTGCGAATCTTTTAGAGCAGAGAGGAAGTTCAGAGTTCAAGTCTGCTTTAAAGAGGGACTGTAGTGAAAATAACATAATGGATAAAGCTGGTTGTCTTTTGCAATATTAATTTATAGACTATTTAGTCAGTGTTTGCCCATTGTAAAATCTTTCCTTTCCCTGATTTACATTTAGAAATTTATCACTGGTGGTGACATGTTCAGTCCTGCCAGGTGATCTACACAGAATGTTCGTTACTGAAAGTTCTATGCACAGAGGTGATCTGTACGGAATGTTCGTTACTGAGAGTTCTATGCACAGAAGTGATCTGTACAGAATGTTCGTTACTGAGAGTTCTATGCACAGAGGTGATCTGTACAGAATGTTGGTTACTGAGAGGTCTATGCACAGAGGGGGATCTGTACAGAATGTTCGTTACTGAGAGGTCTATGCACAGAGGTGATTTGTACAGAATGTTCGTTACTGAGAGTTCTATGCACAGAGGTGATCTGTACAGAATGTTCGTTACTGAGAGGTCTATGCACAGAGGTGATCTGTACAGAATGTTCGTTACTGAGAGTTCTATGCACAGAGGTGATCTGTACAGAATGTTCGTTACTGAGAGTTCTATGCACAGAGGTGATCTGTACAGAATGTTCGTTACTGAGAGTTCTATGCACAGAGGGGGATCTGTACAGAATGTTGGTTACTGAGAGGTCTATGCACAGAGGTGATCTGTACAGAATGTTCGTTACTGAGAGTTCTATGCACAGAGGGGGATCTGTACAGAATGTTCGTTACTGAGAGTTCTATGCACAGAGGTGATCTGTACAGAATGTTCGTTACTGAGAGGTCTATGCACAGAGGGGATCTGTACAGAATGTTCGTTACTGAGAGTTCTATGCACAGAGGTGATCTGTACAGAATGTCCGTTACTGAGAGTTCTATGCACAGAGGGGGATCTGTACAGAATGTTCGTTACTGAGAGTTCTATGCACAGAGGTGATCTGTACAGAATGTTCGTTACTGAGAGGTCTATGCACAGAGGTGATCTGTACAGAATGTTCGTTACTGAGAGGTCTATGCACAGAGGTGATCTGTACAGAATGTTCGTTACTGAGAGGTCTATGCACAGAGGGGATCTGTACAGAATGTTCGTTACTGAGAGGTCTATGCACAGAGGGGGATCTGTACAGAATGTTCGTTACTGAGAGTTCTATGCACAGAGGTGATCTGTACAGAATGTTCGTTACTGAGAGGTCTATGCACAGAGGTGATCTGTACAGAATGTTCGTTACTGAGAGGTCTATGCACAGAGGTGATCTGTACAGAATGTTCGTTACTGAGAGGTCTATGCACAGAGGTGATCTGTACAGAATGTTCGTTACTGAGAGGTCTATGCACAGAGGGGATCTGTACAGAATGTTCGTTACTGAGAGGTCTATGCACAGAGGTGATCTGTACAGAATGTTCGTTACTGAGAGGTCTATGCACAGAGGGGATCTGTACAGAATGTTCGTTACTGAGAGGTCTATGCACAGAGGGGGATCTGTACAGAATGTTCGTTACTGAGAGTTCTATGCATAGAGGGAGATACTGTTTGCCATGCAATTGGAAAAAGCCATTATTTCCCACAATGCAATAAGATTCACAGACAGCACACTGTCAGGACCTAGGTCATGACATCACATCACACTGTGGGAGGGGTTTCACCACAATGTCAGCCATACAGAGCCCCCTGATGATCTGTCTGAGAAAAGGTAACAATTTCTCATGGGAAAGGGGGTATCAGCTACTGATTGGGATGAAGCTCAATCCTTGCTTACATTTCCTCTTAAGTATGAACTTGAGAACAGTAGCTTGCACATTTGTATTGTTATTTATTGCATTTGGCTGCACCGTAGTGCTGACGTCTCATTTTGTTCTTGTCCTATCTCTGTAGAATCTGAATGACAGAAATGTAGCGGTGGAGGAGAGGGAAGATAAGGAGCTCCCTGTCACGGCGGATGATGAGAGTTTTTTCGTGCAGGTACACGATGTCTCTCCCGAGCAGCCGCGCACAGTTATACGAGCGTTACGATTTAGCACGGCACAAGACGTTATTCAGCAGGTAATTGGAATGTCTCACGCAGTCCGTGCTGCCAAGTTTTGGGAATCTCCTTCACACACTCATAACTTTTATTGTTTGCTGGTGTTCAACTATAACTCGACAGGCTTTGCCTATTTTTTATGAAAATACCAGGAGTGTAAATGCATTTTTCAGGATAAAAAGAATATGATGGTTGAGGATGCGGTTCTGTAAAAGGTTGTTTTATAAAGTTGCAGTCCTTTAGTGTATTATTAGAGGAGTTTAACACTGAATTGGTTTCCCCTGATGATCACTCTGTAGCAGAGTAAGATCCTCCTCCAGGCAACCTAGGCATGTGTCTGGGGACTAGCGAGTATCAAGGGGCACAGCTGCTACCTTTGACTATTCTCCCTATTTACTAAAGTAAATACCTTATATACTTTGCGTAATAATTTTTCGGCACAAAAAAAGTACTGAAAAGTTACCCTCTCGGCTTATATGCAAGTCAGTAGAGCAGCTTTTGCTACTAGCAGAGGAGCATAAGGATTGTGCACTAGTGATCCTGCTCTTGCCAGCTGGCTCCCTGCTGTGTTTGTGCCCCCATCCACTGCAACATAGTGTGCAGAGTGCGCTGCTCAAGACTATCATGTGTCCCCGGGCTTGTGGAGAGGAGTGTGCAAGCAATGTGTCAGCAGTGCAATGATCGGGGATTCTTCCTGTGTGGCAATCGCTGTGTCTAATATCTGTGATGCCATCTAGTGGCATCTTGAGACACAGCTGTATCATCCTTGGGACACATCTGGCTATGGGAAGTGCGGATGACTTGTACTGGGGGCACATCTGGCTACTGTGGAGGGGCTATTCTGGGGAGGGGGCTTATATGCAAGTCAATCACTTTTCCTGGTTTCTGAGGTGAAAGCGGGTACCTCGGCTTATACGCAGATCGGCTAATATGTGAGTATAAATGGTACATATTTAAAGTGGAAGTAAACTCTATACACACATATTGAGCTCACTACCCTGAAAAAAAAACGACTTCCGCTTTCTCTGCTTTGGAAATAAAGGACTGCAGGTTCAAAAGCGTGCATTCTCCTGACTGTATAATAATAATTTATTGGGCTGTGCGGTTATATATATATATATATATATATATATATATATATATATTTCTGTATTTTTCGGAATATAAGACTCGCTTTTTCTTCCCCAAACCTGGTGAGAAAAAGTGGGTGCGCCTTATATACCAAATATACGTTAAATGTTGGATCACTGACAAGAAAGACGAGTACTTTCAGGCACTGCTGTGGATTGAATTTTATTCACTGTTCAAACTTTAGTTCGATCACAATATGTGATTGTGGTGTTATTCAGGTATATACATCACAAGTCACAAGTGGTGATTCCGTGCTACAGTGACATAAATTACATTTCTGTATGAAGTAGATGTCCTACCATATCTTAACTTATGTATCTATCTGAATAACACCACAATCCCATATTGTGATTGAACTAAAGCTTGAACAGTGAATAAAATTCAATCCACTGCAGTGCCTGAAAGTACTCGTCTTTCTTCTTAGTGATCCATGTTAAAGTTCTATTCACTAATTCAAGAGCACACAGTTGTTTGCAAACTAGGTGGAGTCTTTGTATCTCCCCTTCCTGATACTCAGATGAAACTTGCATAAACGACAGTAATCCTTATAGTGCCGGCCATTGCTATCTTCTTGAACTGATATACATTAAATGTTGTGCAGAGTGCACAGGGAGCACTTACCACAACCAGCGCCATGCTCCTCTCCCATCGGTCCGGCTTCTCAAAGCCTCTTCTTCTCTGGCAACCAATATAGCTGTACACAGCGGCTGCCTGCCGTTGCACAGCTCCACATCCTCTGTTTCACGTGTTCCATATTAGTCCAGCTTATTGTAACACCAATGGCTGGTGTCACAGTAGCTGCGGAAGTACGGAGTGTAGTGCAGTGTAACTAGTGTAGGGACAGCAGTGGTTAGTGTTGGGTTATAATAGTGTAATGAAGTGCAGTGTTACTGGTAGGGGCAGCAGGGGTTAGTGTAGTGTATAATAGTGTAGTGAAGTAGAGTGTAGTGCAGTATTACTGGTAGGGGCAGCAGAGGTTAGTGTAGTGTATAATAGTGTAGTGAAGTAAAGTGTAGTGCATTGTTACTGGTAGGGGAAGCAGGAGTTAGTGTAGTGTAGAGTGTAGTGCAGTGTTCCTGGTAGGGGCAGCAGGGGTTAGTGTAGTGTATAATAGTGTAGTGTTACTGGTAGGAGCAGAAAGGGTTAGTGTAAGTGTAGTGTAAAATGGTGTAGTGGAGTGCAGTGTAGAGTGTAGTGCAGTGTTACTGGGGGGGGGGGGGCAGCAAAGGGGGGGACTTAGTGTAGTGTTACTGGTAGGGGAAGCAGGGGTTAGTGTACTGTATAATAGTGTAGTGTAGAGTGTTCTACAGTGTAACTGGTAGATGCAGCAGGGGTTAGTGTAATGTAACTGGTCAGTGTAGCTTAGATAGACTAGCTTAGAGACCGCAAAGGTCCATAAGATGAACCTGAACGTAGACGCACCAGGTTTAGTATTTTTCTATTTTTCCCTGACTTTTTAACCTTTAAACCTACGTGTGTCTGATATTCCAAAAAAATATGTTAATGTAGAATTCATTTTTGTTATTTGAAAAACAGTTTAATCCTGCTTTAAGGGAATACAATTTTTAATTCATGTTCTGTTTTATAAGTTTGTTCATTGTTTGCTTTAGGCCCTCACGAAAGCCAAATACTCCTACAGCATTCTGAACAATCCGAACCCAAGTGACTATGTGCTCCTAGAGGAGGTGACTAAGGAAGCGTCAAACAAGAAGTCCTCAACTCCCAAAACGGCTCAGAGGGTCCTTTCAGACCATGAGTGTGTTTACCAGGCACAGAACAAATGGAAAGGAGCTGGTAAATTCATTCTGAAACTGAAGGAGCAGGTCCAGGTATAGTAACCAGCTGTACAGACTGTGCATGACGCTGTGTGGAAGCATGAGTATAAGAGACATCCTCTCCAGGGGCTTTACATGAAGCTGGCATTTTAACACCTCCTCACCTTTCACAGAGGATGTCTGTGTCATTTCCGGTAGGGCATCTTTTACAGGATTAAATGGCTGTTGCGCAGCCTAGAACATTTCACATGTAACCTGCCAGACACCTGCCCTGCCTTGTCACAGTCTAGCATCCGTCCTTTGAAGATAGTGTTACTGCGTCAAATATAACTTGGTGAAGGTTGAATTGTGGACTGGTGTCACCAGGAGACCAAAATAACACGGCCGCCTCTCAATGATATGACCACTTCCTTTATTCCCAAGTTGCTACGGAGACGACATAGCCTGTAATAGCATGCTGCATAACTTTATTAAACTGTAAGTCAGAGCAGCAGGAAAACACAGCTTTATTTACCCCACGAGTATAAGAGATGTCTGAACTGACTTCTAACATAGCAGCTTCTTTGGGCTTCTTCAGTCAGGCACGGAAGACAGGAACGCCTGTAAAATATTCAGTAAATGTGTTATACAAAATGTATCTGTGGTATTAAATCTGAATAGATTTAATGTTGCAAGCAGGTCTGTGAAGAGGCAGCCATTGTCAGCTAGAAGTCAGGGATGAAAGCTCTGGGACAGAGTACGTCTCAACCTGTGACATCCTAGCCCTGGAATTGACACCGGTTTTGTGAGGTGGGCAATGGCAGCTTCAAGTCTTGGGTGCCGTGCAGACAGGGTCTCTTTTATTACTGCATTCTTTCATACCTCAGAGGCTTCAAACAGAATATCTTAAAGAGAACCCGAGGTGGGTTTGAAGAATATTATCTGCATACAGAGGCTGGATCTGCCTATACAGCCCAGCCTCTGTTGCTATCCCAAATCCCCCTAAGGTCCCCCTGCACTCTGCAATCCCTCATAAATCACAGCCACGCTGCTGACAAACAGCTTGTCAGAGCTGGCTTTGTTTATCTCTATAGTGTCAGTCTGCTGCTCTCCCCGCCTCCTGCAGAACTCCAGTCCCCGCCTGCATCCCTTCCCTCCCTGCTGATTGGAGGGAAGGGACGGGGGCAGGGACCAAAGCTTTGCAGGAGGCGGGGGAGCAGCTGAGACTGACACTACAGATGTAAACACAGCCTCACAGCACGGCTGTGATTTATGAGGGATTGCAGAGTGCAGGGGGACCTTAGTGGGGTTTGGGATAGCAACAGAGGCTGGGCTGTATAGGCAGATCCAGCCTCTGTATGCAGATAACATTCTTTAAACACACCTCGGGTTCTCTTTAATAAATATAAAAGTTAGGTACTGATCTGAATCTGTACACAAAAATAAAAAAGCAGAAAGAGACCAGGAGCCCCAGAGGGTGTAGCTTATCAAAATAAGTAAGAATGGAAGAAGAATGGGAACTAACAAGCTTAGATGGCTTAGTCCAGCAAACAGAGTGAAGCGCATGTGAAGTACCCCTTCTTCATTTGGATGTAACCATTTCTGGGTTCCTCACCAATGGAAAAAAAGGCATATAGAGCCCTGGTGTGAACTACTCGAACTACCTCATCTAATGAGGGCCATATGTAAGCGGATGGAGAGGAGATGTCCCTAACTTGATAACACTCACAAGATAATAAAAAGTTGAAAGATAATAGACTTACCTCAAGGAGGCACTAATGATAATTAGAAAATAGACCCTGCAAGGGAAGCAGCCAGGGGGGGGGGGGGGAGAGGGGGGTTGGGACAGAAGCCGCAGGGGCCCTGTGGAGGGAGACGTTTTGTTTGTGTCCTAAGAGACTGACAACTAAGAGCACAGAGAGAAAAAACTTTCTGCCCTCTGCACCATTGTTCTAACAACTGCATCTGCTCATCCACTGATGAGGAATCCTACAAAATTTTGCAGGCAAAGATTTGTAGACAGACCACATATAGTGTGCAGCAGGGTCTTGTGTACAGTGCCAGCCAGCAACCTCTCTACCCCTCCCCCAATTGCTGTGTAATACTGTAGTGATACTGGAGAAGTCTGATGGACAGAGTGAGTGTAATAAGCTGAGGCTGGGAGCACACTTGGTGTGCAGAAAGCGCATACAGAAAACTGATAAACATGGGCTTGATTCACAAAAGCTTGATAACAGATATCACGGCAGCGCTATATATTTCACGCATGTTTGCAGCCTTTTTTTGTTTAGCGTGGAAAGTTTTTCCGCGTGCAAATTTTCACGTTTGCGCCGCGGATGTGTGGCCATGGCTTTCCCCTCATGCTGCGACCCCTCCAGTCCCCCAAAACGGCCCTGAGTGGGCCCGGAGTGGGGGGGCCGTCAGAATTTCTGCAAGCGGGCCTGGTGGTTCGTAGTTACGCCTCTGTTTAAAGGGGAACTGAAGAGAGAGGTATAGGGAGGCTGCCATGTTTATTTCCTTTTAAGCAATACCAGTTGCCTGGCAGCCCTGCTGATCCTCTGCCTCTAATACTATTAGCCATAGCCCCTGAACAAGCATGCAGCAGATCAGGTGTTTCAGACTTTAAAGTCAGATCTGACAAGACTAGCTGCATGCTTGTTTCTGGTGTTATTCAGATACTACTGCAGAGAAATAGACCAGCAGGGCTGCCAGGCAACTGGTATTGATTAAAAGGAAATAAATATGGCAGCCTCCGTATACCTCTTCCCCTTTAAAGGGAACCCGAGGTGAGAGGGATATGGAGGTTGACATGTTTGTTTCCTTTTAAATAATGCACGTTACCTGGCTGTCCTGCTGATCCTCTGCCTCTAATACATTAAGGGCATTGAGTTTGTTCTCTCTTGAGCAATGTGATTTATAAATACCACCTATAGCATTGCCATTAGCAAGAGCTTTACAAATCACTAGTGCTAAAAAAAAAGCTCTTGCAGTGTAAACCAGGCCTAAGCCATAGACTCTGAACAAACATGCTGATCAGATGTCTGACAAATTTGGCTAGATTAGCTGCATGCTTGTTTCAGGTGTGTGATTTAGACCCTACTGACCAGAAAGATCAGCAGGGATGCCAGGCAACTAGTATTGTTTAAAAGAAAATAAATATGGCCGCTATCATAGGTCTCACACCTCAGGTTCTTTTTAATGCTACCTTCAATAATAAATAGGGAGTAGGGGATGAATGGTATAACAAACATGCCTGTAATTGTGCTTGAAGATTTTTCTGTTTTGTTTAGCGTCAGCCTGCCTGTGTTCTGATAACTGCAGGAGCACTTTGTCTTCATATAGTGCTGTGGGGGGTGCTGATTTGGTAATGGTGGAGTAAGCTGTGCCAGCTTCGCGCATCCGTTCATGTGCTGGGGGATTAAAGAGCTCTGCGAGGTTTCCGAGTCTCTACCTACCTGCAGTGCAGTTAATAACAGAGCGCCTAACATACAGATGTTTCTTTGCAGGCAGCCCGAGATGACAAGAAAAAAGGCATTTCTATTGCCAGCGAATTGAAGAAACTAGCAAAGTCAAGCCGGCAGTCTCGGAACTTCACTCTGTCGCCCCAGATCTTATCACCAGAAGGTACCCAGCATAGAGATGAGAAACCTGCATGCAGTTTGTCCTTCAATGACAGCAGTGAATAGCAACTATATATGTGTGCATCATATACCTTGCAGGTATGCCTGTTTTACCTGTTCCTTTATCCTTATTGCCGCTTCCCAGTGTGAATATGTTATGTGTTGCATTTACTGTACTGATCGCCTACTGTGTGAAGATGATGTGTTTTTCTGCTTTAAGAAATAAGAGTTTGCATCCAATAACCCCCTGATGTCCTTGTGTCTAAAGTTATAATAGCTGTGCTGCTGCCTTCTGGATGAGATTTAGGCTTGTGAATAGTAGTACACCAACATATGTTATAATGAGGTCTTTGTATACCCTATAAACACAAAGTATGGCACCTATGGACAGAGGCCATGCATGATGTATGTACAGAGGCATGGGCACCAGTGCAAATTTACATTAACCCCACTCCCTGCGTAATTTTACATTGTCACTACTTCCTGCGCAATTGTACTCTACCCCCACTCCCTGCATCATTTTACTCTGCCCCCACTCGCTGCGTAATTCAACTCTGCATTCACTTTTCACTAGTTGTGTTCTGTCCTCACTCCCTGCATCATTTTACTCTGCCCCCCCCCCCCCCCGAATAATTTTACTCTGCCCCCGCCCCCTGCGTCATTTTACTCTGCCCCCACCCCCTGCATCATTTTACTCTGCCCCCACCCCCTGCATCATTTTATTCTGCCCCCACCCCCTGCATCATTTTACTCTGCCCCCTTTCCCTGCATAATTTTACTCTGCCCCCTTTCCCTGCATAATTTTACTCTGCCCGACTCCCTGCATCATTTTACTCTACCCCCACTCCCTGCATAATTTAATCTGCCCCCACTCCCTGCATAATTTAATCTGCCCCCACTCCCTGCATAATTTAATCTGCCCCCACTCCCTGCATCATTTTACTCTGCCCCCCACTCTCTGCATCATTTTACTCTGCCCCAACTCCCTGCATTATATTACTCTGCCCCCACACACTGCATCATTTTACTCTGCCCCCACCCCCTGCATCACTTTACTCTGCCCCCACCCTCTGCATCATTTTACTCTGCCCCCTTTCCCTGCATAATTTTACTCTGCCCGACTCCCTGCATCATTTTACTCTGCCCCCACTCCCTGCATAATTTAATCTGCCCCCACTACCTGCATAATTGACTCTGCCCCCTTTCCCTGCATAATTTTACTCTGGCCGACTCCCTGCATCATTTTACTCTGCCCCCACTCTTTGCATAATTTAATCTGCACCCACTCCCTGCATAATTTAATCTGCCCCCACTCCCTGCATAATTTAATCTGCCCCCACTCCCTGCATCATTTTACTCTGCCCCAACTCCCTGCATTATATTACTCTGCCCCCACACACTGCATCATTTTACTCTGCCCCCACCCCCTGCATCACTTTACTCTGCCCCCACCCCCTGCATCACTTTACTCTGCCTCCACTCACTGTATCATTTTACTCTGCCCCCACTCCCTGCATCATTTTACTCTGCCCCCACTCCCTGCATCATTTTACTCTGCTTCCCCCCTCTGCATCACTTTACTCTGCCACCACTCCGTGCATCATTTTACACTGCTTCCACCCCCTGCATCACTTTACTCTGCCACCACTTCCTGCATCATTTTACTCTGCTTCCACCCCCTGCATCATTTTACTCTGCCCCAAGTAAAATAATGCAGGGGGTGCATCATTTTACTCTGCCCCAATTCCCTGCATCGTTTACCCTTCCCCCTCCCCCCTGCATGATGTACCCTGCCCCACCCCCTGCATCCTTTTACTTTACCCACACTCCCTGCATTGTTTATTTAATTATATTATGTGAAACCGTACCTCAACAAGCTGCATTTGCCTGTACTAATGCGTACATTTGCTGTGAAGCCTATGGGCTATGGCAGAAGAGCTGTCATTCAGTGATAGTCGATAGAAGAAAATCTCCTATCTGCATGTACATTATAGCCAACAGTGTCAGTATGTGGATTGGTGACAGCACTGTTTCAGATAGTGACAGAATGTCATCCCTTCCCTGCCTAGTGACATCGCTAGCTATAATGTAAATGCATTAAGCCAATTCCCCAGTGTCACTTAGTGGAGAATGGCCCGGTGGCTGCAGTCCTAATGATCTGAGTAAGTTAAGCTGCTACCAGAGGCAAAAAATACAGCGTTTGGTAAATATCTCCCATCGGAGTCACTAGGCAGGAAATCACCTGTCTGCTATAAATGAGGGGAAAAAATGTAAGTATATTCTAAAATATGTTTTCAGTTTTATCCACACTTAAATAAAAAGCAGGTTAAAGGGGAACTATAGGGAAAAGCTGAAACATTCAAAATGCACATATACACATACCGTAAATGCACTGTTTTTCTTTTTTTAATTCCTGTGTAGCTGTCACTTAAATTATGCATCATAATCTATCAACTCTTAAACACTTATTGACAGGTTTTTGCTTAATTTATCTCCTCATGGGGGATTTTTTTGTAACGTTTCTTTTAATGTTTTCAAAAGCATTTCTTGAAAAGGATGTTTAGCTAGCCTGCCTACCCACATGACACTATTCTGGCAGCTGGACTGTGCCATTGTCATTCAAAGAGTGCCATTGAAAATTAAAGAAATCCTTAGGTTCCCCCATGAGGAGATGGACTAGTCCAAAACTTGTCGGTAAGAGGTTACGATTTGGAAGATTATAATGTTTTTACTGTAGGTGAGAGCTACATAGGAAGTTAAAGATTTATAGTGCCTTTACTCTGGGACAAATGTGTTTCTCATTTGTATGTGTACCTTTGAATTTAAAAAAAAAAAATTTCGTCAATCAAAAATGTTTTAGATTTTATACAACAGTACAATAAAAAAGTACTCAAGAAGTTACAGCAATATACAATAAGTATTCAAGTGTTGATTTACAATAGCAAAATATTAGATATAGCATGTCTTATCATGGTGGAGAGGGTGAGAGGGGAATGACGAGAAAAAGGGTGGGTGAAGCAACATAGTAAACTAAATTAGGACATACATTTGTCTATCCAGCGTTCTCATACTTTATTGAATTTGCCTGGACAGTTTCAGTGGGCATATGTTAATTAACAGGAAGAGACTTTTAATTTTAGTTTTCCAGGTTTCTAATGAAGGAGGAATGGGGGAGAGCCATCTATAGGTAACACATTGTTTGGCCACAAACAGGGTTTCGGTTAAGAGCACTTTATCAAATTTAGGAGTATCTTCAACTAAGAGATTCAATAGGCAGGATTTTATGTCTAGGGAAACAGGGGATCCCATCAAATCATGCAGGAAATCAGTAACCTGTTTCCAGAAGTCTGCAACTGGAGGGCAATTAATTTTAAATTTACAGATTGTTGCCATAGTGCCCCTTGTATGAAAATCAGTTCATAAGAATAACCGATTACTATCTGTGAAAGTGAACCTTTTGGCCCTGTTCACACTTGTAAACGCAAATCTGTGATTTTTCAGTGATCACATTTAGCAATTCTCATTCTAGTGAATGAGAATCATGGTGCAGTCGCCAGGAAAATCCTGCATGCAGCGCATTTGCGGTTGGCGATAATCACAAATGAGTCAAAATCGCTGCAGAGAGAGAGTAATCCCATAGGATTACTAGTGTAGCAATGCGATCAGCAAAGCGCAAATTGCCGCCAAAAAGGGCCCCATCGTGAATGGAGCCTTAATGTCACAAAATGTCATCCAAATGACAGTACAAACAAAAGTGCTCGCCATACTCACTGCCACCTTTCTAAGATTTGCATCCAGCTTTATGGTCCATTTAATTTTTAAATCTATCATTCAAGATTGTATCGTGTGGTGAACTTAATGGGACCTGTAGCACATAACATTTGTAAACTGTGAAATGCTGTAGAAACTGGAAGTTCAAGGAATATTAAGGAATTGCATGAAAGGGAGCCGCCATGTTCTACATGCAGGAGAGAGAGAGACCCCATGTGTAGCGTGCAGGAGAGGAAGACCCCATGTGTAGTGTGCAGGAGAGTGAGACTCCACGTGTAGCGTGCAGGAGAGGGAGACCCCACGTGTAGTGTGCAGGAGAGGGAGACCCCACGTGTAGTGTGCAGGAGAGAGAGACCCCATGTGTAGCGTGCAGGAGAGAGAGAGACCCCATGTATAGCGTGCAGGAGAGAGGGACACCCCATGAGTAGCGTGCAGGAGAGGGACCCCATGTGTAGCGTGCAGGAGAGGGACACACCATGTGTAGCATGCAGGAGAGGGACACACCATGTGTAGCGTGCAGGAGAGGGACACACCATGTGTAGCGTGCAGGAGAGGGACCCCATGTGTAGCTTGCAGGAGAGGGACACACCATGTGTAGCGTGCAGGAGAGGGAGACCCCATGTGTAACGTGCAGGAGAGGGACCCCATGTCTAGCGTGCAGGAGAGAAAGGCCCCATGTGTAGAGTGCAGGAGAGGGAGACCCCACGTGTAGCTGCAGGAGAGAGAAACCCCACGTGTAGCGCGCAGGAGAGAGACCCCACGTGTAGCGCGCAGGAGAGAAACCCCACGTGTAGCGCGCAGGAGAGAAACCCCACGTGTAGCGTGCAGGAGAGAGAAACCCCACGTGTAGCGCGCAGGAGAGAGAAACCCCACGTGTAGCGCGCAGGAGAGAGACCCCACGTGTAGCGCGCAGGAGAGGGAGACCCCACGTGTAGCGCACAGGAGAGGGAGACCCCACGTGTAGCGCACAGGAGAGGGAGACCCCACGTGTAGCGCGCAGAAGAGGGAGACACCACGTGTAGCGTGCAGGAGAGAGATCCCACGTGTAGCGTGCAGGAGAGGGAGACCCCACGTGTAGCGTGCAGGAGAGGGAGACCCCACGTGTAGCGTGCAGGAGAGGGAGACCCCTCGTGTAGCGTGCAGGAGAGAGAGACCCCATGTGTAGCATGCAGGAGAGAGAGAGACCCCATGTATAGCGTGCAGGAGAGGGAGACCCCTCGTGTAGCGTGCAGGAGAGGGAGACCCCACTAGTAGGGTGCAGGAGAGGGAGACCCCACTAGTAGCGTGCAGGAGAGGGAGACCCCACTAGTAGCGTGCAGGAGAGGGAGACCCCACTAGTAGCGTGCAGGAGAGGGAGACCCCACTAGTAGCGTGCAGGAGAGGGAGACCCCACTAGTAGCGTGCAGGAGAGGGAGACCCCACTAGTAGCGTGCAGGAGAGGGAGACCCCACGTGTAGCGTGCAGGAGAGGGAGACCCCACGTGTAGCGTGCAGGAGAGGGAGACCCCACGTGTAGCGTGCAGGAGAGGGAGACCCCACGTGTAGCGTGCAGGAGAGGGAGACCCCTCGTGTAGCGTGCAGGAGAGGGAGACCCCTCGTGTAGCGTGCAGGAGAGGGAGACCCCTCGTGTAGCGTGCAGGAGAGGGAGACCCCACTAGTAGGGTGCAGGAGAGGGAGACCCCACTAGTAGCGTGCAGGAGAGGGAGACCCCACGTGTAGCGTGCAGGAGAGGGAGACCCCACGTGTAGCGTGCAGGAGAGGGAGACCCCTCGTGTAGCGTGCAGGAGAGGGAGACCCCACTAGTAGGGTGCAGGAGAGGGAGACCCCACTAGTAGGGTGCAGGAGAGGGAGACCCCACTAGTAGCATGCAGGAGAGGGAGACGCCACATGTAGCGCGCAGGAGAGAGAGACCCCACATGTAGCGCGCAAGAGAGAGAGACCCCACATGTGGCAACCTATTGACCATCTGATTGGATTATAGAATCGGATGAAAATCTGTGCCGCCAAGAGCATGCCCGATCGAGGATGCGACCAATTTTGGGCTGAAATTGGTTGCATGTATCGATTGGACACGCTGCAAGATGTCAGGCCAGCGTGGTCAATCGGGTGTGCGGTGGTAACGGTGAGTGATATTGGGTCATTCATGACAAAACCACTGGTGCTGCTCCCCCCCCATGTATGTCAAATGTACCTGTTGCTGTATACTTTCCATGTCGTTGCTGGCTCCTTCCTCTATCCATACACCCGTCCTCGTTACTCAGGCAACCACATGAGGCAAGTGTATGGCTGGAGGATGGAGCCAGCAACCACAAGGACAGGTAAAGTATGCGGTGGGAGAGGAGGCACATTTGACAACGGTGTTGGGCTGGTGAGGCGGAGTCACAAGGCTGATTCCTGAACAATTTCCGCTTGCAATTGAATCGGGAATCCGCCTGTGGTGTATGGGCAGCCAACAGATCTCTCTCTAATCACATTTGATTGGAGAGAGATTTGTCTCTTGGTCGAATCTGCCCATCATTGCTAAATGTATGGTTAGCTTAAGTGCCTCATCTGTAGCTGGCAGCAGAAATTCTAGTGGCTCTGTGGGTGCAAATATTGATCTGCTGATTATCAGAAGTCCTGGCAGGCATCACCAGCGGTTTGTTGTTTGATCAATGTTGTTAGTTTGCTCTCACACTGTGATGTGACCTGACTAGTATAGCTGTGAATGTTATGTTACTAGAAGATGTATTGATGCGCCCAGCATGGAGCTTTCTGTACATGTTTCATAACACCCATCTGCTGATGCAAACAATAAAAAGAATATTTCATGCAGTGGATCAGACAATGAATAACACTTGTACGTTATACCTTTCAAAGATGTTTGTTCTGCAGAAGTTATCGGCTGCAAAAGTTTGTGGTTTTTATTTTGTCTGTCTAGTCAGTTCTCTGACACCTAAAAACGATGTTTGATTGGCAGCTCAGAAGACTGTGCAGTCACTAAAGACATTGGGATGAGTTGGTTCTGTCAGAAAGAAATCACAATTTCACTGGTGATACTACAATGAGGTTGGAGGCTTGATTTACCGTACTTATAGGGGTTGCAGAGGTCTCGACCACATCAGGGCCCTTGGGCCAGAGGGGCCCCATAGGGCCCACTCACCACCGCAGTATTAGCTCTTTATTGGTCCTGTGCTGGTAATAATCACTACTTTAGATGCTTTGAATAGTAGTAATTATTAACAAACTGTTCCCCACCCTCTTCTTGAACCTTAGACACTGTGATTGTCCTTGGCAGGTTTTGGTGCGCCGCATCAATTGTATGTTTAGAGCGCTTTGGGGGCCCAATGTAAAACTCGCACTGGGGCCCACAGCTCCTTAGCTACACCACTGTGCACACTAATAATATTAAAATTGCTGTTCTGCCTCCTCCAGACCACAACTCCCGGGAGTTTGGCCCTCCAAGTCCATGAAGTTAGACAGTACTGGTCTAATCAAATGTCTTATTGGGCAGAAAAAATGTATAGTGCATGGTCACCTTAGGATTGCTGTAGACCACATTTACCGCTTTCATGGCAATGGTATTCCCTGATGGCAGAGGACTTGAGATGTGCTGCTAACCTCTTAGGTCAGAAAGGACACATCCTGAGGTCTTGTGGGACAAGGGAGGTTACACAATATTAGCCTGGAGATTTTAATGTTTTGGCCGATTAGCATATTTATTCATCAGCTATTGGTGACAGGTTTATTGGGCTCATTTAATCCTGCCCAATAGGAGCAGCTTAGTGAGGAAGGGATGGTCCCAGTTTATGTCTCATAATTGTGTTTCACGCCATAAAAAGTTTGATTTAGGTTCACTCTGAATGCCATTTTATAGTGTGTTAAACTTTTACATGAAGAACTTTTGTTTTTTTAACATCTGAAAGAACAGAACACCATATTGGTGTAAATGTATGCCAACTATGCAACCCAGGTGTCCATATTGCTGGTTGTATTCCTTTATATACATTCAACTAGAAGCCTCTCAAGAGGCCAGTAATTAGCACACGGCCTTATATGCAAGGAGCTGCTGCAAGTGTATAGGAAAATACTATTTATAAGACAAGTGCTTTACCCACTGAAAGAAGTAACGTGAAATATGCAGAACAGATGGCTCTGAAGAATCACGCTCATGCCATGTTAAGTTCCCCGAGCAAGCTCACTGGAAGGCAGCTAGCAAATCACTCAACAGCCTCGGAGTTACTTGCACGGCCTGTGGAGATGCTCCATCTATGTGTATAAAGTATGTCGCCCCCTCCCCCTGTAAATATATTAATATAGTAAAATTAGTCACTTCCAGGATGCTGTAACTGAGATTTTATCAGTCCAAAGAAGTCTTTGTTGGACCCTCATCCAGGGTAGTTAAGTGGTCTTTGCAACTGTTTGTAATGGCTTAGACAGTATTTCAGTAGTAAAGAGTACTGGAAGAGTCATGTAACATTGAAGCAGGTCACTTCGGCGCCTGGAGCTCAGTGCCAAAGCTGGGCTCCGTCCTAGCACTAGTTCTGTGCTACTCGCCCCACACGAGTAATTTGGGGATCCGGCGATCGCCAGACCCCGAATGACATCTCCCTCTGAGTTGCTACATCTCGGAGAGGCAATAGTATTTAACACCGCCAGGGATTTGACTGGCAGCAGAGTGAGCAGTCATTCTTCAGCGGTGCGATAATACGTATGCTGTAACATCCCCATTGCTAGAGTTTAGGAATCCAGGGCTCTGCATAACAGGTTATCTGCAGTTTGCCACTGATAACTAATTAGAGTTCATAAAACACCTGTATGGCTGAGAGACACTTTTCAGTGCAGGGAACAGATAAAACGTCCAAAGTTTGTCTGTATGGGAGCTGATTAAAAATTAAAAAAACTGCCATTATTCACTTGAGGCTTTTTCACTCCAGGTATACTTTAATGTTAGTAAAGTGCTGGAAAAATTACAGGACTATATAGTAAATTCTCTCCCGAGTCCTTTGAATAACTGATGTTGCTAATTGTCCATAATGCCACTCTAACCAATTTGCAGAAGCAAGTTACTTCGTATGTGTTTGGGGCATGGGAGGAAGTCCATGTAATCATGAGAAGACACAACACGGCTGTGGAGTTTACAAGGCATTTATAAGTACGCATAATCCATCTACTTCAGCCAACATTTTATGTAATTGACACTATTAAGCTGCAGTGTTGGGCCAGTTATGGTGAGGTGTGGAGCTGCTCCAAAATTCTTTTAAGATAAGCATGTGCAGAAAACCACAAGGAGAAGGTTGGTGGGGGAGTGGGGTGCATATTTCAAGGTAAAGGTCATTGGAAAGGTCCTGTTAACTGCTGGCTGGTAAGCTGCATAGTTTCATCCAGCATAAGCACTTATCACCTTTTGGGTGAGTTCTGCCAAGCTGCTTTTTTTGCAAGCCAGATTAATCTTGTGCAGTGCTGAGACCATTCAGCCAGCTGTTATCAGGCCATCATGTGAGGAATTCCAGTAAAAGCTTGTAGGTTTCGGTGTTGGCAAGTTGATGTAGGCTTTCAGGTACAGTGGTGGATGCCCAGAAAGGCCTCTAACCAGTCATCTTGGGCATGATATTGGCTTAGATTGTTTGGAGTTTGCACACACCTTCACTTGTACAATTCATATCTGCATTAATAGAGTCCATTAACTATACTCAGGATGAAGTGGGTACATTACCTGAACTTAAAGGGAATGTCCAGGTTCGCTGAAAACAAAGGATCTTCCTACTTGGGGCTTCCTCTAGCCCCTGGCAGCTGCTATGTCCTATGCCACAGCTCCAGTCTCAGCCGCTGGCTCCCGGTCCCCTCTGCTGCAGAGGCAGACCTTGCGAGGTCGTCCTCTACTGCGCCTGCGCGAGCGCCGCTGTCAATCAAGTCCACGTTGTCCGGAGTGTACTGCGCAGGTGCAGTAGTTCTGCGCAGCGGGGACCCTGGCCGGTGGCGGAGAGCGGAGCTGCGGCGTGGGACATAGCAGCTGCCAGGGGCTGGAGGAACCCTCAGGAAAGTAGATCTTTTTCTTTTCTTTTTTTTCTCAGCGAGCCTGGACATTCCCTTTAAAAAGAAAAGCCTACGAACTTTCTCAACTGACGAAAGAGCTCTGTAAGAGTGGCAAAGCATCTTCCAGATAAAAATGGTGTCCAGTTAAAGGACCACTATTGCAAAAATGTGTAAAATGTAAAATACACTCAATCACATACTGTATATGAGGTGTACATTTCTCCCTGAGTAAAATGCATTATGAATCACTTTTTTCCCTATGTTTCTGGCGCTTACAGTAAGCAGGAAAAATCAGGCAGAAGTGACAGGTTTTGGACTAATCCAAATCTTCATGGGGGAATCTCCGCACACCCTGTGAAGGATCCATGCAAAGATACCAGCCTGCTCCCAACGCGTTTGCTCACTGTTTTGGCAGTTGGACTGAGCAACTGCTGTTCAGTAAATCCCCTATGAGGAAATGGACTAGTTCAAAATCTGTCAGATTTTAAAGGACAACTGTTGTGAGTAAACAATACCAGTTGCCTGGCAGCCCTGCTGATCTATTTGGTTGCAGTAGTGTCTGAATCACACCAGAAACAAGCATGCAGCTAATCTTGCCAGATCTGACAATAATGTCAGACACACCTGATATGCTGCATGCTTGTTCAGGGTCTATGGCTAAAAGTATTAGATGCTTAGGATCAGCAGGACAACCAGCCAACTGGTATTGCTTAACAGGAAATAAATATAACATCCTCCAAATCCCTCTCACTTCAGTTGTCCTTTAACTACCTACTGTATGTGACAGCAACGTAGGAAAAATAAATGAATAGCACATTTTATTCTGGAACACATTTTACATGTATGGATGTTAAAAGTTTTCCTTGAAGGCTACCGTATGTTTCTTTGGATATGCTAATTTAGCTTAGTTGCTATGGTTAGTCTGTCCCTCTTGGTGTTACAAGCCCTACTGCATAGAGCCAAATTAATCCATGCCATGCACTGATGAGGATCAAACAATCCGAAACAGTCGGTATGCATGTTGGATTATTATGGCTCTGTACAAATTAACAAGCTGACACATCATTGCATTCCAGCGGTTCTGGAGGTGTGTTTAGCTTCTAAGGGTACAATGGCTAATTTGCATATATTCAGCAGTGATGCCTTGGGAGACATCTCAAGCTCACTCCAACCTGAATTATCGCAAATTCTTTCTGTTTTAAGAAAGCAAACTTTTGTTTTTCTTGCTATATATAGTTGGCATTGCATGTGGCAGTGTGCAGTGGAGCCAGTCATTAAATGCTGCAGCCCAGCCTACAGTCCAGATGTTCTTGTGGTGTGGTCCAATGTACCTTCACAACTCCTGCTCCTAGTTCCTTAAAGGGAACCTGAAGTGAGAGGAATATGGAGGCTGCCACCTTCATTCGCTAATAAACAATGCCAGTTGCCTGATGTCTGTGCTTATGCTCTGCATCTAATACTTGAAGTCTCTGGCCCAGAACGAGCATGCAGATCAGATGCCGTGACTCTGGTGTGACTCCACTGGCTGCATGCTTGTTACAGGTGTGTGAATCAAAAACTAAAGCCTAAAGCTTAGCATGACAGCCAGGCAAGTGTCATCTATACCTAAAAGGCAGTTGTGAAAGGCATAGTGTGGACACAGTGATTTGCATGCATATTACTGCTGCCGCCTACTGTGCTTGTGGAGGGGTGGGGGGTTATGGTGGGCAGATAACTGGTTGTTTATAAGTGAATGAAGATGACAGCGTATTCATCCCATTGAAGGTTCATCTTCAAAGTGAACTCCAGCCACTGTTTACAGTTATGGATGGCTTGGGGAAGACGTGAAAGCATTTCTATTGCTGCCTGTGTTCTCATTGGATAGATCTGCCACCAGTAGTACATGTCTCTGTGACACTTAGCTTGGGAACAGTGTGAACTTCTAATGTTCATGAAGTTCTGTAGTCAGCAGAACAGAGGCTGGAGAGAAGTCTACCATGGTTAATCAGATTCAAATCATTTGGGTTTCTGTGTGTTGCATGCAAACTGTGTGCAGCTTGGATCTCTGCCCACTTCCACCAATTGTGAGCGGACCATCTCCAAGCTGCATACAATTGCATGAAAGCTGGATGTATACAGGATTGTTTGGGCATGTCATTGACTATCTACAGTATACTAATGAGGACACCCATACTAGTGAATGTGGTAAAGTTTCTTCCTCCTTCATTCCTCTGAGACAGGAGGGGAGATAATCTTCCTCATCAGGGGAGCAATTATAACTATGCCCAAACCAAGTACAGTAGAGTCCCGGTTATCCGGAACACAGCTAACCAGCAGTCTCCACCAACCAGAACACATCGCCGGCAGAACTGACAGTGGTGAAGGTGAAGTCTTAGGCTGTTAGTGGGATCTGCTTGGTTCCACAGCTCCCCTAAGGTTGAAATACTTTCAAAGCGCTGCGGAATATGTTGGCGCTATATAAATAAAAAATAATAATAATAATTACTGTATTAAACATTTAGTACAGAGTTCATGGTATGTATGTATTGTGAGGTATAGTACTGTATTAGCTAACCCTATTTTTAACATTGAGTCTCAAGGAACCAGAAAGCACACTTATCCGGCATCAGCTGATCCCCATCTGTGCCGGGTAACCGTGACTACAGGAATATGGTTTTGGCTTTAATATTGTGAACTATGGCAGCCACTGCGGCTTGCCATGATTCCTTCAGTGCAGTGCTCTAATCTCTGGGGGGACCTGAAGCAAAAATAAACTTATGACATAACAAGTTGTATGTGTAGTACACTTAAGAAATAGAACATTAGTAGCAAAGAAAAGAGTCTCATATTGTTTTACAGTACAGGTAGAGTTAAAAAAAAAATAATCAGTTGCTATCTATGCAAATAAGCTTCCCTTGGGTCGAATACGGTCCTGTTTTCTGAAGCACTTTAGCAGCCAAGAAACAGCAAGAGACAGCTTGAGATAAGGTTTTACTGCAGGAAAGTTCAATGGGTCATTATCTGCATGTGTGTGGTTTTAAAACTGAAAATCTGACAGAATGATGCAATATTATAAAAAAAAAAAGTTGATCTGACATTAGCCAATCACGCCTCTGTGACTGATGATACATGCTTATTACATTGCAGGTGACTGTATATACCTTGGAATGGATAACAGGACAGAGGATGCGGACTCTGAGGATTTCTATGTAAATACACCAAACGCTGCCTGGTACTGCAAGCTGCTCAGAAATTGGAAACTGCCAAGATGACGGGAGAGACTATGTTCTGCTGGAATTGACAGGAAGCTGCTGCTGAAGCGTGGATTGCAGCGGCACAGCCGGTGGTTTCCGTGAGCCTGGCTTATGCAGAAGAGTTGCGAAGTAGGATTGTTGCTGATTATTGCGGTGTCTGGAGAGGACACTAGCGGTAGTGCTTTGTGCTGGTTGCTGAACGCCTCCACATGCCTCCAACAATGCCACTTTATACACTGCATCATCTTTTTTTTTTTTTATTTGGTATGTGTATTCTTTTGTGGCAGTGAGGGGTACCCCAGTGGAATGTCTCATTGCAACTGGTGGGCTATTTCAGAGCAGCTTAGTGAGTATTTTAAGGCTTTCAATCAGTTTTTCTATATACTTTAACATTTCTATAGTCAAGGTATAAAATACCACCACATTAGACACTGAAGTGGCTGTATATAAAATATACGCCTGCCATTCTCTGTACAGGCGGCACACTAAACGCCTAGCTCCTCTTGTGGTTTTAAAGCCATTGAGGCGGATTCATGTGAAAATCATCAGCACGGCTTTCCGACTGTCGCTTGTCCTGGACTTTTATCGCTTTACAATGGTCGAGCTGCTCGGAGTTTATTTTGCTTTCACAGTTTTGCCGTTTTTACCTTTCTACATTCATTTTGTGTCTTTTGATATGTAGCACCTTATACAGGAAACGCTTAATGCTGACGTGTTTTGTAATAATTGTAAGATGCACCACATGTATGTATAGGATTTGTTTACATAGATTTCTAGTGATGTATTTAATAGCGTGCATAACGTTACCATTCATTTCACACGCCTCCAGGACTGTGCAGGTAAAAGGGCTGGCTCATGTAGAGGTCACGGCTGTAAGTATATGAAACCTTCATAGAATGTGTTGCAGACTGTATTGCTCTATATGGGGGATGCAGTGTGAATTTGTTTTTTAATACATAAGTTATATTGTGATCTGTGTGATTTAGCACCCGCTGTAAATGGAAATGGAATGTGTAAGACAGCTGAACAAAGTGTTTATGTTCCGCACAAATTTAATATTTCACCAAGATATTCAGCTGCTAATAACCGCTTTTCCAAGCCCGCCCCCCCCCCCCCCCCCCAATAACGCAACCCGATTGTCCTCCATGGCAAATTTTAATCACTTAATTCTGTTGTGTGCTTTTATTTAAGTCCCCGCCACACAGGAGGAAGTGTCTGTATATTTAGTTTCTTTCTGTGTTTGTCAAAGGGAAATATTTAAAGCAGAAATCATATTGCATTTCAGCATTCACTTCTTGTATTTTTGTTTTAATCCAATCCGCAGATCAGATTGCAGCGAGGGCGATGACTTGATAGATTGGGTATTCAGGCTACATTGATAATGGCCCGTGGCTCGTTTGCAAGGCATGTAGGGGTGGCAGACATGCGTTATCGCAAGTCGTGAGAATATTTATAGGCTTATGTTGTGTATATATATTTTCCAGGATATTACTGAATACTGTAATGCCAGTCCAGACATGTGAACTATAAAGAGGACGGAGAGATTGCTGCAATCAGGCTGACTTTTCAAGTATAGTGCTAGATGTATGACTGTATTTTATGTAGTCTTATTTTAGAAACAGGGGATACTTTGATTTACGGATATTATACCTTTATAACAGGATACATTTTAGTTGTCAGAAGATTTTATAACTATTTATTTTTTTATTGACCATAAAACAAGGCAAGACTGCCCGTTAGTAAGCAAGACACTTCAAGTATGGGGTTTATAGAGCACTTTAGTTGGTATAAGTGTTGATGATTCTGAGTGGCGCAGTTGTTTATGGTTTAGCTGCCATTTAATGTAGTCATGGCAGAGCACTTATTGAGAGCGTGGAACAAAGTGGCACTTTGCTGTGAGATTCAGCAGTATAGACGAGGCCGCTGGCAGAGCAGATAGGTATGGGGGTGAGTCGTGTTGTATCACGAGGGCAGGACCTAAAAAGGATTTGTACTTAAAGGACATCCAATATCAAAAAAGATGTGTAAAGGCGCGTACACACGCTGGATTTATGTAAACTACGGGTCGTTGGACCCGCCCGTGGGGCAGCTGTTCTGCCGACAGTTTGCTATTGTGTACAGTCTGTGGGCAGGCTGATAAGGCTGGTTTTGACAGATCCGCCGAGCGTCTTAATGGAGTTCATACTTTTGTTACTAATGGCATCCTTTGGCAGGCTGTGTCCTCTGTTCCTCCCATCCGCCTCCTTTTCTATCCATTATAGCAGAGTTCCCCAACCCTGTCCTCAAGGCCCACCAACAGTACATGTTTTGCAGCAAACCACACACATGCACAGGTGGGGTAATTAGTGTCTCACCAGAGCTGATTGACTACCTCTGTGGATTTCCACAAAACATGCACTGTTGGTGGGCCTTGAGGACAGGGTTGGGGAACACTGCATTATAAGTCTCATTAATAGGCCTCAACTAGTACTAGTCAGGACCTTTGAACAGGATGTAATGGCCAGTTGCCTCTCCATAGCTGCGCTGTCCATGAGCTCTTGCTCATGAAAATTGGGAAGCTAATGCGCATTACTTCCTGTCCAAAGTTCCTGACTAGAACTAGTCCCAGCCTACTAATAAGACTTTTAACAGGGGCTTAAAAGCAGATAAAATGAGGTGGATGGGGGAGATGAAGGACACAACCTACTAAAAGATGCTATTACTAATAAAACCATATACTGCATTACACATCGTTTTGTTTGTTTATTTATTTATTTGTTTTTTTCCTGGTCTTGGATGCCCTTTTAAAATGCTTTCTATGACAAATAGCTTTCTGGACAACAATGGGTGCTTGGAGTCACATGGTGCTGTATAGCTTGCTACAGCTGCTATGAATGCCATCCTGAGAGACATTTGGCTCCATTTAAATCCAGAACTGATGTTGTGGAATGGATGTCGCAGGAGAGTGTTCACCAAGAAATGACGTGTTGGGAGACAAGTTCAGGAGGCCTCATGTGGCTGCATGGCCTAAATATAGCAGAGTTGACTTGTGGTTTGCTTGTTTCACTTGTCAGTAATTCTATCAAGTATTTGGAACATTCACATGGAAGAGATGGATGTCTGTGGTGAAGAGTTTGAGGGCTCCATTCTTTTTCCCTAGTTAAGGTTTTTGATAATTTAAATAAAATGTACAGCAATGTGTTGTGTTTTGAGACCATAATTACTGCATGGTGTGGGAAGGTATAAAGGACACCTCTGTGGTCTTTGCTACGGTGAACTTTTTACATTATTTTCAAGATGGTGTTTATAAAATGTATTCTGATGATAAAATCATTGATATAAAAAGACTGTTCTGTAACGCAGAGCTGTGCGGTTCCTCTGATGGTCCTTTTGTTTCCAGCTACAGCCATGGATGGAGACTACACAACTCATTTATAGTACTATGAGGGTGCCAGAGAGGAACTTTAGTGCTGCACAAACCCCTCAATGCAAGTAATAGTTGTGAGAGGATGGTGAACACAAGGGGATTGTTACAGAGATGCAAATAATTGTGAATTCATACAGGATTATGCAAATTTAGTTTGAAATCGACCAATCAAATTTCATTTCTGTAGGATTTGATTGGTGCAATTTCAAGCTGCATAGCTTTGCATAATCCTGCATCAACTTCGAATGATTCAAATGTGGTTTAATTGGCGCAGGTGTGCGGCGGGGATACAAAAGGTTATATACCCATAATTTTGCCATCCGCCCAGTGTTCTAAAAAGGTTGCATGCGTCCTATTGGTTGTGTTGCAAGCCTCACACCGACGCATATCCTCCTTCAAGCCGGAAGTGCGCTGGTGTGAGGCTTGCAACGCGACCATTAGGACACGTGCAAGCTCTTTAGAACGCAGGGCGGATATCAAAATTAACCTCTTGTATTCCCGCCGCACACCTGCGCCAATTAAACCTCATTTGAATCATGAGTGATTACTCGTGAGAGCATCCGGTAAGCATCCCTGATTAAGTCATGGTGGCTTGGAGGGGGAATAGTAATTAACGCCACCAGGACTTTTATAGGAGCAGGGTGAGACATTTTTTGTCTTTACCCTTTGCCCAAATTTACTGCTACCTTATTTAAATGCATGCAATTCAGATACTTCCAATGCCACAATGATCAGCAGGATTGCCAGGCAACTAGTATTCATTCAAATACATAAGTATGAAAGGTTCCAGTTGACGTCGTGTTAGGGGTCTAATGTGAACTAAACTTATTTTGATTGTGTAGAGCATTCTTCAATTATCCCCCACAGAGATAACTGTGACATTAGACTTTATCTACTTAGTAATCTTATTGAGGGTAACAGAAGTGTTAATAAATACAGTATATAGGGATGGTCAATGAGATGCAAAGTTCATACATGACTATGCAAATACATGCAGCTTGAAAATGATCCCATCAAATGTAATTCAATTGATCCATTTTCAAGCTGCAAACAAATTTGCATGCAAAATGTATTTACATCAACAATTTACATGTCGCTACCTGGTCTGTTATTAAAGAGAATCTGTAAGGAAAAAATTGCCCCTATTGGGTACTTACCGTAGGAGAGGGAAAGCCTCTGGTTCCTAATGATGCTTCCGCATCCTCTTCAGACTCGGGAGAGCTGTCAGCCCCTGAAAATCCACTGACAAGCTTGTTGGGGGATGAGCGGTGCAGATGCAGTAGGGGCTTCAGCTTGCAGCAATATTTACCAAGCCTCACTCCTGCGCAGTACAAGCTTCCCCTTGGGCTCTAGCAGAAATAGCCGTACCTGATCGGGTCAGTAGAGCGAACTCGATCGGACTCTATTTCCGCTGGAGCCTGAAGAGGAAACTTGTACTGCGGCTGCACAGGAGTGAGGCTTGGTAAATATTGCTGCCGGCTGTTCAGGGGCTGCCAGTGCTGGATCCCGAAGAAGATCCAGAAGCTTCCCCCTCCTGAGGTAAGTACCCCATAGGGGCATTTTTTTTTTCGCTTACAGATTCTTTTTAAAGGATACCTGTAACCACCCCTTGGAGAGAAAAAAAAGACTCACCTAAAAGGTAATGCTTTAGATCCCTTAGACCCTTCCCGGTTTTCTCTACATCCCCTCCTTGTAGGTTTGACTCAATCGTCGGAAGGCTTCTTCAACAATAAAGTACTTGAGCTTCCATACTGCACAATCGCAGACTTGTGTGTGCGCATTATGGAGTCACAAATCTTTGGAAATGCTAGGAGACCTAAGTACTTCACAGGTGATCCAAAGGTGCACCCGGCAGGGAATTTGAACAAGGGTGGTAGAACAAGGGGATGTAGAGAGGACTCAGAAGGCTCTGTGGGATCCAGATTCTTCCCTTCGCTTAGGCAAGTATCTAACCATTTTGTGGAAGTTTGTTACAGGCATCCTTTAATAGCAGAGCAATGCTGGTAGGGATAGTCAATGAGATGCAAATCGTTGATGCAGGATAATACAAAATTCTGCATGCACATACATGTAGCTTCAAAATTGATCAATCAAATTCCATTATTTAGATTCATTTTCAAGCTGCATAAGTTTGCATTCAAAATTTGCAAAGTCCTGCATAAACTAGGAAAGAGTTGCATCTTACTGACCATCCCTATATGCAGTATTGATTAAAACTTCCACAACTAAAGCAACCACAGTGATAGGCATCCATTGGCCATGTATACTAATGCAGAATAGTTCCAGCTGATATAATGCCGACTGTAAGCTTAGGACTGGGCCAATCAAAATGGATGAGAAGTGTTTGGTCCAATTTCATGCTGCTTACAAGCCAGAGTTATGAGCATCTCACTGACTACCCTATTCCATCACTGGCCATGCAGCATCCTCCATTCTAACATTAAAACTAATTCTTCCAGCCACTTGAGGGTGCTGTGAGTATACAAATTGATTAATAGAAAGGAGACAAAATGTCTCTGCTGTCTGAAATTTTTGTTTCATGGCTAAACAATCACTCAACCTCTTAAATAAGGATACATGTTTATCCTTTAAAATATAGAGCTGCTGCTGCTTGCATAGCAGCCGCCGGAGTTTGTGGAAACCAACATCCAACAGAGGATTAAAATGTTTGTGCATTCTGTGACTGTCTTGATTTTGCCTAATTTATGCATGTCTTGAAGTGACTTTCTGTGCCAGTTTTGAAATGTGTTTGGTTTTGTAAAATGAATTTTCGATCTGGACTACTTTTATGTGTACAGACTTGAAACACTGTTGTATTTGTATATGTTGACAATAAAGACGGTTGCTTCTTCAGCATGCAGCAGCTCCTGTGTTGGGACTTAATGTTCTGTTATAGCAAAGCACCCACTAAGTCAAAGACAGTCTAAAAATAGAGAATGTTTATTGTAAATCAGACATCACAGCAGTTTATGTACAATTCAAAGCACTGCCTGTAAGACTTAACAATAAATATCAGTCTAAAGGTAGCCACACACGATACAATAAAATTATCCAATTTTACAGCAAGTCGATAAAAAAAATATCCCATCTTTATTGACGGGTGTATCGGGAATGGTGGTTTTGCTGATAATTTTTTATGAAAATTGAATAGTGTGTGTGGTAGATTATTAATTAATATATACACCCAAGCTATTTTCTCTGAGTTTTGTTAATTGGGGAAAAATTGAACGTGTGTGGTCAGATTTTTGAAATGTTTATAATCAGTAAGAAAAATTAATTGTTCTTCTTAACGTGAAGCAGAGACGAAGCACCCTCATGTATTTAACATATATATCAGTGGGAACATTAGAGAAATTACCTACCATGCTCTCTGTTTCATCTTTCACTGCTTAAGCCTGCTTGTTAACAACCCTGATAAAATCCCTGACTGAGCATTGTCTGGCTTTGCTCAGGAATCTTTATAGCTGTGTCATTATAGCAGAGCCACAAGGGGGCAGGCTTGGGCTTGAGAAGACAGACTCTGCTATGATTCCTGAGCAAAGCCGGACTGAATGCTCAGTGGGGGATTTTATGAGGGCTGATAACAAGCAGGCTGAGCAGTGAAGGATGAAACAGAAAGGGTAGGTGTTTTCTGTAATGTTCCTACTGATATATATGGTAAAATACATGAGGGTACTTCGTCTCTGGTTCAATTTAAACAGATATTTAAAAAATTGTATGGTGTGTGGCCACCTTGGTGTCAGGTACACGATACAACTTTCAGACAGATTTACTGTCAGGCTAATTATTACAAACAGGTCCGATCTGATTTCTGATCAATTTTCCATTTACTTCTATGGAAAATCGATCGGAGAGTCTTTCAGAAAATTGTATCGTGTGTACCTAGCATTAGAAATGAAGCCATTGATTTCAGCTGCCCACTTGCTATCTCCCAAGATGCACTTTAGCCGCAGATTTGGGGGAAGCTGGAGGTAAATTGAGTTTGTCTGTAGCCATAGATACGCAAAGCCACCTCCAGCAGAAGAATCTGTCCCGGTATTTAGACTTGTTCATACATTAACTGGTATAGTCTTAAGCAACATTGTCATATTATGCAATTTTTCCACATGAGTCTTAGCACGGGGGGAGGGGGCTGACAGCATGCGGTGTAATAATTGTCAGTTACGCTAGATGCATGTGAACATTCACATAAAATGCAAAAATTGGCATATGGAAAAATGCATCCCAATTTCATATATGTGAAAACACAGCCTCAACACGACACACTTTCAATTATGATTGGCAAATCACTGACCAATTTTACCACATGAGGGTGAGCAGATATTGAATACTATGAGCAGGTTGTGTAGATAGAACCTCATCCTACATGGAGGTGCTGCTTTATATCCTCAATATAAAGCAGCATCTCTCTGTAACAAAACCGCATTTGTATGATTTCATTTTACGAGTATTCCTTCCCTGAGCAGAATCACGTGCGTCTCTCTGTAACGTGAGGTGTGAAGTCCAGCTCTTCTGAGGAGATTTTGCTGAGGTGCTTCTCAGTCAGCTCCTGTAAGTCTTCGCTAAGCTCGTACAACCTTCCTTTACCCTGCAACACAAAACCCCAGAAAATCACACACTGCCTTCATTACAACAAAAAGATCAGAACTTCTTTATGTTTAGCTCAGAGCTGCAGTTCTCAGCTTTCCACTGAATGAGGCCTCACTAGTAAGGTCACCTCTCTCCCATTCAGCAATTACTATACAGGCTCACAGTGAAAGCTGCATTCCCTGTAACTGCAGGAAAGCAGCGTCACATGTTATGCACGCATCGCATACAGTGAAATAAACAGTTCAATGAAAAGTATGGTTCAATGTACTGTTAATACCAGCATTATACAGCAAACGCACTGCATGCAGGGTGATAGGATGCCGCAGTGCGAACGTTGCATTGTTTTTGTATTGCAATGCGATGTCTATAATTACATTCCGACGCACAGCAATAGCCCACTGTGAACCTAGCTTGACTACAGGCTGTGACACATGCATCATTGACTGCTACTTGTCAGTTACATCTGACACTACGGATACAGTTTCTATGTGGGTTATCAATGGCCAGTGATACCCTGCTGCAGGAGTTTCCACAGTTACATACTAATCTAGGTTGAAAAAGAGTTGTGACTATCAAGTCCAACCTCCCAGACTGGATTATTGTATCACCTCTCAACATGGCTGTGCCATACAGGTGCTACCGGCTATAATCACAGAAATGTAAAAACATGAGATGTGGTGGTAACACAAGGAGGCTCCTATATGCAGTAACTGACTCTTTTACTGCACTGCTTAAAGAGAAACTCCGACCAAGAATTGAACTTTATCCCAATCAGTAGCTGATACCCACTTTTACATGAAAAATATAATGATTTTCACAAACAGACCATCAGGGGGCGCTGTATGACTGATTTTGTGCTGAAACCCCTCCCACAAGAGGCTCTGGTACCGTACGGTACTCTGGGCAAACTGCCACAATGTAACAATGACACACACAGGAAATGGCTGTTTATAGCTGTCTGTTAAAGCCAGAACAGCTACATAATCTGCCCACAGTAACAATGTCACCATGTAATACATGTCAGAATGTGAATCAGGGAGAGGAAAGATTTTACAATGAGCAAACTCTGACTAAATCATGTATACATAATTATTGTAAAAATTAAGCACCTTTTTATATTAAATTATTTTCACTGGAGTTCCTCTTTAAGCACCTTTTACACTTAATCAGTTGCTCTCAGTTAAAGGATACCCAACGTGACATGAGATAGACATGTGTATGTACAGTGCACACAAATAACTAGGCTGTGTTCCTTTTTTTTATTTCTCTGTCTGAAAGATTTTTTTTTTTATTTCTCTGTCTGATTTCCCAAAAAAACGAGTTGTTTTTTTTTCATTCGAGCAAGAAATCTGATCGGAATTCCCATTATTATGCGATAAGTTGATGGAGAATGGTGGATTTTTCTGATCAATTTTTATGAAAATTGAATGGTGTGTGGTAGATTGTCAATTTATTAATGCATACACCCAAGCAATTTTCTCAGTTTCCAATGATTTTTTTTAATCATAATTGAGGAAAAATTAAACATATGTGTGTGGTACATTGGTCAGATTTTTGAAGGGTTCCAAACAGTCAGAAAAATTGATTGCTATTCTTGAATTGAACAGATATTTAAAAAATTGTATGGTGTGTGGCCACCTTTGGACCCATCTATATATATTTGGGATGTCAATGAAATGCACATAATGCCAAGAAGATGCAAATGTTATTGTTATTTTAGGCTCATTTGTGTTGCTAGAAAATGGATCAGTTAAAGCAGGGGTGTCGCACTCAAATACAAAGTGGGCCAAAATTGAGCTCTGGGACCAAGGACTCTAATCTAAAAATTTGAGAGTGAATTTAAAACAGTGAAGGTAGCTAGCCACTAGTATACTTACAGAAACTGGACTAAATTACACACCCAGCATACACTGCAGGCAAAGAGAGGGAGGGGGAATTAGTGATTAAGCTGCAACGGTGGGCAGAGCTCCAGAAGCTAGGTTAGAGGTAGGTCTTCCCCAAGGGGGTACGTCACCGCCGTGGGGAAGTCTATTAGGTCATAATTTGTGCACTAATTATCACTGAAGCTAACACCCCCCCTTGGTCTATAGTGATGCAGGGTGTGTAATATAGTCCAGCTTCTGGAGCTCTGCCCACCGTTGCAGCTTAATCACTAATTCCCAGTCCCTCTCTTTGCCTGCAGTGTATGCTGGGTGTGTAATTTAGTCCAGTTTCTGGAGCTCTGCTCACCATTGCAGTTAAATCATTCAGGTATGAGGTTGTTTGAAAGCGCTGCCATGTCTCCCACTGTGCAAACTTAAATGTAAGTATACTAGTGGCTAGCTGCCTTCACTGTTTTAAATTCACTCTCAAATTTTTAGATTAGAGTTAGCACATAATTTTGCATCTGTTTTGCATTAGAGGCATGTATTCAGCCCTAGGGGGCTCTGCATTGCCGCTGATGGCTTACAATTCAGGTGCATCCTTGAGCGCTTATCATTTGTCTGTTTTGCTGTACATACCTTATTCCTGGGCACAGAATCCGACACTGGTGGGTTGAACGTCATCTCATTTATGCTGTAATCATTAAATAATTCAATGGCAGTCCTGCAAAACATGAAATGCCTATTAGGTAGCTGTATTATAGAACGGGAAGATGCAAGCGCCATCTACAGAGCTGTGCTACAATAATTCCACCACACACATGCAATGCAATGTAACACTTCATATGAGTTCTGCTCATAGTACTGCTGTACCCGATTAGGGAGGATGAATGAGATGCAAATACAGTCTAACAACATTCAAATTTCATGTAAATTATATGCAGCTTGACATTGGACCAATCAGAATAACTTCCTGCCAAATTTTATTGGTCCAATTTCAAGCTGCATATAATTTACATGAAATTTGACTGTCAGGAGAAATGATTTGCATCTCATTAATCACCCTTATATCTAATGAAGAATGCAACAGGTATGGAAAACGCAGGACAAATCAAACCTCTGAACAAAACCGTGCAAGACTGCCTTTAACCTCCCTGATTTTTTCCGGATTTTGGGGTCTGAAGGCGGTGCAATTTTTTCACATGCTTTAAGACCCTAATAATCATACCGCTAGATAGATCTGCAGCAGCCTTGCACATTACTCACCAGTAGCTCCCATGGATCCAGCTCGGGTTTTCTCTCTGAGCTGCAGATTTCTGGCCCAAGCCTGACTCGTGGGTTACTGCTAAGGAGGTTAAAGCAGATTTATTCATTGTCAGCACTTGTCCCGAGCCATGGTGGGTCTCCCAGTTTGGCCCAGTTCTCACCTCATGTAACCTCAATGGTGCAGAGCCTACAATGGTATGCCTGCACTTTTACAACCAGATAAGCGGCAGTTCAGAGTACTGACCATCACTGTAATGATTTTCTTTTTTTTGTAAAAGGACACCTGAAATAAGAGCGATATGGAGGCTGGCAGCCATATTTAATCCAGTCAGACGTCATCAGAAACGCCTGATCTGCTGAATGCTTGTTCAGGGTCTATGGCTAAAGTATTGGAGGCAGAGGGTCAGCAGGACAGCCAGGCAACTGGTATTGTTTAAAAGAAAATAAATATAGTAGACTCCAGATCACTCTCACTTCAAGTGTACTTTAAACAATCAGGTATCAAAGTAAGGGATGGTGCACAATACAGGAGTTTAAGCGCTGGAGATTTTAAAAGCTATGCAATGCTATGGGGGATTTTTACAAAATCACCTTGCTCCAGTGTGCAAAGACACATAGGATACCATTAGCAGGAGCTTTTCAAATCACAAAGCACTCTGAAAAGCTCTTCTGGTGTGCACCGGCCCTGATTCAGCCAATGTCAGCACAGCGCTTTGGGCGCCACCATAGGCCATAATGAGAATTACGGCTAATTGGCTCAGTGGCTAATTTTGGCGCCGAAATGACCAATTCCCTTCAGTTAGAACAACTTAGAAAGGGAAAAAGCATTACAGGACAACTGAAGTGAGAGGTATATGGAGGCTGCCATATTTATTTCCAGTTTCCTGGCAGTCCTGCTGATCTATTTAGCTGCAGTAGTGTCTGAATAACACCAGAAACAAGCATGAAGCTAATCTTGCCAGATCTGACAATATTGTCAGAAACAGATGATCTGCTCCATGCTCAGGGTCTATGGCTAAACGTATTAGAGGCAGAGGATC
Source organism: Hyperolius riggenbachi (assembly GCF_040937935.1). Taxonomy (NCBI): domain Eukaryota; kingdom Metazoa; phylum Chordata; class Amphibia; order Anura; family Hyperoliidae; genus Hyperolius; species Hyperolius riggenbachi. The sequence continues at coordinate 72,774,958 of NC_090655.1, forward strand.
AGGAGGACAGCCAGGCAACTGGTATTGCTTAAAAGGAAAAATATATGGCAGCCTCCATATCCCTCACTACAGTTGTCCTTTAATGCCACCCAGAAGTTTGCCTGCAGCAGGATGAGCTGTCTTTCAGCTGGACTCTGTGCCTAAATTTGGCCACGGTCATTTCAAATGTACACGTCCAGTTACCCTCTCCTGTGGCTACATATTAGGGGAAGGGATGTCCGCTCTTATAGTGACACGGAACACCTTCCTTGCCCTGGAACTGGCATGTAAACGGTGTGAGATACAATGGCAGCCCTGCTCAGACAGGTATTTAGCTAAATGACAAATCTGCTTTAAGTTCTAAAAGAAACTGTTAAACACAGATTCCGAAGCCACTACATTAAGTGAACAGTGTACCAGATGGCACTTCCTTGAGAGCGCCCAGCTGGCAGAAACACACACCTATTACACACCATATGCCACGCACAGTACACTTTACAGTATCGATACGGGTGAGGCCGAAAACACTTAGCGAAGGTAAAAAAAAATACTAAGCAGAGGGTTCACTGAAGAGAATAGTGCTGGAAAAAGGTTATTAGAGAGGTCACTGCACTGTGTACAAAAAATAAGTACCCTGTTCATTCTGTGTTAGCCTACCGTAATACTAACTTTCAGAAGTAGTATTTAATGGATTTCTATATACTCCATATTCACACCCTGCTAATCTATCATATTCAGGCACCATTCAGATCTTGTGCAGCTACAGAATCAGTTTTGGTTCATTAGTAGGAATGGTCAGTTAGATGCAAATAGCTGATGGATAATGCAAAGGTTGTATGCAAATATATGCAGCTGGATAATGGACCAATTGAATGAATTTAAGGTGGGATTTGATTAGTCCATTTTCAAGCAACCCAAATTTGCATATGCATGCATCATCTCAGAGTTATTTGCATCTCATTGACTATACCGGTCATTTGAAGCAGCCGGCCATACACTCACACAAGGCAGTAAAGCGTTGCAGCTCACTATAGCAGGCCTCAGGCTTCTGCCAGAGAGATGACACAAACATGAACGCCTGGTCAGTGACTTTACTGGGGCCTACAGCGGAATAAGGGATGGGGACTGGGAGGATGGAGAGAGAAATAACAGAGTTCAAGGGGTTGGAGGAAGCCCCAGGTAAGTGTAAATCCTTTTATTATAAATGTCTCAGGTTTCCATTAAGATGTGGTTGAATGTAGATTCAGTACACAATACCTGAGAAACACATGATGCAGCATTTGTGAGGACTTCAGTGACAACCAGAAATCTTACCTGCGGCTGTAGGAGGCCCCGAGAGCTGCGGAACCTTCTGATGGAGCCCCGGCACAAAGGTGAGCTGCAAATATCCGAACTACAGGATGGAAATGTCTCTACAGGAAGAAAATATTCCCATTACTTGTCACTTCTCAAACACATTGCCTGAGATGCCAGAAGACATCATCCATATCCTAAACCTCAGCGCACATCAGTGGTAACACAACGCTCCCAGATCTGGATAAACACATCATTCACACATCATAAAGCTTCTTTATCGGTAGTTTTATCAGAACACATCTGCAGTTCAGTCTAAAACTGGAGGACAAGGGAGATAAAAACTGACTTCTTAGTAATGATTTCAGATATTGTACTAATGAATCTTAGCGGGGTCACAGCTTTCACACAAGCACTGACAGCTCCACATACCAGCTCATTTTCTGTGCAGAGAAAAGCTCTGCTGCAGCACAAAACCAGTGTGATGTATAAACACACAGGCAGGGAAACTGATTCTTTAGACTGTACTAGTGTTTCCCCGAAAATAAGACAGTGTGTTGTATTAATTTTTGCACCAAAAGATGCGCTAGGACTTATTTTCAGTGGATGTCTTATATTTCTATGAACACCCAAGTCCTTGTGCTGTGTGTCCTCCTGCCCCCCCCCCCCCCCACCTCTAGTTTGCCCCTGTGTCCCCCTTGTACCATTAATGTCCTTCTGGTGTCCCCCCTCTGTCCCAGTGTCCTCAGATATCCCCCTGCATACTCCTCTTACCCCTAAGCTTCATGCCGCTGTGTGCCCGAGCTTCAGCCTCTGGGGATTGCTCGCTGAGTAATAACACAATTTGTCATACTTCTTACTGCCGCTAGAGCTTACTAGTTCCAGTTAGGGCTTACTTTCAGGTGATGTCTTAATTTTGGGGAAACCGTGTTTATATACATTTACTCACTGTAGCCATACACTGTACAATTATTTTGCCAATTAGACATTCGGCCAGCTAAAATATTATAATAGATAGTATCAATTGCAAATGTATAAATCCACTTCAAAATTACTAAGGGCTTAAATCGATCGATCTGCAATGCTGGTCTTTAGTCTGTCAGAATATACTCAATCATATCAATTGTAAAGAAAATTAAGTGATAATTGATTGCTTTAGGCAATCAATTAACTGGGTAATCAGGAATGTCTGTTCTAATATTCTGACCACGTGATAGGGCTCTTTTCCAGTAGAAAATGCAATCGCATTGCGATGTGAGGGCGTTTTTCTTCCTAATTTCCATTACTGCGATTACTAGATACTAGATGTATACTAGATTATATTATACAAGAGATAGGTACTATACTCAGTATAGGAGCTTGATTGCACCCAAAACGCAGGATTACGACTGCACTAGGAGAAAATCGAGTCACAAATGGACTGCACTGATGGAAATGGTCTCAATTTCCATTGACTTAACTGTACTCTGCATTTTGCGATTAGTTTAGCAATCAGAATCGTATCGCAAAACACAACATAGTGAAAAAGAGCCATACAATGTATCTGATTGGGCCTGATTTAGGCTAAGCCCACTCTACACAATTCAGTGCCACAGAACGTAAAACATATTCCCATGGCTGCTGCATCGAAAAGGTCATGAGAGCAATGCTACTATGCCTTCTTATCCAGTGTACGATAAAGGCAGCACTATTGTGAGTTTGAGTTCAGCCATCACAACGAACATTGCTCACTGATCAGAAGTCGATGCTGGCTCGTGTACTCAGTCAGTGAGATGTTAATTTTTCCGGCTTGCATGCAATGTAATTTTGACAATCCAAATCTGCAGGAAGTGCATTGGATTGTCTTAGTTTTTGAAGCAACATACTCATATGCTCTACATGCCAGCTGGAATAGTCATTGATTAGCTCTACTCACGTGTATAAGCCCTGAAAGCCCACTGATTGCAACATACTGTGTTCACTGTAAAGGACTGCAGCCCCACCCACCGCTTACACTGTGTATGGACATGCTCAGAGTCACATGACCCCTTGGCTCTTCTCACCTCCAGGTACAGACTTCTGCAAGGTTCTCCCTGTCCATAGCTGCAAAACATCTCCAGCAACCCCACACCCTCCTACCCAACTACACCTTCTCCCCAATAATCTGCAGTTTACGTGAGGGGATATGCATACGTTCATGCCTACCTCCTTCCTACCAGCTAGAGTAGTACAATGTAGCTGCTATAGGAGTGGCTACACTGAGGTCACCAATACAAAACCCTTCTGGAACCTGCAACTGTAATATGACAGAGGATAAGAAGTTACCTGCAAGCAGTGCAGCTCCCACAGTGCAGTGTTCTGCGCACTACAGTGTTCCGGCTCTTCAAGCTCTGGGAGATAAAGTCCACTGCCCTGAGACTCATTGTCCAGGAGAATGTCGGTCTTCGGAAATGTCTGAAAATACAAGCATCAAGTTTAGGTAGGGGAGGTGGTGCAAACCATAGGGTGTGGCCCATTAGTTCGACTGAGATTTTTCTGCCATTCCCGATTGATCCATGCAACCAATTTTGGATGGAAATCGATCAAAAGGTTGTTCGGGCAGCCAAGTTGTGGCACCAATTCTCTTACGATTTGATAAAGATATCAAATCAGAAGGTCAATTGTGCCCCAATATTGTATGGGCACTATAACTGAAATTACAGGAGATCGCTATTTACACCTTTTACTTGCAACAATTGGGGGGGGGGGGGGGGGGGGGGGGGGTATTTTTTTCTGCAAGTTATTTAAAAGAAAAAACAAAGTGATGCAGGAGTAGCGAGGATGCTGGCTGGCAGGGAGAAGTACTGTATATTTTTGGACTATAAGACTCAGTTTTCCTCCCCCAAAAGTGGGGGAAAAAAGTCACTGCGTCTTATAGTCCAAATGCAGGGAAATCCTGACTTTTGAATGCCTGCCAATACCAACCTCCAACTGGCTGCAATGTCGGGGACTTCCTGTACTGAGCTCATGCAGAGGACGACACGGGGACAAAAGAAGAACACGGGGAAACAAAGGGTCACAGAGGGGGACAGAGGAGGACATATGGAGACACCAGAGGTACAAGGGGGCATAATCCACAAGATGCCCCTACAACATGGACACACCAGGTCTAGAATATTTTTTTTCCTCCTTTTTCATCCTCTAAACCTAGGTGCATCTTATGGTCAGGAGTGTCTTATAGTCCGAAAAATACGGTATTACACGTAGAGCAGGTCTTCAAGTGGTTACAATGCAATAATTATGTTTATTGCTGAGTCCCTGAGATTTGGGGCTCTACAGAGATCTGAGGTGTGTGTTGGACCTGCGCTGGCAACATATTACACAGCTTCTCAGTACAAACTGATCTGCAACCCAACCCCCCCCCCCACGAAGGGAAACAAGGCTGAGCTAGACGAAAATAGGTCTCATCATTCACTTGCATGTGAAACATAATTTTAGAAGTTTCCATCGAACCCATTGGGAACGTGTGAAGATACTGGAACTTTTGAATCATACGCATGTTCCTAAAGCATAAGTCTGAAGGTCCAGTCTTGAAGAGGACATAAAACTTCTGAGTGAGTCCACCCATCCAATCTTGCTCTGCCAATTTTACCACCTCCATGTAGTGCGACGGCCAACATACTTTGAATACTCTGAACAGATTGTGTAGGTAAGCTCTTATAGTCCTTGAAAGTGGTAAACTTGGCCAATCAAAAATGGAGTGTGTGTACCAGGCTTACTCCTTTTCGACACCTTGATTAATATGATGTGGCTGCCTGGTATCAAACTGACACCCCAATCTAACAGTGAGACGCAAAGCGGAATGACCGATTTATAGGTGTATGAAACCTGTAACTGGGCAGAAATAAGTTTTGCTATTAATCCATGCAATACATAAATCTAAAGTGGAATTTGTCAGTAAAATACATAAAAAACTGGTCACAAGACAAGTGTGCAGGTCCACAGCTTTGGGGGAAGCCAGTTGTGCTGCTATATTCTATTCACTTACTTGCAGAAGGACTCTGTTGGTGGACAGGATGCCGATGCTGGAATTGGGCAGTACATGCAGCGCTAATGTAGAAAGTCTCTTAATAAAAGCCAGGGCTCTCTGATAGGACACTTGCTTCCTGCGCTTGGTCAGCATGACTTCCAGACACTGGAGAGCAATGAGTGTATCATCATTCGTAGAACCTGCAAACAAATAAACCCATCAAGTCATACAAAACACTAAAGTGCGACAAACTTCTTAACCACTTGAGCCCCAGAGTTTTATACCCCTCTAGTGATCGGGCCAAAAAAGCCATTTTTAGGAGGAGGAGGATAAATACAGTTGTTTATCTCATCAGTTTATTTTCACACCAGGTTCACTTTAAAGGAAGGACTAGAAGCAAAGTAACTGGCAAGGAAGAGCAACACCGGCAGTGAGACCTCAAGGGCAGCTGTACTCTGAATTCCAGAGAGGATAAGTTGCTGGCTGACCGGTGAGATGAGACCACAGTAACAGTGGGACCATAAGCTCCAACGTACAACCTGCAAGTTGACCTGAATATCAACAGCAGTGAAACCTAACAAATGTGGCGGGATTTTCACTCTGCCCAAGCTTATATAACTTTTGGTTGGATTTGCAGTTTCGTTCCACAAAATGTCTAAGTAGAGGCTAGCGTTACATTTACAGAGCAGACCTGGCAGCTCTGCATCCTGTGCAATCATTTACCAAGCAGCAGCTCAGAGCAATGCCATGCAATGTGGATTTATACCAGCTCCTCTCCAACCTGCATGTATCCAGCGGCAGATCCTAATCTCTTTCCACAATACGCCGCGGTGTGAGGTCTCCCCCACAATTAATGGTGTTATGTGTGGCATTCGATATATGCCAGAGCTTGTTCTACACAGTGCAATTTATGTGCAGGGTTTTATCCCAAGGCACACTATGCGTTCCACTTATGAAACATTATAAAGTGCTGTACAATAAAAAGGGGTGCATATTACAAACTTCCATAGCAAACTCTGCCTGTAGAGCTTAAAGTGGACCTGAACTCTTGCACAGGAAAGCATTAAAACAGAGAGAAATACACCCTGTATGTACTTAGAGAGTTTAGCCTGTCTAATTCCCCCTCATTTGTGTCTAATCACAAGTTGTAATTTGATCTCTCAGCTGTGTCAGCTGACTGCCATGGCAGATAAGCTCATTTGAAAACACGGGATGTTAATATGTCTGCTTCCATGAAAGCAGGAAGTAGACACACTGCAGATTTATTGCAGGGTTTGCATCAGCTGTAACAAAGAAATGTTTTTCTTTAAAGAGAATCTGTACTCTAATATTCTTACTATAAAAAGCATACCATTCTATTCATTATTTTCTCCTGTGCCCCTCTGTGCTGTTTCTGCCACTCTCTGCTGCAATCCTGGCTTGTAATTAACAGTTTTAGGGCCCTTTTCCACCAGCGCTGGCTGAATCGCAAAAACGCAAACCGCTAGCGATTTTACAATCGCTACGGTTTGCTTTTTAACATAGGAATCGCGGTAGGTCATTTCCACTACCGCGATTCGCTTTCGACGGGAACGCGAACGCGCGACGGAGCGATATTTGCCGCGATTTTGCTATGCAGTGCATAGCATAGCAAAATCGCGGCCGCGAACGTCGGGGAATCGCCGGTTTTGCGATTCAGCAATCGCTAGCGTTCAGCGTGAACGCTAGCGACTGCAGGTGGAAAAGGGCCCTTAGGCAGTGTTTACAAACAAACTAACCAGCTTCTAATAGGCTCAGCTAAGCATAGTGTGTGAGTCATTCAGAGTGTGCAGGGGGCCTGCAGAGGGTGTGTATCGCTTCTACCAATCACAAGCAGCCCTGCACATTCCACACAATCAAGCCTTAGCCCGACAAACAGGACAGAGGAAAGATACATTGATTTATTACAGAGCAGATTAGAACAGGCATAGGAACTTATAGGATAGAAGAACTAAGGCTGAAAAATTTGTTACAGAGTCTCTTTAAAGGTTATTATGCTGTTGCATATCTTTTAGAGCTGAGATTAACTTCTGAGTTCAGGTCCACTTTAAAAAAAAAATATCTCAGAAATAAATCCTATACAATTGTAATCCTAATACCCTTTCATATTTAGTACACCATGGCACTACAACTATGTGATTTTTGACTTTACATAAACTTCCTATAACCCCCTTTGCTGCAACTTTAAAGAGTATTTGCAGCGCAATGTAACAGGATAAACATGAGTAGGAAAGGCCCAATCCTATTTAGAACTCGGCAGGTTTTTTATTTTTCTATTTTTACTGCTAGGGTTAAGAATCCAGGACTGTCAGTTATAACTGAACAGACAACTGATGTGCAGTGTCATTTAGGATCCTTTTTACACTAAATCAGTTGCTGTCAATTATAACTGATGTACAAGGTAACGTCCATGTTTCCCTATGGCCTCTTTCATACTGTACACTGAAAAAGTAATGCGGTTAAACTGATCAGTTGTTCTATAGCAGTGCGCTGTGAAATATCTTTCAGTTAAAAAACATGTTATTTGAATGGGCTTATAGGGAAATAAGGACATGACCTTCACCTGGGCTGCACATCAGTTGTCCATTCAGTTATAACTGACAGCAACCGATTCAGTGTAAACCTGCCCTAACTCTCACTGATAACTATAGGTAATTTGTGTTGTAAAACTCTTTGTTGTTGAGAAAAGTACAGGAAGCAGACAAACCGGTTCAATGGTTCAAGATTTCTTTGTATGGGAGATAAATAGCACACACAGAAAACCTACCCTTGTGTAGCGGAGACCGTCACGATTTTAGCCTTTAAATACAAAACAACACTATGGGATTCCAGAAAAGTCCTATGTAGGATTTGGACTATAGATATAATAGTTCATCTCATTGTGATATTATGCACTGTGAGCTGATTAGGCTCCTCTGTGTTTTAAAGTGCAGTCAGCCTAGCACTGGAAGCTCGGTACTGCTGGGGTAAAGTCATGGACTCAGTAGTGTAACTCCACCTGGTTCCTTTTAGCAGACTGGGGGCGGGGTGGCCCAAGCTATACTGTTAAAGGGAACCTAAAGTGACATGTGACATGATGAGATAGACAGGTGTATGTACATTGGCATGCATACAAATTCCTATGCTGTGCTCCTTTTCTTCTTTCCTTGTCTAAAAGGGTTAATATTCAGCTACGTAACAATGTTTTTCTCTGGCTAGACCAGGCATGGGCAAACTCGGCCCTCCAGCTGTTACGAAACTACAAGTCCCACAATGAATTTGTCTTTATGAGTCATGACTGTGGCTGTCAGACTCCTGCAATGCATTGTGGGACTTGTAGTTCCTTAACAGCTGGAGGGCCAAGTTTGCCCATGCCTGGGCTAGACGGACCATAGCATCCCACACTGATAAGGAATTACAGCCATAAAACACTTAAATGGCAGTGAACGGTGCTTCTGAAAGCAGGGGATAGATAAAACAGGTCAATAGATCATATACTTGAGCTCTCTGAGGCTCTGCTCCCACTTCAGCGGAGAATGGTCATTTTGATGACCTCTGATGCGAAAGTGTACAGGAGGAGACGGGACGCGGATGTGCGAGAATCGGCAGTATGCTGCAGATTCTCGGATCAATCTGCACAACCAGCACACAATGGAAACTATTCCATTGCCGTGCATTGGTTTCAGTTCGGCTGCAGTGCAATGTATCTATGTAGCCGTGTGGCACCGTGTACTGTAGAAACGGGCCCTTACTTTGACATCTAACTGTTAAACAGTAACCAGCACAACTGTCATTTTCATCTTTACTATTTACCTGCATCAGTGTATTACTTCAGCTAACATCTGGAAATATGCCTGAAGAAGGGGACTAGATCCCAGAAAGCGTGCATCATTTAACTTTACCAGTTAACCATTAAAATGTATTACTTTTAGAAGACTTTTTTTACCTACTTAATTTGGAGATGGGCACGGCATATGGGCCTGTTGTATGGGCTGGGCTACCAGCAGGCCTGGATTTACATCACAGGAGCCTATAGGCACAGATGTCCTGGCACCCAAGACTCCGCCCTCCATGAACCTACAAACACCCACGGAACCGCACAGCAAGTGTGCTAAATGGCCCAGCTGTTGCTTCTCCCTTACCTCCCTTTCCTGTCACAGGTAGGTACATTAGGCAATCCTCAGTATTAAGTAGCTAGAGGTGACCTTGACTGAAAGGAGATCCGGTCAGTGGAATGCAAAGACCCGGCTGAGTAAGCTGTCATTTACACTCCGCTCTGGACTCTGCATACGTAAGGCAGCAGGGAGGCACTTGAGGAGGGGAGTGAGACGCCTTTTCATCATCAGGCGCCTGTAGGCATGTGCCTACCGGGCCTTATTGTAAATCTGGCCCTGGCTACCAGCGTCACATCACTGCCTAGGCAAAATGACACATTTTGGGCAGGTAAAACCATTCCAATATTTCATCTGAGTATTCAGCTGTTTGCCTGAAGTTCAATTTTAAGGTGTTGCACATAATAAGTAATGAGGTTTCCAGCTTAATTCGCTGGGGAAATTAAACAGGGATTCTGGCTGCTACAGCCGGCAGCTTCATTTCAGCTACAGTTTGCTTTGCTTCACCTCAACAGTCAGTCCCAGAAAGAATAAAAATTAGGATTTTTTTTTTGTTTTAATTTCCAATCTGAAAAGTATGAGAAATACAATGATTGTTTAACAATGTTACACAAGTATTCCCCCTTCAATGAGATCTGCTAATCAAGTATCTAACAGACCGAATATTCACATTAATAAGGGAAATAATGGCAAGCTGCAAGGAGGAACAACATGCAGCCAATCAAATCTCCATAGCTCAGTTAAGCTAATTAAAGCCTTGTTCTAATTGCCTGGCACATTTTTCTGTAGTCTTGCAATTTTCACGGATATTAAAATACTACTTCAGTCTCATTTTTTTTTAAAACATATTTTGTGGAACATATAGAATGCAAGTACCCAAATGTTCCATATTGCACATAAACATTGTTTTTATTACCTGGCTGGGTTTGCAGTGCTGACTTAAGGTGCGTACACACATGCGACTATAGTAGTTTGAAACGATCGTTCCCCGATCGTTTCAAACGACGACCGTTTAAAAAAAAGCAGCCAACGACCATGAAGTCTAACGACGGACAAGCTAGATCGTTAAAAACGAACAATCTAGCTTGGCGGATTTTTTACAACGACGATCGTTTGTAAAAGTAGTACATCGTTGGAAAACGGTCATTCGTACTAGGCTTGACATGCGCATTTCGTTATATATCTCCATAGAACCTTTCATTTTTATGCGCAAGCGCAATAGTTGCTTTACGTGATGTAATGTTCGTTCTAACGATCAGATCGTTATACACCTTTAAAAACGAACATTACTTAGGTCGTTCTTTCGTCAATTAAAAGTTTGTTCGTCGTTCACAACGAACGATCGTTGTCGCATGTGTGTACGTAGCTTTACTGTGCCAATGTCAGATGTCTGTCTGAGAGAGGAGCTAGTCTGGGAGGGGTTTAAATTCATCCAGCTCATCAACAACCACATGAGATAGTCAGAGAAGATGTGGGAGGGGAATTCAACCGGCTTAGGCAGCCAAGTGCCCCCAGTATAGATGGCCAGGTAGAGGTGCACACAGTATCAATAGCCAAGTAGAGGTACACACAGTATCAATAGCCAGGTATAGGTGCCCCCAGTATAGGTTGCCAGGTATAGGTGCCCCCAGTATAGGTTGCCAGGTATAGGTGCCCCCAGTATAGGTTGCCAGGTATAGGTGCCCCCAGTATAGGTTGCCAGGTATAGGTGCCCCCAGTATAGGTTGCCAGGTATAGGTGCCCCCAGTATAGGTTGCCAGGTATAGGTGCCCCAGTACAGGTTGCCAGGTATAGGTGCCCCAGTACAGGTTGCCAGGTATAGGTGCCCCCAGTATAGGTTGCCAGGTATAGGTGCCCCCACAGTACAGATTGCCAGGTATAGGTGCCCACAGTACAGGTTGCCAGGTATAGGTGCCCCCAGTACAGATTGCCAGGTATAGGTGCCCCCAGTACAGATTGCCAGGTATAGGTGCCCCCAGTACAGGCTGCCAGGTATAGGTGCCCCCAGTACAGGCTGCCAGGTATAGGTGCCCCCAGTACAGGTTGCCAGGTATAGGTGCCCCCAGTACAGGTTGCCAGGTATAGGTGCCCCCAGTACAGGTTGCTAGGTATAGGTGCCCCCTAATATAAGTAGCCAGGTATAGGTGCCCCCAGTATAGGTTGCCAGGTATATGTGCACCCAGTATAGGTTGCCAGGTATAGGTGCCCCCCTAATATAAGTATCCAGGTATAGGTGCCCCCCTAATATAAGTAGTCAGCTATAGGTGCCCCTGGCACAGATAGCCAGGTATAGGTGCCCCCAATATAAGTTGTCAGCTATAGGTGCCCCCGGTATACTTTGTTCTGGAACAAAGACTTATTTCCTCTTGTAGAGGCTTTTTAAATGTGTTGCCAAGATTGGTCCCCAAGTAAGGAACAGGAAATCTGAGATACTGGAAGCCAAAACATCTCGGTAAAGTCTGGCTGTTCCTGTACTGTATCACACAACATTGCTTCAGACTGGTCTACATTAAGGCCCGGTTTCCACTGTGCTAGCCTGCGATATGTGATGACAGCACTTGCTGTGATGCGAACTTGCATCGGAATCCCTCTGGCTGTGCCAGGCGCGGCTACGAGAATCAGATGTGTGGCGTGATTTTATGCTGCCGTATTTGAATTAGGATGCAGCACATTGACTTCAATAGGCTGCAAAAACTGCATCCGAATTTGCGTGCAAGGAATTGGTCGGGAATTGCAGCAGTGGAAACGTAGACTTGAGTTCAAGTTCTGAAATCCTGCTGAAGGTTTCTGAGCATTGCAAGTCGATTTGGTTCAGTGATATATTGTGGTTAGTTAATGTAAATCTGAAGGACATTGCTGCATTGGATTGGTCCATTTCCAAGCAGCATAAACCTGCATAACAGGATTACAGTATTAGGTCCTGTAGCAGTGACTGGATAGTGCACTGGTTGAGGGCTCTGCCTCTGACACACCTAAAGGAACCTGGGGAGAACTCTGTCCTCAACCGGTGACTGTTCAAACCGTCTTTGACCAGAGAGTCAGACCAGGAGCCCCCCGACTCTAAGGGGTGAGCAATCTAAGCAAAGAGAGAGGACTGAACTTCACCTGGATTTTTAGGCAGCTGTGCTGCTTTATTCCATTTAAAGGCCAGAGTTTGCTATAAAGCTGCATAGCTGTGGAAAAATCCAGGTGGAGCCCCAGGCTGGATAGTGCACTGGTGCTGCCTCTGACACAGGAGACCAGGGTACGAATCTCAGATCTTCCTGTTCAGCAAGCCAGCACCTATTCAGTAAGGAGATCTTGTGCAAGACTCCCAAATACTGCTACCGCCTATAGAGCGCACCCTGTTCTGAGTCTTGTCTTGTTGGCCATCCCTAATCATCAGTAGGTTTCTGGTATGTGATACTGCCCTGCAAAGTACAGAGCTGCCCGTCTTCAGAAGCTCTCGGGACGTGCGTTTCCGACGCCTCCTGGGGCAGCAAGTTTATAGGGGGGGGGGGGGGGGGGGTGACGGTGATGGGATGAGGGAAAGAGAAGTAAAGGAGGGGGACATTAGACACCAGGGAAACTTCATAAGTAAGGTTGGCCCATGACTTGGCTCCAGTGTTTCATTTTGTATTTGAGTTTGACGCTCCCGCACTAGAGGCTCTCTCCAGAGGCTTCCCTGATCATCCGCTGTCGGCCGTGACCCATCTTCATTTTGCAGCCAGGCTCCCCTCCGTATAAGAGCACAGCCGCACTGCGCTGGCACCAATAAGCTTATTCCTGCGCAGCGGCACGGAGCTGCTCATGCACGAATAAAAAAGCCATGCCCAGGGAAACACGGTGCTACTGCGCAGGCCATATTGGCATGTACAAGTGCGGTCACAAGCAATTGTTGACTTTAATGTCAAAGGTTATTAAAGTGAACCTCCAGACAAAATCTACTCAGCAGCACTGAAAAGGCTTGGTGGTTCTTTAACAGTTTCACAGCATCAGAACGTTTTTCTTATCCAAGCCTAATTTTTAACTGCACAGAATAAAACTGCCCAGGCATTTTTCCCTTGATGCTGTGCAAAGCATGATGGGATTTCTGACGTGGTTGTTCTCCTGCTGTTTTGGCGCAATTTTTTTTATTTTGAATTTGAGATTGGAAGCCCAGCGAGCGCAGCTGGGAGGGATGATCAGGATACAGGACAGTTGGAACTGTGTCTCATGCTTCCTGTCACCTCCTTTCAACCAAAAAGATGGCTGCCCCCATGAAATCACAAACATTTGCCTGTTCTTTTCAAACAGGGTGGGTAAGAGATTATTTTATCTATTTTAATTAATATAACTAATGTAACTTAATGACAGTAGGTTTGTTTAGGCTGAAGTTCCCCTTTAATGGCGCGTACACACGCCGTATTGTTACAAACGACGGGCCTTATCAGTCTGCCGACAGCCTGTACTCACGTACTACTGTCGGCAGAACGACCGCCCCGCGGGTGGGTCTGACGGACCAGTAGTTTGTAACAATACGGCGTGTGTACGCGCCTTAAAGAGACTCTCTAACAACATTTTCAGCCTTATTTCTTCTATCCTATAAGTTCCTATACCTTTTCTAATGTGGTCTGTCTTACTGCAGCCTTTCCTAGTTGCACAGTGGCTGTATGTTATATAATCTAATCTTCTTTCCTCTGACGGCTTTGTCGGGCTCAGGCACTCAGGCAGGAATGTGCTGCTCTGTTTTGATAGGATAGAAGATATACACACCCTCTCCACGCCCCCTGCAGGCTCTGTGTGAGTCCCAGACTGAGCTCCTCTTAGCCTATCACACTCTGGTTAGCAGCCATGTCTTTTGTTTGTAAACACTTCCTAAAACTGGCAATTACAAGCCAGGATCGCAGCAGGGAGTGGCAGAAACAGCACAGAGGGGCCCAGGAGAACATAATGAATAGAATGGTATGCTTTTTATTGTAAGAATTTTAGAGTACAAATTATCTTTAAGAGGGTCCAAACGCAGAGCAGGAGGAGTGCAAGGAGAAGTGGTAAGCCTTGAAACTTGCACTGGGGCCCATTGCTCCTCCACTGGCTGTGTAGTTCCAAAACTAGTGCTGGACAGGGTTAAAACCAGGCAAAATTATTAAACCACCTAATTCACCTGTCACTGCACTTCTTGGGGAACATTAGCTTGCCTGGAATTTAGAGATAAAGACTAGTTTGTTTGTACTTAAAAGAGAATCTGTATTGTTAAAATCGCACAAAAGTAAACATACCAGTGCGTTAGGGGACATCTCCTATTACCCTTTGTCACAATTTCGCCGCTCCTCACCGCATTAAAAGTGGTTAAAAACAGTTTTAAAAAGTTTATTTATAAACAAACAAAATGGCCACCAAAACAGGAAGTAGGTTGATGTACAGTATGTCCACACATAGAAAATACATCCATACACAAGCAGGCTGTATACACCCTTCCTTTTGAATCTCAAGAGATCATTTGTGTGTTTATTTCCCCCTGCAGTTCTCATGCACTGAAGTTTCAGGCTGCTCTTTTCTTCCTGCAAACAGCTTTGCCCTTGTCTGAATTTCCTCAGTATGTGAAAGCCCAGCCAGCTCAGAGGATGATTTATCCAGCTTGTAAAAGATAAGAGAGAAGAGAGAAGCTGCTCTAATCTGAATAACACACAGGCAGTGTGCATAGAGGGGCCTGGAAGGGGGAGTTCATAGCAGAACCACAACACTGAAGAACTTGGCAGCCTTTCAGACACAGGCCTGACAAGTCTGACAGGGGAAAGATACATTGATTTATTACAGAGACTTTGATAGTAGAAAGTGCTGCAGTAAGCTAGAACACATTAGAATAGCTTTTGGAACTTGTAGGATGATAAAAAACAGGATGCAATTTTTGTTACGGAGTCTCTTTAAAGAGGGATTGTCTGCCACAAAATCAAATTCCATTTATCCACTGCTCTGTGTTCCTTGTGCAGCCTGGAACCTCACCCTGCATTGCGAGCACTGCAATCTATTCAAAAATGCTTCTGCTGTAATAACTCTTATCTCAGTCAGACTTGCTCTATTCTCGCCATTGCCGAAGACAGTGAAAGAGGGAAGCTTATATCCCCTCCCACAGTCCTGCTCCTCACTGATTGGCTGAGTGCAGTTCAGTGTGAGCTGAAATACAATGCTCTTTGTGCTTACAAAACAAGCAGCTATGACAGATTCTAGGAGAGAAAAAAAGTAAGGGAGGAAATGACATCAGTATTGGCTTCGGTCAGAGTTAACCAAGATGGTAAATGCTAGGAACAGAATTCTCTTTATTCGCTATATAATATTCACTGAAATCAAAACGTGGACAATAAAATACAATACATCTGTTATTTAAGTAGAGCAAGTAGTTATCTACTTATTAATTGTTTTTTCCTGGCATAGTATGGATGATCCTGCTGCTTTAACAGCTTTTTTACTGCCCAAAAGTTTAATACAAACATTCTAACAGGTTCTGATTTCCTGCATGTAAACCAGGAATATATTCTGCTCAGAAACAAGACAAGCAGAATTGTATTGTTCTACTTTCCAGGGCTCATCCCTATACAACATATATACTGTCCAGGAGAGCAGATCCCGAGCCCTAAGCGCTGGTTATCCCTGCTCACTGCAGCTCAAAGCCAGCCCCGCTGCACTATTTGTGTAACCTACAAGAAAGAGGATACAGCCGCGACTTGTGGGAGAGCTCAAGAGAAGGTCATGAGAAATGGCTGTGCTCTATCCCACTGCTGTGCAACCATTTCTGAAATGAGTAAATGGGAAATCCCAGATAGAGAAAGCCAAGACAGTGTGTGTGTGTGTGATCCTTCTGTGGATAATAGTCAATAATAAAGTGGACCTGAACTCTTGCACAGGACAGAAATGCACCCTACTCTTCATTACTAATTTTACACACTCTGTACACAAAGAAAGGTCACATTAACTATTACTCTGTACTGACAATGCATAGATGAGCACTGACTGGTGTATAGACACAATTTACCCTCAATTTGCGTCCCCCGCCAGCAGGTGACAGTGTGGAGCCATTGGTGCATCTAGGGAAACCAATGTGTATGTCAAACACTTAAACAGCAATCAGGGAGGGGAGAAAGGAAAGTACACAAAAAAAATAAAATCTTGAGAGAGTGTCTTAAATTGGTTATTTCCAAGCCGCAGTGAAGCAGAGTGAGTGAGAATGAAGTGAAAGTATAACAATTAGGCAACTTGTCTTAAAGTGAACCTTAAGTCAGAAAAAAAAATGAGTTTTACTCCCCTGGGGCTTCTACCAGCCCCCTGCAGCAGTCCTGTGCCCTCGCAGTCACTCACTAATCCTCTGGTCCCCCGCTGCCAGCTAGTTTCGTTTTTGCCGACAGGCCCGTTAGGACTGGCCACGCGTAGCTTTTTCCGCATTCCCGACTGCAATTAGCGCTATTGCGGGCCGCAGCGCGTACAAAAATACGCGTTGCCGCATATCAATGCGTTCGTAATGGGGCAACGCGTATTTTTGTACGCATTGTGGCCCGCAATAGCGCTAATTACAGTCGGGAATGCAGAAAAAGCTACACGTGGCCAGTCCTGACGGGCCTGTCGGCAAAAACGAAACTAGCTGGCAGCGGGAGGCCAGAGGATTAGTGAGTGGCTGCGAGGGCACAGGACTGCTGCAGGAGGCTGGTAGAAGCCCCAGGTGAGTAAAACTCATTTTTTTTTCTGGCTTAAGTGTCCCTTTAAGTGCCCTCCAGTGATTCTATCAAAGTCTGTCAACCAACACAATCCTAGATCTTCATACCAACATTTTAGAACATCCAGACAGAACAAGTTAATCCAATGTTTCAAGACCACCCAGGGTCACTTTATCAAGGTAATGTGTTCAGTATACTGGAGGGTAATCGGTGCTAAAGGGCACTGGGAAATGAATGCAGCAGTTATATCAGAGAACTCTCCATTCATGTGCCAGACTTAGTGGTCATGTCTCGGATTCTCTTGGTGAAGGATTTTTTTTCCCATATTGCCTGATGGGTTTTAATTTGTTCTACATGTTAAATTGTAAAGGTAATGCAAATTGCTGCCCAGAGTATGGTAAGTAAGCTGCTGAATGACTTAAAACCATGTCATTTCCGCTGATCCGTAGCCCATGTTGCTATGACAAAAAAAAAAAAAAAAAAGTAGTTTGGAGTTACGGTCTGACGTGGCAGGTGTGGACGTCTAGCTGGACGCAGCGACGTTGAATACACGCTGAGTTGCTTGTTCGGTCTTGCTGGCCGCGGCGGACAGATGTGAGAGTGATTCACACTTATCTCCTGTGAATACCGCAACAGGTTACCAGCACATAAGCCTTGCAAGCTCTGAGCGGCCTCATAGCAGCCTGCCCAGCACGGGAGATTCTCACAGTCTAGCCTCTTGGACCTTTTCATATTTTTAAAAAAGCAACTGGTACTTTTACGCTATGATGGCATCTTCTTGTTGATTGGAGGGATCCCTGGAGACTGGATATCAGGAGGAGAAACCCTGCAGTATTGCCAGAGAGGTGAGCGATGGCCTGCGCCCCATAAGCGTGAACCCCATAAGCGCTCTGGCTGCAGGATCCGGTGAGTGGCACACTAAAGGGGGGGTCCACCCCCCAACAGTGATGAAAATGCAAAGTGTGACATATGAGTGCTGAATTTTAACAATATAACATATTTCCACAAGTGCCTTTATCTGTGAATATTAGATTATTGACGAGAGCCCCACTTCAAGGCATTGCAAGTACACTGACACTTTATTATACTGAGAACTTGAGGTTTCTAGCTTTCAGTGAAGCTTAAAGGACAACTGAAGGGAGAGGGATATGGAGGCTGCCATATTTAATACCAGTTGCCTGGCTATCCTACTGATCCTCTGCCTCTAATACTTTTAGCCATAGCCCCTGAAAAAGCATGCAGCAGATCAGGTGTTTCTGACATTATTGTCAGATCTGACAAGATTAGCTGCATGTTTGTTTCTGGTGTGATTCAGTCACTACTGCAGCCAAATAGATCAGCAGGGCTGCCAGGCAACTGGTATGGTTTAAAAAGAAATAAATATGGCAGCCTCTATATCCTTCTCGTTACAGTTGTCCTTTAAATCCTAATTTGTTAAGGTAAATCATTTCCCAAGAGTTAGAAAGATTCTTTTCACTTTTCAACACATCTTAATAACTTGTCTCAGTAAAAGCATCAACAGAAAAACAAAATTGTAGGTTACCTGCACTAAGTCCATATAGTGTCTTGTACAGGTGACTATAAAACTTCAGAGGGTCGATATTGAGAACATCACCTATAAAAACCAAACATACACACATTTTACACCAAATCAGGTAACATCTATGTATAGAATTGTCTCTTTACCAAAGCCTATTGCAATAATCAACGGTACTAAAGGGAATTAAAGCGGACCCAAACCAAACTTTTTCTTTTAATTCAAAATATTTACTTGCACCGCTCTGACACATACAAAGATAAATAAACACTCCTTCAACCCTATGAGCATTTCAGTGCATGCTTTTCACCCTCCTCTTTTCATAACTAAGATTATACAGGTGGCAGCCATTAGCAATTCCTCCTTTGCCTGACACCTCCTACTCCACTAGTCTGCCGGATTCTGTCCCGGTAATATGAAAGGAAGGGAGGGGTTTCTCCAATAAATGTAAAACATTTTATATTTGTCATCATGCAAAAAAGGCTGCTATTTATTATTATAATTTAGAAAATAGATTTTATTTCTGAGATCTTGTATTTTTAATTTGGGTCCACTTTAAGCATTCAATTTTAAGAACTTGTCAAACAAACTTGACCCTAAGGGAAGTCTGTAAACTCTGTGGGCATTTAGGGGTGCAGAAAGCATTTACTTACCTATGGAGAGCTGCTTCGTAGCCCCCATTGTATTTATGGAAGCCTCCATCTTCTCTCACTTGGTGCCACAGAACAGCAGGTTGAAAACGTTTATAGCGTGTCCCTGGGGGCTGCAATTCATGCTGAGGACATGTGATGTATGCTGGGGGATGTAGTTCATTGATGCAATTACATCTGGCCAGAAGATGTAGTAACCACAACAATGAACTACATCTCCCGGCATGCATTGCGGTGACCGGGGGCATGCTATACAATCGTGGGAATTTCAACCTGCGGCACTGAGAGAGAAGATGGAGTCTTCCATACAGACAAGGGGGAAGGGGGGCAAGAGAGCCTCCCCACCCCCGGTAAGTAAACGCCTGCTTTACCCCAAAAGCATGTAGGGGCACCCATGTGCTCTGTACACTTTAATATACTTTAATGCATTTAAAGTGAATGTAGTTTTTGATGACTTCCAAATCTCTCTCTCAAAAGCGTGCAGATTTAGGTCAGGAGGTTTAGTTACTGTTCATAACAGCAGAATAGGGAAGGCAGTGATCTCAGGGATTTAGATAACTGCATCATTGTCGGTGCCAAAAGAGTTGATAGAAATATTCCGTAAGTACTGGTTTCCTCCAACTCTCATGCATAACACGCAGTTCTGTGAATGGGAATGCCAGGATGGTGAGAATGGTAAGGGGAAAAAACGGCCAGACTGGTTTGAGCAGACAGAGTGGCTATGGAATCTCAGATACCGACTTTTGCACCAGTGATGAACAGAAAATCATCTCACTACAAACCACATCAGGTCCTATTGGCACCGCCCAATAAAAGTCTGCTCTGATACATCTCAATTTCTACACACATGATATCACGAGCAGGGATACAAAGCATCTTCAATTGGTAGAGCATAAGAGAACATAAACGACCCTAGAAACCTGGCCTGGATTTATGAAAACTGGTAAAATGTTTTGCCCGAGTCATATGGAACAAAACGTGGATTGTTTTTGTTATTAGTATCTGAGCAGATTTTATAAACCGTGCAGATTCTATAAATCAATCCATAGAACTCAGCTGTTCCTTTTTTCCCACAGTAAAGATTAAGAATTCAGAGTTCTAACTGGCAGTTCCTCCGCAGTCTGACAGTAGAGTAAAGCTTCTTATCCACACTAGAATGCCCGAGACAACCACTTCTGCTGAGAGTCTAGTGTGTGTAAGGCAGTCCCTTGATTGCCCGTGGCATGTTGGTGAATGATTCGGTGGTTCGTCGCAGCCAAGGGCACTGTTCTATTCCTCCATCAGCGGATCGACTCCGCCCAGAAGCATTTAGCAACAGAACACATCAATATCCTAGTTAAAGGGTATAGATGCATCTGTGCCGCGGCATCCCCAAACTGTCACCCAAGGAATTGCACCCCGATCCCTCCCAGACGACAGTCCTTATATGGGTGTAGGAGAACTTCTTATTGACGCCTTGTTGTGGGACAGAAGGAGGCTACAGAGGCATTGATCAATAGCAAGAAAGCTGATTATCTGACACAGTAGTAGGATGGGGTGTCTTGGTACCATAAAAAAGAAAAGACACAGGAACAATGGGAGTCCAGATAGCGTAGTATGTTAATAGGCAAATGGAGCGCAAATGTAAGTCACAAAAAGGACTACTCACAAAGGTGGGTTGCAGTAGGGGCAACCAACCACTTGAAGCAGGTGAAGACAATGAATCCAACTCCACTCTGGGTGGAGGTGCCTGGCTCTTCTACTGACCACATATGCTATTGCTCCGTTGTTATTGCCTGATGAAGCGGGCTCAAACCTGCGAAACGCGTTGCATATTTGGAGTTCATAAATAAAATATATTGACTGTCTTTACTACAGTCGTTCTGTGTCTACTTGGAGGAGGTAAGTCCACCACTACCTCCTCTATTTACCAAGAATTTGGTTTTTAAGCTCATTTAGCTTCCTTTTATCCTTTTGGCGCCTCTGTTCTCCTGCATAATATTGAGTCCATCCTGAGTGGAGGGATGAACCCCCTTTTTCTCATCTGCAGAGAGTGACTTCTTATTCCTGAGTGGGGTCAGGAAAATCTCCCCACCTGCCTTTACAGTGGTTGCCCAATGGTAACCCTGGTTTGTGAGTAATAATATTTACTCTATCTAGTAACCATTTACCAGTAAATATTACACTATTGGGGCTCTTGGTGTTCCTTGTTTTTATCCACTCTGGGTGTCCAACAGTGGACTGGGTATGGTCGCTCTCCTTAGTAAAAAGCACCGATTGCCACAATGGTGTCCAACCAGGTGAAACCAGAGGGATCCTGTCCAACCTCTCATGTCTGGGGAGTATTTATCCTTATTTGACACAGTAGGTGCCTTATGTGTCAGCTGTGTTGTGAGGAGGCTTAAAGAGAAACCATAACCAAGAATTGAACTTCATCCTAATCAGTAGCGGATACACCCTTTCCCATGAGAAATCTTTTCCTTTTCTCAACCGAATAATCGGGGGGATATGTATGGCTGATTTTGTGAAACACTCCCACAGTGTGATGTTACCACCTCACAGCTCTGAGGTGCTGACATCACACTGCGGAAGCCTTGTTGCATTATGGGAAATAACAGCTGTCCCAAACTGCCAAAAATGCAAGCAGCATCTCCTTTCAGTGACATCACCTGCCAGCAGTAAAAATGTCACCATTTGATAAATGTCAGAATGTAAATCAGGAAAAAAAGATTTTACAATGGGCAAACACTGACTAAATCATGTATACATAATTGTAAAAATAAAGCATTTTTTTTGTTACATTATTTTCACTGAAGTTCCTCTTTAAAATACAAGTTTAGGTTTTATACAAAGAAAATGTATCTGACATTTTACTGTGTACTGTACAGCAGATTTGATGTAGGTTGACATGGTAACAGGCAGGTAGAATTTTGCAATGAGAACATCCTCGTACCTTGTCCAGATAGAATGTTGAACGCTGTCTGAATACAGTGCAGACTCTCCCTGTAGCTAAGGTCCTGAAAGCAAAGCAGAATATTGACTGTAACAGACTGAAATAACATTCAGGACATGCTGATCTCTCTTGGACATGGATTTCAAAGATGTAAGCAATGAAGACATTTACTGCTGGCAGCCCAGTGAAACTCCATCAAGCTGAGCTCCACTTCTACCGTAAATGTTCTTTTGTTGATGACAAGCTTGAAGCGCCTGCCAAAGTCCACAATGACCCATCAAGCAAGGCATCTTAGGGCTAGTGTACACGGCCTTTTAATGCTCCTCTCGGATTGTAAACTCGATTTGTGTCAGCCTGCACCTGTTATGCAGGTTTATTATACAGCACGGCATAATAATATGCTGGCTCTTCAGAAATAAAGGCTAATAAAATCTATGACATGTTTTTCAACCATTCAAAATGATTTTGCAACCAATGTTTGGTATTTAATTATGGGGCACTGTACACTAGGATTTATAGATCTTTTTGACAATTTTTTTTGTATTTTATTTTAAAGTGGACCTGAATGCTTGCACAGGACATAAGGGAACACAGAGAAATGCATCCTGTATGTATTTAGAGAGTTTACCTTTCTAATTCTAGAGAGTTTACCTTTCTAATTCCACCTCATCTGTGTCTAATCACAAGTGTAATTTTATCTCTCAGCTGTGTCATATGGCTGCCTCGGCAGAGCAGCTAATTTCTAAACACAGGATGTTCTTAACCCTATGTCTGCTCCTGTGAAAGTAGACACTGCAGATTTATTGCAGGATTTATATCAGTTGTAATAAAGATATGTTTTTCTTTACAGATTATTTAGCTGTTGCTCATCTGTTACACGCGTAGATGAGGCTCCAATCCGGCAGCTCGATTAGCCGCCGCATCGCCTCTTCCGCATCCCCGCTGTGTCCCCGCTCGCCGGATTCGATTCCCCGCTCGTCTCCGCTTATCTTCCGCTCGATTACCTGCCATTGTCCCCTCGCGGGGTACGAGCAGGGAATCGGCAGTAGCAAGATCCATCCCGTCGGATCTTATCAATCGATCCGCATCAGCGGCTTGATTGATAAGGAACATCGGAGCCTCATCTACGCGTGTAGATGAGACTTTAGAGCAGAGAGGAAGGTTTGAGTTCAGGCGCACTTAGTTTCCACTAGCCACAGTGCAATGAGATCATCGCATTGAACTTATAATAGGCTGTCAGGTAGTTTCTTGTATGCCCATTTTCAAAATGTCAAGCTCCTCACATAAACAGTTATTGACGTGCTTGAGAGAGGTGTGCTGTGGTCATTTTTGATAAACAGCCTTCTGAATCCCATGCAGTGATAAAGCATCGAATGAAAACATTTAAAATACAAATTAAGCACACAAAAAATAAATACAATGAATCTATCTGGTGTACACGTTTTATCTTCAAAACAAAAACACATCAATTCTACCAGGTACTCTTCCACACAGTTAAGGATTCTGCGGGCATATGGATCAGTGCATGACTAAACGATAACAAACAAGAGCTAATGGCAAGCTAGATAACACTTCAGTTCAAAAAAAACAGTAATTAAAAGGAAGGAGTTGAGTAGTGGGAATTAAGAGTAAACCGTTTTTTCCTACTTCTATCTTTATATACACACACACACAAACATACTCACACATTATTATAAAGCGCCCACATCTTTTGTAGCTCTGTACAGAGTAAGAAATAGTGTACAGTGTACAGAACAATACAGACACACTGAGTGGCCAAAAAAAATGAGACACCCCTTATTTTATAGTCAACCAGTCCAACAGTAACATAGAATGATGTAACAAGTTGCTTATATAAGGAATGCTTGGCTTCATACGACAGTTATCACAAAAGTTAATATCAAAATGGGTAAGACGAATGACTTTGAGACTAAAAATCTATTCAGCAGCACTGAAAAGGCTTGGTGTTTCTTTAACAGTTTCAAAGCATCAGAACTTTGTTTTTCTTACCCAAGCCTCATTTTTAGCTGCACAGATTAAAACTGCCCGGGCATTTTTCCACTGATGCTGTGCAAAGCATGATGGGATTTCTGATGTTGTTGCTCTCATTCTGCTGTTTTGGTGCACATTTTTTTATTTTTTTATTTTGAATTTGAGATTTGAAGCCTAGAGTCTGCAACTGGGAGGGGTGATCAGGACACAGGGTAGTTGGAACTGTGTTTCATGCTCTCTGTAAACTCCTTTCAACCAAAAAGATGGCTGCCCCCATGAAATCACAAACATTTGCCTGTTCTTTTAAAACAAGGTGGGTAAGAGGTTATATGACCCACCTATTTTAATTAACATAACTGATGTAACTTAATGACAGTGGGCTCGATTCACAAAGCGGTGCTAACCCAGTTAGAGACTTTAGGCGTGATAACCATTGCACCACGCTGGTGAAAAGCCAGTTTAGGCGTAATAAGTTTAGGTGTGATAAGTTTAGGCATGATAAGTTTAGATAAGTTTGGATCGCGCGCAAAGTCCCGCACGCAAAGCAGCGCCATTAAACTCTATGCGAAGTGCACCAGACTTTGCTAGCGCAAAACTTTTGATCAGCTGTGCACTGCGGTGCTAACCCAGTTGGTGCTTAAACTTATCACGCCTAAACTTATCACGCCTAAACTTATCACGCCTAAACTGAGTTTAGGCATGATAAAGGGCTTTTCACCAGCGTGCTAACTGTTAGCACCGCTTTGTGAATCAGGCCCAGTATGTTTGTTTAGGCTAAAGTTCCCCTTTAAGTGAATTTAAACGAGGGATGATCGTCTGTGCAAGAAGAGCTGGTGCTACCATCTCTGAAATGACAGTACTTTTAGCATTATATTGCCCAACAGTAACTTGGGTGTTTACAGAGTGGCAGATGAGGATAAGTAGCAATTGAGTAGTTCAATGTCAGGTTGATCTTATAATTTCTAAATGTGGTGTGGTTATATTCCATATGACCTGTGACCTGTTATATTATTTTGCGGTTTGGATATTTCTATTCGATCAATAAAACTTTCGTAAAAGAAAGTATAAAATTGCGTCCCCCCCCCCCCCCCCCGACTGACAGCGTGATTCCTGGTCTCCTCTGGTGTCATCGCTGTGTCCACTTTTACCGCGAGTGCCTGTACCGCGTAATACTAGGCGCGTGTGACGTCACACATGTGCCTGGTGACACATAGTACTGGCACTCGCGGTAAAGGTGGACACAGCAATGACGGTGGATTAAGACAGGAATCGCACCGACTGAAATCGCACCAGTGGAGATTTTAAAATACTGCAAACAGGCACGGGCGGGAGTCATCGGAATATCGAACGCCCTTACCGCCACGCACCCAATCGAGCACTTGCCACTGAGATTTTTTAGCATGTTCGATCGATCCTTTCAACCAGTTTTGGCCTGAAATTGATCAAAGCATCGCTCTGGCCGACATGTTACGGCACAGATTTTCCTCAGATTCCATCATTTTATTGATCATCTCGCAGAATTGTATGACCATGCCAAATCAACTGTCATGTTACACTGTATAACAATTCCTGCACCACAATTAATGTATATCCATTCAGAATAAGTCCTCATCAGTAGCCCTGTCAGTGTAGCCATCCACACCCACACACATACATCAATATTAGGGCGTCGTCAGGCCTTCACAAAGTCTCTGATTAAGCATGCAGAGTCCAAATGATAGTGACTAATGAAGCAGGCATGAATAAAAAATGAACATAACATCACACTGTTAATATCGTTTAGCAGAGACTATAAAACGAAGGCAGACATAGCTTGGCTCAGGCCGTTCCCCTGAGTGATGAATTACATCAGCAGCCGGCATCTCACGCTAGGAGCAGAAATCAGACAAATATTCTTATAATATCTCTCCCTCTATTAATTTCTCGGATAATAAATAAACTCGTCCCTGCCATAAAGCACCACAGAAGGGAAATTCAGTTATTGCCGGAAAGCTGTCAATTCACACTGGTAAGAATTGGCTGTGAATAAATGAAAGCACATTACATGGAAAATTATAAAGTGATATTTATCGAGCAATAAATGGTTTAATTTATGCAATCAGCGTCGCTTTCATTGAAAGTACAAACCTACATTATTGGCCATTACAGCCCTGTGAGTTCCTGGATGTTTCTGCTTTCAGTAGGACAGGGGAATATCCCTTCATTTGCACATCACTGTGTGAGTTCCGAAAAAACCCTCTCCATAGCTGCCTACTAAGGTTTCACAACCTTGGGATTATCATTATTTAGTGTTTATATAGCGCCAACATCTTCCGCAGCGCTGTACAGAGTATATGGTCTAGTCACTTAACTGTCCCTTCAGAGGGGTTCACAATCTAATCCCTACCATAGACATATGTATTTATGTATAGTGTAGTGTATGTATCATAGCCTAGGGCTAATTTTAGTGGGAAGCCAATTAATTGTATGTTTTTTGGAATGTGGGAGGAAACCAAAGTGCCCAGGGGAAACCCACACAGATACAGGGAGAACATACAAACTCCATGCAGAGTGCCCCGACTTGGATTTGAACCTCAGACCCAGAAGTGCAAAGCGAAAGTGCTAACTTCTACGCCACCGTGCTGCCCACGGAATTCACATGACCTCGTCCTACAACAGCTTTTATATTCCATGATATTTTAGTATGACTGGGATGTGCCGATGCTATCCCATCCCCCCACAATACTCGCACATTTCTGCCATATCACCCCCCAAACCAGGTGATAACATGTACCCAAACCCCCCACTGATTGACAGACTGAAATGGGAAAGATTGTGTCTCAAAACCAATAAGCGACTAAAGCGAAGTACATTATCTGTCGCCCACTATGGCCCTTTGAAATGGTTTTAGGCGGCAGTTTGGAAACAATCTCTTTACAGATCATGATGGTCATGTCTAGGAGATCTCATGGAGAGGCATGTGATTAGTTCGGTCAGGTGGTAGATATGAAAGTCTCTGATTTGCTATTTAAGCAGGATGTGATCACGGCAAATCTATCAGCTGGTCAAACAAAATCACATGCTTCTCCATGACTACTCCTAGACATGACCATCATAATTTACAGACACATGGTTTGGCCCTCAGTCAACAAGCATGTACTGCCCAATGGAGAGTGGAGGAAAAAATACACAAGCCGCTTCACACTACAGAAACTTCCACTGAAGGAAGGAAGGAAGGAGAGATAAGGGGATGATGAGTAGTTAAGGGTCTGGAGAGGTGACAGTGTTTAGGGAGGATAGATGGGGGGGGGAGAGGTAGGTCACATGGGAGGGCAGGTGGTGGTGAGGATCGTTCACATGGATTCTAGGACAGAAGATAGGGTAGGTGGGGGAGGGAGGCAGCATATGAGAGGCAGGTGAGGAAGGGTTATGCATCACTCCTGCTAAATATCAGAGAATGTGTATTGCTCACCCATTGGGGTTTCATCAGTTGCTGGCAAAATTGGGACTTTTGTTTCAGAGATAAATCATTTCAATGTCGCTTAACCCCCTTGGCGGTACGATTCTTTCCGGATTTTAGGGTCTAAAAGCGGTGCAATTTTTTTCCACCCTTTCAGACCCTAAAACTCTGCAATCACTCACCTCCCTGGCTCCAATGCTGCAGTTATGCCTCCATCCTCCGGGCGGAGCTGCAACTCTAAAGTGAAATTGATGGCTGACGTCATGACGACAGCCGGTGATCTCACCAGAAGGAAGCAGAGCTCCGAAGGAGAGGAAGAAGATTGACGGCCAACGTCAGGATCCCCCGGGAGGTATGTAAAACTGCCCGCTGCACGCTATACTCTGCACAGACCTCCCGGTGGCTACACTGAGCAGAGGTCGGAATTACCGCTCTTAGCTGCGGTTTTCCGCCCCGCCCTAGCTCGGGATTACCGCCAAAGAGGTTAACCATATCTGCCATCCTAAGCTTTAGAATCAACACATCATTCGTTCATTGAGCCTTAAAGAAAGTCGCCCAGATATTCTAAATTAAAATTAAGTGTAGACAACTATAGGAACAATCATGCATTTTCAGTCTAAGCACACAAAAAAAAAAGAATCTAAAAGAAATTAGGGTATAACCACTTACCAACCTCGGGTACTTGTATCTACCCCCCTCTGGACTTCACTTCAAAATCATCTGATCGGTGACTAAAGCCGATCAATGTGCCCGTAGTAAATGATCACCAGCATTAGCAAGATGCCAGCATTAAATACATAATTATCTTAGGGACTCAGTGGGTTTAATATGTATGGCAGTAGGGTATATCACTGCTATTTTTTAGCAAATTAAGGCTTGTAATTACTGATATAGTATAAAGAAACACAAAACAGAAAAAAATACACCTTTATTTCCAAATAAAAATATTGTACTAGTAAAATATTCCACCATAGAGAGAACAAAATATTGTAAAGAATTGAACATAATTTAAATGCTGTAATAACCGGGACAAAATGGCAAATAAAATGTGTGGGTTTTATCTACCGTAGGACATTTTATTTTAAAACTACAACGGCTAAAAACTGAGAAATACTTTTTTCATTTTTTTTCTTATTCCCTTTAAAATGCATATAAAAAAATAATTCTTAGTAAAAAAAAAAAAAAAAAAAAAAGGCACCTATAGAAAGCCTAATTTGAGGCAAAAAAACCCCAAGCAATATATAGAGCATTTTGGTGTGATAAGTAGCAATAAAGTTATTGGCAAATTCATGGTAAGAGCGTGATAT
This sequence comes from Hyperolius riggenbachi, assembly GCF_040937935.1. Taxonomy (NCBI): domain Eukaryota; kingdom Metazoa; phylum Chordata; class Amphibia; order Anura; family Hyperoliidae; genus Hyperolius; species Hyperolius riggenbachi. The sequence continues at coordinate 72,803,848 of NC_090655.1, forward strand.
GAGAAAATTGCTGTGGTTTTTAAAGGGAACCTGAACTGAGAAGGATATGGATTTTTCCTTTTAAAATAATACCAGTTGCCTGACTCTCCTGCTGATCCTGTGTCTCTAATACGTTGAGCCACAGCCCCTGAACAAGCATGCTGATCAGGTGCTCTGACTGAAGTCAGACTGGATTAGCTGCATGCTTGTTTCAGGTGTGTGATTCAGCCACTACTGCAGCTAAAGAGATTAGCAGGGCTGCAAGGTGACTGGTATTGTTTAAAAGGAAAAATCCATATCCCTCTCAGTTTAGGTTCACTTTAAGGGGAAATAACGTGGTAGGGTAGTGGTTAAATGTCTGCAGTAAATTTAAATCACTGGCTTACAAATATTGTTTTCAGTGTGGGATTAGCTTGAGTGAAGGAAAGGCTTCAATACTTACTCCAGAATCGATGAGTTTATAGAGAACAATCAAAAGGTCATCAAAAAACTCCACATTTATAAGATGTGCAAACCTTTAAAGACAAGAGATGACATCACAATACAAAACATACAGATCTAGAGTGCTAATCTCATCATCATAATAAAAAAAATACAAAAAAAAAAACTATCAACATTTCTTCACATAGTATACATCACTAATGAATAATATAAATGTATATCAGCACAGATGGCACTGTCAGTTATACACTGACAGCATATAGGTAGCAGTTATGAAAGCCAGTGTTTATAGTGCCTGTTTCCACTACACGCAGATTGGATGCAGAAAAACTGACTCCAATGAATGCCTATTGGCCTGTTTCCACTAAACGCGATTTTTCTGATGCAGATTTTCCCATAGGCATTCATTGGAGTCAGTTTTTCTGCATCCATTCTGCATTCAATTTGCATCCAATCTGCGTGTAGTGGAAACCGGCCCTTAGCCCTTCTGGAAGGAGCTCACCAGAACATACAGTACATATTAAACCGCATTAAATCAGTATAATGCCTTCCAATGCTTTACCAACAACTACAATCCCTATTCAGTTTTGTTTATACAGTACAGTATATGAATGGTCAATTTCTAAAAGCACCAGAAGCTTAGGTAGCCTCAAATACACAAATGTTACACATTGAGAGTCTGTGATATACGCTGACCAGCCCAAAAATGAACATGCTAGGAACAACACTGCTATCTACACTTCATAGAGGATAACAATTTTTGCTATTGATTAAAGCGGAATATAACCCTGCATTTTAACTTTGCTCTAAAACATTATTTACAGCATATTATATGCAAAAAGCATTTTTTTTTAATAGATCAGCATTGGAAGGGTTAAACACAGATGTTTAAAGTTCCGTGGAGAGATATGCAGAAGTTCAGATTGTTACATTCTATTTAGTTATATGCATCTATTGAGAAATGTTACACACTCTTTGGCTGTCCTCCAGCTCCTTCTCAGTCAGAGACAGTGAGTCACATTCAACACTTAGATACATTTATGTAAACAAAATGTATCTATGTCAGCTTCGGATGCGTCTGCAGAAATCTCTAGGAACTTTAAAGCCCTGTGTAACCCTTCCAATGCTGGTCTAGTAAAAAAAAAATGCTGGTTGCATATAATATTCTGTAAATAATGTTTTAGAGCAAAGTTGAAATTCAGGGTTATATTCCGCTTTAGAAGGCAGCTTTAGGAGTCTTTTGAGGAAGTGTAATACATTGGCTGACCAGGCGTCCTCTTTTGCCCGGACAGGTCCACTTTTTCCGACCTGTCCGGGCCGTCCTCCCGGGTTTTTGAAATGTCCGGGTAGCAGGTGAAGAGAGCTGAACACGAGCCGAGTGGCAGAAGAGCCGCTTGAAGAGAGTCAGTGAGCCAAGCGGCAGAAGAGCCGCTTGAAGAGAGTCAGTGAGACGAGTGGCAGAAGAGCCGCTTGAAGAGACAGAGAGCCGAACACGAGCCAGCTCTTTGGGAGCCGAGCGGCCAAGCGCAAGCCAGAAGAGCCGATGCTTTAAAGAGCCGGAATTCCCATCACCAGACTGAGTCTCAGTCTAGTGATGGGAATTCCGGCTCTTAAGCATCGGCTCTTCTGGCTCGGCTCCCAAAGAGCCGTCTCAATGAGAGGACTCCATAGCTCCCTATTAACAGCAGAGCTGGGCGTTGCGAGTGCCCCTGAGTTTGTACGTGGCCCCGCCCCCTCCTCTGGCAGGCTCCCGGATGATGCCTCCTGGTTGGAGGTGCTGGGCTTCTTGGGCCCAGCACGCGCAGTCGCCACGCTGAAAACAGCAGAGTACCTGCTCCGTGCGCTGTGTGCAGTCATGGCCTGGAAGTCAGGGGGAGCCAGCCACTCCGAGCTGGACGGCAACTGAGGGAGGGGCGGCAGCAGCACGTATCTGCTCACACAACTGTCATATCATCTCACTCTAGTAGGGAAATGTGCTGCCAATCTGATCCATTTGTGGGGAAATATGCTGCCAATCTCATTGCATTTGTAGAGAAATATGCTGCCAATCTGATTCCGTTTGTGGGGAAATCTGTTGCCAATCTCATTGCATTTTGTGGGGAAATCTTCTGCAAATCTGATTGCATTTTGTGGTCGGCCCTCCACCATGTGCTCTGGAAAAAAAACCGGCCCGCCTCCATGCACGCGAAGTTGGACAGCACACTGCTAAGGTCATGTATATTTGGCCCCACCCATGACAACGCCCACATGCTGTTGTGATTGTCCTCTTTTTTGGAAATCAAAATATGGTCACCCTAGTAATACAAGAATATTTCCCTATCACTTGGCTTCACTAGTACGAAGAAGAAACAGTAATTAGCCTACTGCTGCAAGGCAATACTTTACCAAACTACACTTTTTCCTGATAGTTTCCTGATTCTTCAAAGCTGTAGTTATACATGTTAAAACCTTTAGTGGCTTTTTTGTATGAACTGTAGCCAGCCTGATAAAAAAAAAAAACCAACGACAACAAATAGAAGTAATGGTCCTTTGAACTTTCCAGCACCAAGTCCTAATCAGAAGCCTTGTGCTATGCCTGGTACACACCACGATATTCCCCGTCAGACCGATGGATCGAATAGATCATTTTCAATAGGTCCAATCTAGTGATTAGAAAATTGATCACAAAACTAAAATCAGATCTGTCGGAAATTATCGATTCTACCCATTAATCTGATGGAAAATTGCATGGTGTGTAACAGGCATTACGGTTTCTCAGCTGATTTGGCTTCTATTTACGTCTCAGGAAACCAGTCTTAATTCAACAAGTTGTTTGACAAGTTCTTTATAAAAAAAAAAAAAAAAAAAAACTCTTCCTGTACTGGAAAACAGAAAGACTTCAGACATTTTCTTGGTAGGGCTAGAACTATTTGTGCCCATGTCCATCTTATGTCACTTCAGGTACACTTTAATGGGAAGCAGTGAGATTTGCAAGTTAGATCAGCCTGCTGGGGAGGTGGGAAGCAACTGGCAGCACGGCATGGGTGACTGCATTCTTTAGAGGAAACCTGTGGGGGTGCCCATGGGGGGGTACTTGCCTCAGGAGGGAGAACCTCTGGATGCTAATCAAGCGCCTCTAGTGAGATCCAGTGCATAGACCCCCAAACCGTCTACAAACAAGGAAATGCTGTGACGTTCCTCCCGCTCGGGCTCCAGCAGAAATAGCCATGCTTGATCGGTCCACTTTTCTGCAGAGGTGTAGAAGGTTTCTGGCTGCACAGTAGAGCAGACCCAATTGGGCTAAGCTATTTCCGCCGGAGCCCAAGCGGTAAGCTGCCAGTAAACCTGCGCAAGGTGCTTCACAGCATTGTATTGCTTGTGGAGCCCGATGACTGATGTGCCTGTGCGAGATGCTGACAAGCCATCGTTGGCCTACTTTTGGGTGGTCCCCATGCTGGAATAGATGGAGGGGGGGGGGTGGTGCAAGCCTCTTCAGGATCTAGAGGCTTCCCTCCAGATGACGAGCACCCCTAGTGGCATTTTTTTTCACTACAGGTTTAATTTAAGCCTGAATTACAGACTGTAAACGGATTTTTAAAAGTGACACTCATGTGAATGTCTCTGTGATAAAGGAAAGCAGAGAGCAGGGGACTAGAAGCATTTTACCTAGATAGGGGCTTTTAAATTACACCTGAGGTGTGCCAAAGAAAAAAATCCTGGTGCACCAGAGCACTTCCTCCTGAAACTCTTCCTGCTGCTCATTGTCTTCAGTGCTCCCAACTCCCTTTTCCGTGAGGGTTTTTTGTTCAGTGTCCTGAAAGTTAACCCGGGATGTGAGCAAGCTGCTCTGAACCGGGTATGTGCGAGTTCCAAACCGGGCATGTGCGAGTTCCAAACCGGGCATGTGCGAGTTCCAAACCGGGCATGTGCGAGTTCCAAACCGGGCATGTGCGAGTTCCAAACCGGGCATTCCCAGTAAAAGAAAGTGCTTATGTATGGCATCTTTCTTTTGTGCTCAAGCACATCCACGGTTGCTTCCTGCAGAGAGGGTTTAACTGATGGCCCAGTCGGATATAATAGACAAAAATGGTACAGGAGGGATCTTGGAGACAACAAGCAACTGTAAGAGTTTTAGAAGCAAGTGCATTACCACATAATGTATTTAATTTGATATTTGCTTCAGGTGTACTTTAACCACTTTACCTCCGCAGTGCTAAATTTCTCCGTCCCTCTGCGCACTGCTTCACCCCCAGGGACGGAGAAAGGCGTATGTTTCTGTTTACATGCCGGGAGTGGGCGGGGCAACACGCTCGCACACTCTAGCCAGTCCGCACAGCAGTTGACTAATTGGACATTAGGAACAAGTGTTCCTAAATCCAATTAGAGTCCCCGATTGATGTATGAAGGCTGCTTCAAAGAGAAGCAGTCTTCATAACAAACCGCCGGCACATTGTTATTGTGTCCGTGTGCATGCGATCGCGCGTGCACACACCCACCCGCACAGCCCCTGCAGTCCAATGATTGGTTATTGGGGACCCCAGTCCCCAATAACCAATCATACCACATGACAAATAAATGAATGGAGACTGCCTCTGCTTGAGGCAGTCTTCATTCATAACAACAGTTGTAAACAAAGCTCCACAGTCCAATGATTGGTTTTGGGGACCCCAGTCCCCAATAACCAATCATATTGCCTAATAAATAAATGAATGAAGACTGCCTGGGAGGAGTGAAAAATGCTCTGGTTTTTAAGGGGAAAACCCCTCAGTTGTGAAGTGGTTAAGCATTAGTTGCTGGACCAAGTGAACAAAACATCATGCTATGCACTTGTCCCTGTGGCCTGCTTACAGGATAAATATACTCACTTGGCCAGCCCTTCCAAGACAGCGGGGAGGAGAACAGATTTCTGTGCTCTCTTCAGAATTCTGAAGTAGGTTAAGAAAACAATGTTCAAGGTTTCTGTATGCTGTGGGAAAATGAAGACAAATACACAATTATCATACAGAAACAGTCTTCATATTCCACAATCTCAGTTAACTCTGAGGCCTAGTGCACACCAGAGCGGTTCGGCTGCGGTTTGTGATCCGCTTGCGGGTGCGGATCCGCTCGGGTAATGTATTTCAATGGGCTGGTGCACACCAGAGCGGGAGGAGTTTTCTGCCTCAATGTTAAGTATAGGAAAAACGCAGACCGCTCTGAAACACGGCACCTCAGAGCGGTTTGCCAGGCGTTTTTGTTACAGAAACTGTTCAGAAACCGCTTTACTGTAACAATACATGAAATCTACTACACCAAAAACGCTTCACAAAACCGCAAAACGCTAGCTGAAACGCTGCAGAAAAATAACAAAAAGCATTTCAAAATCTGCTAGCATTTTGTGGATCTGCTAGCGGTTTTTGGTGTGCACCAGGCCTTAGAGCACAATGCCTAAAAGCATAGTTCAGCAATCACTGGATATGTCCAGAACCCAAACACAAGCTAAAAACAGGTTATAAGATCATCATCATCATCATCATCATCATCATCATCATCATCATCATCTAGAGGGATGAAAATGTATCCCTTAAAGGACAACTATAGCATAAAGAATCTTAAATTAAAAATACATAAATATAAAATGTACATTTCTCCCAGAATAGCATCTACTATAAATTACTTCTTTCCTATGTTGCCGTCACTTACAGTAAGTAGTTAAAAGCAATTAGATCTGATAGATTTTGGACTAGTCCATCTCCTTGTGGGAGATTCTTAGTATTACCTTTATTTTTTACACAACCAACTCTCTGGAAAGGATCTATACAAATATGTCAGCCAGCTTTCTTATTCCTCTGCACACTGTAACCTTTCAGATTTTCCCTACCTTCTGTAAGTGGCAGCAACACTAAGAAAACATTAATCTATCTGCATTTTACTCCGGGAGAAATGTACATTCATGTGTATGTATTCTAAATTTTACAATATTTTGGGAATAGTTGTCCTTTAAAGTGGACCCAAATTAAAAATACAAGATTTCAGAAATAAAATCTATTTTCTAAATTATAATAATAAATAGCAGCCTTTTTTCAGCTGCATGCTGACAAATATAAAATATTTTACATTTATTGGAGGAACCCCTCCCTTCTTTTCATATTGCCGGGACAGAATCCCGCAAACTGGTGGAGTAGGTGGTGTCCAGCAAAGGAGGAATTGCTAATGGCTGCCCCCAGTATAATCCTAGTTATGAAAAGAGAAGGGTGAAAAGCATGCACTGAAATGCTCATAAGCTTGAATTAGTGTTTATTTATCTTTGTATGTGTCAGAGTAGTGCAACTAAATATTATGAATTAAAAAAAATGTTTGGTTTGGGTCCGCTTTAATAAAGGCACAGGATTGGAGAAACATTTCATAAACTGTAAATACGCTTTGATGGCAAACACATTACAAATTCACTGCGAATAAATGAACCAAATGTTTGCTTATTTACACCCAACCACCAAAACTTAGCCAAGCAAATATTTACACATACAAATGCATATATTGTAACCAACAGACAGACATGATAAATAAATATGCCAGTGGAATGGATGTGTGTAATCTGTACAGGACACATAGCCAGGAAGGAAAGATCCTGACCAAACAGTGATATTATAAACATAAAAGAGAAGAAAGATGGAGGCACTGTTGAAGCAAATGAGGTACCTTTAATCCACGGTGATGCAGACAACGGGGTACACAGTGGGGGTGAGGGGGGGTGCCTGACAGCTGTTTCGCTAAATAAGCTTCTTCAGAGGCAGCAAAGAACATCTTAACCCAAGTATCGCTGGCTTTTTAAATGGTTTCACTCACCGTTAGTACGGCCAGGTACACCGCCCACAGGTCGCCGCCATGACGTCCGGCAAAATGGCTCCGCCTACCGGTGGTGACATGTGCGCTAACTCTAAACCAATGGCTGAGCAGCGGGTCTCCCCGCATAGTGCGCATCGTCTCCTTCCGGGTCTCGCGTCACTGCCTGCCTGTCATTGGCCGCCTCAACATGGGGGTTGCCATAGTGATCATCAACACTTACGCCAGCGTATACAAGGGGACACAATCGTCGTTAGATTCATAGATACACATTTAGAGGTTAAAACGAAATGCAATTCAGGATAAAGATAGCTTAACACCATTAGGCAACACAGAGATACACATTACAGTAAACTAATATTTAGAGAGAAAACAATGTAACTCGTTTCTCTCATTCAGTCCCAAAGGACCACAAGCCCGTCTCAGAAATGATTCTAGCTTCTTGCTGAAGCAACATTTGTTCATGATTTCCTCCCCTATGGGGTATCGGGATCTCCTTTAAGCCCAAAAACCGCAAGGAGTTGGAGTCACCATTGTGACATTCACGCATATGTGAGATGAACCTACCCGCTCCTACACCCGTCCTAATCGAATTTACATGTTCTTGGAAACGGGTGCAGATCATGCGAGTGGTCTGTCCCACATAGAAACGGTTACATGAGCACAAGATTGCATACACAGTATTTTTAGAGCGGCAATGCAAGAACTGTTTGAAATATATAGTCTTAGCGCCCAATTGTACGCTTTTTCCTGTTAAAAATTGGGTACAGTGATTGCAATTTCCGCATCTAAAATTGCCAATCGGAATGTGTTTTTGCAACCAATTTTGCTCATCAACCGATCTGAACTCACTATTGGTGACTCTGTCTCCAATAGTTGGTGCTCTCCTAAAAGATACAAGAGGTTTATGTTTGGCAATCATACATGCACTAATGTTGTTCTGAAACTCACACCAATGTCGCTGGATTATTGATTTAATCCTACCTGCCATTGGAGTGTAGTTAAACACACAAGTAAAGGGTTGGTCCACAGACTTTTGATGGCGTCTCGCCTTTTTCCTATTAACCATCAAGTACTCTCTACTCAAATTATCAGCTCTTCGAAACGCCCTATTCAATTCCTCCATCTCATATCCCCTCATGGACAATCTGATCGCCAGTTCTTTACTTTGAAATACAAAGTCCTCCCTTTTGTAGTTGTTGCGTTTCAACCTGACGAATTGTCCATAGGGGATACCCTGGATCGTATGTGGAGGGTGGAAACTCGACCGGAGGAGCACGGAGTTGGTAGCAGTGTCCTTTCTGTGGCCTCGGCTGAGGACATGGCCATCCTCAACATACAGTTCTAAGTCAAGAAAACACAAGGTGGGATTAGCCACCACACTCGTGAACTGCATGTTGAGGGAATTAATATTGATATAGGCCAAGAATTCCTCAAGCTCCACCAACGTGCCCCCCCAGGTCAGAACCACATCATCAACATAACGATACCAGTGCCCGATCTTGTCCCTGAAAGGGTTCATGGTTCCAAATATGCACGTTTTTTCCCATACCCATAAAAATAGGTTGGAAAACGTGGGGGCTACAGGAGTTCCCATGGCTACTCCGGAGCGTTGCCAATACCACTGGCCATCAAACAGGAACACATTACGTGTCAATACAAAATCGAGACATTGCATCAGGTACTCAACCCAGCTGGCATCTTCACCACATTCCAGCAGCAACTGTTTAATCGCTAGAATACCTTGTAAATGAGGAATGCGGGTATACAAATTCACCACGTCAATGGATGCCAGGAACTCATTCTCCCCAACCTCCACACCCCCGAGTCTCCCCAGGGCGTCCAAGGTGTCAGCCAGGTGGGTGCGAATCACCCTGAGAAAAGGTCTCAATTGATGGTCCAAAAACTTGGATAAAGGCTCAGTAAGTGAGCCCCTGGCCGACACAATTGGACGCCCCGGAGGGGAGATCGGGTCCTTGTGGACCTTGGGGAGAAAATACCAAACCGGTTTTCTGGGGAAGTCGGGCAACAAACCCTCCCCCATCTGCTTAGTCAGCGATCCCTTTTCTACTCCCTGCCTTAGGAGTGCCTGCAATGAGGATTTGAACTGAGGCAGTGGGTTGGATCTCAACTTCTCATAGAAGCCGTCCGGTCCCTCCAACTGCCTGAGGGCTTCCTTGATGTAATAACTCCTAGACATGACTACAAGATTCCCTCCCTTATCAGCCTTCTTCAAGACTAGTTGTTTATTATCTTTGAGCCATTTAAGTGCATCTATTTCTTCCTTTGTTAGATTGGGATCCACCTCTGGATAGATAAGTGCCTGAATGTCATGAAGAACTCTTCGGTTGAGAATGTCAACCGGAGAACCTGGAGCTGTCCTAAATTCCTTAGTTGATTTACAGGGACGGAATTGTTCTATTGGTGGCTCAATTGTGTCAACCTGCATGTCAATGTCATCATTATTGCCCTCAGACCATAGTTGTTCCAGATCCCACAGTGCTTGGAAGTCCTGGCTGCTCTCCAACTTCTGAACAAAGAATCCCAATTTGCTGATAGTGGTGTGGCTGTTAAGCCGGATTTCATCTGCTGGAGAATCCAATTTCTTCTCCTGCCACAATGCTATGTTTAATTTGCGTATCGTTTTGTACCAGTCGACTTCAAAGTCAAATTTGTCAAAATTACATGTAAGAGAGTAGTTGAGGCCTTTTTTCAGGAGTGAATCACTGCCCCCTGGTAACTCAACCCCTGAGATGTTGATGATTTGTAGATTTTTTTCAGCCTCTATTTTCTGGAGGCTCTCTATCTCCTTTTGCGTTTGCCCTTCCCATAGGTCCCCCTCCCCCAGGTAACCCTTTTGTTCGGGGTTTTGGTGGAACCTAGATCGTCCTCTTCCTCCTCGTCTGATGGCACGTCTAAAGGGACTTCTACACATCTTTTCTTAGGGGGAGTTTTGAGTGCAGATTTGGGTTTGACCTTAGATGGAATCTTAGGTTTAATTTTCTCCTCCGGGCTAGAGTCACTTCCTGATTCTGTGGTCCAGTACCCTTTGCTGTCTGGTGCCTGTTTCCTTTTCCTATTTCTAGGACGTCTGATTGGTTGTTCCCAATCCCAGATTTTGCCTTCTTTGAAATCTTGGCGATCGCGTCTGAACTTCCCAAGTTTCCTTTGTTTGATATCGTCTTGTACTGGAACCAATCTATTTTCAATTTTCTCCTCAACCTTGCCTAGCTGGTCAGCGGAGGTTAATTTGAGAAGCTCCTGCTTACACTGGGTGATCTCGGCTACTGTAGCGTTGTACTCGCGTTCAGTCCTCTTGAGAACGATGGACTGCAATCTTAGCGCATGCTGCAGGTGCTCATCATCCCATTCTTTCATGAACTCTGTATCATTTCTATATTCACTTGCCTCTCTGTAATTGCGAAAGCCTCTAGATGCTATTGCTTTAGATTCGTAACGTTTGAGGGTTGCTACAGTCCAAAATAATTTCACCTCTTTGTCAGATAGTCGATTGAGATCTTGCTCTATAACCTTCACCCCCACTGTCCTGCTGGAACTTGACCCACTTGCTGTGTCTGTAAAGAAGGTCTCCCAATCTGACCTGCCAGCCTGAAGACGCCTGGTTCCAGCAATGGCATCCGCAGATGTACCAGGTAATTCGGTGGCAGGTGGATCTGCCTCTTGCATCTGTGCACAGATAATTCAAACTTGTACGTAATGTGGGAAGGTAAAAGACTGGCACCAGATGAACCAGGGGCAGTATGACACCGGATCTGTACCAAGGCTAAAACGTGCTCTCAGAAGCATACATGAACATAAAAGAGAAGAAAGATGGAGGCACTGTTGAAGCAAATGAGGTACCTTTAATCCACGGTGATGCAGACAACGGGGTACACAGTGGGGGTGAGGGGGGGTGCCTGACAGCTGTTTCGCTAAATAAGCTTCTTCAGAGGCAGCAAAGAACATCTTAACCCAAGTATCGCTGGCTTTTTAAATGGTTTCACTCACCGTTAGTACGGCCAGGTACACTAAGTAAACCAGGTAAATTAAAAATACATAAATATAAAATGTACATTTCTCCCAGAATAGCATCTACTATAAATTACTTCTTTCCTATGTTGCCGTCACTTACAGTAAGTAGTTAAAAGCAATTAGATCTGATAGATTTTGGACTAGTCCATCTCCTTGTGGGAGATTCTTAGTATTACCTTTATTTTTTACACAACCAACTCTCTGGAAAGGATCTATACAAATATGTCAGCCAGCTTTCTTATTCCTCTGCACACTGTAACCTTTCAGATTTTCCCTACCTTCTGTAAGTGGCAGCAACACTAAGAAAACATTAATCTATCTGCATTTTACTCCGGGAGAAATGTACATTCATGTGTATGTATTCTAAATTTTACAATATTTTGGGAATAGTTGTCCTTTAAAGTGGACCCAAATTAAAAATACAAGATTTCAGAAATAAAATCTATTTTCTAAATTATAATAATAAATAGCAGCCTTTTTTCAGCTGCATGCTGACAAATATAAAATATTTTACATTTATTGGAGGAACCCCTCCCTTCTTTTCATATTGCCGGGACAGAATCCGGCAAACTGAAGGAGTAGGTGGTGTCCAGCAAAGGAGGAATTGCTAATGGCTGCCCCCAGTATAATCCGAGTTATGAAAAGAGAAGGGTGAAAAGCATGCACTGAAATGCTCATAAGCTTGAATTAGTGTTTATTTATCTTTGTATGTGTCAGAGTAGTGCAACTAAATATTATGAATTAAAAAAAATGTTTGGTTTGGGTCCGCTTTAATAAAGGCACAGGATTGGAGAAACATTTCATAAACTGTAAATACGCTTTGATGGCAAACACATTACAAATTCACTGCGAATAAATGAACCAAATGTTTGCTTATTTACACCCAACCACCAAAACTTAGCCAAGCAAATATTTACACATACAAATGCATATATTGTAACCAACAGACAGACATGATAAATAAATATGCCAGTGGAATGGATGTGTGTAATCTGTACAGGACACATAGCCAGGAAGGAAAGATCCTGACCAAACAGTGATATTATAAACTGCTGCTCTGGAGGAGTACATCACTAAATAATTCAGAGCCCTAGCTGGGGGATGGGTTTAAATCCGCCATGACTATAAAAGTAACGCATATAATAAATTTAATGAAAACATTTTCTTTTTTACAATCTAATAATAAAAATGTACTTGACCTAGGGTCTTGAGGTGCATACACACGTCTGATTTTATGCTCGATTGTTGTTCAAACCAGACATTTGTACGACTTGTCATTCAAACAAAAAAAGTTGTTAAGACTCCTTGTACACAGAGACGATAAAACCTTTGAAATGATAATTACAGCTAATTTACATGTCGTTTGAATGGTCAATTGACTGGATAGTACAATGGACCAGATCAAATGACTAATGAAACAACTTGTTGTTTGAAAGTCTTTTATGCTGGGGATACACGGTACGTTTCCCCTTTATATTTATATGATAATTTCCGACAGGTCCAATGACCCGCCGGATCGATACCCCGCTCGATCCCCGCGGGCTCACAATAGAGGGGAATCCCCTGCGGGGATGAGCGGGGATCGATCCAGGCGCCGGTGGGGATAAGCGGGGATGCGCCGAGATCGAGCCAGCGGCTTGATCCGTCGCAACTATCTCACTGTGTATTCCCAGCATTAGTGTTAAACTAATAGACTTTCAAACAACAAGTTGTTTGTACACATCTGCCAAGCGTATCAGTCAAAACTGCTGCCATTAGTCTAACGATTGTTTGTACACATGCCAACAAGTTGGGGGGGGTCGGCATATATGCGAGTATATACGGTATACATACTGGGCATATATGACTATAGAAGGTTTTAGATAGTGAGCTCCTCCTACATGGGTATGTATACCCTGTATAGCAGTGCTGAAGAGGTTATCGCTATATACATACTAAATAATAATTGCGAGAACCTTTATGAAATGATTTTTCCTCCAACGTTATAATCCACAAAAAAGGCATTATTGACATCAGATCAACATTTCATTGTGCATGTTCTTAAGCGTAGTCTGCAATCTACTAATCCTGATAACTGCCTTACCAATTTTAACTTCTTTTCTTTGCTTTCTGATGCTTCTGCTTCAAGAAGTTCTCGTTCCAGTTTCTCTTCAGTCTTCTTCCACTGCAAGTAAAATAATGCAACAATAAGCAAAGCAACGATTGCAAGCAACAAATGTGTGTCAAACAATCGGCAAGTCAGACCAGGAAGTAGTGTCCACATCAAGCGGATGCATGTCAGCTTTTCGAACGAATGCCAACTCCCCCTGGGCCATGTGTGGGCGCGTTCATTAGCGCCATTCAGGCGCCATTTTTTATGTGATTTTCAGAAATGAAACTAACGTTGCCAGACAGATTCCAGCCACTGCAGAGTGGCAAAAGGTCCACACAGAAGAAAAAGGTTATTAGGGGTATGTTTACACTTAGCACTCACATTAGGTTCCCTTGAACAGAATATGGGCTGTTGGCCTTGAGATTTATATTTAGCGGAATGTTGTTTTGGGTGTTTTTACTCTACTTTGACTGCTTCCATGTTTGTTCTGGGCCAAGGATTTGGAAAATGCTGAAGCCAATAACCAGCATGAAGACCACGCAGGTAGCAATTATAAAAGGTAGTTGACAATGGCAGCTTTAACCACTGATTGGTAATCCAGCAGTATATCTACACCCCGCAAGAGGACTGTTCCCGTTCCAGGGGCGTAGATATGCGTACCTTGCCATATTGCCATTTTGAGTGCTCCTGTGCGAGCTCCCGCGCACGGTCTCGGCACCGCCCATTAGTAGACAGATCAGTGAATGGGAACGCAGTTTCCATTCACCGATATAAGTGCCTGTGATCAATGATTACCTTAGGGGCTCAAAATGTTTTAATATGTAGGTCATGAGGGTATATTACTGTCATTTTTAATGTAAGATCTTGTAATTAGTGAAGAACACAAAACTGAAAAAAATACACCTTTATTTCCAAATAAAATATTGTCGCCATAAATTGTACTAGGGACATAATTTAAATGTTGAAATAACGGGGACAAATAAAATGTGTGGTTTTTATCCAAAGTACCATATTTTACTTTAAGACCATAATGGCCAAAAACTAAGAAAATGATTTTTGTTTTGCTTATTCCTGTTAAATGCATTTAGAATAAAATAACTTAGCAAAGTGTGCCAGCCAAAGAAAGCCTAATTGGTGTCAGACAAACTAGATATAGATCATTTTGTTGTGATAAGTAGTGATAAAGTTATTGGTGAATGAAAGGGAGGGGTGTTGAAAGTTGAAAATTGCTCTGGTCCATAAGGGGAAAAACCCCTCAGTGGTGAACTGGTTGATAGCTTTCACAGTACAGGTTTCCAGACAAATGATACAACACTTACCTTCCTTTGCATCCTAGATAGGTTCTTCCGCTTGTCTTTATAGGACATTAGTTTCTGTTTGGGGGCAATGTCCTCTGCATCCTTCTTCATTTCCACTTCTTTAATTCTTAGATGGAGAAAGATGTTCAATACCTGCAAGCATAAATGATTGATTAGAATAGAGTGCAGAAATCTTTTTCTTTAGTGGTCTAGGTTTCTTGGCGAAGCCTGGTACACACCTTCAATTATAATTGGTCAACCAATGACCACCTGTTCCACTTCCATGTAGTAGGAGAGCTTACCTATACAATCTGTTCAGTGTCTTCAAAATCCGTTGACCCTCATACAACAAGGTGGTAAAATTGGCCAATCAAAATTGAAGGTGTGTACCAGGCTTTACCCATGGTAACTACTTATATATAGCGAGTATACGCTCAGTGGGACACATATGGCAAAATAGGACATAAAAGCAGATAAAGGGCTAAATTCATGAAACTGCTCTGCTATAGCAGCACAAGCATCATGACAGCAGCGCAACCTAAATCCAGGGCTGCACGCTATGCGCTGTTGTGCAGCGTAGGGTGCCTTCCTTAGTAACATGCGCTGCTTACATAGCAATGCATGCTCCTGTAAATGTATCACAACCGTGGCTGCGATACTACCACAGCATCACCCGTAATTTCACTAGTGCAGCCGCTACTATGTTTATTACTATAGTTGCTATATTAATTAACCTAGTAACGGCAGCGCTAGTGAAGTATTGCAGTCGCGATACTTCACAGCAGCACCCAGCATTTAAAGGTGCACGTGTTGCTATGTAAGCATCATAAGGAAGGCATGCTATGCTGCACAACCGCACGTGGCATGCATCCCTGGATTTAGGGTGCGCTGCTGTCAAGGAGCTTGCGTTGCTATAGCAGCGCAGCTTCATGAATAAAGCCCAAAGACTTTTGTAATGAGTACCTTTAGTGGGTAAAAAGGTTGGGAGAGGCTAGGAGACCTTTGTCAGCCCTGATTTGCTTATGTGGAGGACACACACACTGATGATGTCACATACACAGCAATTCCAGCACACGGTAACATCAGAATTCCCGCTAGCACCTGTGTTGTAACAAGCTCGACTTCGACATATCTGTCTGGCACATAATCTCAACAACACACATTACAGAAAGCCAGCTACTGGGGTTCTTCTAGACACGGAGTGGCAACAATTACATCTGCTCTGTTAATGTTCCCATAAACGCCCTAACAGAACTGAAGATCATTAAATGTATGTAAATGTAAAGATTTAAAACAACAAGCGAGGGTTTCTGGATGTGGAAAGAGCATAAATCCTTTTGTAGATGAGCTCAATACATGTCAAGAAACGCTTGTTAAAGTCGAGCAGGAATTTCAGTTCCTATAAAGCGAAGAGCGCACACAGACTGAGGTATGCGGGAATCGTGATAAAATCTTACCTCAGGACGGACGTCATAATTCCTGCTCTTCACCAACCCAGAGATGATCTTCACCACCGCCAGAGAGGCTTGGCCGACCTTATCTTGTCTGAAAAGCTTTTTCACTGCCTCCATACACATGTCTGCAATCTGGGGAACGCACACAAAAAACATGTGATGGCACATTAACCACAGGACATCCATACTGTGCTGTCTGGCTGATCACTAAGCCCAGCAAAGAAAGCAGACAAGACACAGAACATTTATATTGCCATTTTCTCCTGGCGGACTCAAAGCGCCAGAGCTGTAGCCGCTAGGGTACACTCAGTAGGCAGTAGCAGTGTTAGGGAGTCGTGCCCAAGGTCTCCATACTGGCTTACTTAAAAGGAAGATAAGTGGTGGAACCTTGGTGTGTGAGCATAATGCATTCTGTTTGTAATCCAAAACACTCATATCAAAACAAATTTCCCCATAAGGAATAATGGAAACTCAGATGATTCGTCCAGTTCACAAGAAGAGCATAAATCCACTTCAAAGGGGACCGGAAGTGAGAGAGATATGGAGGCTACCTTACTTATTTCCTTTTAAACAATACCAGTTGCCTGGTTTTCCTGCTGGTCCTCTGCCTCTAATACTTTTAGCCATGCACCCCGAACAAGCATGCAGAGCAGGTGCTCTGACTGAAGTCTGACTGGATTAGCTGCATGCTTGTATAAGGCATGTGATCCAGACACTACTGCAGCCAAAGAGGGAACCAGTATTGTTTAAGAGGTAATAAATATGCCAGCCTCCATATACCGTTCACTTCAGTTGTCCTTTAATGGACATCCAAGGTGAAAATAAACTGATGAGAAAAACAATTGTATCCATCCTCCTCCTAAAAATGACTGTTTTAGATATAATAATTCCTTTTCTTTTTTTGTATAGCGCTTTTCTTGTGTTGGACTCAAAGCGCTTGCGAGGCAGCGACTAGAGCGCACTCAGTAGGCAGTAGCAGTGTTAGGGAGTCTTGCCCAAGGTCTCCTCACTGAATAGGTGCTGGCTTACTGAACAGAAAGAGCAGAGATTTGAACCCAGGTCAGATATCCCACAGTTTTATATTTAAATTTAGTTTTTACTGTTTCATTGTCTCTGCTCAATGACACCTTCATTGAAGTATGCCAGAGCGAAAAATCTATGAATTATTGACACTTATCTCTTTCCTGCTCTCAGAAGCCATTTACTGACAGAAAAGTACTTTATTGCTGTAATTACTAATCAGTGAGAGTTATGCTATAGTCTGACCCAGTCTGGACCCGGACAAAAACTGTCACTTGCATACTTGATTTTTAACTCTTTCAAGCAGAGAAAGAAAAAAAGGAACAAAGCCTAGTTATTTGTGAGCTTGGCACTGTACATACATAGGTCTATCTCAACATGTCACCTCGGTTGTCCTTTAAACCAGTCATGGAAATCTACTGCCCTCCGATTTCCTGTACATTGGGTGGGAACATCCTTGCACAGTGACATTCTAGCCTTCATTCACACTTGTGCTCCCTCCACAAAAATCATTTTACTAATGTGACTGCAAATTTAGATTTTATTTCATGAGCCCTCCACAAGGATTGGCTGTTAACAAGAGCAGGGGGATATTTCCAAGAACCACACTTTACTGCTTCCGGTAAGCTGTAAGTAACGAGCACTTCTCTAGATAAATTCTGAATACAGTATTCAATATCCACACAATCCTGCAGTCAATACTGGAATGAATTAAAAAAGGTTGCCGTAAAACTGAACCAGTAAACATTGTGATAAACAATGTGATAGAAATGAGAGCATGGTAATAATAACCACAATAAATATACATAAACTGATATAAAAAAACACTACATCACTTTTATTAAAGATTCATTTTAAAGAGACACTGAAGCGGGAAAAAAACATTATATAATGATTAGTATGTGTAGTACAACTAAGAAATAAAACATTAGGAGCAGAGACCCAAGTCTAATATTGTTTCCAGTACAGGAAGAGTTAAGAATCTCCAGATGTTATCTATGCAAAAGAGCCATTGAGCTCCACCACTTTCAAAGTCGCAGAGAGCTCTGTCTTCTGAAGCTCATTCTCTCAAGTATCTGGCACTGTATTGTTTTTTTTTCCTGCAGAGAACAGTTCCAAAGTTCGCTAGCCTGCTCTGTAAAATCATTTAGAATGCTGAGTAGTTTGTAAACTGCAAATATATTAGAGAATGATGCAATGTTATAAATAAACTATAGAACTGAAAATAAAAAGAAGAGAATATTTTCTTTGCTACTAATGTTCTAGTAATTACCCGTACTACACATCCAATTAATATCATTTTTTTTTCTCGCTTCAGTGCCTCTTTAAAAGCATAAAAGATGTGGCATAGCCACCATACCTCAATGTCATAAACAAAAATACTGTACAAAAAAGTTTTGGGGAAAAAAAAAACATAAGATCCCTCACCGTTGCACGTCCAGATCGTAATAGTTGAAACCTGTTTTGGGACTGCGTTCCTGCAAGGGCGCAGATTTCAATCAGCAATTCTACGTGGTCTCGTTGCTCTTGCCGCTGATCCCTTGCTGCACCTGCTCGCTCTGTTGTCACAGTGACAGCAGGGCTTCTGTATCTCGGTCAGGAGACCATTTCATTGGCTCCTGACCCGGTGATCACTGTGAGCCAATCACAGTTATCACAGTGCAAAATAGGAAAATGACAGCTCTGGCCCTTAAGGGGCCACAGGAAACTACATGAATTGAGTACAGAGATCTGACGGGGGGATCATTTTAATGGAGACCACATAACACAAGTATACTCTTATTCCAGCTACAATGATCGGAATGTATCGGCTGAGGGAGAACTAGTACATAGCTGAAGGGAGCTTGCATCCTTTAAGCAGCCCTCCAGGCGGAAGCCCCAGTGTGACATCACTGCTGGAACACTGGAAGTCCATGTGAGGTTTCCCATGGCTTCGTCTCCTACTGGCAAAAACACCCCCCCCCCCCCCCCCCCCCCCCCCTCCACAACTGGGTCACGCTCCTCTTCTCTGACAAGCTTGGGCATGCAGCAGCCGGACATGTGCAGTGCACAAGCTGCTCCTGCTTACTGCGCATGTGCGATCGCGCCGATCCCAAAGGGGGTGCGCACCCTTAATTATGATTGCTGACTATCCATTGTCGGCAATCCTCCGGGGGGCCATGCTCGGCGAGTGGGGACAACGGAACGCTAAGGTAATCCTCAACAGGATTTTGAGGAGTCCCTCTCTTATAGTGCCCATTTACGGTACAATCAAAACATTCAATTTTCCCGTTTATTTTACCAAAACAATCAAATCAAATGAAAGTCAAAAATAATATTTTTTTCCAAACAACAAACAATTATCCCATTTTTTTAATAAAAATCTGATCAGACGTGTTGGAAAAATATATTTGATCTAATGGAATAATCGGACTAAATTATCTAATCGAAAACAATTAAAAAAATTGTACTATGTATAGGCATCATTAGGGTAATTCATCTCGGGTACCCTTTTTGCGCTCCACTTCTTTCCAATTTGGGTAGGAAAGTCTAGAGCGTGCCTGTACTCTGCTCACCCACTGCCTGTAATTGATAAACCTGAATTTTATACTGATACTTATTCCAATGATTCCCTGATGAAGTGGGTTTTAGGCAACGAAATGCATCAGGGTAAATATGAAGTTCGAGCTGTCAGCAGCTAGTTTGAATGTACTCCCCTGTTACATTCAGGGCTGTGGAGTCGGAGTCGGAGTCGTGGAGTCGGAGTCGTGGAGTCGGGCAATTTTGGGTGCCTGGAGTCGGAGTCGGAGTCGGGAAAAAATGCACCGACTCCGACTCCGACTCCTAATGAATTTGTAACTGTAATTAAAATAGAAAATATGATAAAATGTTCTATTTCTCAGATAATAGTCATTAAAAATAATGTATATATACAGTATATATACAGTAATAGCTGTGCTTAGTCCACAAAAATGAAATAAACCAATCAAAATTAGTTACTTGTGCTGCTTCAATAAAGCAGTCCCCGTATTTTTAAGGTCAGATATACATATCTGATTGTGACTGTATATATGTGTACACAGGAATCTCTTATATATACTAAATAACATCTATGCTGTAAGAATAAAGCCTGATGTGTAGCCGGGTCACTAATAGAGATGGTCAACGAGATGGAAATAATTCTGCATTGATGCTGATTTATGCAAATGTATGCACTCCCTTTGCTGATGAAATCAAATAATTTGATATGTTGTTAAAATTTGGTTTGGTGACTACAAATTAAAGGGTACCTGAGACGGATGAAAAGTAAAGTTTTATACATACCTGGGGCTTCCTCCAGCCCCCTTCAGGCTAATCAGTCCCTCGCTGTCCTTCACCACCCGGATCTTCTGCTATGAGTCCTGGTAATTCAGCCAGTCAGCGCTGTCCGGCCGCATGCCGCTCCCACAGCCAGGAACATTCTGCACCTGCGCAATAGTGCTGCACAGGTGTAGTATGCTCCTGGCGGCGAGTGTGTGCATGCGCACTACGCCTGACTGGCTCAAGTACCTGGACTCATAGCAGAAGATCCAGGTGGCGGAGGAGGACAACGAGGGACTGATTATCCTGAAGGCGGCTGGAGGAAGCCCCAGGTATGTATAAAACTTTAATTTCATCTGTCTCAGGTTTACTTTGTTACACAGTAGTACTATACTCTACATATGCACTCCCCACAGAGCTGCAGGGAATCCACTGAGAATGCTGTGCACATTGAACACAGAGATGTTGTCCGTTACAATCTCCTCATTCCCCTGCAGAGTACCTGCACATCATTCTTACATGTACCCACACTTACATTGCATAGGGCCTGATAGATGTTCTTTGTTCCGGTTTGTACTTTTTACAAGTACTCTTACCAAGGACTAGTTTTAGTCTAAAGGGAATAAATATAGTAGTCTACATATCCTTCTCACTTCAGTTGTCTTGTACAATTCCTAAGCGTTGGCAGTTAAGAGACGAATTTCATGTTACATACTTTTAATCAACAAAATTGTAATATGCAAATTAGAGGAGTCGGAGTCGTGGAGTCGGAGTCGGAGTCGGTGGAATCCTAAACTGAGGAGTCGGAGTCGGAGTCGGTGGATTTTTGGACCGACTCCACAGCCCTGGTTACATTGTGCTTAAGTTATACTTATGAGAGCCTCTGGTATGTTTGCTGTGCCACTTTGTTTTTGCTTTTAAGATTAATCTCCAGCATGTTATTCTTGCCTGTCTGTTTATATACCTGCATTATAAAGTTATCATTCCTGTGCACAGATTTCTATTACATTGTTTATAGGTTTAATTTACAAATACATTATTAAGTCATTCAAGTAGGCACTACACAACTGTGAGCTGAATGCATTTCCTGGCTGGTTTAATCCAGCACGCCTTATTAGTGTGTATATAATTTGAATGCCACTGAAATAGAGGATAAGGAAGCAGGCAAAAGGAGAAGCCACAGAGAAGCTACCCACCACCTATATCTTCCAGTATGCCAGTTGCTGGCACAAATCCTGCAACAGCAGAAGACAGCTAGCAAATCATCTAACGGTGTATCCGCTATTCAACTCAAACAAGACACAGTATACAATGGCTTTTTGTGCTCACAGTGCTGCAGAACACGGCATTTAGCTTAAAAGTGGACCTGAACCCTTGCACAGGGCAGAAGGAAAACAGAGAAATGCCCCCTGTATGTATTTAGAGAGTTTACCCTGTCTAACTCCCCCTCATCTGTGACTAATCACAACTGTAATTTGATCTCTCAGCTGGCTTCCTCGGCAGAGCAGCGAATTTGGAAACACAGGATGTTAACCCTATGTCTGCTTCCATGAAAGCAGGAAGTAGAAACACTGCAGATTTATGTTAGGATTTGTATCAGCTGTACCAAAGAAATGTTTTTGTTTAAATGCTATTATGCTGTTGCTTATCATTTAGAGCAGAGAGGAAGTTCTGAATTCAGGCCTGCTTTAAAGGGCAACTGAAGCAAGAGGTATATGGAGGGCTGCCATATTTCTTTCCTTTTAAGCAATACCAGTTGCCCGGCTGTCCTGCTGATCCTCTGCCTCTAATAATTTTACCCATAGACCCTGAACAAGCATGCAGCAGATCAGGCGTTTCTGACGTTGTCAGATCTGAAAAATTAGCTGCATGCTTGTTTCTGGTGGGATTCAGACTCTACTGCAGCCAAATAGAGCAGCAGGACTGCCAGGCAACTGGTATTGTGTAAAAGGAAATATATATGGCAGCCTCCGTCTAACTCTCACTTCAGTTGTCCTTTAAATAATATTGGAGCAACTGTGAAAAAGGTTAGATATTCACCCATGTTGGAGGGGGGGGGGGGGGGGGGGGGGAGGAAGGCTCTGGATCCCATAAAGCCTTCCAGGTCCTCTCTTTGCAACCTTGGTCCACCGCCCCCCCCACCCCCCCAGCCCCCCCACCCCCCATTCAACTGACTGAATAGGACTGAGAGTCCTTGTGAAGGCTTCTGAAGACAAGTGGGCTCGTGCATGTGCAGTCCAGATTTGCCCATGTTTTTGCCACTTGGCAATGTGAGTGCTTCTGGTGCAGAATTTCAACAAGCGACAGCAGTGGACTGAGGGCACATAGAGGAACTAAAAGGCTCTATGGCATACATGTCAAAATCCAGCCCATGGGCAAAAGCTGGCCCTCCGAGCCATCAGATTTGGCCCTCAGGTGATTTCCTCACTTTGCATAATGTTTGGCCCACTCTGGACAACCAGAGAAGCTATATTGGAGGGTAAACCCTAGATCACCAGGAAAGCCATTTCGGCCAATGGAGAGCTGGACAGTTCAAGGCCACTTTTGAGTTACACGTCAGCTATTGCCAGGGCGATGCATCACTACAAAGGAAGAGGTTAGAGTGTGCCTTCAGAACTTCCTTCCTCTCGGCACTCAATCTCAATTTAACATGAGCAGTAGAGATGGTCAATGAGATGAAAATAATTCTGGCCTGCAAACAAATTGGATGCATATTGTAAATACCTTGAATTGGGCCAATCAAATGCAGGGCTATGGAGTCGGTACAAAATAAAAAAAACATGAACTGACACCAACTCCTCAGTTTATTGAAACCACCGACTCAGAGTACCCAAAATTGCTCCGACTCCTTGACTCCGGTTCCACAGCCCTGATCAAATGCACTTCCTGCTGAACTGAACTAGCCCAATTTCTAGCTACATACAAACTGCTTTTAATCTGCATGCAAGAGGGAATTATTTGCATCTCACTGACCATTGCTCAGAAAGATTATGTTCTTCAGAACCCCCAGGTCCATGCTCACCCTTAGGGCCCTTTTCCTCTGACCATACTTAGTCTTAAGTCACTGAAATAAGAGAATGTGTTCCCCCCCCAGTACTCCGCTGCACAACATGCATTTCCTGTGGCACAGTCACTTTTATGCAAGGATAGGGTATACCACAGTTGTGTGCAATTTATATAGCAATAATAATATTTATATAATAATATTTATATAGCGCTTTTCTCCCTGGGGAATCAAAGCGCTGTGACCCTGCATTATGTAGTCTCAAAGGCTAGGGAAAAGAGGTGAGTTTTTAGCCTTTTTTTTTTTTTTGTAACCACTTCCGGGTTTCGGGTGGTTTTGCTGATCTGTGCTGCGGGGGCTCTTCAGCCCGCAGCACAGATCAGATAGCAGCCTGGGCGATCAGACTTCCCCCCCCCCCCTTTTTTCCCCACTAGGGGGATGTCCTGCTGGGGGGGTCTGATCGCCGCCGGCTGTTTGCGCTTGCGGGGGGGGCTCTTCAAAGCCCCCTCCGCAGCGCTTTCTGGCCTTCTTACCCGTCCCTCCCTCTCCCTCCCCCTGTGAGCGGCGCAGGACAGAATCCGTCCTGCGCCGCCTCAGATAGGCTTCAGCCTATCAGATGCCGGCAATCCCCGGCCAATCAGAGGCCGGGGATCGCCAATCTCCTCTACGGCGCTGCTGTGCCGTATGTATGTAAACAGCGGGGAGATCTTCCCGCGTGTTTACATTTACCCTGCGAGCCGCGATCGGAGGCTCGCAGGGTGTTCACGGAGACACCCTCCGTGAACTGACATGGAACGGCCGCTCATACGAGCGCCCGTTTCCATGGAAACCACTTCAGGATTCAGGGGCGTACTTATGCGTAAGCAGAATCCTGAAGTGGTTAAAGCTGTCCAGAGAAGGATCCTCTCGTACTGATTGTGGAAGTGAGTTCCATAGAGTAGGGGCTGCATAGGAAAAGGCCCGAGCACCAAATGTTAAGTGTATCCTTGGAATAACCAGCTTCATCTTGTTGGCAGAGCAGAGGGTGCGTGGAGGGGTATAAAGTTCCAATAGATCCGCTATGTATTTGGGTCCCATGTGGTTTAGGGCCTTGAATGTCAGCAGGCAGATCTGATTCTCCATTTTACTGGCCACCAGTGAAGAGTTTGCAGTACTGGGGTGATGTGTGAGCTGCGGGGGGCATTGGCTAGGAGTCTGGCTGCAGCATTCTGTACTAGTTGTAAGGGGCGCAGAACCTTATCTGCAGATCCAATGAACAAGGCGTTGCAGTAGTCTAGGCGGGAGGCTACAAATGCATGAACCAGGGCAGGTAGGTCTTCAGCTGGAAACAGAGCCGGATTAAGGCTAAATGGGGCCCTAAGCAAAGTAACTAAATGGGGCCCCCCCCAAAATGTCGTAATAGAATCAGAAGATGCAGCTGCACAGCAACATGCCGCCCACACCGGGGCAGCCGAGCTACTGGTTGCTATGGGCAACAGCCCGCTTTCCTCTGTGGGTGCACAATGCAGGAAATAGCAGCGGCAAAATGCAGAGTGAGAGATGAATGGCTAGGACATTTGCACTCAGGGGCTGGGGCACCCCTGTGAAGAGGGCGCCAGATATCACAGCAGCAGCACTTTTCCCCTGCATCTCCGACCTGGCAATGGCAGAAAGCTCTGGACACCGACAACCCGGAAGCCGATCCCCAGACAGAATTACATAACCGCCCCCACCACTGAACAACCGAATTCCTCCCAAACTAGACAGCCACCACACAACCTCCATCCCAGTGAATACGATAGTCCAGCAGAGAAGGCAGCCACAGCGGGGGAGAATGACAGCACCAGATGACTCACATTCACCTATTGCGATCCAAGCAATAGAGGTCCTGTCATCCGGAGCCCATCTGTCTCCTCTAGAGTGCTGCCGCTCTGTTACTACTACTATTACTACTTCCTACTTCCTGTCTGATCTGAGAATCAGGAAGTTCAGAGCGAGCGGCTGCACTGTAGAAGAGACAGATTGGTTTCAGATGACGGGATCTCTATCGCTTGGATCATGGATAGGTGAGTAAGCATTCGCCATCTCCTGCTATCATTCTTGCTGCAGCTGTGGTTCTCTGTGGTAAGGGAGGGAGGAGTGGGCAGCGGCAGAGAGCACAGCAGCAGGAGGGGGACCTAGGAGGAGAGCCTGGCTCTGAAGACAATCAGCAGCGCATGGCATCATTTGACAAGACAAGACAAATAACATTTATATCGCGGTTTTCTCCTGGCGGACTCAAAGAGCCAGAGCTGCAGCCACTACAGCCTATAGGCAGTAGCAGTGTTAGAGAGACTTGCCTAAGGTCTCCTACTGAATAAGTGCTGGCTTACTGAACAGGCAGAGCCGAGATTCGAACCCTGGTCTCCTGTGTCAGGGGCAGAGCCCTTAAAGGGACTCCGAGCAGTGCCTGTGGGTATGCCTTTAAAGAGACTCTGAAGCGAGAATAAATCTCGCTTCAGAGCTCATACTTAGCAGGGGCATGTGTGCCCCTGCTAAACCGCTGCTATTGCGCCGCTAAACGGGGGTCCCTTCACCCCCAAACCCACCCCCGCAAGACTTGGTCGTAGTCTTGGTCGTAAATCTTGTCTTCCTGGAGGCAGGGCTAACGGCTGCAGCCCTGCCTCCAGTCGCGTCTATCAGACGCGCATCGCCGCCTCTCCCCCGCCCCTCTCAGTGAAGGAAGACTGAGAGGGGCGGGGGAGAGGCGGAGATACGCGTCTGACAGATGCGCGTGGGGCAGGGCTGAGGCGGTTAGCCCTGCCCCAATGCGGAAGCGCTCCCACGCTTTACGGAGGGGATTTGGGGGTGAAGGGACCCCCGTTAAGCCGCGGGATAGCGGCGGTTTAGCAGGGGCACACATGCCCCTGCTATCTAGGAGGTCTGAAGCGAGATTTATTCTCGCTTCAGACTCTCTTTAAGCATACCCACAACTAATTAATACATCCTCACACCTACCAGCATGATGTTTGTAATTATATCCCCCTGGGTTCCTTATATTTCATTGCATTGTGCTGAATCGAGCTGCCGATTTTGGAGAAAAGTCGTCCTGTGTAATACAATTTAACTATGGAAAGATGCATATCATTTTGAAGCTCTCTTTCTCCTCTTTCCAATGATAGATAAATTGCCACCCTATGCCTTTTAGTTTTCGCTATTTTCGCGATCAAAATTGCCATGGCCGCGATTTCGATCACGAAAATAGCGAAAACTAAAAGGCATAGGACAGCAGTTTATATATCATTGGAAAGAGGAGACAGAGAGCTTTAAAAGGATATGCATCTTTCCATAGTTACTGCACTGCTCAGAGTCCCTTTAACCATTATACCATCCAGCCACTGCTGACAGCTTGGCGAGGGCTGGTTTATGTGCTGATGGGGCCCCCTTGACTCGGAATGGGGCCCCAAGCGACTGCTTTTGTTGCCTGGTTGGTAATCCGGCCCTGGCTGGGATAAGGCGTTTGATTTTCGCTATATTTATTTCTTAGATGGAAAAAGGAAGACTTGACGACAGCTGATACCTGCTGTCTGAGTTTTAGATTTCCATCCAGGATCACCCCAAGGTTTCGCACAGAGTCTTTATACTGTACGGTATCTCCCCCAATTGCTAGTTTGAGGTGGTGAGCGTTTTGAACTTTATCCATCATGTGTGGACCACCTACCACCAACACCTTGGTTTTGTCAGAGTTTAGCCTCAACCAGCTGGTGTTCATCCAATTTTGTAAATCCACTAGACACGCATTTAAAGATGCTGATGGGTCTTGGGTGCCAGGCTTGAAGGACAGATACAGTTGTGTGTCATCTGCATAACAATGGTATCCTAGGCCAAAGTTCTGGATTATTTTGCCCAGTGGGAGCATGTAGACTGCAAAGAGTAATGGTGATAGTACAGAACCCTGTGGAACTCCATAGGCAAGTGGCACTGGATTAGAGTAGTGTGTGCCCAGACATACTTGCTGTGCCCTGCCAGATAGGAAGGTCTGAAACCAGCTAAGAACAGTACCCCTTAGGCCACAGTAATTCTTCAGTCGCTGGATTAGTATTTCATGATCCACAGTATCAAATGCTGCAGACAAGTCAAGAAGATTCAGAATTGAGCAATCACCCTTGTCCCTTGCAGTAAGTAGATCATTCATTACTCGGACTAACGCCGTTTCAGTGCTGTGACTTTTCCTGAATCCTGACTGAAAAGTATCAAAAATGTTATCTGTAAGCCTGGCTTCTAGCTGGTTGGCGACTGCTTTCTCGATAACTTTTGATAGGAATGGTAAGTTTGCCACGGGTCTGTAGTTGGTCACAGAATCAGGGTCTAGTGATGGTGTCTTCATGAGGGGTTTTATGATTGCTTTCTTTAGTTCTTCTGGGAAAAGTCCACTTTGCAAGGAGCACCGAGTTATTTTGTGAAGTGCTGGCCTGATCAGCTCTGGGCACTGCATTAAGGATCCAGTTGGGCCAGGATCCAGGTCGCAGGTAGTGGGACGGAGACTTTAAATGAGAATTCCAAAATCTTCTTCACTCAAAGACTTGCCATGGTGGAACGGTAGTAGGCGTATGCAAAGTCCAGGGGTCAATTGATGTTGTTGGTGTTATGCTGACACGGATGGCAGACACCTTGTTTGTGAAGAAGGCAGAGAATTCTTCACACCTTTCCCTGGAGAATGTGGTTGGGGCTTTTAGGCAGGAAGGATTGCAGAGTGATTCCACTGTGTGGAAGAGTTGAGCAGCTCTGTTGTTGGCTGTAGATATTTTGTGCGAGATAAAGTCAGATTTTTTCTTGGTTATTGCTTGTTGGTATTGTCTGAGGTGTTGAACTAGGCTAGATTTGTGCTCCTCAGACCCTGATTTACGCCACTGTCTTTCTAGCCTGCGCCCTTTCTTTTTTAAATCCACAATGGTTTTGTCAAACCAATTAGCTTTCTGCTTTTTAGTTGCTGATTTGGTGTGCCATGGGGCAATACTGTCAAGCGTTTCATATATCATGTTGTTGTACTGGGTTACTAGAGTGTTGGGGTCCATTTGACTATAGGATGCAACTCATCATATTGCAAGTAGTCTCTAAATTATACCAAAAATGACAAAAACAGAAGTTATGCACTTAAGGGGATCTATCATTTTCACTTCTAACTGTTAGGAAGAAAGAAGAAAACAATCCATGTAACTGTTTATACTCTTTGTAAGCACTTGAGTCGAGCTGTTTGATCCTCACATATATAAACGCTCAGACTCTTGAACCTGTCCCCAGTGGCTCAGTGGAGATGTTACAAACATACAGAGCTCTGACACATCCATCTGTAAAGAAGAGACTAAGCATTGGGTAATGAATATTGCCGGTCCACCTAGCTCACTAACGAGCATTACTGACACATGATGTACTGCACAGGAATAAGGACAGATATCTACAAAATCACCAAGACGTTCCATTTTCATAGTAAAATGTAGAGACACGTATTTATTTATTTTTCACCCGCTTCAGAGTGTCTCTGACCCTCAAGCTTCCCGAGCATACAAGGAGAGAGATATTCACCTTAAACCCACATTCCTGATCTGTGTTGTACATATGTTTCTTCTCAAGAGATAATCCCCTCAGCCGCCTTCTGCGCTCATAAATGGCGCTCTGCTGCCCTCTAGTGATGGAAAGATTTTTCTTTTTTTTTCTCCAGCACAAAAAAAAACTTGCATTACTCCAGGGGTGTCAAACTCTAATACAAAGTGAAGTGGGCCGAAAGTGAACATTGGGACCAACTCCAATGTCTACTTGCCACCTTCCTCCCTTATAAAGTTCCCTGGTGTCTAATGACCCCCCTCCAATCCATATACAGTTCTCTGGTGTCTAGTGGTCTTCCTCCCTCCCCTATATAGTTTCCTGGTGTCCCTCCCAAATTCATTTCCCTGGTGTCTAGTGGTCCCAACCCTCCCCTATGCAGTTCCCTAGTGATTAGTGCTTCCCCCTACCTCCCCCATATGGCTTTCCTGGTGATCTAGGGCTTCACCTCCAGTATAGCTTCCTTGGTAGTCTAGAGCGGGCCAAACATAATACAAAGTGAGGAACCCACTTGAGGGCCAAATTTAATGGCTCGGAAGACCAAATTTAATGGCTCTGAGGGCCGGATTTGACATTTGAGTTTGACATGTATACATTACGCCATCACAGTTATGCTAGACACACACAATGCAATTTCCCATCAGATTGACGGGTAATCTAACGGGAAGTTGCCCCGTGTGTACCTAGCATAAGGGCTCTTTCACAATATACATGTCGTGTTGGTGAAAAGTCATTATGCTGGGCATACACGGCTCGACGCAGGCTTATCAATCGAGCCGCTGATGGCTTGATTGAGAATATCCAACGTGTCCGATCACCGCGGGGATCGATTCCGCGCTCGATACCCGCTGGAGGATAATAGCGGCGAATCGAGCGGAAGATAAGAAGTGCCGTCGGGGACTAGCAGGAATCGATCGCGGGGACGCGGCGGGAGTTGATCCGGCGGCTAATCGGCCGCCGGATAGACCCGTGTATGCCCAGCATTAGCCAGGCGTGGATCACAGTCAGGCTTAATCAAGGTGATGAAATCCACGCCCTCCCCGGCAAAGGTCCATTATTATACACTACTTCAGACTACAGCCCAGACAAGTTGGCCATGCAGAGCACAAACTGACTGGAATCTTTTAGCCAGTAACAGCTTTGTTGGAGGCAGCCAGACAATATATGGGGCGAGGCATGTATTACACTTACTGTACCTGCAAAATTATCTAACTTAATACTGTTTGATTGGAAAATTGTATTGGCACATTACAATGCGTCTTTGGTGCTGGTAGCTGGGGTTCGACTATATACAGTAATAGCCAAACCCCCGTGCCTAATTTGCTCAGTCAGGGCTGACTTTGCTGCATATTCCATTGTGGTGTATGGTGGCACCTAATTGATCACTTGGGCTGTGCACCCAAATTAACTGCGTCGATCAGAGCCTCAGTCAGGATTTCAAAAGTTGCACCAATTGCACGTGGTCCAAATCCCAGTGAGGTGCCTTAGTCAGATACACTTCGTTATTGCACTACTACGGACCTGAGGAAGCTGCTTGTGACAGGGAAACGCATTGTCTAGTGCATAAATTTAGTTTTTGTTTTTGAAGTGAGACCTTCTTGAAGGTAGGATTCTACTATATCATTTATACCTTCTTATACCCATATACTCAAAATTGGGTGCCTCCTATCCATTGCTCACTACAAATCCCAGTGAGATCTGGCGGGCAATAAGATGGAGAGATGCAACTGACCTGCTGGATAAAAATTTGGACTAGCATATTGCAAGGAGCTACAAACCAAGATGACGAGGGTTGAAACCTGGTCAGTAAGTGCATTAAGAGAGCATTTGTGGTCCAGACCCAGCTGTCAGAGGCAAGGCTTTCTGGCCACAGAGTAACTTTTTTTTTTTTTTTTTTAAAGAGAATATTTATTTTCAAGAAACAGCTCTTAAAGAGCAAAAAAACATAACAAAAACAATCCCCAACTAAAATGCAGTTCAGGTTACATTACAGTGCATGGCATAGGCAAGAACTTTAGTTATAACACATGGAAGAAA
Organism: Hyperolius riggenbachi; assembly: GCF_040937935.1. Classification (NCBI taxonomy): domain Eukaryota; kingdom Metazoa; phylum Chordata; class Amphibia; order Anura; family Hyperoliidae; genus Hyperolius; species Hyperolius riggenbachi. The sequence goes on from NC_090655.1 coordinate 72,834,844, forward strand.
TATAATCATGAGCATCAACAAGGTAGAGTGAACACTACAAAAAGACTCTTTATGTAGCAGACAACGAAAAGTGAAGCTTTGATTACAGGTATGAATCAACCCAGGATCAGGTCTTGAACAGAGGCATTAATGTCCAGGTTTGGAATTACAGTGTCCATAGAGTCAACCCAGCAGGACCATAGCTTAGAAAATGTATTTGGTTGATTACGTGCTTGATACGTTAACTTGTACAGTGGGAGTGCTAGGTTTATCAGTCTCTTCCAATCATTCAAATTGGGGGGGATTACTGTTTTTCCATTTAAAGGGACACTTAAGTCAAACAAAAAAAATGAGTTTTACTCACCTAGGGCTTCCAATAGCCCCCAGCAGCTGTCCGGTACTCTCGCCGTCTCCCTCCGATCCTCCTGGCCCCGCCGGCAGCCACTTTCTGTTTCGGTGACAGGAGCTGACAGGCTGGGGACGCGAGTGATTCTTCACGTTACTGGCCACAATAGCGCCATCTAAGCTGCTATAGCATGTATCATATACCATATAGCAGCATAGAGGGTGCTAATGTGTCTGGGAACGCGAAGAATCACTCGCATCCCCAGCCTGTCAGCTCCTGTCACCGAGACAGAAAGTGGCTGCCGGCGGGGCCAGGAGGATCAGAGGGAGACGGCGAGGGTACCGGACAGCTGCAGGGGGCTATTGGAAGCCCTAGGTGAGTAAAACTCATTTTTTTTGTTTGACTTAAGTGTCCCTTTAAGAGTAATAGATTTTCTGGAATAGAACAACAGGATTCTAATGAGTACTTTCTTACCAGAACTACAGGGCATGTCCTGTATCATTCCCAGCATACAGACTTTAAACGAATGGACAAGGGGAAGGCCCAAAGTGTCTCTTAAAAAAAGGATGACTAACTTCCAGTAATTATTAACCTGGGGACAAAACCATACACAGTGCAGGAAGTTGGCTCCTGCCCGCATTTAAAACAGCGCCCATCATGAAGAGGGCCCATTTGCGACAGTCGCATGGGCGACAAGTAGGCCTGATGTAGCCATTTTAAATTTATCAATCTATCATAGGCTGCAATGGTAGTTTTATGGTACGTATCTATCAAGTCTTGCCAGTCCCCATCCTGTATGTCATCCACCACATCAGACCACTTCCTTTTCGTAAACTCGAATTTAGGTGTAGTTAAAGAGGCCAGTAAAAAGTTGTAATACCTAGAGATCTGTTTGGTCCTATCTTTGCTTAGTAAAAGTGTCTCCAAGCTCAAAGGGGTCAAGTCCACTCCTGTCAGGCCAATCTGGGCCTGTACAGCGTGTCTAAGCTGTAAGTACCTAAAGAAAGCCTGTCTAGGCAGACCAAACTCCTCTCGCAACTCAGAAAAATCTCGGAAGTTTCCCCCAGTAAATAGTTGATACAGATATTTCACATTATATTGGGTCCAATATTGTGGGTCGGGAACTGAGAGAAGTTCGGGAAGATTGTTATTACACCACAGAGGGGAGCTGAGAGATATAGGGGCAGTAGGTTCACCCAAGAATTTACGCGTGGCTTTATACACCTTGATGGCGTTTTGTATAAGCGAGGTTCCTCCTCCCTGATTGGGAACTGTATATCTATAGATAGCTCCGCACAAGGACTCATACGAAGTTGCAATATCGGCCTCAACCGCTAAGGTAGAGTCTTGTTTAATGTTACTTAGCCAGAAGGCGATGGGTACCAGTTGGGAGGCGAGAAAGTATAGAAAAAAATTGGGCAGTGCAAGCCCACCCTGAGACGTGGGTAGTTGTAATGTGGACAGAGATATTTTAGGTATTGAATTTGCCCAGATAAATGAGGTTATTAACGAATCAATACGGCGAAATACCTTCCCATGAATCCAGGACGGAGCCATCTGAAGGATATAGAAGAGCTTAGGGGCCACGATCATTTTGACTATACAGACTCTTCCGCATACATTAAGTTGGAGGGAAACCCAACTCTTAAGCTTGGATTCAATGGTATCTAATGCTGGGTACAAATTAGAATCAAGAAACTTCCCGGTGGAGCGCAGGATCCAGATCCCCAAATATTTAAATGTATCCTCCACCTGTAAACAGGAGCGTGTTGAAATCATCTGACGGGCGGAATCATCCAAAGGGAAAATAATTGATTTGGACCAGTTGATTGAGAGGCCAGACAGGGAGCCAAACCTAACAAAAATATCCAAGATCCAAGCCTTCGAAAAGATCCTCAACGCCCTGTGCGGGGTGAACAAGCCTAGAGCTATAGAGAGCAGTGTAAAATTCTTGAAAAACCCTAGCTATTCCCAAGGAAGTTGTATGAATTATACCTGAATTATCTATTATTCTTGGAATAGCTAATGATTGATCGTTAGATTTCAGTAGGTAGGTTAAAAGCTTACTGCATTTGTTCCCAAATTCAAAACCCCTCTGTGTGTGTGTATCAGATCTTTCCTCTTGGTTCTATCAAGAAGTAGTATCTCCAGCTTTCTACGTTCCACTTCCCACTTAACGTAGTTTTCCCGAGTGGCGTGCTGTATTAGTCGCAATTTGGCCTCCCGCATCCCCCTTTCATGATAAGTTTGGGAGGCATTGATATTTTGTCTCATCCTGGACATTGAAGCTCTAAAAGTTCCTCCAAGTACTGCCTTACTGGCCTCCCAACATATTAGAGGGGATGCCGTCCCCTGATTAATAGGCCAATAAGCATTCATATCTCTGCGACAGTCTTCTAGTATAGACTCATCTTCGAGCCAGCAGGACTCGAGTCTCCATATCGAGGGGGATTTATGACCAGGCAGATATAACTGACAAATAAGAGGAGAGTGGTCCGATATACCATGGGGGAGGTATTCTATAGAGTCTACAAGGGGAAGTATGTCTTTAGAACACAAACAGAGATCGATACGGGACATGGTCTGATGGGTGTCTGAATAGCAGTAGAACTCTCTAGAATCAGGAAATTTCCACCTCCAAATGTCTTGAAGATCATATTGAGATAGCCATTTAATAAAGGGAGTGTATGGTCTACCAGCTCCATTCAGCCTGTCCAATGCTGGGTCAAGTATAGCATTAAAATCACCCATGAGCAGAACCGGATCATCCATAAATGCATGCAGCTTAGTAGAGAGGCGGTCCAGTGCCTAAGCATTAAAGGGAGGTGGGATATAAACCGATCCCAATATTAAAGGCCTACCATCTATAATGTATTTAATAATGACGAAGTTCCCATTGGGATCAATTCTAACCTCAGAAATCTGAGCAGGGAGAGATTTAGCTATCATAAATAGCTGTTCCCCTTGAGAAAGAGGAAAAATGGTCGAGATAATATGAGGAAATCCAGGGTTTTTTAAGTAATAGAGCTCGAGAGCCCATTAAATGAGTTTCCTGGAGACAAATAATGTGTGGGGAAATCTTCCGCAAATGCTCAAACACCAGACGCCTCTTAATCGGGTTATTCAAGCCTCTTACGTTCCATGAGACTATTTTAATGTGCGTCATCACACCAACAAGAGAGTACCTTTGAGCTCACAATAAGGACTATACTTGCCACCTGCCATTGCATTAAGGTAAGACTAAATTGCAATAAAGAACATACATAAACTGCATCATAGATACCCAGCGTATCCCTAACCCACCCCATCCCCTGTTTAAACTACAAAGGATCTAGTTCCCTAAACTTGAATCACAAGGAGAAGTCTAGCTAAACTAACAGGTATCTTCAGTGTCATCCTGGCTCGAGATAAAACATATCCACAGAAACTTGTGGATAGGTTCATATACTTAAACTTAACTGGTTGCTAACAAATAAAAATAAAAAGGAAAAAAAAAGGAGAATGAAAAGTACAGAGTGATCCACTCCAGCTTCGGAACCATGACCGCCGCCCAGCATAGTTTCAGAGAGTCTGAATAGATAATTGAGATATTTCCGTTTTTCTCCAGTAGATGGCAGTCAGCAATCATCAAAACAATGAATGGCCTATCAGGCGGAGAAGGTAGGCATACATTTGTAGGAATGTGTGTTAGATTGCAGGGAAATATTCAGCAATCATTAGTCATCTACCAGAGAGGATCAGTCTGCAGGGTAAAGAGGCATTATATTGTCTAGTGGGCCCTATATACAGTGGGGTCTGATAAATCTAAAACATCACATAATAGATTTGTAAAACATCTAACTCACAGTATCAGATTGGGAGCCTGTAGAGGCAAAAGTTATTAAGCAAATGAGGAGCATTTCTGTATAAAATATAACCTTGTACGTCTGTTAGTACGCATAATCTAATTGTGGAGCACATAGGAACAAACATACTAAGAACCTGTAAAACACAAAGATTATTAGAAACGTTAAGTGCATAGAAAATATGCTCCATAGATAATAGCGTGGAGAACAGTGCTCCTTTACGGTGTAGTGATTGTCCGTGAGCGCTGAAATTATCAGTACTGACTGCGCTGGGTAAGAACCTGTATGTCAGCATAGCTGAAGAGGCACTTGGTAAGAAAAATAAGTTCAGTGCAGGGCTACATTCAGAGATCAAATATAAGAAAGTTGACCCTATTTATTTTTCTTAGGAGAGAGGACAGGGATTGGAAACCCCCGCAGTTCCATCCACGCTGCAGCTTCAGTCTGAGCCAAAAAAAGTGAAATTTCCCTTTATACTGGATGCGAAGTTTCGCAGGAAAAAGCATGCTATAAGGAATGTCTTGTGATCTGAGTCCAGCTTTCACAGCATTAAAGGATACCACAGTCGAAAAAGAAGTTTGCAGCAGTGTGTGGGGGGTTAAAATTACATACAGTTAGCCAGTCCGGCCCCCTCCGTCTGCTGCCGTTAGTCTCCTATAAGTCCCAGTGCCCGGCGACTTGATTGACCCCCCACCCGGACATACTGCGCCCTGTGCGCACAGTATGTCCTCCCCTCTTCGCTTCTGGCCGGCGCATAGCGATCGGCTCAGGAGCACGTTCATTCCTCTGCCTCCTCTGCGCTGCGTGTGCGCTCCATTACACTTGGCGTCACATGCTAATCATGTGACGCTATCATGTGACGCTAAGTGTAATGGAGCGCACACGCAGCGTAGAGGAGGCAGAGGAATGAACGTGCTTCTGAGCCAATTGCTATGCGCCGGCCAGAAGCAAAGAGGGGAGGACATACTGTGCGCACAGGGCACAGTATGTCCGGGTGGGGGGTCAATCAAGTCGCCGGGCACCGGGACTTATAGGAGACTAACGGCGGCAGACGGAGGGGGCAGGACTGGCTAACGGTATGTAGTTTTAACCCCCCACACACTGCTGCAAACTTTTTTTTCGACTGTGGTATCCTTTAAAGGTTTCACGCAGTTTCTGAACCTCAAGGGAGAAGTCCTGGTAAATTGAGACCTTAACACCATTAACGGAAAGATCCGGGGCAGATCTAGCTTTCTTTAAAATTTCCACCTTGTCTCTGTAATTGAGCAGCTTTGCGAGCATTGGTCTCGGAGTAGCTCCTGGTTTAGGTGGGCCTCCCGGTACTCTGTGGGCACGCTCAATCGAGAAAGTGTGGGATAGGTCAAGATCTGGGATCGAATCCTTTAGCCAATCCTCCAGAAACATCTCTGGGTTAGAGCCTTCACTTTTCTCGGGGATACCCACAAAACGTAGGTTTGATCTGCGGGAGCGGTTTTCTAGGTCGTCCATTTTAAGGGAGTGTTCCTGAGAAAGTTTAGTAGATTGTGACTGAGCAACACGCATAGGGTTAACTGTGTCTTCCAGATCACTTATCCTCCGCTCAGATTCAGATGTTCTATCTTTAAGTTTGCTGAAATCAGCTTTGACAAATGACATCTCAGTTTGTGTCTAGTCTGGTGGTTAGGGACAACTGCAGGGCCTGTATGGCGGCCAGAAGCTCTGCTCTAGTGGGTTCGGGCGGGTCTGGTGCCCCCTCCATGTTATGAACAGGGTGTCTTGCGACTAGCGCGGGGTCTGACCTAGCCCTCTGCTCTTTGGGGGGTTCCTCTATGTGAGGCTTACCGGACAGTTTTTGAGTCCCCTCCGCTGCTGTGTTACGAGAGGCCAGGGTGGCGTCCTCCTCCGAATCCGAGGAGACTAGTGTGTGTTGTTGCGCCATCTTGTCTGTCCTCATGTGCGTACTTCGCGAGCTTCTCTGTGGCGTTTGCCACCATCGGGGGGCCGTATTTCGGCATCCTGCGGTGCAGGGGGTCTTTAGCAACCAGCCGGAGCAAGTTTGGGTTGCAGGCAGAAGGCGTCCACCGCGTGTCAAGCAGGATTCAGTCTCGAGCCGGGAGAGCTGCAGGCAAAGACGTCCTCACGCGCGCATGGCTAGCCACGCCCCCACAGAGTAACTCTTAGTAACATATCGCAGCAGAAGCAGGATAACATTCATATCCAATGGTAGATTCTGGAGGAGGATGGGTTTGGAGTCCTCATAATTGACATGAGGGTACTCATGAGGGTCCCTTGGCAGCTTCGGCGGAACTAGTGGGACAGCGCGGGTAGCGCTGTACAGCCTTTCCTGGTCCTCTCATTTCTTTTACTTGGTGAGTCTTTTGCTTCCTACGATCTCCTTCCCTGCTTATTCATGCACTTTAGGTGACTTTAGATTTGGCTATTGCGGCCATCTTTTTGCACCAACTTCTACCTCAAGACAGTTCTTGTCTCTATTTGCTTGGCTATTTGATCAACTGTTGTAGTTTGCACATTTCACCATTCTGATTCAATGTTGTATGTTTATCAATTTTTGCAGCAATATGTTTGTTTTATATAATGAATTTGATTTTGCACGGTTACCACTTTAACTTTACTAGGGAGTTCTTAGTTTATCAATTAGTTTTTTCAGCACTAGCACCTTATCTCCAGCAGGAGAGATGTGAGAATAGTAACCTTCAATATTTATGTATGTTCCTTCTGGGATAGTGACCTGTGGAGCAGGAGTCCCTATTATTATTATTATTATTTACAAGATTAGGACTCCGCTTTCATTCATTTATCACAGGAGCAACCAGAAGAAACTATACTTATGATACCTTTCAATAGACTCAATTGTTAATTTATTATTTAGGGACATATGTACCAGGTCTGGCTGTTTGTTTTTAATTGATTTTAACTCATTAGCTGGTCATCAATAAAGATTTTTTTCATGGTAGCTTTGGTGTCCTGAGTTATACCTGATTGAATGCTTCTGCCTATTATCAGATCACAAGAGAGGGGGTTCTTTCTCTTTTTTGTTTAAGTGTCATGAGGGTACTGGGACACCATTGTGGCATGTGCAAGAAGCGTTAGGTCAGGTCACGTGTAGCTAGTTTAGAGCCATGATAAACGCAACGACCCTTTTTTACTTTATTTTCTAGATGAGATGCAGAAGAGGTATTGCCAGGAAGGCATACATCAATTTGTGTCACCAGATGTTAGGCGAGTTGACTCACTCACTCAATGGATCTCGTTCTCCCTACGAAACTTGGTACCTTCTGTCGTTCTGTTGCGATGGGAGGGGTGACAGAGCAGCGCATAATTTAAGTCATATGGCAGGCAGGGTAAGAGGGGAGAGCAAAGCTATCGGCTGTCACTCAGGTGAACTGCTCCACCTAGAGGATCACTGGGCAGGCGGTCATCAGCGAAAGGTGTACACATACCAGATTATCAGTAGATGCAGTTGATACTGGCCGCCTCAGCGGATCCGGTGTACGGACCTTCATACGGCTTGTGTGACAAAGTGGAAGACAACCACATACCTTTATCAAACAGGATTTAAAATACTGATTTATGTACTTGCAGAGTCCTGGTTAACCAAAACTCTGGCAGCCTCATCTAACCGGCATGCCTGACGGGAGAGAATGGGGGCATTCCTATACTATATGTAGAGTAAGTGTGCAGCCAAAGTTATATACACTCATCTAAAGTATTATTAGGGACACCTGTTCAATTCTTCATAAATGCAATTATGTAATCAACCAATCACATGGCAGTTGCTTCAATGCATTTAGGGGTGTGGTCCTGGTCAAGACAATCTCCTGAACTCCAACCTGAATGTCAGAAAGAAAGGTGATTTAAGCAATTTTGAACGTGGCATGGTTGTTGGTGCCAGATGGGCCGGTCTGAGTATTTCACAATCTGCTCAGTTACTGGGATTTTCACGTACAACCATTTCTAGGGTTTACAAACAATGGTGTGAAAAGGGAAAAACATCCATTATGCCTCAGTCCTGTGGGCGAAAATGCCTTGCTGATGCTAGAGGTCAGAGGAGAATGGGCCGACTGATTCAAGCTGATAGAAGAGCAACGTTGACTGAAATAACCACTCATTACAACTGAGGTATGCAGCAAAGCATTTGTGAAGCCACAACACGCACAACCTTGAGGCAGATGGTCTACAACAGCAGAAGATCCCACCGGGTACCACTCATCTCCACTACAAATAGGAAAAAGAGGCTACAATTTGCACAAGCTCACCAAAATTGGACAGTTGAAGACTGGAAAAATGTTGCCTGGTCTTAGAAGTCTCGATAGAGTCACAATTTAGCATATACAGGAAGAGAACATGCATCCATCATGCCTTGTTACCACTGTGCAGACTGGTGGTGGTGGTGGTGTAATGGTGTGGGGGATGTTTTCTTGGCATATTTTAGGCCCATTAGTGCCAATTGGGCATCGTTTAAATGCCACGGGCTACCTGAGCATTGTTTCTGACCATGTCCATCCCTTCATGACCACCATGTACCCATCCCCTAATTGCCACTTCCAGCAAGATAATGCACCATGTCACAAAGCTCGAATAATTTCAAATCGGTTTCTTGAACATGACAATGAGTTCACTGTACTAAAATGGCCCCCACAGTCACCAGACCTCAACCCAATAGAGCATCTTTGGGATGTGATGGAACGGGAACTTCGTGCCCTGGATGTGCATCCCACAAATCTCCATCAACTGCAAGATGCTATCCTAGCAATATGGGCCAACATTTCTAAAGAATGGTTTCAGCACCTTATTGAATCAATGCCACGTAGAATTAAGGCAGTTCTGAATGCGAAATGGGGTCAAACACCGTATTAATATGGTGTTCCTAATAATCCTTTAGGCGAGTGTAGATCATCTGGGCTCCGGTCTCCATTTCTCCTGTAGCTCCCAGAGGCTCTGTGGCATTCTAATACAGCTCCCTGGCTTGTCACCTGACCCACATCACGTGATGCGTCAGAGCCGCGCGCGGAGGACACCGCAAAGCTGCTGGAAGCTACAGGAGAGAAAAAGACCAGCGCACGGATGATCTGTAAGTGATATGGGCCATGCACAAACTCTGCCTATAATGAGGAGGGGTTAGTGTATATTTAAAGAGACACTAAAGAGACACAAAAATGTATAATGATTTGTATGTGTAGTGCAGCTAAGAAATAAAACATTAGGAGCAAAGACATAATTCTAATATTGTTTCCAGTACAGGAAGAGTTAAGAAACTCCAGTTTTCTATGCAAAAGAGCCATTGAGCTCCACACTTTCAAAGTTGCAGAAAGCTCTGTATTCTGAAGCTTGTTATCTCAACTGTCAGTCACTGTGTTTTTTTCTCTCCAGAGGACAGGTCAATAGTTTACTTGGCTGCTCTGTAAAATCATTTAGAATGCTTAGTAGTGAGTTAACTACAAATATTAGAGAATGATGCAATGTTATAAAAAACACTATATAACTGAAAATAAAAATATAAGAATATTTTCTTTGCTACTAATGTTCTAGTAATTATACGTAATACACAACCAATTCATCATCATTTTTTTTCGCTTCAGTATCTCTTTAATATTTGAATTCTCAAGCAACTGGGCAGGATCACATATCTGGCAATTCCCGCCTGCGCCGGATAAATAAGACTCTTGTATAAGAAAAAAGGAAAGACTATTTTCTCTGTTCTACTCAAACGCCAGTCAAAAAAAATGACTTCTGCACAATAGGTTTCTTAACAAGCCTGTCTGACACTTCCACCCTCTAACGACAGAAGTTTCAGCATACAAACAGAAGCAGTCAATATCAGCGAGGTGCTTGACAGCAAAGACAATAGCAGTAAGTGAAGGCTGCTTTCTGACCTTCATGCACTTGTCATTGATGAGCGGGACGACCAGCACGATGATGTTGTTGTGGAAGTTGAAGTGTGAAAGGGAAGTCATGAGCTCACACAGGCATGTCACCGCCACCTCTGCCAGACCTTTGTACGCTGTCAGTGACACCACTTCACTCTTCTTGGCTTTCATTTGCTTCCAGTCTGTGAGATTTACATTGTGAGAATTCAGAATCAATCCAAAGATCAGTGGCCAAAAAAATCTACAGCAAATACACGTGACAAACTGTTCTCAGCAATAGACATTCAATATCCCCTCTACAGAAAGCGCTGTATATCCCCGTTTACAGAATGCGGGGCATCCTGTATGGCTTGTTTATAAATCGAAGCAAAACTAGGCCGGAGCAGCCGATTACAACCGCCTCTGCCGAGAATCCAGTAGGTGTAAAGCAGACCCCGTTCAGCCAGCAATCAATCAGATTGATGGATTGCTTTGGCCCAGCGACAGACAAGAGCATCGTTCTACCTACTCACCCATGATGCCACTCGCACCGCTCTGTCACCATAGCAACAGAACTCATCACCAGCCTGCAGGCTAGCATCATTCCCTGGCTTCCCCTATATTGAGGGACACTTCAACCTACTTCTGGCAACCTATACACTGGGGTTTGGTACAAAAATCATCCACCTCATCAGTTTATGAAACCAACAACTCAGATTCCAACTCCAACTCCAGGTACCCAAAATGGCTCAGACTCCTTAGTCTAATACTTACCAGGGCTGTGGATTTGGTACAAAAATCATCCGACAACTCAGTTTATAAAACCACCAACTCCAGGTTCCCAAAACTGCTCAGACTCCTCAGCCCTGATAGTTACTATGTTAATTAACATAGTAGCGGCTGTGCTAGTGAAGTATTGCAGTCGCGATACTTCCCAGCAGCACCCGGCATTTAAAGGAGCGGGCGTTGCTATGTAAGCAACATAAGGAAGGCACGCTATACCCCAACCAAAATTTGGCTCTGGGGCCCTATGATTCCTAGCTACGCCCCTGGTGATGGTACATTTGGAAAAATGTCAAATGCTGGGTACACACGATGACATTTCCAGTGCGACTGACGGAAATCGGACGATTATTTCTGCCATGTTCAAATTGCTCCAGTTTCATAACAGGATCGATTTTCCAAAGTTCTCATGGGAAAATCGATCCAGTTGTCGATCAGGAGCAGTTTGGATATGTACTCACGATGCAACTTTGTCAGATAATTCAGCGATCGGACAGAAAATTGCATCATGCGTACCCAGCATAAGTTTATCTACATTTATCTGCAGGGCTGTGGAGTCTGAGTCGAAGCAATTTTGGGTACCTGGGATCGAAGGTTTCAATAAACTGAGGAGTCGGATGATTTTTGAACCAAATCCATAGCCTTTATTATTAAATTAGAATAAGGAGTCAGAGTCGGACTCTGAGCAATTTTGCGCACCTGGAGTCAGAGCTCCCCCTCACCTGGGGCCCTTCTTCCGCGCTCCCCCCTCTAAAATTTAGTGCAGCTGCATCAAGCAGAGAATGATTTACCTCTTCCTGGGTCCAGGCGCTGGATCTCTGCTTGCCGCCGGTCTGGTTTTCTCAGTTGTCCAATGCCGCTCTCACTGTACTTCAGCAGAAGACCAGACTGGCGGCATGCAGAGCTCCGGTGCTTGGCTGGAACCAGCAATTCCCAGCTCGCTGCAGCTGAGCTAAATTCTGAAGGGGGAAGCGTGGAAGGGAGGCCCCTTGGGGGGGGGGGCGGCGGAGGCTGCCGCCCCTACCTGCCGCTCCCCCTTCCAGGCTACCTATACGGGGGACACCTGTAGAGTACATTTGAAATCGGCGCCGGTAGACTTGGGCGCAGCAGGATACAGCGGTATATAGCTGATCCTGCTTCTGCACAAGTCTGGGCCAATTTAATTACTATTCCCCCTCCAGGCCGACATGGATAGTGGGGGAATGAAATAATTCGGCTTCCAGCGATTGCTGGAGGCCGAATTATTATGTTTTTAAGCAACCTCGGCTCCGTCTTCTGACGGAGCCGACGTTACTCACTGAGCGCTTTAATAGGAATGATTCCTATTGAAGTCTATGGAGGCGCCGGCTGCGCCCAAATCTAGCAGCGCTGAAAAGCACTGCTCCGCACCTGTAGACCTGGCTACCTATACTGGGGACACCTATAGACCTGCCTACCTATACTGGGGATACCAGTAGACCTGGCTACTATACTTGGAACACCTATAGTCCTGGCTACCTATACTGGGGGCACCTATAGACCTGGCTACCTATACTGGTGCACCTATAACTTGCTACCTAAACTGGGGCACTTATACTTTGCTATACTGGGGGCATCTATAGCTGGCTACCTATACTGAGGGCACCTATAGCTAGCTACCTATACTGGGGCACCAATACTTGGCTATGGGGTGGGCCAAATCTGCTACTTTGCTTAGGGCCCCATTTGGCCTTAATCTGGCTCTGGCAACACTAGGAGGATTTCAACACGTCTGGATTGCTGAAGATGGAGAGACAATTAGGAACATTTATGTGAGAGAACACAATGACGCGTTCCAGAGACTAAAGTCCACATGTAAGCAGTGTTGCCGTATAACTTCAGAAGTGGATCACAAAGGGGAAAAAAAATTACACATACGTTTGCAGTAAACACAAAGATATGCTTACCCTTAATGGTTTGTTCCAGATTTTCTAGGTAAAATTTGTACTGACTCACTAGTCCTTCCTCAAATTCTCTGAGTCTCTGAGTTTCCTTCTTGACCTGTTTTACAGAATGGAGATGATTTATTATATTTTCACTTCCTAGTAATACATCCATCCATGAGAAAGTTTGAAAATTGATGTCCTGGGTCTGACTAATCGCTGTGTAATGTGTGTGCAATGGAATGATCCTTATCTCCTTCCATCATGGGAATGCAGACTTGCCTGCCAATTCATGCAGTCTTTCCTAAATGGCCGATTCGAGTTCCACACAGAACATTCTCTGGGCAATCAACCAGTCAACTTACTTTAGGTTTTCTGTTCCGTTCAGTGAAATGGGACTAATAAGAGTAATGTCCACATTGATTATCTATGTGAACAATCTATAGCCTATTCTGAATAAGTTTCTATGCCTGGACTATAAATCTGTGCACAAAACCTGCCCTACCTACATCTCGGAGCTTGTTCACAGGTATATACCAGGCCCCCCTTCCGGTCCACAAACGACCTTCGCCTAACTTGCCTCTGCATTTCCCAGTCCCTGCGCGCCGGCAGGACTTCTCAAAAGCCACCTCCAACTCTCTGGAACTCCCTTCCACCGCCCATCAGATTTGCCCCCTCTTTCAACACATTCAAGCAAGTCCTCAAAACCCACCTCTTGAAGCTGGATTAACCACCCCCTACCACACAGTAACTCGCTCTCCCACTCTCTCCCTTAGATTGTAAGCCTTTGGCAGGATCCTCCCTTCCCTAGTGTATTCTGCATGATCGTGTGCTCTCATTGTGCTCCTTTCCTATGACCAAGGGTACTTGTATGACTGGGCCTATCTAACTTGCCCAAAATCACGTGATCATGTATTTTGTACCATTTGCCTTGTATAGCTTTGTCCTAACCTTGTTACGTATGTCATTCTTGTATCATTGTATGTATTTATTGTCCAGCTCGGCATAATATGTTGGCGCCAGGGGCGTAGGGATCACCATAGCAACAATAGCAGTTGCTATGGGGCCCACAGCCACAAGGGGGCCCCGGAGGCCCTGGCTGCCTGTGTTTCTTTTATTTGTTTTTCCTTAAGCCACTTTTCTGTTCATGCCCACCAGCAGTCTTTTCCCCCCTCTCCCCCTCCACCTCCAAGGATCATTGCATAAATTGCAATGAGGCAGGCAAGTAAAGGGGACTATTTCTCCTTCCGCCTCCCTGCACATTGACAGGGCTGTTCCAAGCCGACAGTTTGTAGTTCCGGCTGGAAACAGAGAGACACAAAGCTGCATGTGGGTTCCCTCCTCCCCTCCCCTTCTGCTGCACACAGAGCCCGGAGAGAGCTGAACTTGGCTTGGACTCCTCCCCTCTGCTACACACAGAGCCCGGAGAGAGCTGTATATGGCTTGGACTCCTCCCCCTCCCCTCTGCTACACACAGAGCCTGGAGAGAGCTGAACGTGGCTTGGACTCCTCCCCTCTGCTACACACAGAGCCCGGAGAGAGCTGTATATGGCTTGGACTCCTCCCCCTCCCCTCTGCTACACACAGAGCCTGGAGAGAGCTGCAGAGTGATGCAGATGGAAAGTGAGGGAAAAGGAGAGAGGAAAAGACCGACTGGGGACTTGCTGAGGCTGAGCATTTACAAAACCAGTAAGGAAAAAAAACCTGATGATTTGTGACTATTGCCTACCAGTTTTTACCTATGGTTTTGTCTCCTTTCCCTCCTCCTGATAGACTTAGAACAACTCTGCTTTGCTGTATTTTTAAATATTCTTTATTTTTCATCAAAAAGCACAAATGGGTATAAAATCAGTCACAAATATGTGAATTGTGCATGTAAGATAAACAGCACTGTATCACTGTAAAGGGGGGCCATACACTAGCCGACCAACCAATCGACCATCCAATTCGATTATTATAATCGAATTGGATGAAAATTGGTGCTGCCAAGTGCATGCCCGAACGACAAAGCGACCAATTTCGGAACAGAAACTGGCCGCGTGGTCGATCGCGCATGTTGGAAAATGTCGGGCCGAAGTTAGTTGGTCGGGTGCGCGGCGGGACAGTGGGTGAATTGCGAACGAGCGATGAGACGACGAAACCCCCGCAATGTATAAATGTATGTAGTATGTGCATTTATACATTACCTGTCCGGTGTCAGCCTCCACGCGGTTTCCGTCCATCTCGCCGGGTTCCGCATGCACGCCGGGGGCGCTATGTCTGACGCCACACGCTAGTGTGTATTGGATGAAAATTGGTGCTGCCAAGTGCATGCCCGAACGACAAAGCGACCAATTTCGGAACAGAAACTGGCCGCGTGGTCGATCGCGCATGTTGGAAAATGTCGGGCCGAAGTTAGTTGGTCGGGTGCGCGGCGGGACAGTGGGTGAATTGCGAACGAGCGATGAGACGACGAAACCCCCGCAATGTATAAATGTATGTAGTATGTGCATTTATACATTACCTGTCCGGTGTCAGCCTCCACGCGGTTTCCGTCCATCTCGCCGGGTTCCGCATGCACGCCGGGGGCGCTATGTCTGACGCCACACGCTAGTGTGTATGCGGCTTAATATGTTGGCGCTTTATAAATACAATAAATAAATCATAAATAAAATACCCGGCGAGATGGACGGACATCGTGCGGAAGCTGCTACAGGACAGGTAATGTATAAATGCACTACACTGCATACATTTATACATTTTGGGGGCAGCGGGGCCGATTCCCGGATGATTTCATTCTGAAATCAGACAGGAATCGTCCTGTAGTGTATGGGCAGATTCGATTAGAGACAAATTTATCTCTAATCAGATTCAAATCTGCCCATATTCGTTCTAATGTATGGCCACCTTAACATGAACAGGTATTTTGGAGTATAAGCCCTGATGCATATCTTATGTAAACATATCTAGAATTAAAACAAGAAGAGTGTTTCTCTCATGCTAGGTACACACAATGCAATTTTCTGACAGATTTACTGTCAGATCGATTATTTCCAACATAAAAGTGAATGTAAAATTGATTGGACATGTTTGCAGTTTTCTGCAGGGCTGTGGAGTCGGTCCAAAAATCCACCGACTCCGACTCCTCAGTTTAGGATTCCACCGACTCCGACTCCACGACTCCGACTCCTCAAATTTGCTTATTTCAATTTTGTTGATTAAAAGTATGTAACATGAAATTCGTCTCTTAACTGCCAACGCTTAGGAATTTTACAAGACAACTGAAGTGAGAAGGATATGTAGACTACTATATTTATTCCCTTTAGACTAAAACTAGTCCTTGGTAAGAGTACTTGTAAAAGGTACAAACCGGAACAAAGAACATCTATCAGGCCCTAGGCAATGTAAGTGTGGGTACATGTAAGAATGATGTGCAGGTACTCTGCAGGGGAATGAGGAGATTGTAAACAGACAACACCTCTGTGTTCAATGTGGACAGCATTCTCAGTGGATTCCCTGCAGCTCTGTGGGGAGTGCATATGTAGAGTATAGTACTACTGTGTAACAAAGTAAACCTGAGACAGATGAAATTAAAGTTTTATACATACCTGGGGCTTCCTCCAGCCGCCTTCAGGACAATCAGTCCCTCGATGTCCTCCTCCACCACCTGGATCTTCTGCTATGAGTCCAGGTACTTGAGCCAGTCAGGCGTAGTGCGCATGCACTCCGCCGCCAGGAGCATACTACACCTGTGCAGCACTATTGCGCAGGTGCAGAATGTTCCTGGCTGTGGGAGCGACATGCGGCCGGACAGCGCTGACTGGCTGAATTACCAGGACTCATAGCAGAAGATCCGGGTGGTGGAGGACAGCGAGGGACTGATTAGCCTGAAGGGGGCTGGAGGAAGCCCCAGGTATGTATAAAACTTTACTTTTCATCCGTTTCAGTTACCCTTTAATTTGTAGTCACCAAACCAAATTTTAATAACATATCACATTATTTGATTTCATCAGCAAAGGGAGTGCATACATTTGCATAAATCAGCATCAATGCAGAATTATTTCCATCTCGTTGACCATCTCTATTAGTGACACAGCTACACATCAGGCTTTATTCTTACAGCATAGATGTTATTTAGTATATATAAGAGATTCCTGTGTACACATCATATATACAGTCACAATCAGATATGTATATCTGACCTTAAAAATACGGGGACTGCTTTATTGAAGCAGCACAAGTAACTAATTTTGACTGGTTTATTTCATTTTTGTGGACTAAGCACAGCTATTACTGTATATATACTGTATATATACACATTATTTTTAATGACTATTATCTGAGAAATAGAACATTTTATCATATTTTCTATTTTAATTACAGTTACAAATTCATTAGGAGTCTGAGTCAGTGCATTTTTTCCCGACTCCGACTCCAGGCACCCAAAATTGCCCGACTCCACGACTCCGACTCCATGACTCCGACTCCACAGCCCTGGTTTTCTGACAGATTTACTGTCAGATCAATTATTTCTTTGTGTGCCCCTAGCATTAGTATGTCTCGAGATTACTTGCTATGATTGGCCTAACATAGATACATTTCAAAATATGAACTGATCCCTAACAAAAATTATCTCACCTAATCAACCAGTTTAACCAGTGGGGAGTTGTATCAGACTGCCCCATTAGAAGACATCAAACCTTCCCTGAACGGGCACCACCCTCTGTCCACTTTGCTTTATAAAGAATATATGTATTTATCCTTGTAAATGCATGCTGGGAAACAGCAGCAGTCTTGTTGTTGCTGCTCCTTGTAGTTCCTCCCACTGCCAATCAGGATATTGGTGGTTGGTGTGCTCACACTGAAACAATTGGAAATAATAATGGCAGGGGCTTAAAGGTAACCTTAAGCCAAAAAAAAAAATCAGAGTTAGTACCTGCTAACGCTGTTTTGAACAATCCTTCAGGGCAAGGTGAGACGTCGCTCCTCCCAGACGCAGGAACAGACAGCACTTCCCCTATAAAAGAATCACATGGTCAGTACACCCTCAGTGCGTTTAAGCCAAGTACCGGACAGGTGAACAACCTCTAACCCACACATGTGCTTCTATATCACAAGACAATTTTCACCCGGGTGGGATCATTGCCCTGAAGGATTGTTCAAAACAGCGTTAGCAGGTACTAACTCTGATTTTTCCCCACAATCCTTCAGGGCAAGGTGAGACGATTAACAAGTAATATAACCTCAGGGTGGGACCACCGCTTGAAGAACCTTTCTTCCAAACGCCTGGTCATTAGCCGACATCGCATCGAGTCGATAATGCCGAATAAAAGTTGAAAAACTTGACCACGTAGCTGCTTTACAAATTTGCTCTGGTGATGCTCCTGCGCAATTAGCCCATGACGTTGCCATAGCCCTAGTTGAATGCGCCTTAAATGATGCTGGTACTTCTAACTGCATGGTTTTGTATGCTTCCACAATAGCTAACTTAATCCAGCTAGCAATAGTGGACTTTGAAGCTCTTTGACCTACCGATTTCCCTGAATGAACAATGAACAAGGAATCCGACTTCCTAATGTCTGATGTTCTGTGCAAGTACTCAAGGACACTCCTCCTAACATCTAACATGTGAAATATCTTCTCCCTATCCCCAGTAGGATTAACTGAAAAGGTAGGAAGAACAATGTCCTGTGATCTGTGGAATCTAGACATTACTTTAGGACAGAATTTTGGATCAGTCTGCAGAACAATCCTATCTTGAAGGTCCTGGAAATATGGACTTTTCATAGATAGAGCCTGAATCTCACTAACTCTTCTGGCCGTGGTCACAGCCACTAGAAATACTGTCTTAAGGGTTAAGAATTTTAATGAACTCTCCTTCATAGGTTCAAAAGCACCCTTACATAGCCCGTTCAGAACTACCGACAAATCCCACGGAGAGACATAAGGTTTAAAAACCGGGGATTTCCTAGAGACCGCCTTTAAAAATCTAATGATCAAAGGAGAAGAGGAAAGGGGAACCCCAGAAAACGCTGAGAGGGCTGCAATTTGTACTTTTAAGGTACTTAGAGAAATCTTTTTGTCCCAACCGTCCTGGAGAAAATCCAAAACCGCTGGGACGGAGAGGCTATTAAACTTAGACTCCTTCAACCAGGAATGAAAAGTTTTCCAATACTTTAAGTAAATCTTTCTAGTTACCTCCTTTCGACTAGAAATCAGCGTACAGGCTGCCTTATCAGACACCCCTAATTTTTTTAACATAATTAATTCAGGATCCAGGCCGTTAAACTCA
Source organism: Hyperolius riggenbachi (assembly GCF_040937935.1). Lineage (NCBI taxonomy): Eukaryota > Metazoa > Chordata > Amphibia > Anura > Hyperoliidae > Hyperolius > Hyperolius riggenbachi. Next base: position 72,853,815 of record NC_090655.1, read on the forward strand.
AAAACTCTGGATGGGGATGCCATAATTCCCCCTGCTGCAGCAAGTCTGGTCTGTTTGGAAGTCTCCAAGGCTCCTCCACAGACAATGACCTGATCACTGCAAACCAACTCCTTCTTGGCCAGAAAGGAGCAATCATTATCATTGGGGTTCTATATCTCCTCCATTTGCTCAGAACCTCTGGAATTAAATTCTGGGGGGGGAATGCATATAGGAGTGGAAACTTCCACTCCTGACTGAATGCATCCACTCCCCGACAATTGTCCCTTGGATTCAGGGAAAAAAACTGTTGTACCTGACAATTCTCTTCTGTTGCAAATAGGTCTATTGATGGAACTCCCCATCTCTTTGTAATCTCTAAGAACACTTCCTTGTTCAGAGACCATTCCGTTGATAGAACCTTGTTTCTGCTCAGCTTGTCCGCATCTATATTCAGTGCTCCCTTGAGATGGACCGCTCTCAATGATAATACATGATTTTCTGCCCATGAAAAAATTTTCTCCGCTTCCTCCTGTAACAACAGGGATCTTGTGCCCCCTTGCTTGTTTAACCTCCTTGCCGGTCTAAAAAATCCGGCAAGGAGGCAGCGCCGCACTTTTTTTTTTTTTTTTAAATCATGTAGCGAGCCAAGGGCTCGCTACATGATAGCCGCTGAGCGGCGGCATCCCCCTACCTACTCCGATCGCCTTCGGCGATCAGAGTATGCAAGAAATCCCGTTGAGAACGGGATTTCTTGCAGGGCTTCCCCGGTCGCCATGGCGACCGGGCGGGATGACGTCACCGACGTCATAGACGTCGTGACGTCAGAGGGAACCCCGATCCGCCCCTTAGCGCTGCCTGGCACTGATTGGCCAGGCTGCGCAGGGGTCTGGGGCGGGGGGGGGGCGGCTCGGCGCGGCGGGTAGCGGCGAATCGGCGGCGAGCGGCGGCGATCGCAAGTTACAAGCAGCTAGCAAAGTGCTAGCTGCTTGTAACAAAAAAAAATTATGCAAATCGGCCCAGCGGGGCCTGAGAAATCCTCCTGCGCAGGTTACCCCGAACTGTGTTCGGGATAACCGGCAAGGAGGTTAAGAAGGCCACCGTCGTCACATTGTCTGACTGTATCAAAACATGTGATTGATTTATTACTGACTGAGCCTCCATCAATGCCAGATGGACCGCTCTCAACTCCCTCCAGTTGGAGGATCTCTGAGCTTCTATTTTTGTCTATTTCCCTTGAAACGCTCTGTGACTCATATGGGCTCCCCAACCCCACGAACTTGCGTCCGTAGTTAGGATAAAATCTGTTGGATTTTTCCAGATTGCCCTTCACAAGGTTCGATTCCCTCAACCACCAGTGCAGGGACGACACAACAGTTTCTGGAATCGATACTCTGAAGTCTAGAGTTCTTGGATTTCCATCCCAATTCTGCAGAAAAAAACTCTGCAGCTTCCTTATGTGGGCCAGAGCCCAAGGTACTGCCACAATAGTTGAAGTCATCAGCCCCAACACCCGAGAGATTGTTCTCAAGGTTGGTCTGATCTCCATTTGCAAATGACTGAACCGCCACTGTAAGTTTCAGAATCTTTTCTGTCGGAAGAAACATCTTTTGACTGATTGAGTCTATTATTATTCCCAGAAAGACCATTCTTTGACTTGGTACAATCGAGGACTTCTCCAAATTGATAATCCAACCGAGATTTTGAAGATGGTTGGAAACCAACTCTAAGTGACCTTCTAGCTCCTGCACCGAACTGCCTAATAATAGCAGATCGTCTAGATAAGGTATCACCAGAACTGATTTTTCTCTTAATGGAACCAAAGCCTCTCCCAGAATCTTCGTGAATATTCTTGGGGCTGAGGTTATTCCAAATGGGAGGCAGACGAATTGAAAGTGCATTACAATTCCGTCCACCTTTACTGCGAACCTGAGAAATTCCTGCGATTTTACATGAATCGGGACATGCCAATAGGCGTCTCTTAGATCCAGAGACGCCATGAAAGCTTTTGAAAATAAAAGATCTCTCACTGAGATAATTGATTCCATTCGAAACTTTTTCTTTTTCATGAATGGATTCAATGCTTTCAGGTTTAGAATTAGCCTGTACTTCCCTGATGGCTTTTTTACCACAAATATTGTGGAATAAAACCCTTTCTTTTTGTTGTGTTGTTGGTACTCTGCAGACCACCTTTTGATCCAACATATTCTGCAGTATTCCTAGAATTTCCGGAATGAGTGCAACATCCTTTGGTGGTTTTGACACCACGTACCTTGACGGAGGGGGACTGGCGAATTCTATTCGGTATCCGAATCGAATTAGCTGTCGAATAAACGGACTTTTTGACATTCGAGCCCAACTGAGCGCAAAATATCTCAACCTTCCCCCTACCGCCAGGAACGCGTCATTGTGACTTAGACTGGGTTTCCTGAGGCTTTGCTCTGAAACCCGTCTTAGCTGATTTGTCAAAAGACCACCGTCTTCTCTTCTGGTCTCTTGGTTGCTCCTTCTGTTCATTCCTATTTCTACAAAAAAATCTTTTATTGGTAACCACCTTTTGTTTCTTAGGAAAAGTTTTCTTTTTATTAGATGTTCTTTCCAAGGCTAAATCAAGTTCAGGCCCAAAAAGAAGGTCCCCTGAAAAGGGTACCCCGCATAATCTATTCTTTGATGTTAAATTACCGTCCCATGTTTTAAGCCATAGGGCCCTACGACAAACATTAACAAGAGCCGTTGATCTAGCTGTGAATCTGACCAATTCAGCCGAAGCATCTGCTATATACGCAGCTGCCTTAAGCAAAATAGTAATTGAATTCAGTAATTGTTCTACCGAAGCACCTGACAAAATACTTGACTTTAGTTGGTTAATCCATAATTCTAAAGTTCTGGCAACACAGGTAGAAGCTACCGCCGGCCTGAATGAGGTGGCGCTAGCCTCCCAAGATCTTTTTAGATAAGCGTCAAGCTTCTTATCTATTGGATCCTTTAAATCCCCTAAGTCTTCAAAAGCCAGATCTCCCTGTTTTGTAACCTGGGAAAATGGGGAATCTAATTTAGGACACTTATCCCATAACATGGTATCCTCAGCTGAAAAGGGAAACCTCCTTTTCATCGCTTTGGACAACAATAATCTTTTTTCTGGCTCAGTCCATTCCTTTAGAATCGTCTGTTTAATAGCCTTATGAACTGGAAAGACCAGACCCTCTTTCTCTTCCATGCCTTTATATAATTGATCATGTATAGATAAGTTAGAAGCCACATCCTTATTGATCTCTAACGTATCGTTAATTGCCGAAATTAACATTTCAGTATCTTCAGTACGAAATTTAAACCGGGAACCAGATTCTGACTCCATATCCCCAATATCTGAATCGTCAGAATTGGCAGCCTCATCAGCCATATCCTGATTATCATTATCCGGTACCGAGAGCACCCCAACTTCCTGAGAAGATGATGGCCCTGCATTAGTTAAAGAAGATTTAAAGGACTCTAAAGAAGCATTAATCTCCTCTCTAAATGCTTTTAACGTATCCTGAACAGATGGCACAGGCTGTTCCCCAATCACCTTATCCATACATATCTGGCATAAAGTTTTGGCATATGGCAAGGCCATTTTTGCGTTACACACAGGGCATCTTTTATATGTAGGCGGAGGCCTACTACTTGCAGTAGCTGCTGTATCTGCTGACTTTGCCTGCAAGAAAAAACAAATAGCCATACTTGCTATGCCCCCAATCAGTTGTACACAACAGTAACCCAGTGCAGAACGAGATGACTATAATTATCTCACCTTCTGCCCGGCAGAGCTGCCTTCCGTCCTGTCTACCGCCGACATGTTGCCACACGTCCGGCACAAGACGCTGTCTATCCGTCATGCAGCTCGCGTGGCCTTCCTTATTACTTCCGGCCTCAGCACAGGGGGGCGGAACCGGAAACATACGAGAGACAGAGCACCACGGCTGGCCAATAAAAAAGTAGTTCCGGCATACCCGCCGGAAACTACGCATGCGGAACCCCATACGACCGGAAGGTCGCAATAATCCATGCTCCTGCGCGTCAATCCACCACGCTGTCCGCAGAGCCGCTGGCCGCCATGCCTCCGAGTCTCGCTCCCGCTGAAAGCCTGAAAGAAAGGCCTCCACGCCCTCTACTCTTGCCTCCCCTGACGGAACGGAAAGGTAGGCATATTCCACATAGTCCAGCGTGGAATGATAGGCTAGACTGCCTCAGTACCGCAGTCTCAGCCTACCCTAAAGAATGTAACCTGCAGCCCAGCACACAGGTCCCACTCCTAGGGGAGATGCCGACCTGCCTGGACGCAGGAACAAACAGCACTGAGGGTGTACTGACCATGTGATTCTTTTATAGGGGAAGTGCTGTCTGTTCCTGCGTCTGGGAGGAGCGACGTCTCACCTTGCCCTGAAGGATTGTGGGAAAAAGTGTGGTTCGTTATTCTTCTCTTTGTATAAACTGTGGGAGATTGTGAGGAGGTGGGATTTATACTGCATCAATTATTTTAATTCTCTTAAGGTGTTTCAGATTTGGGAGGGGGGACTGACACAATCTCAGGAGGAGCCGTCCTGGAGGACTCGCCGGAACACTGCTACCAGGTAAGCAGCCGGCACTTTTTGATGTTTGATTATTTACTCTATAGATATTATGATGCATAAACTGATTATGCTTTCACGCAGTCACTGTTATTACTGAACCAAGGTTCACAGTTTCACATGGAGCTTTTTGATCCCATGTGTGACTTCATTTTGCTGTATTTCAGTGGCACTATTAGATGATATATTATTGCATTTGGTACATATGGTCATGGAGGACTTTTATGGGTATATATATTAAGTGTTTTATCTTGTGCCTTGTAATAGTACACTGAGAAACTCTGCAATAAAGATTTTTGTATTTTTCTACCATATTTTTGGATTTATGAGTGGTGCTGTTCCTAAAGGTTTTTTTTGCCTGTCTTGAAAGTACATCGAGGAGAGTATGACAGAAAAACACAGACTAGAGGGAATGTGGCAGCAAAGCAGATAAGTGTCCTCCTCTACAACTACTCTGCAGGGAAAGCACTACTGGAAGGGGGAGGGGGGGGAGTTAAGGGGATACCTGGAGGGCCCATCAGCCGACATTTTATGTGTAGTGTGTGGCAGGAATAGATGGCAGGCTCTCTAATGAGATTCTGATCTGAGAGGGCCAAATAAGGTTTTCCATTATAAGTGTATGGACACCTTTCTGGGCTATGGCAGAGTAGCGTCTTTCCAATCGGGCTTCAGTGGAAATATCTGAGCCCGATCTGGTCCGTTCTACTACGCGGGTCAGAGTATATAAGGTATTCCCTTATCAGGCGAGAGTAGATCTGATGCTGCGTGACCGATATCGAACAACGCTAGTGACACTGCTGGCTGAAATTTTCCATCCGGTGTGATCGATTGATTTTACCCAAAGATTGATCAATCATGCATCACTTTCTAACAGGTTCAATCTAATCTGCCACAAATCCAAAAAATATATAAAGTAGTGTATGACCAGCTTTAGTGGTGAATTTACATATTCAGGAGTGTAGAGGAGTGATAAAATAAGTCCTGTACAGTGATCAGTCATATGGAGAACATTATTAAAGGGTCAGCCCAGCCAAATACTTCCCCTACCAGGCCCCGTCTAGGAAATTAGAGTGGACAGTATAAAAATCCATAAACAGCTCGGTTGTACCTCTACTAATGAGTAGGGATACCGTATATACTCGCATATAAGCCGACCCCCCAACTTTTACCTGAAAAAAACAGGGGAAAATGATTGACCCTCATATAAGCTGGGGGTAGGAAATGCTGGCCGCCTTATTCCCCTAGTGTGTCCCAGTATAGCTAGTAAAGTGCCCAGTATGGGTAGGTAGTGCCCCAGTATAGCTAGTATAGTGCTCAGTTTAGCTAGTATAGTGCTCAGTATAGCTAGTATAGTGCTCAGTATAGCTAGTATAGTGCCCCAGTTTAGCTAGTATAGTGCCCCAGTTTAGCTAGTATAGTGCTCAGTATAGCTAGTATAGTGCCCCAGTTTAGCTAGTATAGTGCTCAGTATAGCTAGTATAGTGCTCCAGTTTAGCTAGTATAGTGCCCAGTATAGCTAGTATAGTGCCCCAGTTTAGCTAGTATAGTTCTCAGTATAGCTAGTATAGTGCTCAGTATAGCTACTATAGTGCCCCAGTTTAGCTACTATAGTGCTCAGTATAGCTAGTATAGTGCCCAGTGTAGTGCCCTGCCCCGCGCACGCTCCCTCCCTCCCTCCGCGGCCGCCGCTGCTGCTAAATTACCTGCTTCAGCGGCCGCTTCCTAATCCGGGTTCCCCTCTTCATCCTGCGGACTCCATAACTGTATCACAGCAGCGCGCCCGGCGCTGCTGCTGTGACGATGCAGGGGGCAGGAAAGAGCGGTTCCCCTGGTAACGGCGCAGCAGCGGCGGCCGCGGAGGAAGGGAGGGGGCGAGCGGGCGGGCGAGCGGGGGGCGCAGACCACCACCCACGACTCGCATACAAGCCGACCCCCCAACTTTTGGCCCCCTTTTTGGGGGGTCAAAAATTTGGCTTGTATGCGAGTATATACGGTAATCAGTGAGATGCAAATAATTTCTCCTTGCATGCAAGTTTCATGTACCTTATATACTTGTGTATAAGCCTAATTTTTCAGCACAAAAAAAAATGTGCTGAAAAGTTACCACCTCGGCTTATATGCGTGTCAGTGGAGCAGAACAGATGGTGGAGCAGGTTTTATTACAAGCAGAGGAGCATAAGGATCATGCACTAGTGATCCTGCTCTTGCTAGCTGTGTCCCTGCTGTGTCCATGCCCCCATCCCCTGCAATTTGGTGTGCATATCGCGCTGCTCAAGACTTCCTGTGTCCCCTAGTGTGTGGAGCAGAGTGTGCAAACAACGTGTCAGCGGTGCAATGATTGGGGAATTCTTCCTGTGTGGCAATCGCTGTGCCTCATATGTATGACTCCATCTAGTGGCATCTTGAGACGGAGCTGTATCATCCTTGGGGCACATCTGGCTGTGGGAAGTGCGGATGACTTGTACTGGGGGCAGATCTGGCTACTGTGGAGAGGCTATACTGGGGAGGGGGCTTATATGCAAGTCGATCACTTTTTCCTGGTTTCTGAGGGAAAAGTGGGTACCTCGGCTTATAAGCGGGTCAGCTTATATGCTAGTATATACAGTACATTATATGTAGCTTGAACTTGGACCAATCAGAATAGCTTCCTGTCAATTTTATTGGTCCAAGTTTAAAGAGGAACTGAACCAAAAAAAAGTCACTAAATTGAGCCTCCTTTTCCCTTTGAAATAAATGATTAGACACAAAACACTTGTAAAGGGCAATATAAAAGTAGATATATTTGTGCAATACAACTATGAATAAAAGAGAATGGCAGGCTCCATCTTGCAACTCTCTCCCTCCATTTTGCAGCTCTCGCTCCATGGGAGGTGCAGAGTCTGATTCTGTGGGCGGTGTTACAGTTGGAGTTAGACATGCCCATTCACGCCCACAGAATGAGATTTGCAGCCCAGTGTCATGAGGTCATCATCAGTCGCCCTGTTACAGGAAAGTGACAGCTGTGGCTTCTGCTGCTGCCCTGCACTGTACTGGCACATGCCTTGATAAAGTATTATTATTTTTTCTCTAACTATGCCTCCTGCAGTGTGAGAACGTCTGCTTGTCATCCTGTATCTCTCCCCATTTGTTTTGTGCCAGATCCCATATCATGTCCTGTAGGCATGCAGCTCTCCCCTTTCATATCCTGTCCGGCAGAGGTAGGGGGGGGGGTAACACTGCAGAGGGAATCCGCTCTTATGTCAAACACCCCCATCCCCCTTCTCCTCCTTGTAGATATTACGCAGGGGGAATTCCCTCTTACATCATCCAGCCGCCCTTGTCCTCTCTTGTAGGTAGCTTGACAGAGGGAATCCCCCTCTTATGTCACCACCCGTGATCACTTATGATTCAGGTCGCTGATCATCCCAGCTCTCATACACACTAAGAGAGGTTTGGCACTTCACAGTGTAAAAAAGACTGAACAGGTTTTTCCCAAAAATCATAAATATATATGCTTCACTGTTAATGCTTCACTCTTTATAAAACTGATAAAAATATGACAGGCACGCATATGCTTCACTGAAATTACTTCACTCTTGTTAATTTCAGGAAAAACTTTTTTTTTTGGCCAAAAAGCAACCCACAATCTCCCCCTCTCGCTATCAGTTCACATACACACTAATAGAGGTTTGGCGCTTCACAGTGTAAAAAGGACTGTTATATTTTTTTATTGGATATTTGTTTAGTTTAATACAGAGTGAAGCATTAACAGTGAAACATATATATGTATTCATGTTTTTTTCTGGGAAAAACTTGTTCAGTCCTTTTTACACTGTGAAGCGCTTCACTGATATTACTTCACTCTTGCTAATTTCAGGAAAAACTTTTTTTTTGCCAAAAAGCAACCCTTTTAGATACACATTGGGCTTGATTCACAAAGCCGTGCTAAACAGTTAGCACGTGAAGTGCCGCTCTTACTTTCGCTCGCGCAAAGTGCCGCGATCGTAGACATTTGCGTGCGATAACGTGGACTTTTGCGCGCCCACTTCACGTGCTAACTGTTTAGCACACCCGTGCCAAACAGTTAGCACGGCTTTGTGAATCAAGCCCAATGTCCCCCTCTCATTATCAGCTCACATACACACTAAGAGAGGTTTGGTGCTTCACAGTGTAAGAAGGACTGTTATATGTTTTTAGTGGACATTTGTTTAGTTTTATATAGAGTGAAGCATTAACAGTGAAGCATATATATGTATTCATGTTTTTTCAGGGAAAAACTTGTTCAATCCTTTTTACACTGTGAAGCACTACAAGCGCTTTTATGAGCACTTTTTAGCCAGACTTACATTAAAATCGCGATCACGGTAAAATCGCTCAGTAAAAAGCGCTTATAGTGTGTCTGAGCCCTTATGCAGAGAAGGGGAGAAAGGGTGAGGAGAGAAAAGCTGAAAGAGAAGGAAGAAGATAGTTAAGTGACAAGATAATATGCTCTGTACAGCACTGCGAAAGATGGCGCTATATAAATCCTATATAATAATAGGCAACTGTCCCTGCGTACAGCAGGGACAGTTGTCTCTATGTAGCTGGGTCCATGTTTCTTGCTACTGCGCATGTGCCCAGCACGGACCCAGCCTCTCACATACAGGAGGATGGGGCTAGGGAGCTGAGCGGGCAGCGTGTGAGCAGACGGCCGGATGTGCGGCGGGTGAGCGGGCGGCCGTGTGTGCGGGCGACAGACGAATGTGGCCGGGTAAACGGGCGGCAGACGCGCGGCGAAAAACAGACCTAGGGCCCGTTTTTAAACCAAGAGTACTTCTGAGCGTTTTTCAAATCAACAGTGATTTGAAAAGCGCTTGGCTAATGTTACCCTATGACTGTGTTCTCACAGCAGCGCAGAGATTTTTTCAAAAACGCAAACACACTGCATGTAGCATTTTTTGGTGTGATTCATTCAAAAATCGCTCTTAAAATCGCGTCACAAAATCGCACTCACAAATTGCTAGCGATTGCTATTGTGATTTTGGTGTGCACTAGCCCAGAAAGAAGAGGTATAGGGAGAAATTGAGAATAGCCTGAGATGGAGCAGAGATCTTATCTGTATTGCAGACACACATCACACAGAGGCTACTTGCCTGTAATGTGACTCCTGTCCCTGCCAGTCTCATACAAGTCAGAAAGCAGCCCTCCTGGAGTCTAGGGACTGTCAAAAACTTTTCAATTTGTTTAACACCTTATCCAAACATACAGTCATTATACCAATGGGGAGAGACCAGACAGATTTTTGCCCATGGACCCTCCATGCACAGCTCTGCATCATGCTGCCCTCTAATTGCACTTTTATCAGCTAGCCGAGTGTTTCCCATTGCCTTACAACAAAGTTAAGTCAGGATTCTGTTTTCATGGGCACCTCCTGATGACTCACTGTGTCAACAAACAAAGCTGCAGGGGATTTGCATAAGCAGGAGAAAGTCTCCCATTGATCTCTGGGAGCCTTACTGCAGCAGAGTAAAGGCCCGTACACACGCCGGACTGGAGGCAACGACGGGTCCGTCGTCACCTCCCGCTGGGTGGGCAATCCAACGACAGTCCGGCGTGTGTACGCGCTGTCGGCGGACTGATACGGCTGTTTCTGAGCTCAGAAACAGCCGTATCAGTCCGCCGACAGCGCGTACACACGCCGGACTGTCGTTGGAACGCCCACCCAGCGGGAGGTGACGACGGACCCGTCGTTGCCTCCAGTCCGGCGTGTGTACGGGCCTTTAGTCACAGAGGGTGTGGCTTATCAATATAATTGTATATTATAGTTTAGTCACATATTGTACATATATTGTACTGTTTTGCCTACAATTTTTAACCACTTGCCGACCGCCCACAGCCCATGGGCGGCGGCAAAGTGGATGCCTTAAGGACCGCAATACGCCTTAGGGCGTTGCGTCCTTTTCCTATGCCGGGGGAGCGATCGAGTCATTGACGCGCACTTCCCCCGGCAACTGGCTCCGCCCACCCGCCGTAACATCCCGCCGGCCATACGGAAGCGCCGGCGGGATGTTAACCCCGCGATCGCCGCTACAAAGTGTATAATACACTTTGTAATGTATACAAAGTGTATTATACAGGCTGCCTCCTGCCCTGGTGGTCCCAGTGTCCGAGGGACCACCAGGGCAGGCTGCAGCCACCCTTGTCTGCACCCAAACACACTGATCTGCCCCCCCCACCCACTGATCGCCCACAGCACCCCTCAGACCCCCCCCCCCGCCCACCCCCCAGACCCCTGTTTGCACCCAATCACCCCCCCTAATAACCCATCAATCACTCCCTGTCACTATCTGTCAACGCTATTTTTTTTTTTATCCCCCCCCCCCTGCCCCCTCCTGATCACCCCCCCACCCCTCAGATTCTCCCCAGGACCCCCCCCAGACCCCCCCCCCCTGTGTACTGTATGCATCTATCCCCCCTGATAACCTGTCAATCACCCGTCAATCACCCATCAATCACCCCCTGTCACTGCCACCCATCAATCAGCCCCTAACCTGCCCCTTGCGGGCAATCTGATCACCCACCCACACCAATAGATCGCCCGCAGATCCGATATCAGATCACCTCCCAAATCCATTGTTTACATCTATTCTCTCCTCTAAACACCCACTAATTACCCATCAATCACCCATCAATCACCCCCTATCACCACCTGTCACTTTTACCTATCAGATCAGACCCTAATCTGCCCCTTGCGGGCACCCAATCACCCGCCAACACGCTCAGATTGCCCTCTGACCCCCCCTTATCAATTCGCCAGTGCATTAATTACATCTGTTCTTCCCTGTAATAACCCACTGATCACCTGTCAATCACCTATCACCCATCAATCACCCCCTGTCACTGCCACCCATCAATCAGCCCCTAACCTGCCCCTTGCGGGCAATCTGATCACTCACCCACACCAATAGATCGCCCGCAGATCCGACATCAGATCACCTCCCAAATCCATTGTTTACATCTATTCTCTCCTCTAAACACCCACTAATCACCCATCAATCACCCCTATCACCACCTGTCACTTTTACCTATCAGATCAGACCCTAATCTGCCCCTTGCGGGCACCCAATCACCCGCCAACACGCTCAGATTGCCCTCTGACCCCCCCTTATCAATTCACCAGTGCATTAATTACATCTGTTCTCCCCTGTAATAACCCACTGATCACCTGTCAATCACCTGCCAATCACCTATCACCCATCAATCACCCCCTGTCACTGCCACCCATCAATCAGCCCCTGTCATTGCCACCCATCAATCACCCCCTGTCACTGCCACCCATCAATCAGTCCCTAACCTGCCCCTTGCGGGCAATCTGATCACCCACCCACACCATCCGATCGCCTGCAGACCCGCAGTCAGATCACCTCCCAAGTGCATTGCATCTGTTCTCTCCTCTAAACACCCACTAATTACCCATCAATCACCCCCTGTCACTGCTACCCATCAGATTAGACCCCCATCTGCCCCTAGGGCACCCAATCACCCGCCCACACCCTCAGACCCCAGCCCTGATCACCTCGCCATTGCATTACTTGCATCTATTCCCCCCACTAATCACACCTTGAGACACCCATAAATCACCTCCTGTCACTACCTGTCACCCCCTAGCACACCTACCCATCAGATCAGGCCCTAATTTGCCCCGTGTGGGCTCCTGATCACTCGGCCAAACCCTCAGATCCCCCTCAGACCCCCTTCCGATCACCTCCCCAGTGCATTAAGTGCATCTATTTTCCCCTCTAATCACCCCCTGAGACACCCATCAATCACCTCCTGTCACCCCCCCTAGCACTCCTATCCATCAGATCAGGCCCAATACAATCTGTCATCTAAAAGGCCACCCTGCTTATGACCGGTTTCACAAAATTCGGCCCCTCATAGACCACCTGTCATCAAAATTTGCAGATGCTTATACCCCTGAACAGTCATTTTGAGACATTTGGTTTCCAGACTCCTCACGGTTTTGGGCCCGTAAAATGCCAGGGCGGTATAGGAACCGCACAAGTGACCCCATTTTAGAAAAAAGACACCCCAAGGTAATCCGTTAGGTGTATGACGAGTTCATAGAATATTTTATTTTTTGTCAAAAGTTAGCGGAAATTGATTTTTATTGGGGTTTTTTTCACAAAGTGTCATTTTTCACTAACTTGTGACTAAAAGTAAAATCTTCTATGACCTCGCCATACACCTAATGGAATACCTTGGGGTGTCTTCTTTCTAAAATGGGGTCACTTGTGGGGTTCCTATACTGCCCTGGCATTTTAGGGGCCCTAAACCGTGAGGAGTAGTCTAGAAAACAAATGCCTCAAAATGACCTGTGAATAGGACGTTGGGCCCCTTAGCGCACCTAGGCTGCAAAAAAAGTGTCACACGTGGTATCGCCGTACTCAGGAGAAGTAGTATAATGTGTTTTGGGGTGTATTTTTACACATACCCATGCTGGGTGGGAGAAATCTCTCTGTAAATGGACAATTGTGTGTAAAAAAATCAAACAATTGTCATGTACAGAGATATTTCTACCACCCAGCATGGGTATGTGTAAAAATACACCACAAAACACATTATACTACTTCTCCTGAGTACGGCGGTACCACATGTGTGGCACTTTTTTACACCCTAAGTGCGCTAAGGGGCCCAAAGTCCAATGAGTACCTTTAGGATTTCACAGGTCATTTTGCGACATTTGGTTTCAAGACTACTCCTCACGGTTCAGGGCCCCTAAAATGCCAGGGCAGTATAGGAACCCCACAAATGACCCCATTCTAGAAAGGAGACAACCAAAGATATTCCATTAGGTGTATGGCGAGGTCATAGAAGATTTTATTTTTTGTCACAAGTTAGCGGAATATGACACTTTGTGAAGAAAAACAATTCAAATCAATTTCCGCTAACTTGTGACAAAAAATAAAATCTTCTATGAACTCACCATACTCCTAACGGAATACCTTGGGGTGTCTTCTTTCTAAAATGGGGTCATTTGTGGGGTTCCTATACTGCCCTGGCATTTTAGGGGCCCTAAACCGTGAGGAGTAGTCTGGAAATCAAATTCCGCAAAATGACCTGTGAAATCCTAAAGGTACTCATTGGACTTTGGGCCCTTTAGCGCAGTTAGGGTGCAAAAAAGTGCCACACATGTGGTATTGCCGTACTCAGGAGAAGTAGTATAATGTGTTTTGGGGTGTATTTTTACACATACCCATGCTGAGTGGGAGAAAGATCTCTGTAAATAAACAATTGTGTGTAAAAAAAATTAACAAATTGTCATTTACAGAGATATTTCTCCCACCCAGCATGGGTATGTGTAAAAATACACCCCAAAACACATTATACTACTTCTCCTGAGTACGGCAATACCACATGTGTGGCACTTTTTTGCAGCCTAACTGCGCTAAGGGGTCCAAAGTCCAATGAGCACCTTTAGGCTTTACAGGGGTGCTTACAATTTAGCACCCCCCAAAATGTCAGGACAGTAAACACACCCCACAAATGACCCCATTTTGGAAAGTAGACCCTTCAAGGTATTCAGAGAGGGGCATGGTGAGTCCATGGCAGATTTCATTTTTTTTTGTCGCAAGTTAGAAGAAATGGAAACTTTTTTTTTTTGTGTCATTTTCCGCTTACTTGTGACAAAAAATAATATCTTCTATGAACTCAATATGCCTCTCAGTGAATACTTTGGGATGTCTTCTTTCCAAAATGGGGTCATTTGGGGGGTATTTATACTATCCTGGAATTCTAGCCCCTCATGAAACATGACAGGGGGTCAGAAAAGTCATAGATGCTTGAAAATGGGAAAATTCACTTTTTGCACCATAGTTTGTAAACGCTGTAACTTTTACCCAAACCAATAATTATACACTGAATGGGTTTTTTTTTATCAAAAACATGTTTGTCCACATTTTTCGCGCTGCATGTATACAGAAATTTTACTTTATTTGAAAAATGTCAGCACAGAAAGTTAAAAAAAATCATTTTTTTGCCAAAATTCATGTCTTTTTTGCTGAATATAATAAAAAGTAAAAATCGCAGGAGCAATCAAATAGCACCAAAAGAAAGCTTTATTAGTGACAAGAAAAGGAGCCAAAATTCATTTAGGTGGTAGGTTGTATGAGCGAGCAATAAACCGTGAAAGCTGCAGTGGTCTGAATGGAAAAAAAGTGCCTGGTCCTTAAGGGGTAGAAAGACTGTGGTCCTCAAGTGGTTAACATGGATTGCAATGCTCTGTTCATATTCTGAGTTCAGTTCCTCTTTAAGCCGCATAGCAGTAACATTAAATTTTAATGCAAGGAAAAATGATTTCTATGTAATTGATCATCCCTACCTTTTCAGGCAAACCTTCATCCTCTGCCTCAAAGCACTGCAGGCACAAAAGTTTTCAAACCCCTGTCTAGGCACACATTCCAGCAAGAGTGTGTGTTTATAAATGAGCAGAAGCGTCTCCATTAGCAAATAAATCACTAAAGGCTCGTACACACATACAATTAATCCGCCCGTTTGTGGTCGGATTTTGGTCTGTTGGACGACAACAATCAGGCATGTGTATGGGTGGCAAATGACTAGATGAGTGATTGATAACAGGTGGTTTGCCCCATCCATTAGGCTGATCAAACCACATGACTGTTGGGCTGATATTGCGCAGTTAGCCACGTGTGTAAGTCGTTTCAGTGATGTGCGCTTGTTTTGAAAGCAGCCATATCATGTAGTCTATCCTTTCGCTAGCAAGCACAGTATATAAATGAGTTAGTCGTTTAGTTGGTTGGTGAGCGTATAATACAACTTGTGTAAACTGTTTGTCGTGGGGTCGACCATGTCGTGGAGCTGGTCGTGCAGTTAGACATGTATACGAGCCTTAAAGGACTTACGAGGCGAGCATTGAAAAAAAAGTTAAAGAGACACTGAAGCGAAAAAAAAATATATGATATAATGAATTGGTTGTGTACTATGAATAATTACTAGAAGATTAGCAGCAAAGAAAATATTCTCATACTTTTATTTTCAGGTATATAATGTTTTTTCTAACATTGCATCATTCTATAATATGTGCAGATTACACAACACTCAGCATTCAAAATGAGTCTTTCAGAGCAGTCTGAAGTAATGACCTCTCCTCTAGCAGAGAAAAAGTAAACAGTTCACTTACAGTTGAGATAATAAAAGTCAGATAACAGCCCTCTCCATGACTAAGGCCACATACACACATCAGACCACAGTCTTTTAAAAATGAAAGATCACAGACCAATTTTACCCCTTTCCATGTAGTATGAGAGCCATACCTTCACATTCTTTTCTATGGAGCTGAACTTACCATCAGAAAAAAATCTTTGCAAGATGCTGCACACACAGATGCTGTACAGACACAAAAGATCAGTATCTGCAAAAGATCTGTTCCTGCCAAAGATCCGTTCCTGCAAATTGCATTCATAGTCTATGAGATCTGCAGATCATCATACACACCTTGTTTAACTGACATTCATCTGCAGATCAGACAATCATCTGCAGATCTGAAAATCCATCCTGGTGGATCTGATCTGCAGATGAATGTCTGTTAAACAAGGTGTGTATGATGATCTGCAGATATCATAGACTATGAATGCAGTTTGCAGGAACAGATCTTTTGCAGGAACTGATCTTTTGAATGTCTACAGCATCTTTGTGTGCAGCATCTTGCAAAGATTTCTGTCTGATGGGGAGTGCAGCTCCATAGAATAGACTGGGTAGGTATGGCTCTCATACTACATGGAAGGGGGTAAAATTGGTCTGTGATCTTTCATTTTCCAAACACTATGGTCGGATGTGTGTATGAGCCTTAAGACTTAGTCGGAGAGTTAATGGCTTGTTTGCATAGAGATAACAACTGGGGTTTCTTAACTCTTTCTGTACTGGAAACAATTAGACTGATGTATCTGATCTTAATGTTTTATTTCTTAGCTGTACTACACATACAAATCATAATATCATATTTTTTTTTTTCGCTTCAGTGTCTCTTTAAGTACCTCATGTCCATTGTAGTCCTTAGGGCAGACTATCGGCGCCTTCCTTTCAACTGACTGGCGCTCTGATAAGCAAATCCACTTTGCATTGCCAGCCTCGACCCTGCCCCGGGTCGCCTTATCAGACGGCGACTCGAATCGCCGCTTTAAAAGTTCCAGCGTCTGCGCACTTCTCTTAGCCTAGTGCGGCTGCACAGGTATTCTGTGATGTCTGTGGTCGTCCTCGCACCTATCACTCTGTTGTAAGTCATGTGGGTGGGACCACAGGACCGCCCACATGACATGAATGATGTAAGAGTCAGCCGCGCCCCCTCAGCAGAGACGAGCAGCGCTGAGGGACGCAAGACGTGACTTGTCATATACGTGTACTTACTCTTCAAAAAAAAAGTGTCAGCACACGTATATGACAAGTCACGTCTTGCGTCCCTCAGCGCTTTGAAGAGTACTTACTCTTCAAAAAAAAAAGTGTCAGCACACGTATATGACAAGTCACGTCTTGCGTCCCTCAGCGCTGCTCGTCTCTGCTGAGGGGGCGCGGCTGACTTTTACATCATTCATGTCATGTGGGCGGTCTTGTGGTCCCACCCACATGACGTACAACAGAGTGATAGGTGCGAGGACGACCGCAGACTTTACAGAATACCTGCGCAGCCGCACTAGGCTAAGAGAAGTGCGCAGACGCTGGAACTTTTAAAGCGGCGATTCGAGTCGCTGTCTGATAAGGCGACCCGGGGCAGGGTCGGGGCTGGCAATGCAAAGTGGATTCGCTTATCAGAGTGCCAGTCAGTTGAAAGGAAGGCGCCGATAGTCTGCCCTAAGGACTACAATGGACATGAGGTACTTTTTTCAATGCTCGCCTCGTAAGTCCTTTAAAAGAAAAGCTCAGACACTGGTCACTTCCTGTTTGACAAAATGGCCGACAATGCCTTCTCCCTCACAGACCAGTGAGAATAATGCAAACAAAGCAGAAAAAGCAGCCACAACCAAGAGAGCCTGAAAGCTGCCGTTTCCTACATGCCTTACCCGAGTGGCCTTCTCCTCCTCTGTCAAGGGACGGATCTTATAGGCAGGGGTGATATCTTTAAATATTTCCATGAGGGAGATCAAGACAAGCTTCCGGATGGTCACTGCTACGGTGGAGTCCTGTTCCATCAGCATAGCTCGCAGTTCCTTCAGCTTTTTAATCTATTCAAAGGAAGAGAAACATAATCTCAAGACGCCACTCAAATAACCCTTGAAAGTTACGTTAAAACTATTATAATTTGAGAAAAAAACTTTCTGAGCAGTGTTTCTGCTAGAATGGCTCCTTTTACCAGGCCGGAGTCTTGAACAGGGTGCTAGTGGACCACAGGCGGAGCAGGACAGCAAGCGTGCGCCACCTCTTGGGGGCCACGCCCAGAACAACACAGCAAGCTCTGGGGCAATGTCCAAAGCAGCACATCAGGCGCCTAGACCACACCTGAGGCAGTACAGTGCACTGTTGGGTCCCTGGACCACGCCTGAAGCAGCACAGTCAGCTCCTAGAGCTCAGCCTGAGCAGTATGGCATGCTTACCCGGAGCAGTACAGGACTCTCATGGACCATACCCGGAGGAGTACAGCACATATCTGAACCATATCTGGAGCAGTATAGCAAGCTCCTGGAGAAAGCTGGAAAAATATGATATTTATTGACTCCTTGCTGTCCATCAGTAAGTAGGCAAGGATTCAGCTGACAGAACAACCACCCCTGCCACAGCACTTTATGTCCATCCTACTAGAAGGGGTGTATCTTAGATTGACTGGATGTGAAATATAATGCTGTCGGTCAGAGGAACTATGCTACGCTTCATCAGGACGCCAGAGATAGTGGTGCAAAATGGCTGTCGACCTACATTTTGTACTGCCTCTGTACCTGCTCATGGCTTGATCCATGCTGCTGTTTTTTATCGATGTGCACTCCTGCTGTGTTCTACATATAAGTACAGTACTTCTGCTTAACTTGGTTGAGCAGCACTCCATCTACAAAGGTTGATCCTGTGCATCTTTTTTCTACATGATTTGTATCTGGAGGGGGAATCCTCTGGATCCTAAAGAGACTTTCTCCTTCCTCCTTAGGAGAGGGGATCCAATGCTGGGGACCACCTGAAAATCTCCTTGTCTGCACTTGTTGGCGTGCACAGTAGCGGCTCTTTGCTTGTGCGGATATAGCCAAACCTGATCAGGGTCACTGTACTGCGCAGGCATGTGCAGTCTGGGCCTGCGCAGTAGAGCAGATCCAATCGGGCTCGGCTATCTCCACCGGAGCCCAAGCGGAGAGCAGCTATTGCGCATGTGCGCAAAGGCTCTTGTAAATTAATGTATGACACTGCTCGGGGGAGCCAGCGCTGGATCCAACTGAGGAGGGCGGGGGAAACCTGATTAGGATCCAGAGGCTTCCCCTCCTGAGGTAAGTACCCCCCATGGGCACTTTTTTTTCTTACAGGTTTACGTTAAAAATATTAAAGTGACTGCATTTACACTTTAAGGCCAGAAACCCACCAGGAGTGATTTTCTGAGCGTTTTGTGATTTGAAAACTCTTGCTAATGTAATGCTATGGGTGTGATCCCACCTGAGCGATGTGATTTTATAAAAAATCCCCCATAGCATTACTTTAGCAAGAGTTTTTTCAAATCACTAGCGATTAGAAATCGCTCCTAGTGGGTTTCTGGCCTAATGCCCACTGACTGCCAACCAGACAGCTAAGCCAGAGTAATAAATCCAAACATTCCCTTTTTTTGAATATACAAACCACACACACTGTTCTCTGGATCAGCAAGGATCGCCGAGGCCAGACTGGCAATGTGGACCTTCTTCTCTTCCAGCTTCTCTCTTCTGTGCTCTATCAGTTCCTCTGTACTCATCATCCGCAGCGCCTCGACTTCCATGTCTGCAAAAACACACAAGGCTATAGGCTTGACATGAATAAACACTACACCTCAATACATGAGGCAGCATCAGCAACAAAACACTAAATAAAATGCTTTACCAGCATGGTTGTCTAAAAACATGAATTATTTACATTAGCTACTAAAACAAGCATGAAGAGTTAAACCAAGCTGTTTACCAAGTCTGGATTTCTGGAAAGGCCACAAAAGCCCGGGCTTTAGGCAGCTAATACTCAAGGGGCATCTGGATATGAACAAGGGGCTGATACATATGAAAGAGCAGTGAAACTTGAATGCAACACATGAAAAAGGGAAACTGATGCTCAAGGAAGCTGTACATAAAAGAAAGGGGTTGCTATACGTGGAAGAAGGGGCTGCACATGGTATGGGAGGGCGGATCAGCACAAGAAAGGGGAGTCACAATATACTTGGCCAAGGGGCACAAGATGCATAAATCCAGCATTGCTGTTCACATCTAGCAAGGCTTCAGGCATGCAACGCTGCTTCAACAACACCATCCAGGGCAATGGAATACATTACAACTACATACGACAACTTTATCTCCCACCTACCTCTGTAGTGCAGATACAGAGACCACTTACCGACTAGTGAAATTTCCCCATAAGGGAAAATCTTTATGTGGCAGTGTGTACCCACTGAGTAAATACATAGAAAAAAAGTAATATTCCAGATGGGGAAAGGAAGGGAGGGAGGAACACTTGGGGCCGGTTCCTACTAGCTGCAAATTTGTGCGTTTTTTTTAAGCACACAAATTCACACGTTCATTAATTGCTATGGGCATGTTTCCATGAGTTTTGAAAATCGCAACCGGAAAAAAAAACCTGACAACCATGTTACTATTTATCGGGCGCTGCATGCTGGAAAATCATGTGTGATACGATTTTTGCATTTCCATTTGGGTTTTCGCATACGCGATAAACAACAGAAGAACTTCCTTATTATTGCTATTTCGCTGTTGCATGCATATTTCACATCCAAAAATTCTAGCAGAAACGTAGCCTTGTAGTACCAGACGAGAGTGGGGAAGGATTAAAACCTCCACCAGCATTTTTTTGGTTGCCTGGTGTCCTTCCTGGTGCCACTCTTCACATTTTCATAAGGAGAATTTACTACAAGCTTTGGAGGGTTCATCTCTTCTCCATTCTGTCCAGACTTTGCAAAGTGTTAAAGAGAACCCGAGGTGGGTTTGAAGAATATTATCTGCATACAGAGGCTGGATCTGCCTATACAGCCCAGCCTCTGTTGCTATCCCAAACCCCCCTAAGGTCCCCCTGCACTCTGCAATCCCTCATAAATCACAGCCACGCTGCTGACAAACAGCTTGTTGGAGCTGGCTGTGTTTATCTCTATACTGTCAGTCTGCTGCTCTCCCCGCCTCCTGCAGAACTCCAGTCCCCGCCTGCATCCCTTCCCTCCCTGCTGATTGGAGGGAAGGGACGGGGGCAGGGACCGGAGCTATGCAGGAGGCGGGGGAGCAGCTGAGACTGACACTACAGATGTAAACACAGCCGAGTGCAGGGGGACCTTAGTGGGGTTTGGGATAGCAACCGAAGCTGGGCTGTATAGGCAGATCCAGCCTCTGTATGCAGATAACATTCTTTAAACACACCTCGGGTTTCTTTTTAAAGAAAAAAATCCCACTGTATCAGTTACCTTCCTGTCCTTGAACCTCCAGCATTTCACCTTGGTCATCCTCTTCCTCTTCTTCATCAGCTTGGACAACTACAAAAGTTAAAAAGTTGTGTTATGCAGGTTTAAACCCAGAGCAAGTAAAGAAACCACGTGAACATACTTTAAGGCTGTGGAGTGGGACAAGCTGTTACCTGGTTTTTCTATGCTCTGGGGAATTATGCCACTTCTATCCTTAATGGGCAGCAGGTGAATGCGTTCTTTCTCAGGTTCTGTCTTCATACGTCTGGGCGTCTTCTCGTACTTTTCAATCACATTGTCTTCATATTTTCTTTTTGCGGCATGAACTGGTTGACTGAGAAACAGAGGAAAACTTAAAAAATGTAGTGAAAATGACAATTAATAAAATTGCTTATTTTTTACATTATTAATTTATTGCTTATTTATTCAGCGTTTGCCCATTGTAAAATCTTTCCTTTCTCTGATTTATATTCTGACATTTACCACAGGTGGTGACACCTTAAGTCCTGCCAGGTGATCTTTACGGAATGTTTGTTACTGAGAGTTTTATGCACAGAGGGAGATACTTAGCTTGGCAGTTGGAAAAAGCTGTTATTTCCTACAATGCAATGAGGTTCACAGACAGGAGACTGTCAGGGCCATGGTCATGACATCACACTGTGGGAGGGTTTTACCACAATATCAGCCATACAGACCCCCTTGATGAACTATTCGATACCGCCTTTTGTCGTGGGAAAGGCAGTATCGGCTACTCATTGGAATGAAGTTCAATCCATGGTTGAAGTTCTTCTTTAAAGGATCTGTGGCTCCCACCCTGCTGCCCCCTGTAATAGACAGAAGCACCCCCTTCATTCCTCTACCATTCTCTCCTCTTCCAGGGTCCTAAACTCTTTGGCGAGTCATATGGATCCGGGCAGGTGCCAAATGTAAGAACTACAGCAGCGCTAACTGGAAGATTATCCAGCTCAGCAGGTGTGGGTTTAAAGTGCACCGTAACTGAGAGGGATATGTTTGGTGCCACATTTATTTTCTTATAAAAGAGAATCTGTAAGAAAAAAACAGTGTCCCTATGGGGTGCTTACCTCAGGAGGGGGAAGCTTCTGGATCCTAAAGAGGCTTCCCTCCTCCATCCCTCCATTCCAGCGTCTGCACAGTAGAGCGGATCCGATCAGGCTTGGCTATTTACGCCTGAGCCTGAAGGAAAGCCGCAATTGCACTTGCACAAGGCTCACACAGGATGGTTATGAACCTGGAGCCGCGGTAGATCATCAACGGCTGACAGCGCTGGAGCGGTGGGGCAGAGGATGACAGGGAAAGCCTCAGAAGGATCCAGAAGCTTCTCCCTTCCAGAGGTAAGTAAGGGCACTTATTTTTTCTTACAGATTCCCTTCAATAGGAAACAAGTAAAAACATGTGGGCACCAGGAGAGGAGAGAGAAGGCTCTATAGGACCCAGAGCCTTCCCTCTGCTTAGGCAAGTATCCCTTTTTTACGACACAGTTCCCATTGACTTTAAAGGGAACCTTGACAGAGGGATATGGATGTTTCCTTTTAATCAATACCAGTTGCTTGACAGTCCTGTTGATATCTTTGGCTGCAGTAGTGGCTGAATCACATACCTGAAACAAGCATGCAGCTAATCCAGACGTCAGAGCACCTGATCTGCATGCTTGTTCAGGGGTTGTGGCCAAAAGTATTAGAGACACAGGATCAGCAGGAGAGTCAGGCAACTGGTATTATTGGAAAATTCCAAATCCTCAGTTTAGGTTCTCTTTAACCACCCTGGCGTTCTGATTAAATCGCCAGGGTGGCTGCGGGAGGGTTTTTTTTAAATAAAAAAAAAACTATTTCATGCAGCCAACTGAAAGTTGGCTGCATGAAAGCCCACTAGAGGGCGCTCCGGAGGCGATCTTCCGATCGCCTCCGGCGCCCAGAATAAACAAGGAAGGCCGCAATGAGCGGCCTTCCTTGTTTTGCTTATATCGTCGCCATAGCGACGAGCGGAGTGACGTCATCGACGTCAGCCGACGTCCTGACGTCAGCCGCCTCCGATCCAGCCCTTAGCGCTGGCCGGAACTTTTTGTTCCGGCTACGCTGGGCTCAGGCGGCTGGGGGGACCCTCTTTCGCCGCTGCTCGCGGCGAATCGCCGCAGAGCGGCGGCGATCAGGCAGCACACGCGGCTGGCAAAGTGCCGGCTGCGTGTGCTGCTTTTTATTTCATTAAAATCGGCCCAGCAGGGCCTGAGCGGCAGCCGCTGGCGGTGTTGGACGAGCTGAGCTCGTTCAGACCGCTCAGCTGGTTAAGCATAGAAGCTATGAAGCCTTCGTCAGACTGATTACTGTATTTCAGGGCTGTGGAGTCAGTACAAAAAATCCACCGACTTCGACTCAGTTTAGGATTCTACCGACTCAGACTCCTAATTTGCATATTACAATCTTGTTGATTGAAAGTATGTAACATGAAATTAGTCTCTTAACTGCCAACGCTTAAAAAAATTAAAAGACAACTGAAATGAGAAGGATATGTAGACTGCCATATTTATTCCCTTTAATCATAGACTAAAAAACGTACAGACCGGAACAAAGAACATCTATCAGGCCCTAGGCAATGTAACTGTGGGTACATGTAAGAATGATGTGCAGGTACTCTGCAGGGGAATAAGGAGATTCTTCCTCTATTACACATCTGAACATGGATCAGGCCCTAGGCAATGTAACTGTGGGTACATGTAAGAATGATGTGCAGGTACTCTGCAGGGGAATAAGGAGATTCTTCCTCTATTACACATCTTCATGCACAATCTGAACCAGGTTTATGGGTGATAGACAACACCTCTGTGTTCAATGTGCTCAACATTCTCATTGGATTCCCTGTAGCTCTGTGGGGAGTGCATATGTAGAGTATAGTACTACTATGTAACAAAGTAAACCTGAGACAGATGAAATTAAAGTTTTATACATACCTGGGGCTTCCTCCAGCCCCCTTCAGGCTAATCAGTCCCTCGCTGTCCTCCTCCACCACCTGGATCTTGTGCTATGAATCCAGGTACTTGAGCCAGTCTGGCGTAGTTCGCATGCACACACTCCGCCGCTGGGAGCGTATTACACCTGCGCAGCACTATTGCGCAGGTACAGAATGCTCCTGGCTGTAGTAGCAGCACGTGGCCGGACTGCGCTGACTGGCTGAATTACTGGGACTCATAGCAGAAGATCCAAGTGGCAGAGGAGGACAGCGAGGGACTGATTGGCCTGAAGGGGGCTGGAGGAAGCCCCAGGTATGTATAAAACTTTTCTTTTCATCTGTCTCAGGTACCCTTTAATTCGTAGTCACCAAACCAAATTTTAACATATCAAATTATTTGATTTCATGAGCAAAGAGTGCATACATTTGCATAAATCAGCATCAATGCAGAATTATTTCCATCTCATTGACCATCTCTATTAGTGACACGGCTACACATCAGGCTTTATTCTTACAGCAGATGTAAGATGTTATTTAGTATATATGTTACGGCCAGAACCCGAAGTTTGACCACTTTGGGTTCTGGCCGGTCAATGTGCGAGTGGCCACGGCGCTGCAGCCAATGTCCGAAATGAGCTGAATCCTGGCGGCTCCGATCATTTTCCCCGGCGCTGGCCCTGCCCCCTGCTATCGGCTTTCAGTCAGCCCCCCCGCCCTCTGCAGGGACAAACAAATTCCTGCTTTGCTGCAGCCACGAACCACTCTGGGGGGGGGGGGGCACATGTGTCCCCCGGCTGTCAGAAGCCAATAGCAGGGAGGCAGGGGGCGGAGCCGGCGCCGAGGAAAATGATCGGAGCCGCCAGAATTCGGCTCATTTCGGACATTGGCCACAGCGCCGCGGCCACTTCGCACACTGACCGGCCAGAACCCGAAGTGGCCAGCCACAACGTGACGTGGCCAAACTTCGGGTTCTGGCCGTCACATATATAAAAAGAGATTCCTGTGTACACATCATATATACAGTCACAATCACATGTGTATATCTGACTATCAAAATACGGGGACTGCTTTATTGAAGCAGCACAACTAACTATTTGATTGGTTTATTTCATTTTTGTGGACTAAGCACAGCTATTACTGTATATATAAATTATTTATGATAAATATCTGAGAAATAGAACATTTTATCATATTTTCTATTTTAATTGCATTTTTTCCCGACTCCAGGCACCCAGCCTCCGCCTCCGACTCCACAGCTCTGCTATATACTGACAAATTTTAGGACACAGCTTATATACACTGTACATTAAAAAGGAGATATGATTATGCTGATCTGCCAGTGCCCATATACTTCTGCTCTCATGGCCACAGTTTAAGTGATCTTCTAATCACTGTATTAATGGATGGCTTCAAATCGCATAATGAAAAGACTAATAAAAGAGACAGTTTATACGTTGGTTCAAAACGGTAGATAAAGGTTTAAATAAGGATTACAATTTCTTGCGCAGATATGATGGGTTTTAAACCCCACCATACGTTTATTTTATATTCTATTTTTTGTATTTCTTGTGCCACAATTCTCTTTAATTCTTGTGCTGATAAGTAGGGCTTTACATTGTACAATTTGCTTTAGCATACAAACAACACTGTATGTAGCCTGGCTGAATGACATTTGAATGAGTTGTTATTTAGTATTTATATAGCGCCGTCATCTTCCGCAGCGCTGCACAGAGTATAAATATTGTCACTAACTGTCCCTCAGAGGAGCTCACAATCTAATCCCTACCATAGTCACATATCTATGTATGTAATGTATGTATCGTGTAGTGTATGTATCGTAGTCTAGGGCCAATTTAGGGGGAAGCCAATTAAATTATCTGTATGTTTTTGGGATGTGAGAGGAAACCGGAGTGCTCAGAGGAACCCCACGCAGAAAAGGGGGGGTATATACTCCTTGCAGATGTTAACCTGGCTGGGATTCAAACCAGGTACAGAGCGCTACAAGGCAAGAGCGCTAACCGCTACGCCACCATGCTGCCAATCTCATCACACTCAGCATTATTATTATTACGCTGAGTGTGTGGAATGTGATGTTCAAGCAAAAAAGGTCTTATCTTTTGGTAATAAATTAGCTGACATCCTTGTGAAATCCTCTTGATGTTGTAATTATGGCATCCAATTACTTTTATTGCAGGACAATGTATCTCCTTTTTAATGCCCATTGTATATAAGGGGTGTTCTAAATTTTGTCAGTATACAGTATACAGGAATCAGTCTGACGAATAGCGGAAAGCTTACTGCTTTTCTTCTAAGTTAGCCAATAAATGGCAGTATCCTGATTCAAAACTTCTAGATTCTCTTTAAACAATACAAGTTGCCTAGAAGTCCTGCTGATCTCTGACTGCAGCAGTGTCTGAATCACACACCTGAAACAAACATGCAGCTAATCCAGTCAGACTTCAGTCAGAGCACCTGATCTGCATGCTTGTTCAAGGTCTCTGGCAGAGGCTCAGCAGGGCTGCCAGGCAACGTGCATTTTTTTTTAAAATAAGTAAATATGTCAGCCTCCATAGCCCTCTCATTTCAAGTGTGCTTTACAGGAATATAGTGTTCTCCCCAGAATTTTTTTTCCAGCCGGGTGGCATGAAAAAGTAGCCGGGTGGGGCGAGATGAGAGAATGCAGGGCTGGTGCTTCTGTGTGCAACTCTGCTTACAGAATAGGAGGTGAGCTGATGACAGCCGTGTGCTCACCAAAACTAGCCGGACCTAAATAGTACAATTAGTGTACATGGCAGATTTGTAACATCTGCTCCTTAATTGTCTGTTTCTAATTTGTTTTGATTCTGTTCTCTGTGGCTTTTTTTCTTATAGCATTTCACATTCCTCTCTGAGCCACTAGGGGTCTCCCCTCCCCAAACCTATTAGCCACAACAGTAATTCATGAACTTATGAGACAATGAACCGTATGTGTAGTACAGATAATAAACAGAACATTAAGGTGCGTACACACCTTTGACTCATATTACCTGAAGGGGATCGTAATTCGATGCCCTTGGAAAATATCACAGGGCCGGCCTGTACTGATGCATGGACGCTGTAATGCGGACAATGCTTTCTGTCGCTATGCAGGATGGAGGGACTACAGAGCGGTGCATGCGTGACATCACACAGCAGGCAAAGCAGCAGTGTTTAAAAAAAACAAGCGGATCGCTTGTCAGTTGGGGGTAAACGATTGAAGGCCACTGTATACATGCCTGACTATTGTCTGAGGCAGTCGTTATCCGCCGCCTCAGAAGACAACTTTAGCCAGGTGTGTGTACGAGGCTTAAAGTGAACCTCCGGACTAAAAATCTACTCAGCAGCACTGAAAAGGCTTGGTGTTTCTTTAACAGTTTCACAGCATCAGAACTTTGTTTTTCTTACCAAAGCATAATTTTTAGCTACATTTTTAGCTAAGCTCCACCCATCAAAGAAAACTGCCTGGGCTTTTTCCCTGATGCTGTGCAAAGCATGATAGGATTTCCTATGTTATTCACGTTGCCTAGCAACTGGGAGGGGTGATCAGCACACAGGACAGTTGGAACTGTGTCTCATACTCCCAGTCACCTCCTTTCAACCAAAAAGATGGCTGCCCTCATGAAATCAAACATTTGCCTGTTCTTTTAAAACAGGGTGGGTAAGAGATTATTTTACCTATTTTAATTAACATAACTAATGTAACTTAAAGGTAACCAGAGAGGATCAATAAAAGATTTTATACATACCTGGGGCTTCCTCCAGCCCCATACGCACGGATTGCTCCCACGCCGCCGTCCTCAGCTGCCTGGATCCGCCAGTACCGGGTCCCATCATTACCGCCAGTCGGCCAGCGGACGCGGCTAATTCTCCGCATCACAGGGGGCTCCCACCATACAGTTACGCGGATGGCTGCCATGCGTACGGGTATGGAGGGAGCCCCTGTGATGCGGACAATTGGCCGCGTCCGCCGGAAGTGACGGACCCGGTACCAGCGGATCCAGGAAGCGGAGGACGGCGGCGTGGCAGCGATTGAGGCTTATGGGGCTGGAAGAAGCCCCAGGTATGTATAAAGTCGTTTTCTATTTTAACAAATCATTCCTCTCTGGTTCCCTTTAATGACAGTATGTTTGTTTAGGCTGAAGTTCCTCTTTAAGTAGCCACGAAGAGTCTATTGTTTTTCAGTACAGGAGGAGTTAAAGCAGTATTTAACTCTGACATAATATTCAATAAAAATGTGTTTTCCTACTCTTTATATCCCATACAGTCATATTTGCTTTTGTGTATAATTATTATTATTCATTTAGAAATGACAAGTTCCCAAAGTACAGTTTTATTTGCTCTGAAAGGTGCCATTGTATTTTATTCATAACTGGTGTATTTATATTGTAATGTACCCAGTAATGATTTCTGAGCAGTGTATCAGTTCTGGACACATTATGCTGGGTACACACCATACAATTTTCTGGCAGATTTACCTGCTGATCAATTATTTCCAACATGTCTGATCTGAATTTCAAACGTTTTTTTCCGATCCTTTTTCCGATCGATTTCCGTTCACGTCTATGGAAAACAATCGGAAAAATTTCGAAATTCAGATCGTACATATTGGAAATAATCGATGTGGCAGGTAAATCTGCCAGAAAATTGTATGTGTGCACTTAGTATTAGAAGAAGTTTCTGTCAGGGAATGTTTACGTTCCTCTCTGCTACAATTAAGCAAACACAAGATAATGTTATCACCAGCTTGGATGCCAATCTCATTGCAGGGAGCTTTCTATTGAAAAATGAATGCTGGATCCACACCATACAATTTTTCAGCCGATTTACCTGCCCGATTGATTATTTCCAGCATGTCCAATCTGAGGATCGATTGATTTTATGACCCATTTCCATTTGTTTCTACGGAAATCGCTCATAAAATCGATCCTTAGATAGGACATGCTGGAAATAATCGATCGGGCATGTCAATTGGCCGAAAAATTGTATGGTGTGGATCCAGCATAAGTCCTGTGTTTTAACCCTTTGAACGCTGTTCTGCTATTAAAAAAAAATGTGGCAGTATATTATATGCTATAAATAATCTATTAGAGCAAAGAAAAAATACTTGGTTTTATACCACTTTAAAACACTTGAGTTGTTATCTACACAAAAGAGCTTCTCTGAATTTAGGTTTTACTGCAGGAAGGTTCAAAGGGTCATTAGCTATACTATGTTTTACAGCTTAAAGAGAAACTCCAACCTAGAATTGAACTTTATCCCAATCAGTAGCTGATACCCCCTTTTACATGAGAAATATAATGATTTTCACAAACAGACCATCAGGGGGCGCTGTATGACTGATTTTGTGCTGAAACCCCTCCCACAAGAAGCTCTGAGTACCGCGGTACTCTGAGAAAACTGCCACAATGTAACAATGTTCACAGATAGGAATTACCATATTTTTCGGAATATAAGACGCACTTTTTCTCCCCCAAAAATAGGAAGAAAAAGTGCCTGCGTCTTATTTTCCAAAGGCAGGGAATCCCCGACTTCAGAACCGCCTGCCGATGCCAACCGCCGATCCGCCGCATTGTCGGGGACTCCCTGCCTTGTCCCCCTGTGTGGTCTGCCGGTCCGCTACCCGGTAACAATAACTGCAGAGCAACTCACCTTTCTATGGATTCCAGCGCTGTGTGGTCTGCTGTGTGGTCCTCCGCCTCCAGCATGTCAGCTACACCTGTAAATGAAAAGTTAGCGCAGAGACGCTCACCTACTCAGCGGCAGCCGCAGCGGTGGCAGCACGATCTGCAGACATCTCGTCCCGGGAGGCTTCCCCTAGTGACGGCTCCTGCTAATGACTCATTGAGTCATGGGGAATGACTCATTGAATCATTAACAGGAGCCATCACTAGGGGGAGCGTGCAGCTTCCCCTAGAGACGGCTCCTGTGAATGATTCAATGAGTCATTCCCCATGACTCAATGAGTCATTAGCAGGAGCCGTCACTAGGGGAAGCCTCCCGGGACCGAAATGTCTGCAGATCGTGCCGCCGCCGCTGAGTAGGTGAGCGTCTCTGCGCTAACTTTTCATTTACAGGTGTAGCTGACATGCTGGAGGCAGAGGACCACACAGCAGACTACACAGCGCTGGAATCCATAGAAAGGTGAGTTGCTCTGCAGTTATTGTTACCGGGGAGAGCTCGACATGGGGGGGGGGGGGGGACACACATGGACATGCACAGGAGGGGGCACACACAGGAGAACATGAGGGGGACACAGGGACTGGAGGACCACACAGGGGGGGTGAAGGGGACACAAACACACACAAGGGGGGCAGGAGGGGACACAAGGGGCCTGGAGGACCACAGAGGGGGGCTGGAGGAGACACACAGGACATGAGGGGACACATGGGGCAAGAGGATCACACAAGGTGGCAGGAAGGGATGCCACACACAGGGGGACAGAAAGGGACACATAGTGGACACACGAAGACAATGGGGAGAACATGTACTGAACAATACGCTCCTGGAATATGGACGCACCCGGTTTAGTATATACTGTATACATTTTTTCCCCCAGATTTTTGCCCTCTAAACCTAGGTGTGGCTTATATTCCAGAGCGTCTTATATTCCGAAAAATACGGTAGCTGTTTACAGCTGTCTCTAACAGCCAAAACAGCTAGGAGCAGCTACATAACCTGCCCACAGTAAAAATGTCACCATGTAATAAATGTCAGAATGTAAATCGGGGAGAGGAAAGATTTTACAATGAGCAAACACTGACAATCATTTATACAAAAAAATGAAGCACTTTTTTTTACTACATTATTTTCACTGGAGTTCCTCTTTAAAGAGAACCTGTACTGAGTAAAAATATTTAAAATAAACACATGAGGTAACTTCAAATGAACATTACATAGTTACCTTGCCATCAGTTCCTCTCAGAAGCTCACCATTTTTTTCTGACAATGATCCCTTCCAGTTCTGACAATATTTTGTCAGATCTGAAATATACCAGTTGCTGTCAGTTATAGCTGAGAGGAAAACTGATGTACCAGGTAATGTCTATGTTTCCCTATGGCTCAAGTGGGCGATGTTACAGTTTAACTGTGTGCTGATCAGAAAGCTGTTATGGGGTAATGGCCATTTTCAAAATGGAGGACGGAAAATTCCCTTGATCACAGTGAACAATCAGGATGCGGAACAGGAGAAAGGCACTGAAGAGTAGACTACATGGAAGGCAAGTATGACTTGTGTATGCCCTTTTTGACTTTTAATTTTCAGTTCAGGTTTTCTTTAAAGAGGAACTCCAGTGAACATTTTACTGTTGGCAGGTGATGTAGCTGCTGAATGGTTTTTGGCAGTTGGAAACAGCTGTAAACAGCTATTTTCCACAATGCAACAAGGTTCACAGACAGGGAACTGCCAAAAGTGTGAACTTTTCTTGTGGGAGGGGTTTCTTGTGGGAGGGGTTTCACCACAATATCAGTAATACTGCGCCTCCTGATGGTCTGTTTGTGAAAAGGAATAGATGTCTCATGTAAAAGGGGGTATCAGCTACTGATTGGGATAAAGTTCAATTGTTGGTCTGAGTTTCTCTTTAAAAGACAGTGTGGATTCTAAGCTGGCACTGCGACAGTATGATGCAATGTTATAAATAAAGCTATTTAACTGAAAAAAAAAAAAAAGTCTATGCCACACACTACAAGATGCAAAAATACAAATCAGAATACAGTATAACATTACTGCATATGCTGCAACTAACTTAGCGGCATTCCTAAATGACCAACACTACGGGAGCCCCTAGTGGGCCTTTTTAACCACTTTGGGACCGGCTGCGTAACCCCCCCTTAAGGACCAAGCATTTTGCGGTGGAGGAAAGTGTGTGCGTTGGGGGGGGGGGGGGGGGGGTTGGGCTTGAGGGGGGGGGGGGGGGCGGATCCCGTCTGTGGCTGGCTGGGCAGTGCCCCCCTCATGGTGGCAAGTGTCCCCCACCTTACGCCAGCAGCCATCACTCACCTTCCAGGCGCCAGCGATGAGCCGCAATAGCCCCCTTCTTCTCCAGCCGGCATCTCCGCTCCAAATGACGCTCAGGTCGGGTCGCGGCTTGATGACGACAGACGGAGCAGAGATGCCGGCCAGAGCAGAGGGTGGCACCGATCGTCGCTGGAACAGCAGGGAGGTGAGTGGATCCTCTTCTTTTCCCCCCTGCCGCCGCCGCCGCTGTCAAAGTGATCACTACGATCCGATGGCGATCGTAGTGATCACGTGATCAGCAGCCATACGCGATGGCTGCTGATCACTGAGGGGAGATTAAGATGTCATATGACAGCTTAATCTCCCCTCTTGGGTGCGCACGATCGCGTCGGGACGGTTCTTTAGCGCGGACATTGAATCAATGTCCAGTCAGAATGGTAGCACCACCTGCTGGACGTTGATTCACAGTCCGTGGTTCCCAAAAGTTTAATTTGACATCATCAGGCCTATCACAAAACAGAGAGGGCAGGCTGAGAAGGTTCACACCATACTGGATCCGAAACCAGTCACAGCAATACTCCTCAGCCACAGGAAGCCAGTGTGGGCCGTACCTGGAGGAAAGGTCTCTGGTGAGGAAGGAAGCTCTCTGAGCCATCTCCCGCATAAGCTGCAAATCATCTTCATCCAACATGTCCAGAGGCAGCGACTCCTCATCCAGCTCATGCTCTTCAACAGCTAATAGGAATGAAGCAGATATAAGTACACCTTGCTCAAGGAAAAATGGTTTTCAAATAAGACAGATGAGGGAAACACACTATGCTAAATCTACAATAGTCCACATCTTGTACAGAAATGAATAGCTAATTCAGTTTTATCCATACTTCCAGCTTACATAGAAACTGTAACTCAGGACTGATATAAGCTTTCAACATTTAAATGACAACTGAAGTGAGAAGTATGTGGAGGCTGCCATATTTATTTCTGTTTAAACTATACCAGTTGCCTTGCAATCCTTGCTGGTTTATTTGGCTGCAGTAGTGTCTGAATACCACCACAAACAAGCATGCAGCTAGTCTTTTCAGATCTGACAATGTCAGAAACCCTTGATCTGCATATGCTTGTTCAGGGGCTGTGGCTAAAAGTATTGAAGGCAGAGGATCAGCAGGATAACCAGGCAACTGGTATTGCTTAAAA
Source organism: Hyperolius riggenbachi (assembly GCF_040937935.1). Lineage (NCBI taxonomy): Eukaryota > Metazoa > Chordata > Amphibia > Anura > Hyperoliidae > Hyperolius > Hyperolius riggenbachi. The sequence continues at coordinate 72,887,110 of NC_090655.1, forward strand.
GGAAATTTAATATGGCAGCCTCCATATCCCCCTCACTTCAGTCGTCGTTAACTAGTCAGCAGGCAGGAAGATTATAAATAAAAAAAATAAAAAAATAAAAAGTAGCAGAAATCAGCAAGAGGAAAGAGAAATAAAAAACAGACATGGTAAGGATGTCAGTTACTTTTAGGGCCTTTTCACACCAAGGCAGTGAGGTATTTTTACCACACCCAACCGCCGTGCAATGAAAGTCTATGGAGACCTTCAAACTTCTGCAGTATGGCGCGACGCAACGGAAGTAACGGTTTCAACGCATCCCTGATGCAGGTCCAAAACTACGTTAACCCTGCGGCACTGCGTCGGCCCGAAGTCATGTAAGTCTATGGCAATGCGTGGAGTTTTTACCAATGCGACATTACGGCGCACATGCGTATTTTAATGATACGCTTCCGCATACCCCAAGCAGGAAGTGATAGCAAGCGTACATCACTTCATGTTTGGCCGGTGGCCAGACAGGGAACTCCGTGCAATACCGCCGTGTTCCCTGCAGGCCTGTTTTTGATGGTGTGATGCGGTGCATTGGGCGCGGCACACCACCAACACTGGTTTCTAGTGTGAAACCAGCCTGACCCTTTAGCAGCCAATTTATTTAGAGGCTTGCAAGTGCTCCAAGCCAATTTATATTAGCACTTTTTTATTTCTTATTTATTAAATTTTCCTGCTTCTAATTAGTACTGCTGTAATGTGTATTTATGGCCACTTGTCACTAGGGGGCAGTGAGAGACAATAACAGTGGACTTCTGCTTACAGTTTGTAAATCCTCTGCGAGCGAGCTAGCGAGCGCGAGCGCGAGCGCAAAGCCTTCCAAAGAATTTACAGCACAACAAGTTCTGCGACAACAAACCCTTTTAGCATTTCAGATATCGTTCTCCACTAGTACTGATGAGACAGCCACTTGATAAGTGGTGAAACAACTTGTACAATGCAAAAGGAAAAAAAAAAATCCCAAACTTACTTATTTTTCGTTCAAGCAATGAACATTAAAGTGGGGTTAAACTAACTAAATTAAAATAAAAGAACTTACACTAAGGTCAGGGACGGATGTAAACCAAATTGTGCCTGGGGCAAGGTCAGGTTTTGGTGCCCAAACTGCCATTTCTTATCCAGTTTTGGCGCCTAAAGGTCATGTGTTGGCGCCTTAACTGCCTCTCCCTGACACAGTGCTGATTGTGAATTTATTTGCTCTAAATAAAAGAGCTGTGTGCTGCAACTCCACGTGCTTTTTTTGTATGAATTTAGGGGTTTGGGCACCCCCAGTTGCGTGCACCGTTTACCTCCAGCCTGTGATAGCTGCTGACACCCCCTGGACTATATATATATATATATATATATATATATATATATATATATATATATATATATATATATATATATATATATATATATATATATATATATATATATATATATATATATATACACACACACGCACGCACGCACGCACACACACACACAGCCTGTGTATAAAAACGTTTAATTTCAATGCAAAGCAAAGCGCTCTGCTAATTGGAAAATGTAATCACTGCCAGCTAGGAGCTCTCTACCTGCTCTCTTCACTCTGCTCTCCCTCCCTCCTCTGATGAATAGACATGTCACCATGGCAATGGCTGAGTCACTTCAGCAGAGGGGGAGTAAAGTGAAGAGACTAGGCAGAGAGCTTCCGGCGAGCAATGACTACATTTGCCCAGGGATTAGCAAAGCACTATGAACTTGTACTGCTCTCTGCATTAAAAGTAAACATCTTTACACACCGGGAATGCTCTAAAGGTTGATGTACCTAAAAAGAGGTACTTTAGTTCAGGGAGTTTAAATGACTTTAGGACCACTATTCTGAAAAATAGTACAATTTTAAACAACCTGTGCACATACTTTTAAAGGTCAACCAAGGTGACATGATGAGATAGACATGTGTAAGTACAGTGCCAAGCACACAAATAACTATGCTGTGTCCCTTTTTTTTTTTCCTTTTCCTGACAGAAAAAGTTAAACATCAGGAATGCAAGTGGCAGGTTCTGCCCGGGTTGGGACAGGTCAGATTGGGTCAGACTATAGCATAACCCTGATAAGTAATTACAGCCATAAAACACTTTCCTGTCAGTAAATGGCAGAAAGCAGAACATAGATTTAAAAAAAGAGTTAATAATTCATAGATTTGAGCTCTAGCATACTTCAATGAAAGTGTAATTGAGCAGAGACAATGAAACAGTAAAAACTTAAAAACTAGATTTAAATATAAAAAAAAACTGTGGGGTATCTAAACAAAACTTATTTTAGGAGACTGAGAATAGATACAATTGTATTTCTCATCAGTTTATTTTCACCTCGGATGTCCTTTAACCCCCTTGGCGGTTTGATTCTTTCCAGATCTTAGGATCTAAAAGCGGTGCAATTTTTTTGCACCCTTTCAGACCCTAAGACCTAGAAAAAAATCATGCTGCCAGGGAGATCTGCAGCAGTTCTTCAATCACTCACCTCCCTGGCTCCAGCGCTGCAGTTATGCCTCCATCCTCCGGGTGGCGCTGCAACTCTAAAGTGAAATTGCCGGTTGTCGTCATGACGACAGCTGGCAATTTCGCCAGCAAGAAGGAGAGAAAGAAGAATGCCAGCCGACGTCGGGATCCCCGGGAGGCATGTAGATACGCTCAGCATTGCTCTGCATACAGCCTCCGGCGGCTACACTGAGCAGAGGTCGGGATTACCACCAAGGAGGTTAAGAAGTACATGTATCCGAGAGTAAAATCCACTATAAATTACTTTTCTCCCATGTTGCTGTCACTTACAGTAGGCAGTAAAAATCTGATAGCTCTGATAGTCCTCATCAGGGATTCACAGTATCTCCTTTATTTTTTAGATAAGCACTCCCTAGAAAATGTCTATACAGAGATGCCAGCCAGCCTGCCTACTTGTTTGCACAGGACTAGCCAACCGAAAAAAGAAAACCAAGAAAATTGCCCATGAAGAGGACTAGTCCAAAGCTTGTCAGATCTGCCAGATTTTTAGTGCTGACTGTAAGAGAAAGCAGCATGGGAGAAAGGCAATTTATAATGCATTTTAATCTGGGAGAAATGTATTTCTAGTAGACATGTATTTTACACTTTACGCGATACTGATCCTTTAGTCCATGGGGAGTACTCACCTCAGGAGGAGGAAGACTCTGGACCTAATGACCTGAAGGAGTCTTCCCCCTTCCTCCTGTGCAGCGCGGATCCAGCACTCAGACCCCCATCCGGCAATATTTACCTTTGCCATCCAGCAGTGGCGCAGTACCATCTCCCCCCTCTGGCTCCGGCATAAATAGCCGAGCCCGATTGGGTCCGCTCTCGTGCCTGCGGAGTACAGCGGACCAGATCGGGCTTGGCTATTTCCACAGGAGCTCGAGAGGGAAGATGGTACTGCGCATGCACTGGATCCCAAAGGTAAGCTTGTAAGTGGATTTTCGCGGGCTACCAGCGCTGGATCCCGGAGGGTGAAGAGGACGGGGGAAGCCTCATTAGGATCCTGAGCCTTCCCCCTCCCGAGGCAAGTACCCCCATAGGGGCATTTTTTTCCTTACAGATTCTCTTTTTAAGGTTTTCTGACCGTCTAAGCAACAGCAGTGTACCATATATCAGGTATATGAAAACGCATCTGCTTTATATAAAAATCGTGCAAGACAGGAACAATAAACCCAGTATCTGGTGAAAATGGACTTAGTGTAAACGGGCCCATAGGAAATCCTGGTTTGTTTTACATGCCCACTGGTACAATGCAGGCGATCTGTAAAGTGGTTCATCCTGAGGAGCTGATCCTCAGGATTCTGTCTGAGCCATGTCAGCAATAAGAATGAAGGGCATGCTTGTGACGGTACCTGGCTGTTTCTTCTGCACAGTTTCCAGGGGAAAAGGTCTTTTGGAGCTGACATCTCGCACGGCTTCCCGAAGCTTCTTCTGCTCTTTCCTGAACTTCTTGGCTGTGCTCTCCTGCTTGTACTGCTTGTTTTTTAGCTTATTCTCAAGCTTGAGCTTGCTGGTCTTCAGCAGCTTGCGGAAGCTGGGCGCTTGTTTCCGATGTCTTCTCTGCATAAGTAAAGTTAGAGGATGGTAGCTGCATTAGTACACTTGTTTTACGAAGGAATGGCAACTGTTCTCAATATTCCTGTTACTTGTACTGCTAAAGTGGCCATACACTCATCGATTTTCTCATTCGATTTCTTGAAGATTCAATTCATCTGCTGGCAATGGATTCCCCAAAATGTCAAATCGATCGCTTTTTGAATGATTTTGACTAAAAATCGATCGAAAGTTTGGATTGGAGAGGATGGAAAATTTAAAACCAACAATCAGGTCAAGAGCATTGGCAGATCGATGGTCTATAGCTTTGCACAGCATGGAACAGTGCTACTCAGCAGTTTGATCGATTTACAATAGATTACTTACCTGCTGGAATTTATTGGAGAAAGGTGTGCAGTGTGTGGTTGGAATCAATTTTGTCTGAATTGATTCTTTTTAGAAAGGAATCGATTGTTTTGGAACATTGGGTAGAAATCTATAAAGCTGTCCATACACCTATAGATTTTCACCCAATTTTCCCAAAATGAAAACGATACCTTTTCAAAGGGAATTGATTCCTACCATTCCAGCAGAAAATCTATTGAAAAATTGATCAAACTGCAGAGCTGCACTGTTCGATGCTGTGCAAAGCTATAGGCCATCGATCTGCCAATGCTGTTGCCCCACCCCCGGTTTACATTTTCCATCCTGTCCAATCAATTCTTCCAATTGCTGATTGATTAAAATGGATCCAAAATTAAACGATCTGACATTTTGAAGAATAGATTCCCAGCAGATGAATCGAATAAGAAAATAGAGGAGTATATGGCCACCTTAACTGTCAGTGCAAGTAAGAAGAGTATCACGTAAACAATGCTACCATTTGTAAAGTGCTTATCTTCTGTGGGACTTAACCACCCTGGCGTTCTATTAAGATCGCCAGGGCGGCTGCGGGAGGGTTTTTTTTGTATTAAAAAAAAACTATTCCATGCAGCCAACTGAAAGTTGGCTGCATGAAAGCCCACTAGAGGGCGCTCCGGCGATCAGAATTAACAAGGAAGACCGCAATGAGCGGTCTTCCTTGTTTTGCTTACCTCGTCGCCATGGCGACGAGCGGAGTGACGTCATGGACGTCAGCCGCCTCCGATCCAGCCCTTAGCGCTGGCCGGAACTGTTTGTTCCGGCTACTCTGGGCTCGGGCGGCTGGGGGGACCCTCTTTCGCCGCGCTGCGGCGGCGATCAGGTAGCACACGCGGCTGGCAAAGTGCCGGCTGCTTGTGTTGCTTTTTATTTCATGAAAATCGGCCCAGCAGGGCCTGAGCGGCAGCCTCCGGCGGTGATGGACGAGCTGAGCTCGTCCATACCGCCCGGCTGGTTAAGGTGGCCATACACTGGCCAATTTTTTGCTTCGATGGAGTATTATAACCAATAAATTAATCCAATGGATCAAAAATCGAGTTGTCAGCATGATAACATTTTTACAATGAATTAATCGAGTACGTCGGGTTATTTCAATCGATGGAACAAGAATTGAGAGCTTCTCATTGTGTATTCGATCAACCTTTACTCAATCCGATTCATCAGGGTGCTTATTTTGTAGTCGAATATAGCCTCCGATCAATTAAAGGTGGAAAAAAATGGAACAAAAATCGACCATAGTGTATGGGCAAAAAAAAAAAAAAGTCTATTCATGTTCGATCGATATTTTTCATTTGAATCGATTCTAAGAATTGATAGGTCAATCCATTCTCCTATAATCGACCAGTGTATGGTCAGCATTAAGGAGGCCATACCGATTTAGTGGCCGATCGACTATAGAATTCAATAATAATTGTCAATTCGGATGAAATTCGCCACCTCCAAAATCATGCCCAATTGACGCTGTGACCAATTTCAGGCTGACATTGGTTGCGTGTATTGATGGGACATGCTGCAAGATGCTGGGCCTATGTGCGCGGCAATGTGTGATATCACACAAGCGGGGGTGGGGGCTCTGGGGGGACAAGGATACAGAGACTTCAGACAGGGAGGTGATGTCATGAGGCCGATTCCCAAAAGACTTCATGTTGAAATGTATCAGGAATCGGCTTGTGGTTTATGGCGCCCAACAGATCTCTCTGATGTATAGGCACCTTTACAGTACCTCTGAACTGAGAGGGAAATGGTGGCTGACACTTTTTTACTTTTAAACAATTCAGATTGCCTGGCTGTCCTCTTGAGCTTCTGTCTCTAAAACTCTTAAGGTGGCCATACACTGGTCGATTTGTCATCAGATCGACCAACAGATAGATCCCTCTCTGATCGAATCTGATCAGAGAGGGATCATATGGCTACCTTTACTGCAAACAGATTGTGAATCAATTTCAGCCTGAAACCGATCACAATCTGTGAAGCTGCCGCCCTCCCCCATCCCCCCCCCGCATACATTACCTGATCCGGCCGACGCGAGTCCCCGATCTCCTCTTCTCCGCGCTTGGCTCCAGCTTCACTGAACTTCCTGTCCGTGGGAAGTTTAAACAGTAGAGGGCACTCTACTGTTTAAACTTCCTGCCGGGACAGGAAGTTCAGTGAAGCCAGCCGGACTTGGAGCCCAGCGCTGAGAAGAGCGGAGGAAGAGGAGAGGGACTCGCGCCAACCAGATCAGGTAATGTACTGCAGCTGTATTGCGTCGGGCATTAGAACACCGCTATTGGCACACTCCCGACCCGCCGACGATCAAGCAAAATCTTCCGCATGGACGGAATGACGGGAGTCGACGGGAACGATTTATTTCGGACGGAAATCGATCGTTCTGTCAGCGTTTGCGCAACAATTTCACAGCAGATTCGATATCGGCATGAAAATCGTTAGGTGTATGGGCCCCTTTAAAGAGATTCTATATTGAAAAAAAAAAGTTCCCCTGGGGGATACTCACCTCAGTAGGGGGAAGCCTCTGGATCCTAAAGAGACTTCCCCCGTCCCCCTGTGTCCCACGGGGGTCTCGCTGCAGCCCACTGAATGCACACTTGCGCCTGCATAGTAGAGTGGACCTGATTGGGATAAGCCATTTCCAACTATTTTCAAGCCGAATGCCGCCACTGCGCCGGAGCCGGGAAGGTAAATATTTACATCCCCGCCGTTCGGGGAGCTCGATCGCTGCCACCATGGGACAGAGGAGGACCGGGGAAGCCTCGATAAGATCCCCCTACTGAGGCGGGTACCCCCAGGGGCATTTTTTTTAGATACAGATCCTCTTTAAGGTAGCAATATATGTAGCGATGATATGCAGATTGGACCAAGAGACACATCTCTCTGATCAAAAAGAGATTTGTCAGCTTGTCCATAAACCACAGACCAATTCCTGACCAATTTCATGCTGAAATCAATCTAGAATTGGCCTCATCCACCGCCTCGCCTCTTAAATGTCCCCCTGGTGCCCAGTGCAAGTGATACATTACCTGTACACGGCCTCCGCTATACACGCACACCACGTGGTTGCCTAGTAATGTGGCATGTGTGACGTCAAACACGCGCACCGTTACTAGGCAACCACGTGTGGCACACCTGTATGCAGAACGGAGGAATCCCGGAGGCAGCAGAGGACAAGCGGAGGCCGTGGACAGGTAATAGATCACTTGCAATGGGCACCTGGGGGACATTTAACATTAAGGTAAGCAGTGCTGATAATAAAAATTAACTTTAAAAAAAAAAGGTAAGCAGTGCTGGGGTTTTTTGTCGCATTCATCAATCGGCCCAAAATTGCACACTGTTACCGCTGCGCACCGGATCGAGCAAGTCGGCCCAACATCTTGTAGCATTTGCGATCAACTTATGGGACCAAGTTCGTTAGCCATTGACCCTGAACAAGCTTGCAGATTTGAGGTTTCTGACTGAAGTCTGACTGGATCAGCCACATACTTGTTTCAGGTATGTGATTCAGTCACTACTGCAACCAAACTGCATTGTGTAAAAGGACATAAATATGTCAGCCTCCATATCCCTCTCAATTCAGGTGTACTTTAAAGCGGATCTGAACTCAGAACTTCCCTTCTGCTGTAAAATATACACGATAGCATTATAACCTTTAAAGAAAAACATTTATTACAGCTGAAACAAATCCTGCAATAAATCTTCAGCGTGTCTACTTGCTGCTTTCATGGAAGCAGACACATTGTTAACATCCTGTGTTTACAAATTAGCTGCTCTGTCATGGTAGAGGAGATTCCTAGGCTGACACAGCTGAGAGATCGAATTACAGTGGTGATTAGTAACAGATGAGGGGGAATTAGACAGGTTAAATTCTCTAAATACATACAGAGTGCATTTCTCTGCTTTTCTTGTCTTTTTCAAGAGTTTAGAGCCACATGAAAGCACCTGGAGTTAGGAGACCGGACTGGGAACCGTAACCTAACCAGTATGAAGTCCCTTGGCAGGATTTCCTAACACTCCAGATCCCGTGCTCAAAGTGACTGCAGCTCTCCTTAGCTTCCCAAGCATATTAAATGACTGGCCAAAGTGTGCAGTGCTGCCCTCACGAATCAGAAGTACAACAGAGGGGGCATGCCTGGCCATAGTGTGCAGTGCTGCCCTCACCCCTAACTACAACAGAGGTGGCATGCCTGGCCATAGTGTGCAGTGCTGCCCTCACCCCTAACTACAACAGAGGTGGCATGCCTGGCCTTAGTGTGCAGTGCTGCCCTCACCCCTAACTACAACAGAGGTGGCATGCCTGGCCATAGTGTGCAGTGCTGCCCTCACCCCTAACTACAACAGAGGTGGCATGCCTGGCCATAGTGTGCAGTGCTGCCCTCACCCCTAACTACAACAGAGGTGGCATGCCTGGCCATAGTGTGCAGTGCTGCCCTCACTCCTAACTACAACAGAGGTGGCATGCCTGGCCATAGTGTGCAGTGCTGCTCTCACCCCTAACTACAACAGAGGTGGCATGCCTGGCCATAGTGTGCAGTGCTGCCCTCACCCCTAACTACAACAGAGGTGGCATGCCTGGCCATAGTGTGCAGTGCTGCCCTCACCCCTAACTACAACAGAGGTGGCATGCCTGGCCATAGTGTGCAGTGCTGCCCTCACCCCTAACTACAACAGAGGTGGCATGCCTGGACATAGTGTGCAGTGCTGCCCTCACTCCTAACTACAACAGAGGTGGCATGCCTGGCCATAGTGTGCAGTGCTGCTCTCACCCCTAACTACAACAGAGGTGGCATGCCTGGCCATAGTGTGCAGTGCTGCCCTCACCCCTAACTACAACAGAGGTGGCATGCCTGGCCATAGTGTGCAGTGCTGCCCTCACCCCAAACTACAACAGAGGTGGCATGCCTGGCCATAGTGTGCAGTGCTGCCCTCACCCCTAACTACAACAGAGGTGGCATGCCTGGCCATAGTGTGCAGTGCTGCCCTCACCCCTAACTACAACAGAGGTGGCATGCCTGGCCATAGTGTGCAGTGCTGCCCTCTCTCCTAACTACAACAGAGGTGGCATGCTTGGCCATAGTGTGCAGTGCTGCCCTCACCCCTAACTACAACAGAGGTGGCATGCCTGGACATAGTGTGCAGTGCTGCCCTCACTCCTAACTACAACAGAGGTGGCATGCCTGGACATAGTGTGCAGTGCTGCCCTCACTCCTAACTACAACAGAGGTGGCAAGCCTGGACATAGTGTGCAGTGCTGCCCTCACCCCAAACTACAACAGAGGTGGCATGCCTGGCCATAGTGTGCAGTGCTGCCCTCACCCCTAACTACAACAGAGGTGGCATGCCTGGCCATAGTGTGCAGTGCTGCCCTCACCCCAAACTACAACAGAGATGGCATGCCTGGCCATAGTGTGCGGTGCTGCCCTCACCCCTAACTACAACAGAGGTGGCATGCCTGGCCATAGTGTGCAGTGCTGCCCTCACCCCAAACTACAACAGAGATGGCATGCCTGGCCATAGTGTGCGGTGCTGCCCTCACCCCTAACTACAACAGAGGTGGCATGCCTGGCCATAGTGTGCAGTGCTGCCCTCTCTCCTAACTACAACAGAGGTGGCATGCTTGGCCATAGTGAGCAGTGCTGCCCTCACCCCTAACTACAACAGAGGTGGCATGCCTGGCCATAGTGTGCAGTGCTGCCCTCACTCCTAACTACAATAGAGGTGGCATGCATGGCCAGTGTGCAGTGCTGCCCTCACCCCTAACTACAACAGAGGTGGCATGCCTGGCCATAGTGTGCAGTGCTGCCCTCACCCCTAACTACAACAGAGGTGGCATGCCTGGCCATAGTGTGCAGTGCTGCCCTCACCCCTAACTACAACAGAGGTGGCATGCCTGGCCATAGTGTGCAGTGCTGCCCTCACTCCTAACTACAACAGAGGTGGCATGCCTGGCCATAGTGTGCAGTGCTGCCCTCACCCCTAACTACAACAGAGGTGGCATGCCTGGCCATAGTGTGCAGTGCTGCCCTCTCTCCTAACTACAACAGAGGTGGCATGCCTGGCCATAGTGTGCAGTGCTGCCCTCACCCCTAACTACAACAGAGGTGGCATGACTGGCCATAGTGTGCAGTGCTGCCCTCACCCCTAACTACAACAGAGGTGGCATGCCTGGCCATAGTGTGCAGTGCTGCCCTCACCCCTAACTACAACAGAGGTGGCATGACTGGCCATAGTGTGCAGTGCTGCCCTCACCCCTAACTACAACAGAGGTGGCATGACTGGCCATAGTGTGCAGTGCTGCCCTCACCCCTAACTACAACAGAGGTGGCATGCCTGGCCATAGTGTGCAGTGCTGCTCTCACCCCTAACTACAACAGAGATGGCATGCCTGGCCATAGTGTGCAGTGCTGCCCTCACCCCTAACTACAACAGAGGTGGCATGCCTGGCCATAGTGTGCAGTGCTGCCCTCACCCCTAACTACAACAGAGGTGGCATGCCTGGCCATAGTGTGCAGTGCTGCCCTCACCCCTAACTACAACAGAGGTGGCATGCCTGGCCATAGTGTGCAGTGCTGCCCTCACCCCTAACTACAACAGAGGTGGCATGCCTGGCCATAGTGTGCAGTGCTGCCCTCACCCCTAACTACAACAGAGGTGGCATGCCTGGCCATAGTGTGCAGTGCTGCCCTCACCCCTAACTACAACAGAGGTGGCATGACTGGCCATAGTGTGCAGTGCTGCCCTCACCCCTAACTACAACAGAGGTGGCATGACTGGCCATAGTGTGCAGTGCTGCCCTCACCCCTAACTACAACAGAGGTGGCATGCCTGGCCATAGTGTGCAGTGCTGCCCTCACCCCAAACTACAACAGAGGTGGCATGCCTGGCCATAGTGTGCAGTGCTGCCCTCACCCCTAACTACAACAGAGGTGGCATGCCTGGCCATAGTGTGCAGTGCTGCCCTCACCCCAAACTACAACAGAGGTGGCATGCCTGGCCATAGTGTGCAGTGCTGCCCTCACCCCTAACTACAACAGAGGTGGCATGCCTGGCCATAGTGTGCAGTGCTGCCCTCACCCCTAACTACAACAGAGGTGGCATGCCTGGCCATAGTGTGCAGTGCTGCCCTCACCCCTAACTACAACAGAGGTGGCATGCCTGGCCATAGTGTGCAGTGCTGCCCTCACCCCTAACTACAACAGAGGTGGCATGCCTGGCCATAGTGTGCAGTGCTGCCCTCTCTCCTAACTACAACAGAGGTGGCATGCTTGGCCATAGTGAGCAGTGCTGCCCTCACCCCTAACTACAACAGAGGTGGCATGCCTGGCCATAGTGTGCAGTGCTGCCCTCACTCCTAACTACAATAGAGGTGGCATGCCTGGCCATAGTGAGCAGTGCTGCCCTCACCCCTAACTACAACAGAGGTGGCATGCCTGGCCATAGTGTGCAGTGCTGCCCTCACTCCTAACTACAACAGAGGTGGCATGCCTGGCCATAGTGTGCAGTGCTGCCCTCACTCCTAACTACAACAGAGGTGGCATGCCTGGCCAGTGTGCAGTGCTGCCCTCACCCCTAACTACAACAGAGGTGGCATGCCTGGCCATAGTGTGCAGTGCTGCCCTCACCCCTAACTACAACAGAGGTGGCATGCCTGGCCATAGTGTGCAGTGCTGCCCTCACCCCTAACTACAACAGAGGTGGCATGCCTGGCCATAGTGTACAGTGCTGCCCTCACCCCTAACTACAACAGAGGTGGCATGCCTGGCCATAGTGTGCAGTGCTGCCCTCACCCCAAACTACAACAGAGGTGGCATGCCTGGCCATAGTGTGCAGTGCTGCCCTCACCCCTAACTACAACAGAGGTGGCATGCCTGGCCATAGTGTGCAGTGCTGCCCTCACCCCTAACTACAACAGAGGTGGCATGCCTGGCCATAGTGTGCAGTGCTGCCCTCACCCCTAACTACAACAGAGGTGGCATGCCTGGCCATAGTGTGCAGTGCTGCCCTCACCCCTAACTACAACAGAGGTGGCATGCCTGGCCATAGTGTGCAGTGCTGCCCTCACTCCTAACTACAACAGAGGTGGCATGCCTGGACATAGTGTGCAGTGCTGCCCTCACTCCTAACTACAACAGAGGTGGCAAGCCTGGACATAGTGTGCAGTGCTGCCCTCACCCCAAACTACAACAGAGGTGGCATGCCTGGCCATAGTGTGCAATGCTGCCCTCACCCCTAACTACAACAGAGGTGGCATGCCTGGCCATAGTGTGCAGTGCTGCCCTCACCCCAAACTACAACAGAGATGGCATGCCTGGCCATAGTGTGCAGTGCTGCCCTCACCCCTAACTACAACAGAGGTGGCATGCCTGGCCATAGTGTGCAGTGCTGCCCTCACCCCTAACTACAACAGAGGTGGCATGCCTGGCCATAGTGTGCAGTGCTGCCCTCTCTCCTAACTACAACAGAGGTGGCATGCTTGGCCATAGTGAGCAGTGCTGCCCTCACCCCTAACTACAACAGAGGTGGCATGCCTGGCCATAGTGTGCAGTGCTGCCCTCACCCCTAACTACAATAGAGGTGGCATGCATGGCCAGTGTGCAGTGCTGCCCTCACCCCTAACTACAACAGAGGTGGCATGCCTGGCCATAGTGTGCAGTGCTGCCCTCACCCCAAACTACAACAGAGGTGGCATGCCTGGCCATAGTGTGCAGTGCTGCCCTCACCCCTAACTACAACAGAGGTGGCATGCCTGGCCATAGTGTGCAGTGCTGCCCTCACCCCAAACTACAACAGAGGTGGCATGCCTGGCCATAGTGTGCAGTGCTGCCCTCACCCCTAACTACAACAGAGGTGGCATGCCTGGCCATAGTGTGCAGTGCTGCCCTCACCCCTAACTACAACAGAGGTGGCATGCCTGGCCATAGTGTGCAGTGCTGCCCTCACCCCTAACTACAACAGAGGTGGCATGCCTGGCCATAGTGTGCAGTGCTGCCCTCACCCCTAACTACAACAGAGGTGGCATGCCTGGCCATAGTGTGCAGTGCTGCCCTCTCTCCTAACTACAACAGAGGTGGCATGCTTGGCCATAGTGAGCAGTGCTGCCCTCACCCCTAACTACAACAGAGGTGGCATGCCTGGCCATAGTGTGCAGTGCTGCCCTCACTCCTAACTACAATAGAGGTGGCATGCCTGGCCATAGTGAGCAGTGCTGCCCTCACCCCTAACTACAACAGAGGTGGCATGCCTGGCCATAGTGTGCAGTGCTGCCCTCACTCCTAACTACAACAGAGGTGGCATGCCTGGCCATAGTGTGCAGTGCTGCCCTCACTCCTAACTACAACAGAGGTGGCATGCCTGGCCAGTGTGCAGTGCTGCCCTCACCCCTAACTACAACAGAGGTGGCATGCCTGGCCATAGTGTGCAGTGCTGCCCTCACCCCTAACTACAACAGAGGTGGCATGCCTGGCCATAGTGTGCAGTGCTGCCCTCACCCCTAACTACAACAGAGGTGGCATGCCTGGCCATAGTGTACAGTGCTGCCCTCACCCCTAACTACAACAGAGGTGGCATGCCTGGCCATAGTGTGCAGTGCTGCCCTCACCCCAAACTACAACAGAGGTGGCATGCCTGGCCATAGTGTGCAGTGCTGCCCTCACCCCTAACTACAACAGAGGTGGCATGCCTGGCCATAGTGTGCAGTGCTGCCCTCACCCCTAACTACAACAGAGGTGGCATGCCTGGCCATAGTGTGCAGTGCTGCCCTCACCCCTAACTACAACAGAGGTGGCATGCCTGGCCATAGTGTGCAGTGCTGCCCTCACCCCTAACTACAACAGAGGTGGCATGCCTGGCCATAGTGTGCAGTGCTGCCCTCACTCCTAACTACAACAGAGGTGGCATGCCTGGACATAGTGTGCAGTGCTGCCCTCACTCCTAACTACAACAGAGGTGGCAAGCCTGGACATAGTGTGCAGTGCTGCCCTCACCCCAAACTACAACAGAGGTGGCATGCCTGGCCATAGTGTGCAATGCTGCCCTCACCCCTAACTACAACAGAGGTGGCATGCCTGGCCATAGTGTGCAGTGCTGCCCTCACCCCAAACTACAACAGAGATGGCATGCCTGGCCATAGTGTGCAGTGCTGCCCTCACCCCTAACTACAACAGAGGTGGCATGCCTGGCCATAGTGTGCAGTGCTGCCCTCACCCCTAACTACAACAGAGGTGGCATGCCTGGCCATAGTGTGCAGTGCTGCCCTCTCTCCTAACTACAACAGAGGTGGCATGCTTGGCCATAGTGAGCAGTGCTGCCCTCACCCCTAACTACAACAGAGGTGGCATGCCTGGCCATAGTGTGCAGTGCTGCCCTCACCCCTAACTACAATAGAGGTGGCATGCATGGCCAGTGTGCAGTGCTGCCCTCACCCCTAACTACAACAGAGGTGGCATGCCTGGCCATAGTGTGCAGTGCTGCCCTCACCCCTAACTACAACAGAGGTGGCATGCCTGGCCATAGTGTGCAGTGCTGCCCTCACCCCTAACTACAACAGAGGTGGCATGCCTGGCCATAGTGTGCAGTGCTGCCCTCACTCCTAACTACAACAGAGGTGGCATGCCTGGCCATAGTGTGCAGTGCTGCCCTCACCCCTAACTACAACAGAGGTGGCATGCCTGGCCATAGTGTGCAGTGCTGCCCTCTCTCCTAACTACAACAGAGGTGGCATGCCTGGCCATAGTGTGCAGTGCTGCCCTCACTCCTAACTACAACAGAGGTGGCATGCCTGGCCATAGTAAGCAGTGCTGCCCTCACCCCTAACTACAACAGAGGTGGCATGCCTGGCCATAGTGTGCAGTGCTGCCCTCACTCCTAACTACAATAGAGGTGGCATGCCTGGCCATAGTGAGCAGTGCTGCCCTCACCCCTAACTACAACAGAGGTGGCATGCCTGGCCATAGTGTGCAGTGCTGCCCTCACCCCTAACTACAACAGAGGTGGCATGCCTGGCCAGTGTGCAGTGCTGCCCTCACCCCTAACTACAACAGAGGTGGCATGCCTGGCCATAGTGTGCAGTGCTGCCCTCACCCCTAACTACAACAGAGGTGGCATGCCTGGCCATAGTGTGCCGTGCTGCCCTCACCCCTAACTACAACAGAGGTGGCATGCCTGGCCATAGTGTGCAGTGCTGCCCTCACCCCTAACTACAACAGAGGTGGCATGCCTGGCCATAGTGTGCAGTGCTGCCCTCACTCCTAACTACAACAGAGGTGGCATGCCTGGCCATAGTGTGCAGTGCTGAGTTCACTCATAACTATAGGGCAGAGATATCAGCTCACAGGAGACTCGAGTCTATATTGCAGCAGCCTTTTACACACTATTATGCACAGTTCAGGGACTGACTGGCTCAGTTAGCTTCCTGCACACCGCTGCAGTTACATGTAAAGAACTCACCGGCTTCATATTGTCAGGCAGTCCACAACCCACGTGTAATCACTGGAACTACCGGCTAATAGAGCTCAGCCCAGCGCTGGCAGGAAAAGCCGTCACACTGCTGCGTAACTTCTTTCTCACAGCGCCATCTTCTGGCTAATGTTAGACAACAGCTCAGAGGTGAAACGTGTTTTTCGTTCTTGATTTGCTCACACGCTGTTTGTAACAAAACGTGAAGGCAACGATTGTTTCAAAAGTAACCAAGTGATCCTTTTTTTTAATACGTTTTTTTTAAAGAGAACCCGAGGTGTGTTTAAAGAATGTTATCTGCATACAGAGGCTGGATCTGCCTATACAGCCCAGCCTCTGTTGCTATCCCAAACCCCACTAAGGTCCCCCTGCACTCTGCAATCCCTCATAAATCACAGCCATGCTGTGAGGCTGTGTTTACATCTGTAGTGTCAGTCTTAGCTGCTCCCCCGCCTCCTGCATAGCTCCAGTCCCTGCCCCGTCCCTTCCCTCCAATCAGCAGGGAGGGAAGGGATGCAGGCGGGGACTGGAGTTCTGCAGGAGGCGGGGAGAGCAGCAGACTGACACTATAGAGATAAACACAGCCAGCTCTGACAAGCTGTTTGTCAGCAGCGTGGCTGTGATTTATGAGGGATTGCAGAGTGCAGGGGGACCTTAGGGGGGTTTGGGATAGCAACAGAGGCTGGCCTGTATAGGCAGATCCAGCCTCTGTATGCAGATAATATTCTTCAAACCCACCTCAGGTTCTCTTTAAGTATTCACTCCTGATTAGATGTGGTCTACAGCAATAGACCTCAAGAAGATTGATTGTTTAAAGTGAATGATGGGAACCGCATTTTAAAAAATGAGACAGATACTTACCCAAGGAGAGGGAAGGCTCTGGGTCCTATAGAGCCTTCCGGCTCCTCTCCTGGTCCCCTCCTTCCAGTGCTGGCTCGCCCGGTAGCAGTATTTGACTAATTTAGTTAACCTCTATGGCGGTTAATTTTTTCTGCAAAAATTGCAGAATTCCAATTTTTTTTTATTTTTTTTTAATGTTTCATGTAAAGCTACCAGAGTGGTAGCTACATGAAACACCACTAGAGGGCGCATGTGGCCCTCTAGTCCGATCGTCGCCGGCATCTATAGCAAACAGGGGAACGCGTATACGCGTTCCCCTGTTTGGCTTCTCCTGTCGCCATGGCGACGATCGGGATGACGTCATGGACGTCAGCCGACGTCCTGACGTCAGGCACACCCGATCCAGCCCATAGCGCTGCCCGGAACTCATTGATCCGGGCAGCGCAGGGCTCTGGCAGGGGGGCCCTCTTCAGCCGCTGCGTGCGGCCGATCGCCGCAGAGCGGCGGCGATCAAGCTGTGCTCGTGGCTAGTAAAGTGCTGGCTGCGCGCACAGCAATTTACAGTTGAAAATCGCCCCACCAGGGGCTGAGATCTCCCCCTGCGCGGCATAGCCCGAGCTCAGCTCGGGCTTACCGCCAGCGAGGTTAAATACTGCTTTACCCGGCGGAAGGAGGCTTCAGAAGTCTTCAGGGAAGTCTTCAGGGAGCCTGAAGAAGGGCAGCCCTGTACTGCACCTGCGCAAGCACGCTCTCTTGCATGCTCATGCCTGTGCAGTATGGAGCCGCACGTCTCCGGGAGGACACGCGGAGCCAGCACAGGATAGACGCTAGACAGCACCGAGAGAGGAGACGGAAGGCTCTATACGACCCAGAGCCTTCCCTCTCCTTAGGTAAGTATTTGCTTCATTTTTTTAAAATGCGGTTTCCATTCACTTTAAAGATCTGTACACATGGGGACATTTAATGAATTGATCAGATTTGATCAGTGATAGTCCTTTAAAATGTACGAGCATTGTTGTACATCAGCAGTCTGTAACCACTGTTTTCGGCTTGTTCTTTAACCACTTGATGACCCACCCTTTACCCCCCCTTAAGGACCAGCGCTGGTTTGATTGATCTGTGCTGGGTGGGCTCTGCAGCCCCCAGCACAGATCAGGGTGCAGGCAGGGAGATCAGATTGCCCCCCTTTTTTCCCCCCTATGGGGATGATGTGCTGGGGGGGTCTGATCTCTCCTGCCTGCTGTGGGTGGCGGGGGAGGCACCTCAAAGCCCCCCTCCGCGGCGAAATTCCCCCTCCCTCTCCTACCTGCTGCCTCCCCCTGGTGTTCCGGGCTGCACAGGACGCTATCCGTCCTGTGCAGCCAGTGACAGGATGTGGTCTGTCACATGGCGGCGATCCCCGGCCGCTGATTGGCCGGGGATCGCCGATCTGCTTGTGTTTTTTTAATGTTTCATGTAAAGCTACCAGAGTGGTAGCTACATGAAACACCACTAGAGGGCGCATGTGGCCCTCTAGTCCGATCGTCGCCGGCATCTATAGCAAACAGGCCGCCGATCGCCGGTCGCTTGTGTTTACATCTAGCCTGCGAGCCGCCATCGGCGGCCCGCAGGCTATTCACGGAGCCCCCCGCCGTGATTTGACAGGAAGCAGCCGCTCGTACGAGCGGCTGCTTCCTGATTAATTAGGCTGCAGCTGGCGACGCAGTACTGCGTCGCTGGTCCTGCAGCTGCCACTTTGCCGACGCACGTTATGAGTGTGCGGTCGGCAAGTGGTTAAAGAGAAACTCCGACCAAGAATTGAACTTTATCCCAATCAGTAGCTGATACCCCCTTTTACATGAGAAATCTATTCCTTTTCACAAACAGACCATCAGGGGGTGCTGTATGGCTGATATTGTGGTGATACCCCTCCTACAAAGAAATTCTGAGTACTACTCCTGGCAGTTGCCTGTCTGTGACGGAGCAGTGCTTTTCAGCGCTGCTAGATTTGGGCGCAGCCGGCGCCTCCATAGACTTCAATAGGAATCATTCCTATTGAAGCGCTCAGTGAGTAACGTCGGCTCCGTCAGAAGAAGGAGCCGAAGTTGTTTAAAAACATAATAATTCGGCCTCCAGCAATCTCTGGAAGCCAAATTATTTCATTACCCCACTATCCATGTCGGCCTGGAGGGGGAATAGTAATTAAATCGGCCCGGACTTGTGCAGAAGCAGGATCAGCTATATACCGCTGTATCCTGCGCCCAAGTCTACCGGCGCCGATTTCAAATGTACTCGTCTGTGAACCCTGTTGCAATGTGGGAAATCGCTGTTTACAGCTGTTTCCAACTGCCAAAACAGCAAGCAGCAGCTACATCACTTGCCAGCAGTAAAAATGTCACCATGTAATAAATGTCAGAATGTAAATCAGGGATTTAAAAGATTTTACAATGGGCAAACACCGACTAAATCATTTATACATGTAAAGAACTCACCGGCTTCATATTGTCAGGCAGTCCACAACCCACGTGTAATCACTGGAACTACCGGCTAATAGAGCTCAGCCCAGCGCTGGCAGGAAAAGCCGTCACACTGCTGCGTAACTTCTTTCTCACAGCGCCATCTTCTGGCTAATGTTAGACAACAGCTCAGAGGTGAAACGTGTTTTTCGTTCTTGATTTGCTCACACGCTGTTTGTAACAAAACGTGAAGGCAACGATTGTTTCAAAAGTAACCAAGTGATCCTTTTTTTTAATACGTTTTTTTTAAAGAGAACCCGAGGTGTGTTTAAAGAATGTTATCTGCATACAGAGGCTGGATCTGCCTATACAGCCCAGCCTCTGTTGCTATCCCAAACCCCACTAAGGTCCCCCTGCACTCTGCAATCCCTCATAAATCACAGCCATGCTGTGAGGCTGTGTTTACATCTGTAGTGTCAGTCTTAGCTGCTCCCCCGCCTCCTGCATAGCTCCAGTCCCTGCCCCGTCCCTTCCCTCCAATCAGCAGGGAGGGAAGGGATGCAGGCGGGGACTGGAGTTCTGCAGGAGTAGGGATGAGCGTAATGACCTAATTACGAATTTCCGAAATTTCGCGAAATTACTACAATTACGATTTCAGCAGTAATCGAAATTTCGTAATTTTCGCAAATTACGCAAATTTTCGTAATTACGAAATTTAGTATTTTAAAGTTTGCAAAGGTTTCTATCCCTGTAGATGCCTAAAATGAATAACCAATCAACCAACCACTCCTCCTCTCTCTCTCTCTCTCTCTCTCTCTCTCTCTCTCTCTCTCTCTCTCTCTCTCTCTCCAGAGATTTGTAGTATTTCAAAACCATACTCACATTCATGACATGTCCAGGGATCAAACCCAGGCCAACCACATGGAAGACAGCTATGCTCACCACCATACCACCAAACACACACTAAATAGACTGCTAACCTAAATCTTACTTGTAGACAGTCATATGAGACACATGCTGGGTGCAGGGCTTTGTGATTGGACCATGCGATAGAGTGAGGTGCAAAAATGAAATCATGCCTAGCAGAGGATGGTTTCACAGTGCTAAATGCTAGGCTGGCTGTGGTGCAATTGGTTAGTGTGTCTGGCTGGTAACAGCAAGGTTACAGGTTCGATTCCATCCAGGCATGTCTTTTCCTTTTGCGTTCAACAGTTGTCCAAACAGAGCCAACAGAGCCCCAGATAGCCATGTAGAGTTAGGTCACAGCTAGCCTGGCTGTGGTGCAATTGGTTAGTGTGTCTGGCTGGTAACAGCAAGGTTACAGGTTTGATTCCATCCAGGCATGTCTTTTCCTTTTGCGTGCGCGCGCTGCGCCATTGAACCCCATGGGGTATTTTGCGTGCGTAAAACTTTACGCATGCAAAACTTTGTGCTCGGTGTTTGGACAACTGTTGAACTCAAAAGGAAAAGACATGCCTGGATGGAATCGAACCTGTAACCTTGCTGTTACCAGCCAGACACACTAACCAATTGCACCACAGCCAGGCTAGCTGTGACCTAACTCTACATGGCTATCTGGGGCTCTGTTGGCTCTGTTTGGACAACTGTTGAACGCAAAAGGAAAAGACATGCCTGGATGGAATCGAACCTGTAACCTTGCTGTTACCAGCCAGACACACTAACCAATTGCACCACAGCCAGCCTAGCATTTAGCATTGTGAAACCATCCTCTGCTAGGCATGATTTCATTTTTGCACCTCACTCTATCGCATGGTCCATGGTCCAATCACAAAGCCCTGCACCCAGCATGTGTCTCATATGACTGTCTACAAGTAAGATTTAGGTTAGCAGTCTATTTAGTGTGTGTTTGGTGGTATGGTGGTGAGCATAGCTGTCTTCCATGTGGTTGGCCTGGGTTTGATCCCTGGACATGTCATGAATGTGAGTATGGTTTTGAAATACTACAAATCTCTAGAGAGGAGGAGGAGGAGGCTGGCTGTGCTATTCATTTTAGGCATCTAGAGGGATAGAAACCCTTACAAACCTGAAAAAGTAAAATTTCGGTTGGAGAAACGAAATTCGTCATTACGGGAGTGAAATTTCGATTACGAAATTGTAAATTACGATTTGAAAATTAATTACGAAATTACGAATTTGGGTCGTAATGTTAAATTTCGCATTCGTAATAAAAGCAGTTCGAAATTTCGAAAATTTCGGCTCATCTCTATGCAGGAGGCGGGGAGAGCAGCAGACTGACACTATAGAGATAAACACAGCCAGCTCTGACAAGCTGTTTGTCAGCAGCGTGGCTGTGATTTATGAGGGATTGCAGAGTGCAGGGGGACCTTAGGGGGGTTTGGGATAGCAACAGAGGCTGGCCTGTATAGGCAGATCCAGCCTCTGTATGCAGATAATATTCTTCAAACCCACCTCAGGTTCTCTTTAAGTATTCACTCCTGATTAGATGTGGTCTACAGCAATAGACCTCAAGAAGATTGATTGTTTAAAGTGAATGATGGGAACCGCATTTTAAAAAATGAGACAGATACTTACCCAAGGAGAGGGAAGGCTCTGGGTCCTATAGAGCCTTCCGGCTCCTCTCCTGGTCCCCTCCTTCCAGTGCTGGCTCGCCCGGTAGCAGTATTTGACTAATTTAGTTAACCTCTATGGCGGTTAATTTTTTCTGCAAAAATTGCAGAATTCCAATTTTTTTTTATTTTTTTTTAATGTTTCATGTAAAGCTACCAGAGTGGTAGCTACATGAAACACCACTAGAGGGCGCATGTGGCCCTCTAGTCCGATCGTCGCTGGCATCTATAGCAAACAGGGGAACGCGTATACGCGTTCCCCTGTTTGGCTTCTCCTGTCGCCATGGCGACGATCGGGATGACGTCATGGACGTCAGCCGACGTCCTGACGTCAGGCACACCCGATCCAGCCCATAGCGCTGCCCGGAACTCATTGATCCGGGCAGCGCAGGGCTCTGGCAGGGGGGCCCTCTTCAGCCGCTGCGTGCGGCCGATCGCCGCAGAGCGGCGGCGATCAAGCTGTGCGCGCGGCTAGTAAAGTGCTGGCTGCGCGCACAGCAATTTACAGAATGAAAATCGCCCCACCAGGGGCTGAGATCTCCCCCTGCGCGGCATAGCCCGAGCTCAGCTCGGGCTTACCGCCAGCGAGGTTAAATACTGCTTTACCCGGCGGAAGGAGGCTTCAGAAGTCTTCAGGGAAGTCTTCAGGGAGCCTGAAGAAGGGCAGCCCTGTACTGCACCTGCGCAAGCACGCTCTCTTGCATGCTCATGCCTGTGCAGTATGGAGCCGCACGTCTCCGGGAGGACACGCGGAGCCAGCACAGGATAGACGCTAGACAGCACCGAGAGAGGAGACGGAAGGCTCTATATGACCCAGAGCCTTCCCTCTCCTTAGGTAAGTATTTGCTTCATTTTTTTAAAATGCGGTTTCCATTCACTTTAAAGATCTGTACACATGGGGACATTTAATGAATTGATCAGATTTGATCAGTGATAGTCCTTTAAAATGTACGAGCATTGTTGTACATCAGCAGTCTGTAACCACTGTTTTCGGCTTGTTCTTTAACCACTTGATGACCCACCCTTTACCCCCCCTTAAGGACCAGCGCTGGTTTGATTGATCTGTGCTGGGTGGGCTCTGCAGCCCCCAGCACAGATCAGGGTGCAGGCAGGGAGATCAGATTGCCCCCCTTTTTTCCCCCCTATGGGGATGATGTGCTGGGGGGGTCTGATCTCTCCTGCCTGCTGTGGGTGGCGGGGGGGGGCACCTCAAAGCCCCCCTCCGCGGCGAAATTCCCCCTCCCTCTCCTACCTGCTGCCTCCCCCTGGTGTTCCGGGCTGCACAGGACGCTATCCGTCCTGTGCAGCCAGTGACAGGATGTGGTCTGTCACATGGCGGCGATCCCCGGCCGCTGATTGGCCGGGGATCGCCGATCTGCCTTACGGCGCTGCTGCGCAGCAGCGCCGTACAAATGTAAACAAAGCGGATTATTTCCGCTTGTGTTTACATCTAGCCTGCGAGCCGCCATCGGCGGCCCGCAGGCTATTCACGGAGCCCCCCGCCGTGATTTGACAGGAAGCAGCCGCTCGTACGAGCGGCTGCTTCCTGATTAATTAGGCTGCAGCTGGCGACGCAGTACTGCGTCGCTGGTCCTGCAGCTGCCACTTTGCCGACGCACGTTATGAGTGTGCGGTCGGCAAGTGGTTA
Organism: Hyperolius riggenbachi; assembly: GCF_040937935.1. NCBI lineage: Eukaryota > Metazoa > Chordata > Amphibia > Anura > Hyperoliidae > Hyperolius > Hyperolius riggenbachi. Next base: position 72,910,553 of record NC_090655.1, read on the forward strand.
AAGAGAAACTCCGACCAAGAATTGAACTTTATCCCAATCAGTAGCTGATACCCCCTTTTACATGAGAAATCTATTCCTTTTCACAAACAGACCATCAGGGGGTGCTGTATGGCTGATATTGTGGTGATACCCCTCCTACAAAGAAATTCTGAGTACTACTCCTGGCAGTTGCCTGTCTGTGACGGAGCAGTGCTTTTCAGCGCTGCTAGATTTGGGCGCAGCCGGCGCCTCCATAGACTTCAATAGGAATCATTCCTATTGAAGCGCTCAGTGAGTAACGTCGGCTCCGTCAGAAGAAGGAGCCGAAGTTGTTTAAAAACATAATAATTCGGCCTCCAGCAATCTCTGGAAGCCAAATTATTTCATTACTCCACTATCCATGTCGGCCTGAAGGGGGAATAGTAATTAAATCGGCCCGGACTTGTGCAGAAGCAGGATCAGCTATATACCGCTGTATCCTGCGCCCAAGTCTACCGGCGCCGATTTCAAATGTACTCGTCTGTGAACCCTGTTGCAATGTGGGAAATCGCTGTTTACAGCTGTTTCCAACTGCCAAAACAGCAAGCAGCAGCTACATCACTTGCCAGCAGTAAAAATGTCACCATGTAATAAATGTCAGAATGTAAATCAGGGATTTAAAAGATTTTACAATGGGCAAACACCGACTAAATCATTTATACATAATTATTGTAAAAATTAAGCACTTTTTTTATTACATTATTTTCACTGGAGTTCCTCTTTAAAAGATACTTACACGATGTCGGTTGCAACAATTGTTCATATGTCATTTTGACAGATGAAATCTTGCCATGGGTTTGCACCTTAAAGTGTACCTGGGACAATGCAAAAAAGAAAATGTATATACTTGGGGCTTCCTTCAGCACCCTGCAGGCTGATCGCTCCCTCGCCGTCCTCCGCCACTATGGGTCCTGTTTAGTGAGGCAGTCGGCGCTGGATGGCGCAGTGCGGCCGTGCGCACTTCCCGTCTTGCTCCCGCGGATGTGAGTATTCTGCACGTGCGAAGTAGTACTGCAGGATGGGGTGCACACCCGCTCTACACTACGACTTGCTCACTTACCAGGACCCATAGAGGCAGTGGAGGAGGATGAAGGACTAATCAGCCTGCAGGGGGCTGGAGGAAGCCCGGGGTATGTATACATTTTCTTTTTTACCTCATCTCAGATTCTCTTTAACAATTCAGTCTCCTGTGTTACGTTATTTAACACCAGCAGTTTTGTATCTGTAGCTTGTAGCTGGCTGCAGATGTTGATTTGAATGGAGCCCAGTTTTTTTGTTTTTTGACCCAGACTATGTTCACAGTGGTCATTGCATTGCGTTGCTTGTAATAGCAGGGAAAAAGGTGGCCGCACTTTATCTGCGCGATGCGTTGAGTACAGTGAAGCATACAGTCAATGAAAGGTATGCTTCATCCCTACTGTTAACTCGGCGTTATGCAGTAACACACTGGATGCAGTGCGTTACAATGCCACACGTCGTAATACCGCAACGCCCCCGCCACACTGGGAAAGCCGCTATAGTGTTGCATTGCTTTACAGCAAGCTGCGTTACAAAGCGGCCATTACACTACAACGCACCACTGTGTGAACGTAGCCTAAATATCTTTTCATTCATTTCAATCAATCTTTAGCTCTTTGTTCTGATTAACCACATGCAAAATTCCAGTTCATAACAAGGCAATACTGTATATCATTCTGTGCAACAGAAAATCAAATAGTCCCCAGCCAAAGTCCAATTCTTAACTGTATCTCAAATATCTAATGTGTACTTCAATGCAGGCGCTGGAACCATACCTTGACCTTTCATGATATATTATTATACCCTTCCCTATTGTTTCCACCCACTACCCTCTAGATTGCAAGCTCACAAGGGCAAGGACCTCCTCCTATTGTTTCTTATCTTTCTGTAATTTGCCATATGAATCTGTACCAATTTTAGTGATATCCAGTGGCATACCTAGGGCATTTGACAACCGGTGCTGGGTATTAAATGACACCCCTGCCCAAAAAAGGGAAAGGAGTGATGTGGGGCCGGCCACGGGGCCCGCTGTTTGTTGCGCCCGGGGTGCCTCCTTTTAGGGAGACCTCTACCACCCTCTCTCTAGAATCACGTTCCAGACAGAGCGGTGGCCCGGCCGCTAGGGCGGACGCGGGCCCCGTGTCCGTCTCCAATCCTTCCTTCTATCCTGTGCAGGTCAGGACTGGGGTAGTGGACACATTCCAGGACATGGTTGAATCTGAACTTATGCGGGTTCCGAAGGTGTCCAGGGCCAGGTCAGACCTTTCTGTGCAGGAACAAGAAGCACTGCGGTCCCTCCAAAATGATCAATCTATTGTGGTGCATAATGCCAACAAAGGAGGGGCCATGGTTGTCCTGGATGCCAACTCCTATAAGGCTGAGGCTCTACGACAACTTAGTGACACTCACACCTATCAGATTTTGAGCGGAGATCCCACCTCAAGTTTCCAGGCAGAACTCAAACATTTTCTCAACACAGGGGTGTCTTTGGGGGTGTTTACACAAAAGCAGGATTATCTCATGGTGAAAGCGCCAGTTATCCCTATATTTCATCACCTCCCAAAGGGACACAAACTGGACATTCCCCCCGAGGGGCCGCCCGATTGTTGCGGGCATCGGGTCCTTGAGTGAGCGTCTGGGCCAATGGGGTGATGCCTGCCTTCAGCCCCTGGTCCAGAGACTGCCTGGTTACCTACGAGATACAACACACTTACTTAATAGCCTGGATCCTCTGCGATGGGAAAGTCACTATTCATGGGTTACCATGGACGTGACTTCTCTTTATTCATCAATTCCCCATGATTTAGCTCTTAAAGAGAACCAGAGATGAAGCACCCTCTTGTATTTTACCCTATAAATCAGTGGGAACATGACAGTAAACACCTAATCTGCTCTTTGTTTCATTGTTCTCTGTTTAATCTGACTGTTATCACCTATGAAAAGAATTCCCGACCGAGCACTCAGTCTACCTTTGCTATGGAAAGATTATAGCTGAGTCTGTCTTCTCTGGTGTCTTTTCAAGCCCAAGCCTGCCCCCTTGTGGCTCTGCTATAATGACTCAGCTATAATTATTCCCTGCAAAGCCAGACTGAATGATCAGTCCGGGATTCTTATCACAGCTGATAACAGACACTTTTAGCAGTGAGGATGAAACAGAGAGCATGGTAAGGTTTTCTCTAATGTTCTTACTGATATATATGGTAAAATACACAAGGGTGCTTCATCTCTGGTTCCCTTTAAAGCCTTGGATTTCCATATCCAGAGATATGGTTTCTTCTCAGACAAGTTTGGGGGCTTCCTCATGTTAGCGGTAAATCATCCGTTGACCCATAATTATTTTATGTTTGATGGGGATTTCTACTTCCAAAGATGCTGAGCTTCTATGGGAGCCAAGTTCTCCCCATCCCTAGCTAATCTGTACATGGGGTGGTGGGAGGAGCTCCACATCTATGGACCTGATAACCCCTTCAGTGAGTATATTTTTTGGTATGGTCGTTATATAGATGATCTGCTTCTGATATGGGGGGGGGGGGGGGGGGGCAGATCTGGTGTCACTTTTTTTGTCCTATTGCAATGGCAACAGTCTCAATTTGTCATTTACAATTTGTTGCAATCCTACAGATATCAATTACTTGGATTTGACTTTGAGTGGATCGCAAACGTTAAATAGGATAATCACCAGAACTTACCGCAAGGCTTGCGCAGGAAACTCTCTTCTCCTGGCCTCCAGCTGCCACCCTAAACATACTTTAAGGGCAATTCCCTATGGTGAAGCCAGAAATTGCTCTGAGCCCAAGGAGATGGAAAGGGAGCTGGATTTGGTGGAGAGGCGACTTCGGGATAGGGGCTATGATAATTTGGCAATTATAAAAGCCAGAGAGCAAGTGTAGGAATTGTGCGGAGCTGCTGCACAAAGGTGCCGATAGCAGGAAGGGCAATAAAAAGAGAGTTGACTTTTAGGACCCCTTATAGTTTAGAGTATAATAAAATCGTTATTAAAAAATATTTGCCCATTCTGCATTCAGACCCAAAGCTCTACAAAATTTTGGAGGAAGGTTGCAGCTTTTCTGCGCGTCGAGCCCCTACCCTGGGCTCTCAACTGTCCCCAAGCCTCTTTTCCAGCTCACTAAAAAAGGCCCCAACCTGGTTAACATAAACAGGTCCCTTTAACCTTCCTGGCGGTAACCCCAAACGTAGTTCGGGGTAAGCCGCGCAGGAGGTTTTCTCAGGCCCCGCTGGGCAGATTTGCATAATTTTTTTTCTGCACGCAGCTAGCACTTTGCTAGCTGCGTGAGCACACCGATCGCCTGCACCCCCCCCCCCAGACCCCGTGCACTGCCTGGCCAATCAAGTGCCAGGCAGCGCTGAGGGGTGGATCGGGACTCCCAATGACGTCACCCCGCCCGTCGCCATGGCGACAGGGGAAGCCCTCCAGGAAATCCCGTTCTTTGAACGGGATTTCCTGATCGGAGATCGCCGGAGGCGATCGAAGAAGCCGGGGGGATGCCGCTGCACAGCGGCTATCATGTAGCGAGCCCTGGGCTCGCTACATGATTTAAAAAAAATTTTTTTTTAAAAAGACTGCTGCGCTGCCCCCTGGCGGATTTTAATAGACCGCCAGGAGGGTTAGGTGCGGATATAATACCTGTAAATACTGTTATCTTCATGGTTCAGCACGTGAGATAATCTCTACTGCCAATGGCATGAAATGTCAGATTAAACAATATATTAACTGTAACACTAGCTATGTGATTTATCTCATCAGCTGCACCATTTGTAAGCTGCAGTATGTGGGGTGCACGACACGACCGTTATGCCAACATATCTCAGAGCACTTTAATGGACCTTCCAGGTGCCTCAGAAATGAAGCCTACATTTCCCAGGTTTCCAGTGTATCTTAACACTTCTTGAATGTACACCGGGAGGATATGAGGGGTTTTGTTTTCCAGGGGGGTAGAAAGGGTCACACGTCCTGTAAGGGGAGGGGACACACACAGACTTTTGAGAAGGAGAGAGGCCTTCTGGATATGGAGACTGGACACACGTATTCTCAGGGGCCTAAACTCTAGAATGGATATCAGCCTAACCTATGATATTGGCCGTTAGCTTTATAGACTCTTGCTGAATTTTCATCTATAGTATAGTTGAAATTGTTGATGCTTATTTTTGTGAATATTATACGGTTTATGGGGCGGTAATGATGACATAGTTGTACCTTACATAATTATATACGTCTTTTTGTATAACTTGACGAATGTTAAGAGTTTGTACATTGGCATCGCCATTTTAAACTGTTATATATGTATATGTTACTTTAAGGCTAACGACCACGCCCCCCTCCTTGTGTGGCCGCACTAGACTATTAAACCAGTGATTTGGAACAGATTGTAAGCTATGATTAAGGAGCCGTGAGCTCCGATACGCGTGAGCTTTTTATCTATGTAACCACTGATGTGACAATAAATGGAGTATTTTTTTCACCCAGCCATTGGTGTAGCGGAATCTCCTTTCCTTGCATTTTAAAACTCCCATGGGCCACATTATTTACATTATCTCTCAGTAAATGTAATGCTGTGGCTGATTAGTGAACAGTGCAGAACCAACCAATTACATTTGTGGCTGAAAACTAAACTTTTAGAAATGGTTGCCTCAGAGCACAGAAATGTGTAGAGACAGAGTCTTCCTTGCTCGGAAATGTACAAGTTAAAAACTGAAAAAAAAAATAAAAATGTACAAACTTATAAAGTTGGGCTGCAGCCAAATGCAATCGCAATTTGTATCAGTAACACCTAATTTGCTCTGTTATGCTCTTTAAAGGGAGTTCATTAAGAGATTCCCGTGGCTTATTTTAATTAGGAAAAATGTGGGTAATGGCTGACTGCAGAGGCATTACATGAGTTCTGGGAATTAAAGGAATCATGATTCAGCTCGGAGTTCCCGGCAGTGGAAAACTGCAGATATTAACAATGCAATCATATGAGGGTCAATACTGTGGCTTGCCCAATTAGCTGGGGTAAAAACAAAGCAGAACAAGAAAAAGTACTGTATGTGGAAATTAGGACTAATGAGTTTTGTGAGAGGCGAGACTGTACCCGCCCGTCTAAACGGAACTGAAATCTATTAAAAAAATATTATTTATCACTTACCTGGGGCTTTTGCCAGCCCGCAGGTGCAGTACAGGTAGTCCCCGACTTACCTACGAATGACCCGCCGATACAAACGGCATATATTCTGTGTTTCCATGGGAACAAGTCAATTTTTTTTTTCAAATTGGACTTTTAGTTTGAGAAAATCGATGTTAAAAAATTGAAACAAAAAATGGCTTTTAAACTTATATAAGTAGGTACAGTGGGCAGAGGTGACACAGAGTGACACTGGCGGCACAGTGTTCCGACTTAAGAACAGACAAACCTACGGTCCCTATCTGGTTCGTTAACCGGGGACTACCTGTAGAGATTTTTCTCATACTGCGCTCAGGATGCTCCTGGCAAAGGGAACACGTACGAGGATACACGCGGCCACGGCGTAGTGGACGTCGACTTAGAAGTCTGCTTCCACTGTGTGAAGAAAAGTGAGCCTTGTTTGAAGATAATGGCCCGCACCACATCCAAGTATAAATCAGCTTTATTGAAGATCCATAAAATGCTGTATTGCAGCTACAGCCCGCTGTTTCGGGTTACGTGTCCTTTTACAAGCCGCTCAGTTTGTAAAGGGGCATATAACCCGAAACAGCGGGCTGTAGCTGCAATACAGCATTTCATGGATCTTCAATAAAGCCAATTTATACTTGGATGTGGTGCGGACCATTATCTTCAAACAAAACGGAACTTCACCCTGTTGGTACAAGGGGTTGGTTCCCGCACACCCATAGAGGATCGCCGAGGTGCTGTACCATCTCTCTTGAAGAAAAGTGAGCCGTGGCGGGGATTGGAGGTTTGTTCTAGGATGGCATTGGGCAAAGGGCGGCTGCAGGGGGCTGGCAGAGGCCCCAGGCAAGTGAGACTTATTTTTAGGTTATTTTAGTTCAGCTTTAAAATACCTGGATAACGCGCCCCTCTTGCCGCTGTTCCTGATCTTCCCGCCACTTCCTGTGATCACAGCAGAAGTTCTGGCTGTGAAACAGGAAGTGTCCGGAGGATGGAGAGAAGCCTTGAGCTGGAGCAAGAGGATGTCATACAGGTAAATTACAGTGAATGGCCTGTATCAGTGCATCTATTGCCAGACACAGTTCATACCTTTCTCAATGTAATGACAATGGATCCGCTGTGCCGTAAAAATGTATGCTGCATGGCGTTGCCACCACATTGTATTGGCGCAACATCTGTCTGGCAACTGATGCGCTGACGCAACACATTGACTGTAAATCTAGCCTAAGAGCCTGTACACATTGCTGCGCTTTTAAAATCACATGCGATGTTTAAATCGCATATCCTTCATGAAAATAGAAAAAAAATGTATCGCACCAGTGTGTACAGGTCTTCACGATTTTTCAAAAGATCTCGCAATTAAAAACCGCATGTGATATTAAAAGCGCAGCGCAAGCACAGCAGTGTGTACATGCCCTAAGCAATGAAGTCCTAGGTTTAGGACCGATACTTTTACACTGGTTTACACTGACACACTGTGCATCAGACAAGATGATTGCATAGAGAACGCGATACAATTATATTGCTGTGGAATCGGCATAATGCGAGGCATGCTGTGTGGTACTGGACACATGCAGGTTTACAGCTGCAGTGAAGCATACATTCATTACATGGATTGGGAATCTGTTTAAAAAAAAAGCCATATACTTACCTAAGAAGAGGGAAGGCTCTGGGCCCTATAGAGCCTACCTTCTCCCGGTCCCCCTTGCATCGCTGGCTTCCCCGTAGCAGTATTTGACCAATCTGGTCAAACACTGCTGTCTCCGCCACCGATGGGAGGCTTTGGAAGCCCGAGTGCTCCCGAAGACGGGTCTCTCCATATTGCACATGCGCGAGCACACTCACGTGTGCGTAGTATGGAACAGCCCGTTCCTCTCCATAGGCGAGTATCTAGCTTTTTTGAATGATCTGGCAATATTGAATGCCAATGACTTTAATGGCCCTTTTCCACTAGCAAGCGCGATCGTAAATCACCTGCGCTTGCGATCACGCAAGCTCCTTTCTCCACTGTCCGCATTCCGCTGTACCGCCGTCGGGAATGTAACGAGATTCGGACGATAATCGCGCTGGACGGCGTTTCGCCAAAAAATGAATCGCGATCGAAGCGTCATGGTGAAAAATGAGCATAAGGGCCCATTCACACTAGAAGCGCTTTTCTGAGCATTTTGTGATTGATTAGCGTTTTTCAAAATTGCTCCCATTCACCTTCATTAAAATGACACGATTTTCGCATACGTAATCGCAAAATCTCAGTGATTTTTTAATGCGATTTTAATGAAAGGGAATGGGAGCAATTTAAAAAAATGATAATCGCAAAACGCTCAGAAAAGTGCTTCTAGTGTGAATGGGCCCTAACTGTATGCTTCAGGGCCCGTTTCCACTAGTGCGGTGCGATTCCGTTGTAGAAAACGCGAAAATGAATTTGCATGCGGATGCGAATTCGTATGTGACTGTACACGAAAACGCATTAAAATTCACATCTGTTTGCAAGTATGCGAATGTAACCATGTCAGTGCTTTTACATTGATTTGAAGCGAAAACGTGCACAAATTTGCATAACGAAAATGCATGCGAAATTCCTATTAATTTCATTACAGGCAAAACGCACACTAGCCTTGCGGTGTGCGAATTCTGATGGCTCCATTATGCAGATTTTTTCTGCACAGTCCACCGCACAGAATTTCTGACAAGTGGAAACTAGCCCATTGATTTACATTGGTTATGCGAATCTGCATGCAGATTCGGTCTAGTGGAAACGGGCCCTCACTGTATGCATTAAATAGCATTCCTAACACAAGGCGACCTTCCCCTACGCTGAAATTGACCTTAAGTATCATGCTGGCTTTCCGCATGCATTTTTCTGGATATAACATGCAAAAAAAAAGGCAACAGGTTGTCTTATGCTTTCCTTCCATGTGAAAAAATGCCCCGGAGCATTGATTTAATTGACAGTCTGATCTAATGTGTTTCACCCGTAGTAGAAATAATCCCTTGACTTTGGTTGAAACTTTGGCCTATGACTATAACAGGGACAGCTCTTGTGAGGGTCAGTTAGGCTGGATCCACACTATAAGTGCATTTCTGAGCGACTTGCGATTGCACTTTCATTAAAATCGCAGTGAAAATCATGAAAAAATTGCAGCAATCGCGCCAATTGCATATGCGTAGATTTTAATGAAAGTGAATGGGAGTGATTTTTAAACAGCGCTCAGCAATCACAAGCACTCAGAAAAGCGCTTATAGTATGGATTCAGAATTCTGTAAGTGTTCCTATAACAATACATAGCTCAGTTATTTTCCGTTAGCCGGGCGCATCCACTAGGTGGCGATAAAACTCCACCAGAATTACATCTTTCCCTACTATCCATGGCGACCTGGAGGGGGAATAGTAATTAACGCCACCTGGTGGTTGCGCCCAGTAAACGGAATAGTACCCATATCTCAATTGGAACCACAGCCTCTATGGTACGTGCAGACTTAAAGAGGAGCTGTTAGGTATAAGGTCTCAGAGAAAATAAACACATATATCAGTAGCTAAATATTGGCTGTACTTACATTACATATGCATTTCACTGTCCACGTTTGGATTTCACAGAATCTTTATATAGTATTTGCAGAGAATGATGCTCCTGACAGCTCATGGCAGGTTCCATGTTTGTCTGTCTCCTATGAAGCCAAATGTGTCGTCATGTCCTGCCTGCTTCCTGATGATTCCACTCACAGAAAAGCTCGTACTGAATAACAGTACTGTGCAGTGAATATTAATTAGCCATATGGCTAGGAACAATAGCGGACTCCTGCACTGTACTCTGCCGGGAGTTTTTTCAATGTTGTGAGCTGCTGCTTTTGTAACATGAGCCCTGTAACTAATCAATAGCAGCCGAGGGGAGGGCCCCAGAATGCTTTGCAGTATGGTATGCGGCTTGCGGCTTCTTAAGAGCTTGGGAATAACAGCTTTGCTGATAAGCACACATCAAATGAAAGAGATTTTTATCTTCCGTGTTGCCTTTTTGGCTTCCTTCTAAACTGTTTAACACAGGAGAATAGAGGTTTAAATTAGCTTTTGCAGCCTGACAGTTACTCTTTAAGGTGGCCATTTATGATACAATTCTCCAATCAAGCATCAGATTTGATTGCAATATCAACCGGAAACAAACAATTGGTTGGATCAACTAATGGAGGGAAAGCTGCTATATCGAATTTGATTACATTCCATTAGATTGCAATGAATCTGATACAATAGAATAGCAGCTTGCCTTTCATTAGTGAGCCCGAATGATAATTTCCGTTCGATAATACGATCTGAATCGGACAATAGATCGTCCAGAGAATTGTATCATTAATGGCCACCTTTTCAGGGAAGAACCGATAGGTTATTTTTAAACCCAAATTTAATTGTATTTTTTTTCTCTTGAGGTTTGCCCATCCTATAACCAAATTGTCACTGTTGCTTTTGAACACCAACTGTGTCCCCCTCCAAGGCAAAGATCACAACACTCAGAGTAAAAGTTTCAGCTTCCAAGTTTTATTTACATAGGAATTGTTCATCTAGTGGTTTCAAATGAAGGCTAAGTCCCTTCTATGTACATGTTCTATATACATGTTTATATTTGAAAAGTAAGAAAACTGTACAATAGCCACAAAAAATTAGAAATACTTTGACGTAAAAGAAAATACATAAATTATATGTAACATCTGAGTTTACACAAGTGTATTTCAGAAGAGATTTAGAGCAGCAACAGGAGGGAGGGTAAAGCCGGTTCAGTGTGGGTTCTCCATGGTGTCACTGCTGTCCAGGCCCAATAATACATTATAACGGATTTATACTTGCATCCTTATTTCACATACAGAGGCTTGGCATACTGAAAGGGCTACAAAACAAGTAAGCACTGCACTTACACAACAGGTTATTAGATGGCTGCCAAAGTTAGGAAGGAACCTGAATGAATAAATAGTTCCTAAAAGAAAGTTTTGTAAATGGTGCACATTATATAGCCATATCCAACCACACTTCTTAGCATTATAGTGGATTATTTACTCAGCAGAGTACCCACAAATATTACCGTTTCATCTGAAAACAAGACATCAGCGAATAAAAATTGTGTTTGTTTGTTTTTTTTAAACTGGTCTTGTGACCTAAGGGCCCTTTTCCACTGACTAAGTTCGATCCAAAAATCGGATTGCACAAATCGGATTTGACAATTGATCAGGCATTGCAATCATCATAATCGTAAAAAGTCCCTTTTCCAGTAAGGCATTTGCTCGCTTACTCTCGCGTACTCTTTAAAGGAAACCTCCAGCGGTCTGCCGTTCAGCCCCAGTAACCAGCTCAGTCCGGGTCTACTGCGCATGTGCGAGAGGTCAGTGCATGCGCAGAAGACCCAGACTGAGCATATTACCAGGGCTGATCGCGGCTGTACAGCAGTCTGTGGGAGGACAGCGTGGGACTCTGCACGTGTTTATGCTGCTGGAGGAAGCAGCAGCGAGTATAAAATTTTTTTGTTTTTGTTTACAGCTCTGGTACACTTCAAGTCAATGAGAGTGAAAGAAAATCTACCCAACGTGGTGCCATGTGATTTTCCTGCCATTTCCAATATTTTTTTTTCCCCAAGCAGAATCGTTAGATAAATGCTTGTGTAAATAACATAAAAAAAATAAAAATAGGGATTGCGGTGGAAAAAAAAGGTCCTTAAGGAGCCCAGCTGAAAAAAAAGTTACCTACATGCTCTGTGGCTGCTGTTCAGAACAAAAGGGGCGGGGCATACATAGCTCTGAGACCCTCGCATGCCATCTAAAGATCATTTTTCTCTATGGGAATAGTCCATAGAGATCGAGTTTAGGGACTTCTGGAAGCACCAAACATGCTACTAGAGGTTGCCCAAAGTTTGTGAGTCATTCACCATAGAGAGTCACAGTACAGTCTGCGTAATGTACACCTGTATGCATTCCATCCAAGTTATTATGATCAAAAGATCTGTGTGCAGGATAAAGACTCACAAGAACCTTTAGAAATACAAGGACTAAATGAATGCCATACATTCTCATGAAGCTTAAAGGACAACTGAAGCAAGAGGGCTACAGGGCTGCCATATTTCCTTTTAAGCAATACCAGTTGCCTGGTTATCCTGCTGATCCTCTGCCTCTAATACTTTTAGCCATAGGCCCTGAACAAGCATGTGCAGACCAGGTGTTTCAGACCTCATCAGATCTGACAAGATTAGCCGCATGCTTGTTTCTGGTGTGATTCAGACACTACTGCAGCTAAATAGATCAACAGGGTTGCCAGGCAACTGGTAGTAACAGGAAATAAATATGGCAGCCTCCATATACCTTTCTTCAGTTCTTTAAAGAGAACCCAAGGTGGGGTTCTAAGAATGAAATCTGCGCTCAGAGGCTGGGTCTGATTATACTGCCCAACCTCCGTTGCTATTTAAATCCCCCTTAAGTTCCCCCTGCGCTCCTCTCTCCCCCATAAATGACGCGCTGCCGGCACACAGCGTGTCCCAGCGGGCTGTGTTTACTTTTGTTCTGTCACTCTCCGCCGCTCCCACGCCTCCTGCATAGCACCGGTCCCCACCTGCGTCCCTTCCCTCCAACCAGCGGGGAGGGAAGGGACGCAGGCAGGGACCGGAGCTATGGAGGAGGCGGGGGGAGCGGCGAGAGTGACAGGACAAAAGAAAACACAGCCCGCACAGCGCAGCTGTGATTTATGGGGAGAGCAGAGCGCAGGGGGCACTTATGGGGGATTGAAATAGCAACAGAGGCTGGGCAGTATAGGCAGACCCAGCCTCTGAGCGCAGATTTCATTCTTAGAACCCCACCTCGGGTTCTCTTTAAGAACAACTGTATTCCATATATGAAGATTATGGGGAACCTTTGGTAAAAATGAATATGAACCCTCTGCTGATGACCTATCTGAACACAACAGCAGGAAGATTCCTCAATTTGTACCCCCAACCCCGCCCCTCACCCCTTAGTGCTGAAGGAATCTTGGCCTGCTTTTATGACGTAAAACTATACAACATTTTATAGCAGGTTAGCCGTTTGATTGAATAAAAATCTATTAAAAAGTTGCAGTGGGTAGGAGCAGTATGCTGTCAATGGCCGCACAGCGCTGTAGAGCAACAACCAGCACAAAACTAGCGGCGGTGGTGGGGGGCTCCATATTAAAATAGATTTCAGCAGAATCTAATATCAAGTGGTACAAGGTAATGAGAGGGCAAACCTCTAAACATCAATAAAAATACACGCTATAAGCTATTTGGAGGTTACCCAATGTTTGTCCATTTAAAAACAAAAAACTAGTTTAACCAGTAAAATTAGATGCCAGCGTTCAGTGGGCTGCCAAGCCAATAGATCATATTGCAGACTATACAGGACAATAAAAAGGTAAGAGGTAAAGCACACATTATAAAAACTTGCCTGGATTCTCAGTATTGCACATCAATATACCAATAAACCAACTCTCATCCCACCATGTTGCTTTCAGCGTTTTAAAGTCGTACATATAAATATTTGAGTATATTCAAAACAGAGGGAGCTTTATTTAAAAGCAGATGTTTAAAACGGAGCGCATCTGGTTAGCGTTAGTAAGCAGTCATACAGGATCTCAAGAAAGCTTCAGAACTGAATACTAAACTGGTTATTAGAATAAAAGCAATACGGAATGCTAGATTTCACATTTACGGTTCACCTCTGCTATCAAATCATGGCAGCTCTGGTTTTACATCCTTAGCAATCAGAGGCTATGACAGATATGAATGATAGAATAAATCACTGAGTAATCCCTCGGATAACAGAACTGATAATTGCAGCAGCATTTTCTGGTCTGTGGATTCAGGTGTAGCCACTGCTATGCAAAATCTCACGCCTCAGGGCTAGTTCAGAGCTCAGATGCGTTGCAAAATAACTGCATCTCAACTCACTGCCCATACATTTCTATGGGGCTGTTCACAGTGCAGCGTTGTATTCTAACTCGCTGCATGCAGGTCTTGTATTACAGTCCATATTCATTCATTGCAATTCACATTCATTGTAACGTGTGAGTTATGCAACTGACCACTGTGAACCTAGCGTCAAAGAAATAGTGTCTCTTAAAAATTAAATTTGCAAATTGGAATTTTGATGCAAATTGCTTCATGATTTCATTCCCAGCGCAGTTTGGGAATCAGCAACTGTAGCATGTAGGTAGATAATATATTGCAAATCATACAAGATCCTTAAAGGAGTCATCAATCATATTGTGCTACCCCGGTAAGTAGTACGCGTAAGAAGCACTTCCTCCAGCCCCTGGCAGTTGCTATGTCCCTCGCTGCATCTCTGCTATCCGCCTCTGGCTCCTGGTCCCAGACGGTTCCTCGCCAGGCATCCTCTACTGCGCCTGCGCCGCTGTCAATCACCTCCACGTGGTCTGGAGCGTACTGCGCAGGCGCAGAACTACTGCGCAGTACACCCCGGACCACGTGAAGGCGATTACTGCGCCTGCGCAAGTGCCGCCATCATAGGTCATCCTGCGCACCGTCGGCCAGCAAAGCTGCGGCGAAGGACATAGTGGCTGCAAGGGGCTGGAGGAAGCACTGGGTAAGTAGTACGGGAGGTAGTAGTATCTGATTGGTCACTCCTTTAAGCACAACTGAAAGCAGCCAATGGATACACAACTGCACTAAAACATAAGTCGAAATGAGTATAAGAGTGACTGACTGCTCTGTCTTGTCAGCTCCTCGTGTGCAGGTTATTCACTTAACTGAACCAACCAACGTTGTCCTTTTATGTAAAATGTTACCAATTTCGTAACCAGAATAAACTATGTAGTGTATGTAGTCAATTTCCTTGTTGAAGAATTGGATAATCCGCTTCAACTCAGAATATAGGTTTAGCGTCACGGTCGTTCACACCCAGGAGTAGACTATAGGGTAATTGCTGAAGTAGAAAACTATTCGGCTAGGAAAAAATTATAAGAGACATCTCTACTATCAGAACTCAACAAAAGACTAGAGGTAATGGTGGAACAGCTTTAAACAAGCACAGGTCACCCTCCACTTGGGATAAATACTCCATGGAGTATTGCCTACATAGGTTCCTCCATAGGAATCTAAGTAAAGAAAAATGAGAGGCTTGTCAAGGAACGAGGGTAGTGAAAAAAAAATCCCTCACCTTGGATGGGATGCTTGGACATGTTCTTTCCCACCGACTGCAAAGGACAACAGCATCCATCCATAAAATGTACCAGAGACAGAACAAGAGGATTTTTACTTACAGCTCCCTATAGTCTGTCAGCTACCTCAGTGTCGTCCTGGCCCAATCGGTTATACTGCTGTCACCCAAACTAAAGTCCAAAAACTGGCAAAGTTGCTGCATAGGCCAGGAGCGTTCTGCGCATGCGCTGGACAAAATGGTGCTGGCCACAGGGGTGCGATCAAGGAGGCACATGGCCCAGAAGGTAGCAGCACAATGGATCGGACCAGGAGGATGCAGAGTGGGCTGATGACAGACTACAGGAGGCTGGAAGAAGCCAAAGGTAAGTAAACATCCTCTTGTCCTCTGTCTCAGGTTTACTTTAATGCAGACAAGAACATAAAAAAATAGATGGCCGTTTAGAAAATCAAATCTAAAATCCTCAGTGTAAAGCCTTGTACACACGTATAAATACTGCCACCTGCCCAATCAGCAGCAAGCTATAGTCGGGGGTTAGGCAATTAGTGGGTCAGGCAATTGCTGGACATCAAATTACTTCTCCCTCCGAGTTGCAAAGGATTGGAGGGGGAATAGCATCCCCCCCCCCCACTTCTGCGGCAGCAGGGTGAGCAGCCATTCGGCTCACCCTGCCCCAAAAAGCACCGCTGCCATATTGCCAAATACGCCCCAAGAGGTGTCAGAGGGAACCTTCCACCCAAATCACACGCAGCAGTGCAGATATTAAGATGGGGAATTGAAAAAGGGAATCAATGTGAAAAGCAGCTTTTTTTTTATTTCAAGAATTGTTGCCAAGAAACATCAGTACAGAGATCATTTCTATGCTGAACATTTTGCTCCAATTTAGAAGGACAGACTCATCATGCCTGCTAAGCTTGCCAATACTTTTATGGATAACAATCAAACAACGTCATCCTAAAAGGATAAAACGGCGAACCCTTAAGTACGATGACTGTTAGTATTTGGTATTTAAAGTACTCATGCACAGTGAAGTAAAGTGTAGAGCGAAACATGGAAGCTGCAATTGCTTACTCCATTTTAGAAAGTGCTAGTCTCCTGGATGCTGATCTTCTCTGCACTCAATACCTTCAGAATCACTGAGAACTAATCATGGATATCAGATATTTTGACTCCACCTGCCGGATGTGTATTCTAGGCAAGTAATTTGCATTACTAACACCAAACATCAGCATGCCAGCCAGGCAAGTAATTGTTTTTCTAAAGTCAGCAATGTCTGCCTTCTATGCATCCCAGCAGTTTTTCTCTAAGATACTGTGTATAATTCATGACTTTGCTAACAGATTAATAATAATAACAGAGGTGGCTGGCAGAAGGAAACACCTTAAGATTCCTTCTCAGATGGTAAATACTAGAACAAGACTCAATGGTTTGTTAAAGGTTCAAGTTGAATTCAAGTCAGATAGTAGAGCAAACTTTGTGAAAAACTGATGAGATAAATAAGATCCATATTCCTAATCCAGGCTGTCCTAAGTCAACTAAAAGTGGCTATACACCTAATTTTTCCATCGATATCCATGCCTGACTATTTCTGTCAGAAATTATTCAAATTGGTCGATCGCCCCAAATGGAGGATATTGTTCAATCCGCAGTGGGTCGGGAGTGCAGTAGAAGAGACGTTTGATTTTGGGACAACAGTAGTGCAGTGTTGGCAATGGAGATTACACTCACCAGTCCATTGGCACTAGTCTTCTCTCCATAGCCGCTGAGCACTTCTCCCGGGTCTCTTCCCTTCATTGCCTGTGTGCTGCAACAAACCCTAGTGGTCACGCAAGTTATGCGCCACCGGACCTCTAGTGTTCGGCCTCCAGAATTTGTCACAGGAGACGGGCGCTCTGGGAGAGGACAGGGAGGAGCGCCGGGCAGTGAAGAGAAGACGCACCCAAAAAAACGGCAAGTGTAAGCTCTGTTGGGCGTGGAGGCACATCACAAGTCCTGCCTGACCTGCATCTCTGACCTGGTCAGCAGATACAAATCTAGCCACCCACTCTGCCCCTTTTCCTGTGTGACTACAGGAGCCACCCCCATCCTGTGGAAGTGTCTACCCGTCCATCAGGCTTTCTCACCTCTTTAAGAAGGCCTACCCCACCTCGCCAATGCCCTAACTCTCTCAAGAACCTCTCAATGCTGCCCCCCCTCCCTCCTATTGTCACCACCCCCTCCCTTTATATTGTAGGCCTTTGGCAGGGCACATAAATTCAATATAATTCAGCGTGTGTGGCCATATTCAATCCCTCTCTGGTGAATTTGGGGGCCATCTATTAATGTATGTCCACCTTTAAGACGAGTACACATGCCTGATTTATTCTAATGACGGGTCGTCATTGGCAGGCTGATATGGCTGGTTTGACCGATCCGCCGAGCGGATCAGTCAAACCCAGCCTTATCGGCCTGCCGACAGACTGTATACACACGGAAACTGTTGCTAGAACGGCCGCCCCGCGGGCGGGCTTAACGACCCGTCATTTGAATAGATCAGGCGTGCGTACGCGCCTTTAGCCTCATGGCAATGTTATTGCGACTGCGTGGACTTGATACAAGATAAGACAGTACATTAGTGATCTCAGTTGCCTGACTGCTCTACACTGTACAGTATGAAAGCCTGGAAAGGCCCGTTTCTTACGTTTCGTTGCTTATATGGTGTTCAGAAGCGCTTAATCTGGCTGTTCTGTATTCCTGGGTGATTATATACTGCATCACAAATACTTTCAACCGATGTTTGTTGCACCCTGCCTTGAGTTCAGCTTTAAACTGGAGGGGAAAATGAACTAAAATCAGTGAGGCATTCCCCAACCCCTGCTGGCACTTTACTACTATATAAACTTTATTAAAGTGAGCCTGTTACCCATCCAATATTCAGCCTATAATATGCTAAAAACTATGTCTGGTGCACAAAATATTGTTACAGTGATTAATATCCCTGCAACCGAACTGCTGGTGACAGGTGTGCTAAGACACAAAAACAATCTTTGGCACAAAGGTCCTTCCATCAATCAAGTCTTTAAAGTTCACAGTACTAAAAAAAAAAAAAAAAAAAAAAAACTGCACTCACCTGGGGCTTCTTCCAGCTCCTGGCAGTCGATCGGTGCCCTTGGTGCAGCTACGGTGAAGAAGCCGACCTCGCCAGGTCGGCTTCCGTGCACTCCACGGCGGGGGGGGGGGGGTGTCACGTGGTGTAGAGACGTCATCGGGTCTCTACTGCGCAGTAGAGACCCGATGAAGTCACGTACATCATGTGACCCGCGCTGTGGAACGCACATGACGCCGACCCGGAAGCCGAACTGGCAAGGTCAGCTTCTTCAGCGCTGGACGCCCGGAGGGAGAGGAGCTGCGCCGAGGGCACAGATCGACTGCCAGGAGCTGGAAGAAGCCCCGGGTGAGTGCAGTTTTTTTTTTTAGATGCGCGGATCTTCCCTTTAAAATAAAAAACCTGTTCCTGAAACCTTTGGGGACAGTTGGCGATTCCTAGTTGCAGAACACTTTATTAGAAGAGGCTTTTATCAACCATTCAAATCCTGCTGAGGTAAAATTTGATTGGTCTATTTTCAAAATAAATTTGCAATCAAATTTTACCTCAGCATTGATTGGTACATGTTCAAGCTGCATACCTCTGCATGATGCAGCATCAACTCGAAATGATTTGCATCTCATTGACCATCCCTATATAACAGTTTATTCATTTGCATTGATCCATTACAGAGTCACTTTAAAGGGACAAGTGAGATTAACTACAATGCCACTATGCTAGCACAGATACCCATTTTCATGAGCATTTACTCCACTAGCACAGAACATTGCTCTGATCTCTGTATATGCAACAAGCTTGCTGGGACAATCTTTCTGACCAATCGTTTATGACCAATTAGCTTTATTATGACTAATTTCTGACCAATTAGCTTTAGTGTAATTCATGGTAGGGCTTCCATTACTATGTGGGATGATGCAAATCATAAATCAGTAATATGAAAAGAGTTAAAAAACAAACAGCAACTGCAACATAATCCGTAACCCTTAGCGCAGTGGAGCGCAATTGCCTTGTTTGGAGTGACTAGTTTAAGATTCGGTTGTGTTCACAAGCTGCTGTTTATTATTATTCCAGTAACAGTTACATTTACTTGGCCTTCGTGTGGCTGATGCAACCTCACCACCGAAATGTAACAATCACTCCAATGCAGCTTTTATACTCAAGCCTGTACAAAATCCCAGACACGCATTTGGTCCTCTGTAGAGCTCAACCCACTTGGGTCTACCTTCTACTGGTACCAGTGAGCTTGGTTCAGATGGCAGTTCGATGTAGATGAATTTGAACTTTCACCAACCAATCGGGAGGAAGAAAAAAAGTGCATTTTGTTTTAAAAAGATTAAAACTTAAAAATTTAGTGTACCAAGTTCTGTTACAAAGGTTTATTGCATTAAATATATTCTGTATATTAAATATGGTCCTTGTTGCAAAAAACCTGCATGTAGTGTCCTCTGAAAACCAAATGCTTAAATCATCTGCTTTCATTTTAATACTGACAAGAAGAAAAAATGCTGGACTGTGTACATGTTCCACGGCCACAAGTAGTCAATGTGCAATTCCCTGTGGTGCCACAGTTCACACTTGTCCGTAGTGGTTTACAAATCTAGGATATACACCATTTTCTTTACTGGAGTGGTTTCATAGAGTCAGATAATTCATTTAGGTTTTTGACGCAGGGCTACTTTTATCGCCCTCTTTGTAATCCTTCATTAGTGATGCAAATACCTACAAGACAAAAATCAAGATGTCAATACAAACGACGACAAAACATTTGTAAAGCACTTTTCTCCCTGAGGACCCAAAGCGCATGAGCTTGTCTCAGATCGGTACATAGTGCATACAGGGGGGGGGGGGGGGGTGTTACCATATATTTCAGCATAAGACGCACTTCGGGAGATGGGAATATACACTAAACTTGGTGCATCCATGGTCCAGGAGCATCTTGTATATGCTCTCACCCATTAGTGTCCTCCTTTGCTCCCCCATGCGTCTCCTCCTGTCCTCCCTGGCTCCTCTCCTGTCCCCCTGCATCCTCATTGCCCCCCCTTCTGTCCCCATGTCCTTTCTGGCTCCTCTCCTGTCCCCCTGCATCCTCATTGCCCCCCCCCTTCTGTCCCCATGTATTCCTTGGCCTCCTCTGCTCCCCTTCTGTTTCTGTGACCTCCTCCGCTCCTCATGCATAAATAAAATGAGCCGCAGCACCACTCACCTAATGCACAGCTCCAGCGGTGATCCCAGACCTTTCCTCTCCTGAACGGCTCCCTTAGAGTTGGCTTCTGCTGATGATGCAATCATGGGGACAATACAGGGTGTGCCCTACGTTGCAGAGGGTCAGTGGCTCTTATCGGCGTGCAATTATAAGTTGGGATTCCCTGTATATGGCATATAAGACGCAGGGACTTTTTCTCCCCTTTCTGGGAAAAATACTGCGTCTTTTATGCCAACAAATATGGTATGGGATTATAAATGCCAGTCTAAACAGGCAGCGTTTCAGTTTTGATTTAAACGTGTCCAGGGATGGAGCAGTTTTGATTAAGTTTGGCAAGGCATTTTAAAGGGTAGGAGCAGCATGACACACAGATGTCAAAATATTTTGTTTTGTTACACGATCAAATTTTTTTTTTTTGTGTTGGGTTTTCAGTGTTCACTTGCAAAAGACCTAACACTATTTCATAAAAACAAAGCACAGAAAGGAAAAAATGCTTATCCACAAGGATATTATGTTGGAAAACTCAGTAAGAATAGCCACCCTTGTCCCTGCTTCCTACACATCACAAGACACAGGAGACAGGTTTAAACATTTTCTAAGATTTATTAGGACTACTGCCACTGCTGATCCACACCCTATAAATCACAGGACAATCCCCTTACCATAGACTAGTATCCAGAAAGGCAGGATCACAAATACTGAACATATCTCATTACCCCTCCAGGCCAGCTACATACATTGTTAGAGCCAGAAACATACCTCTTTCTGCTGCTCTGTCTGAGCTTGTAAGAAAGATGAATGCAGTTACCTACTTTGAGAATGTGATAAGGTAACGTGATCAGCCCACGGTCAGAAAACATGTATTTGGATGTCCCCTTTGACATGCATACTTCCTTCATAAACTGAACGCTCATAAAACTTACTGTCTTAACATCTTAACTACTGCTATCTGAACCAAACAGGAATTGCTCTGCAGACTGCTTGCAAGGAAGCATTTTTGGTGAAAACAATGATAAAATGGCCCGTGCACTATAGGTTATATACATTTTTCAATCATATTTGCCTTACACTTTTAGAAAGGAGGTGAAGTGGTAGGCATTCCTCCTGCAGCTCTTGAGTACCAGGTTTATTATTTATTTATGTTTTAAAAGTATTTATATAGCGCTGACATATTATGCAGCACTGTACAGAGTATATTATCTTGTCACTAGCTGTCCCTCAGAGGGTGCTCACAATCTAGTCCCTACCATAGTCCTATCTCTATGTATGTATCGTGTAGTGCATGTATCAGTCTAGGGCCAATTTAGGGGGAAGCCAATTGACTTATCTGTATGTTTTCGGGATGTGGGAGAAAACCGGAGTGCCCGGAGGAAACCCATCCAGACACAGGGAGAACATACAAATTACTTGCAGATGTTGACCTGTCTGGGATTTGAACTGGGGATTCAGCGTTGCAAGACGAGAGCGCTAACCGCTACGCCACCGTGCTGCCCACAAGTTTGAATAAGCATGGAGTTTGTATATGAACCCTGTGTTTCTGTAGGAATCCTCAGTGTCCTAAACACACTGGTGGGTCAACCTGCTTCCACCCAAACAAGGCTCTAAGATCAGAGATCAAGCCATGCTCTAGACCAGGGCTGGGCAAACTA
Organism: Hyperolius riggenbachi; assembly: GCF_040937935.1. NCBI lineage: Eukaryota > Metazoa > Chordata > Amphibia > Anura > Hyperoliidae > Hyperolius > Hyperolius riggenbachi. Next base: position 72,932,825 of record NC_090655.1, read on the forward strand.
CGAGGTCCAGGCTGCAGACCGTGGGCTGCATTCCTCTCCCCTTCTTCCACCCTCCCTGCGGTAATGACATGGTTAACTCTCCTGAGTGCCGCTTCCAGCGTCTGTCTCGATGGCAACAGTGGCATCATGTGACATGGCGTTAGTATGCGGCATCATGTGACATGGCGTTAGTATGCGGCAGCAGGTCACATGACACCACTGTGACCCTGGAAATTAGCACTGTAAGCGGCGATTACTGGTAAGTGAGCCAACAATGTCATTACCGCAGTGATAGAAAACTCTGCAGGGCTCTGGTCTTTAGGGACATTCGATTGTGAGACCCACTGCATGAAAGTTAGTGATGTGACTTGTCAGTATGTAAAGCAAGCCAGAAAAAAAAGCCAACGCTACAAAAATGTGCAAAATAAATTAAATGGACTAAAAACACCCACCCAAGGCGAAAATAAACTAATGAGATAAACAATTGCATCTATCTTCTTTCTCCTAAAAAGATATTCCACAGTTTCACAGTTTTATGTCATGTTTAAATCTACTTTTTAAGTTTTAGCTGTTTTATTGTTTTAGCTCAATTACATATTCATTGAAGTATGCCAGAGCTAAAATCTATTAACTGTTGAACCTTTTTATCTCTTTCCTGCTCTCAGAAGCCCTTTTCTGCTAGGAAAGTGTTTTATAGTTGGAATTTCTTATCAGTGAGGGTCACACTGTAGTCACTTTCTGCCTGAGTCAGCCACTTACATACCTGATATATAACTCTTTCAGGCAGAGAAAGAAAAAACAAAAACAAAAAATGAACACAGCATAGTTATTTGTGTGCTAGGCACTGTACATACACATGTCTATCTCATCATGTCACATGTCACTTCGGGTATCCTTTAACTATCATTACATTATTGTGGCAAAAAATACATATTGCTGCATTAACATATTAAAAATTCAGAACAAACAGTTTAGAGGCGGAGCACAAGAATCCTTCCATACAACAGCCAAGCTTTTACACTAACCTGTGTCCACTTCTTATTACTGTTTTGCATCTGGATAGCTGCTATACAGCTAAAGAGCTTCTCAGAAGTAATGTCATCAGGCAACTTAGTCAGAAACTGTGCTATGTGAATAAAGTCCATCTGTAGGAGAATCTCTTCATACAGTCGCAGGATTCCCAGCGCCGTCCTGAACAGATACTCCTCCCCGTCCCGGCAGAACACGTCCCACACCCGACAGGCGAGGTCAAGTGGCAGTGACTTGCTGTATAGCGTGAATATCCTGCAGGCAAAGTATCCACAGTCAGTTCAGTTTTTTCCAAGAATGCAAAAACAGAGAAAGTAAAATAGTATTCATAAAATATGCTGTACCAGTCTATCAGGTAGAGGTCTGGCGTGAGGCCGTAAGAATTGAAGTGCATGAAAAGCCTGGGGAGATTCTCTTCAAAGAATACTTCAAACGCCGCAAAATATTTCAGCATCTAGAGAGGAGATGAAGGAAGAGTGAATTGACACGCTCAGATGACAGCTGTCAGAACTAGCATAGCCAGGGATGGGGTAATCGTTCAGCTTGCAGCAAATCAACAAAGCATTGCTAGGTTGTCTTCTGCTCCTGAAATGATTCATAAATGGCAAACAAATCTTGATACACCGTATAAGTATATTTTATTAAAGGGAACCGAAAGTGAACATAAAGTTTCACTTATCTGGGGCTTCTACTCGACCCCTGCAGCCGCCCTGTGCCCGCGCTCCACGGAACGATCTTCCGGTCCCTCGCAGTGTCTAAGTTTAGATTTTGGCGACAGAGCCAGTCGCCGGACACTGCACCTGCACGGCCCTGGCCGCGTGCATCCTTGATCATACTCCCATCTCCGGGATCATCCTGCGCATGTGCAGTACGAAATTTTCTTTTACTGCACATGGGCAGGACGCTCCAGCCACCGGGAGCATGATCGAGGATGCACGTGGCCAGGGCTGCGCAGGCGCAGTGTCCGGTGACTGGCTCTGCCGTGGAAATCGAAACTTGGTCACGGGAGGGGGGTGGGGGGGATGGGGAGGGGACGACTGAGGATTGTTCTGTGGCGGCACGGGCCCAGGGCTTCTACCAGCCCCAATGTTTTTTATGTTCACTTTAGTTTCCCTACTATGACAGTAGGGTGTTACCCTCTTAAGACGGACTACCCCCACCCCTTTTTCTTGAGTAGGTCTGTAAGTTCACCGCCAGTGGGGGTGTGGTCTTGTGCTTTATAGGTTACATCTCACACTGAGTATCTATGCTACGATTAAGGACCATTGTGAGTCTGAAACACGTGATCAGTCGGTGGTATGGTTTTTGTTACAAGATTTAACAAAGATTTTTCACGTTTATGGAACAATGTGTGAAACCTACCTTCTGTTGTACATAAACACACTAAAAATCAGGGTTGTGGAGTCGGTCCAAAAATCCACCGACTCCGACTCCTCAGTTTAGGATTCCACCGACTCCGACTCCTCTAATTTGCATATTACAATTTTGTTGATTAAAAGTATGTAACATGAAATTCGTCTCTTAACTGCCAACGCTTAGGAATTTTACAAGACAACTGAAGTGAGAAGGATATGTAGACTACTATATTTATTCCATTTAGACTAAAACTAGTCCTTGGTAAGAGTACTTGTAAAAGGTACACACCGGAACAAAGAACATCTATCAGGCCCTAGGCAATGTGACTGTGGGTACATGTAAGAGTGATGTGCAGATACTCTGCAGGGGAATAAGGAGATTCTTCCTCTAATTCACATCTGAACATGGATCAGGCCCTAGGCAATGTGACTGTGGGTACATCTAAGAATGATGTGCAGGTACTCTGCAGGGGAATGAGGAGATTTTTCCTCTATTACACATTCTTCATGCACAATCTGAACAAGGTTTATGGGTGACAGACAACACCTCTGTGTTCAATGTGCACAGCATTCTCAGTGGATTCCCTGCAGCTCTGTGGGGAGTGCATATGTAGAGTATAGTACTACTGTGTAACAAAGTAAACCTGAGACAGATGAAATTAACCCCCCTGGCGGTATGAAAAATTCCGCCAGGGGGCAGCGCAGCAGTTTTTTTTATTTATTTTATTTTTTTAAATCATGTAGCGAGCCCAGGGCTCGCTACATGATAGCCGCTGCTCAGCAGCATCCACCCAGCCCCGCCGATCGCCTCCGGCGATCGGCGATCAGGAAATCCCGTTCAAAGAATGGGATTTCCTGGAGGGCTTCCCCCGTCGCCATAGCGACGGGGCGGGATGACGTCACCGACGTCATTGGGAGTCCCGAACAACCCCTCGGCGCTGCCTGGCACTGATTGGCCAGGCAGCGCACGGGGTCTGGGAGGGGGGGGCGGAGGCCGGCGGCGATCAGAGTGCTGGCGCAGCTAGCAAAGTGCTAGCTGCGTCCAGCAAAAAAAAATAAATTATGAAAATCGGCCCAGCAGGGCCTGAGCGGCACCCTCCGGCTGCTTACCCAGTGTCCAGCACGGGGTTACCGCTAAGGAGGTTAAAGTTTTATACATACCTAGGGCTTCCTCCAGCCACCTTCAGGATAATCAGTCCCTCGTTGTCCTCCTCCACCACCTGGATCTTCTGCTAGGAGTCCAGGTACTTGAGCCAGTCGGGCGTAGTGCGCATGCACACACTCCGCCGCCAGGAGCATACTACACCTGTGCAGCACTATTGCGCAGGTGCAGAATGTTCCTGGCTGTGGGAGCGGCATGCGGCCGGACAGCACTGACTGGCTGAATTACCAGGACTCATAGCAGAAGATCCGGGTGGTGGAGGACAGCGAGGGACTGATTAGCCTGAAGGGGGCTGGAGGAAGCCCCAGGTATGTAAAAAAACTTTACTTTTCATCCGTCTCAGGTACCCTTTAATTTGTAGTCACCAAACCAAATTTTAACAACATATCAAATTATTTGATTTCATCAGCAAAGGGAGTGCATACATTTGCATAAATCAGCATCAGTGCAGAATTATTTCCATCTCATTGACCATCTCTATTAGTGACACAGCTACACACCAGGCTTTATTCTTACAGCATAGATGTTATTTAGTATATATAAGAGATTCCTGTGTACACATCATATATACAGTCACAATCAGATATGTATATCTGACCTTAAAAATACGGTGACTGCTTTATTGAAGCTGCACAAGTAACTGATTTTGATTGGTTTATTTCATTTTTGTTGACTAAGCACAGCTATTACTGTATATATACATTCTTTTTAATGACTTATCTGAGAAATAGAACATTTTATCATATTTTCTATTTTAATTACAGTTACAAATTCATTAGGAGTTGGAGTCGGAGTCGGTGCATTTTTTCCCCGACTCCAGGCACCCAAAATTGCCCGACTCCACGACTCCGACTCCACAGCCCTGCTAAAAATGTACCATCATTATAAATGATGAAAAAAGGTACTTGAGCTTAAAGCAAGTCATACACTGTGCAAGGTTTGCCCTGTTGGAGAAACTATCAACACTTACCCTCACTGTCAGTTTTTGTCAGACTTTTATTCAATGAATGCACAAAAGGACAGTCTGCCTAAAGCTGAGTACACGTACGATAACGATCGTTCGAAAACGAACGATAACGACAATCGGATCGATAATCGTGTGTTCCAAATTTTCCAACGATCATTTTTTTTGGACGATAACGACCGTTATCGTTCAATCCGACCGATCCAACCCGGCGGATTTTTTTGAAAGATAATCGTTCAATCTTTGCAGTGTGTACAAAGATCGTCCGATAATGATTATCTGTGGAGTAGTACGCATGTTCTTATTGCCTGTCATAACGTCACTTCCGTTTGCGCACGCATTTTTTTTATCGTTCGTCGTTCAGTACTTTATACTTATATCGTTCACGTGTGTACACAATCGTTCATTACGAACGATCTTTTCGGTCTAATTTGAATATCGTGTAAACATCACGAATCGTTCGTAACGAACGATCTTTATCGGACGTGTATACGAACCTTTATTGTGCATTGAGTAAATGTCTGAAAAATTGACCAGTTGATTGCGCGTAGGTAAGCCAACACTTCTTATTAAAATGGTTTTTAATTATTTTATATACTTTTAGCCACCTCCAGTCTTATGTTGTCTCACCTGTTAAAGAGGGGGGGGGGGGGAGGGGCGGATTTGAGGGTTAGATTACAGTGCATCATTTGCTTTGCAGAATAATTCAGCTCATACAATTCTATGGGCCTGTTCACATCTCTGCGATGTAAGATGTTATTCTAAATCGTTGCATGCAGGCTCTGAATAAATGTCTATATCCTGTCATTTTAATGTAAAAAATGAACAATGCGGTAAATAATAAACAATATGCAATGCGGCAATTTTGATTCCAGCCCTGTGTTTAAAGCATAAGATCCTAGTTTTGGAGTAGTGACCCCTGCCTTTACTAAGGCCGAGAGGGGACGGTAGCTCCTCACATGGTATCTTAAGTGGTACCTTAACCTCTTGAGGACTGCAGTGCTAAACCCTCCTAGTGACCAGGCCATTTCTAGTTAAATTGGCCACTGCAGCTTTAAGGCTAAGCTGCAGTGCCACACAACTCAGCACACAAGTGATTTCCCCCCCACCCTTTTCTCCCCACCAACAGAGCTCTCTGCTGGTGGGGTCTGATCGCCCCCCCATGTTTAATTTTTTTGTGTACAATTATTGTTCGTGTTTTTAATTTAAAAAAGTCTGTTTCTTTAACTATCTTCCCTCCCTCCCCACAGCCAGCCAATTATGGCAATCGGCTGTCATAGGCTTTTGCCTATGAGAGCCGAACGCTCTCCAGTGTTTCAGGGGGACAGCCGTGTCACACAGCTGTCCCCAGTACAGCGCTGCTGCTGATCACAGTGCTGTACATGTAAATAGACGGCGATCACGCCGTCTTACAGTCTCCTGAGCGGCAATAGCCGCTCGGAGACTGAAGGCGGGGCGGAGCTCCGCCCCCGAGCAGGAGATGCGCATGCAGCCTGCGCGCGATCTCCCGCATTAGCTGATCCCAGGACTTTACGCCAACTGGCGTTAGGTGGTCCTGCGGCTGCGCCCATAGGCGTGACGCGGTTGGCAGGAGGTTAAATTGCACCAGAGATCACAAATTGTAAACAATCTGCAATTACCCGGGGCTTCCTCCAGCCCAATAAGGATGCAAGTCCCTCGCTGTTCTCCCGTGGTTTGCCGTTCAGCCACGATCAGCATTGGTCACAGGCTCAGTCGGGACCAGTCTGGTCTTCTGCGCATGCGTGGACCTCTCGCGCAGTAGACCCAGACTGATGCAACTGAGGGACTCACATGTGCTTATGGGGCTTTAAGAAGCCCCGGGTAAGATTTCAATTTGTGATCACTGGTTTACTTTAAAGAGAACAAGATTTGATACTTACCTGGGGCTTCCTCCAGCCCCATGACCACAGTTGCCTACCTCGTCGACTTCCCGGGTGGCTCCGTTTGCCTGCTATTGGCCCAGGTAATCATTTAGTTGCGTCAGTCAGGTTCTTCTGTGCATGTCTGGCCCGACCATGTTCACGTTGCCATGAGCCTTCTGTGCCTGCGCACTACACTCCCGGTGACTTGAATGCGATGGGCGTGTGCGACAGGGCATGCGCAGAAGAGCCCGACTGACTGAACGAGCATTACCAAGGCCGATCGCTGGTGAACTAAGCCACCCGGGAAGACAGGGAGGGGGGCAACAGTAGTCATGGGGCTTGAGGAAGCCAAAAGGTAAGTATCAATTTTTTACCCCCCTCGTCTGGTTACCCTTAACTTAGCAACCCGGACTTGAGTATATTATCGATACACGGACATTCTTTACCCTACAAGTGATATACTAGACCAGATCAGGCTGCCAGACTCCTTGTGGTTTTTTTTTGTTCCCATTCAGTCATCTTTTATTTATTTTTTTTCTCATTGGTTTACTGACTGTCTTTGGTTTAGTATCTGAAAAAAAATGCTGTGAAAGAATGGCCTAGGCTGCCTACATGTTAATAAAAAGCTCTTTATGCCATTGCCAATGCAGGAAGTGAGATGGCTGCGCTGTGAGAAAAGGCTCTGTGAGTCTATATCACGAGGAGGGGTTATTGGTATGGCGTACCATGCTGTGATCTACCCGGAAGAAAGCCAGCTGGCACGGCTTGTTCAGGAGATTGGCGAATGCGATGAATGCATCGGCTTCTTCTAGGTTGAGAATGAGCACTGCTGCGATGAAGGACATGCCTTGGACCTGCACAAGGGAGGGCAGGAGAAACAAAGTGATTAATTTAGGACAGGCTCCCATCACAGCTCTCCACACACACAGGGTTCCAGCTGCTGATTACATAACTGCTTCAGGCAGAAACGAAGTCTGGTATAGTCACAGAAAACATCTATAAAACAGGAAATGAATGTGCATCTGTATACAATCAGTAAAAACAGTGGTCTGGTACCCAATCCCAAACCTTCACCGCTTCGTATAGGGTGGGAAAAGGTTACAAAACTGTTCCACAAGTCCCCAATGAAAATCTTTCTCACATCCTGTCACAGTAACCCCAATCAGCTGCAGAGAAGTGAGGGGAAAGTACCTCTAAACATTCCCTACCTAACTACAAATGAGTGTACTGCTGTCCATGTTTCCACTGTATCACTCTACTAAAGCTCTGGTACCGAACCGGGGCTTCCTCATGCCCCATAAACACGTCTAAGTCCCACACCGTCCTCCCGCGGTCTGCCGTCCAGAACCGGTGAGCCCCAGTAACTGGCTCAGTGACGTCAGTCTGGGTCTACTGCGCATGCGTGTGAGGTCTGCGCATTCGCAGTAGACTGTCTGGCATCGACGGAGTCTGGTAATGGAGCTCACCGTGGCTGAATGGCAGACCGCGGGAGGATGGCGTGGGCCTTAGACCGGTTTATGGGGTGGGAGAAAGCCCCGGGTCAGTATTAGAGCTGTAGTATTTTTAGACTGAGTCTCTTTAAAACTGACCTATGCTCAGAACTTTTTCTCTGCTCTAAAAGATAAGTGACAGCATTAAAACCTTTAAAGAAAAAGCATTTCCTTGTTACAGCTTACAAAGATCCTGCAGTGTGGTTACTTTCTGGTATCCTGGGAGCACAGAAAGGGTTGACCTCCTGTGTTTACCTATTAGCTGAGAACTTGGCAGACAGCTCAAATGACACACACTGATTACTTGCTGATAAGGGAGAACTAGACAGGCTGTTCTCTATAAATACACAGGTTGGAATTCTCTGTTTCCTTGTCTCCTGTGCAAGAGTTTGGGTCTGCTTTAAAGCCCCAGGTTCAGGGCTTGTGTGTAAAACATACCTTAATTTGCAATTCGCAAAGTTCTGCACATTTTACATAATCCATTTTTTTATTTTAATTTTTTTTACTACCGGATTGGCTGGGCAGCAATGCCAACTTACTCTGCTAATGTCAGATACTGACTGCCTGGACAGCACAGCAGTCTTTTCTGTTCAAACTCTGCCCACTATCCAATCACCAGCGCTTTTTGTGCTGCTGTATAATTTATACGCTTCTGTATTTAAAGGGATGAGTTTGCAACACTGGTCCCGATCCCTGCAGGTTTAAAAGTTGTCTGTCTCTTTCTCAAGAGACTTCTAGAAACAGTCATTGCTTACCTCCTAAAACATGCTAGCTGTCTGGCTCTCATTCTGACATCCTGTCAGTGACCACCTGCCACAAGTATGAAGATCTGGTATCATAACTCCTTATCGACATACGTATTTCAGGTGAAGGTCACAGACAGCATTATAGCCAGCAATAAGCTTTTCCAGAAAATAAGTCAGCAATGGCTGCTCCTACAGCTCTCCTGCTACGCTGGTGTTTTAAGAAAATGCAAACCAGCAATTACTACTCGCAAAACAGAGCAAAGAATAGATACATGTAGAGATAACTAAGTAGAATTAAAAAACAAAAAAAACCAAAAAACAATACACGTCACTTAGCTGAATACTCCACTTACATAGCCAACATCTGGTCTGTAGCATGTGTATGCCCCCAGCACACTGTGCAGCAAGTCATGATAGGGTCCCCCCTGGAAAAGAAACCGCAGCAAGATGGTGAGTGAGCCAGGCTGATACACTAGGAAACTATATACAGTGGGATGTGAACGTTTGGGCAACCTTGTTAATCGTCATGATTTTCCTGTATAAATCGGTTAAGATAAAAATGTCAGTTAAATATATCATATAGGAGAGACACACAGTGATATTTGAGAAGTGAAATGAACTTTACTGGATTTACAGAAAGTGTGCAATAATTGTTTAAATAAAATTAGGCAAGTGCATAAATTTGGGCACTTATTTTATTGATTCCAAAACCTTTAGAACTAATTATTGGAACTCAAATTGGTTTTGACCTAAGCTTTTTTTTTTTCTTTTTTAAAGGTCAGTGCACTAAAAATGAATGACTATGGCTCCATTATAGCTGTTAGGAACCTTGGTGGTGACATCTGGCCTAGCTATATACTATGATAGATTACACCTACTCACTCATTACGAAAACGGCAGCAGATAGATCCAGGGGCTAGTTCACACTAAAGCTTAGTACACACATGCAATTTTGATTGGCCAATTTGCCAATTTCACAGCTTTTTATCTGTTTACAGAATTCAAAATCTGTTGGCCCTCATACTACATGGAGGCGGTAAAATTAGTCAGTCACTGGCCAATCAAAATTAGATGTGTGTGCCAAGCTTAAAGGACATCCGAGGTGAACATGAACTATGAGAAAACCATTTGTATCTATCCTCCTAAAAAATGTTTTAATTTTTTTTTAGAGATATCCCACAGTTTTATTTTATATTTAAATCTAGTTTTTAAGCTTTTACTGTTTAAATGTCTCTGTTCAATGACACCTTCGTTGAAATCTGCCAGAGCTCAAATCTATGAATTATTGACCTTTTTATCTGTTTCCTGCTCCAGGAAACCATTAACTGACAGGAAGGTATTTTACAGCTGTAATTACTTATCAGTAAGGGTAAAGGGGCCCATACACTGGTCGATTTCAGCCATCGATTCTATCAAATTAGCCGATCGATCAATTTGCAGCTGATTTCGATTTGCTCTATCTGACTGGATGGAAAATCTAGGTCAATCTGCTGCTGGTGGCAGATTGATGGCCCATAGAGTTGCATTGGATCTAATGGTCCAGTAATTCATGTAGATCGATTTTCAATAGATTTCATTCTGAAATCTATTGGAAATCTGTTTCTAGTGTGTGGCACACATCAGATAGATTCCTGTCAGATTCGACTTGACAGGCATCTGACAAATCTGATGGTCGAATCTGCTGCAAATCTATAAGTGTATTGCCATCTATAAGCTACAGTCTGACCCAGTCCGACTCGGACAGAAACTGTCACTTGCATACCTGATGTTTAACTCTTTCAGGCAGAGAAAGAAAAGGAACACAGCCTCGTTATGTGTGCTTGGCACTAGACATACATATGTCTATCATGTCACATCGGTTGTCCTTCAAATTATACCTGTAGGGAAAAAAGTGCCCAAACAGATACCTCAGTAAAGGGAAGTCTCTAGATAGTCCAGAGGCTTCCCCTGACACCCTCCACCTCACTGTTCCAGTGCTACACCCCCTCCCCAGCAGCTATTTATTTATTTATTGTATTTATAAAGCGCCAACATATTACGCAGCGCTGAACATTAATTTAGGTTACAGACAATATTTAGGGGTGACATATAGCAATATGACAATACAGGAATACAAGAAACCCAGATCACACAGCACAGTATGAGTACCAGGTAATGCTTGGTCAGTCACTGGATGAAGCATGGAGATTAGGCAAGTTGGGTTCACTCAGATCCATAGGATGGGTGCACAGTAATGGAGGTGCATGATCAGGTAGGACACAAAAGGAGGAGGACCCTGCCCAAAGGCTTACAATCTAGAGGGGGAGGTAAGGACACATATGGTAGGGGACCAGAGTTCAGCTGTAGGTTTAGAGCACTTGTGAGGGGTAGTAGGCCAGAGTGAAAAGGTGAGTTTTGAGGGCTTTCTTGAAGATGTTGAAGGAGGGGGCTGCCCTAATGGGTGGAGGTAGGGCGTTCCATAGTGTTGGAGCAGCTCTTGAGAAGTCCTGGAGGCGTGCATGGGACTGGGTGATGCGGAGGGGCGGTTAGGTGAAGTTCATTGGAAAAGCGGAGTGAAAGGCTAGGTGTGTACCTCTGAGTAAGATCGGAAATGTAGGTTGGACAGGTTTTGTGGACAGATTTGTAGGTCAGACACAGTATCTTGAATCTGATTCTGGACTAGATAGGAATCCAGTGGAGGGATTCTAGGAGGGGATCTGCCATGGTGCAGCTCCACAAGAGCTTGTCTCATGTCTGTACAGTAGCATGGAGCAGCTTGGGCACAGCATTTCCTGCCAAGCACCAGCGGTGGCTCCATGCTGCTGCACAGGTAGCCACACTCGTCACACATGGGAGCGGTGGCAAACCATTACAGGGCGCTGGGCAGCGGTGGTCTGGAGGAAGACGTGGGAAGCCTCTGGAGGATCCAGAGGTTTTGCTTTAGCAGGGTAAGAATTTTACCTTTCCCTCCCATTTACACACAGGTTTGCTTTAAAAGCAGCACAGCAATCTTGAGGAAACGATCCGATTTTTAAAAATAGACAAACCAAGAAGTTACAATATGGAATCATGTCTCCACTTTCATAGATGTCCAAGATTGGAAATTGTCGTCATGAAGGAGTCCGCACACAGACTTATCGGAGCAATCACCACAAATTTATTCTCCCATCACATGTATATGGATACACAGTCTGACCTGCATAGGCCGACGATCGTTTCGGGGCCACTCAGGGTCCCCTTTATCAAGGCGGGTAGCAGAAAAGACATATACGTATGTCTTGGGGCCCGGCACCAACTTACCCACTGACGTGAGTGCGGTCTTTTGATACACAAGATTGGAAATTGTATAAGCTTTCGGTTCAATTTGCACACAAAGTACCACAGACCAGAAACACAGCTAACCACGTTAGTTACAAAGCTGTCAGCTGACTAATCATCAGGAGCTACTAGGCCCAATTAGCTCAATTTCAGTCAATGGAAGTTTGCATGGAAAGTTGGAACAGAAGCTCATGAGCCTGACACAGAGGTCTCCAAAAGCAAACGTTCTGATGAGGCTGCATATAAAATGATACAAAGCCGTTCAGCTTATTAATGAATAAGTAGGCATTTCTTTACCTTCTGGAAAATATAAAGTGACGGGAATGTTCGGGATATGTCTAGTTTAATTAGCTCTAGACTGGCTTCTCTATCAGCGACTGAAACACCTGCATCTATGGAGGAAGAAAATAAACTTGTAAAGAAAGCAATTGTAGTAAATTAACTCACATTTACACACAACAGCCAGATTGATAGAAAGTTAAACCGTACTGCTTTAGAACTAAAGCCATGTACACATGCTGGATTGGACTGGGACATGGCAGCTGACAGACCCTGCCTCGGCCAAGAATCGTTAGTCAATCCAGAACACCTACAGTGGCTGCCTAAAGTCTGCTAAATATCCAGCATGCCAGATCTTTAGCGATCCCCAATGATAAACAAGCAATGCATTGCATTTTTAACACCCCCCCCCCCCCCCTCCAACATGGGAATCTGCTTGGTCATACCCCCCTAATTGAAACCCCGCCAGCTTGGAGGCTGCAGACTGATCTGGACAAGGTCGCCGCTGCACTGCCGTACAAGGACAGTGTACAGATGCCTGCTTGGTGACCACACACATATACACAATACAATGTTTTATATTTCTTTTCAATTCGATAAGTACAATCAATTTTAAATGATTAATTGTAACATATGAAAAATCTGGCCTATGTATCACACACATTTAATTTTTCTCCAATTATGAAGAATGATTGAAAAAATGCTTGGGTCGATTTGCTTGTCAATTCAAGCTTCCGAAAATATAACGGTTTTTATCGAATTGCCGTAAAAGCAGATATTTTCATTGTATTGTGTGTGGCCACCATTACTACAAGTGACAAGTACACGGGAAGACAGACATTTACAGTGCATTTTACTCAAACAAATGTACATCATATATGGCTATATTTTTTGTCACAGTCCCTCTAAGTGCCATTTTTGTAGCTGTCCATCTGAACATAGCCTTAGGTGAAAAACTGATTCTGAAGAGGGTTACTCCACACAGTACAGGATTCTTGGTATTTAGCAATAGCAAAATACTCTAATAATCTAATTTTGATTATCAACTACAGACTACATGATAGTACAGTTTAACCTTGTTATAGTAAACCTGGATATATAATATAACTTCTGTTATAGTAAACATTATATTGGCCCCTATGTCATGTTGACTCTGGATGTAGTAAAAAGTGAGAGGTGCATGCATCATATGCCAGTTTGAAACCCATGGCCAGCTGCTCTCTTCAGGCTGGTGCTGCAAGTCCCGCCCGCGGAGGTATCAGAGCCAATCACAGGAAGCAACTGGCAGCCTCTATTCAGTGACTGCTGCAATTTTTAACCTCCTTGGCGGTAACCCCGTGTGTGACACGGGGTAAGCCGCCGGAGGGTGCCGCTCAGGCCCTGCTGGGCCGATTTTCATAATTTTTGTTTTGCTGGACGCGCTAGCACTTTGCTAGCTGCGCCAGCACTCTGATCGCCGCCGGCCCCTGCCCGATCGCCGCTATCTGCTGCGGCGCGGGCCCCCCCCCCTCCAGACCCCAGCGCTGCCTGGCCAATCAGTGCCAGGCAGCGCCGAGGGGTGGCCCGGGACTCCCAATGACGTCCCGACGTCAGTGACGTCGGTGACGTCATCCCGCCCCGTCGCCATGGCGACGGGGGAAGCCCTCCAGGAAATCCCGTTCTATGAACGGGATTTCCTGATCGGAGATCGCCGAAGGCGATCGAAGCGGGCGGGGGGATGCCGCTCAGCAGCGGCTATCATGTAGCGAGCCCTCGGCTCGCTACATGATTAAAAAAAAATTTTTTTTTTAAAAAACTGCTGCGCTCCCTCCTGGCGGTATTTTTCATACCGCCAAGGAGGTTAAGGAGCCCTGGATACTGGACCAGCAATATGCCCAACCTGGTTGTGCAGCCTTCAGGTATACTGAACCTTGTAGTCCACCAAATGTGCAAGTGCTTGTACTGTACCTCCAATGGGAAGGCAGAGTTGGTCCTTTTCAGCAAAGAATGTACCAGGGCATGCTGGGCCATTTATAGGACAATTTATGATATAGGCCTCGATTCATCAACACTTAGCAAATTTGTTAACAACAGTTTGGTAAAATACCGAATTTGTTAACTTCATTTCAGGATTCATCAAAGTTATCTACAGCTGTTAGCGAACATTCGTTAACGATTCGGTAACGATTCGCTAAAACGGAAGAAAGTGCAATTCATGAAAAAGAAAGTGGGCGTGGTTTAGCGTTACATTTAGGATTCGTTATCTCCTTCACTGCTCTGTCGTTATTCCTGTCAGATCATTGCTGACAGAGAAGATGGAGCCATTTGAAGTGGTTATGTATCAGCTGAGAGTGATTCAAAGGCGCAGAAGGGCAAGAATAAGGTCTGCAACCATATAAATTTGTAAGAGAATAGATTTATTTGCTATAACACGACATCTGCATTTCTCTTGAATCATCTTGTAAGAGAACACAGGCAGTGCCAGGGTTAACTAATTTTGCTAGCTGCACTATAATTTTTTAGAAAAGGCTCCTATCAAATTGTGGGATTGTCCCAACCACTTCCAGAATCCTGGTCCAGGTGTTAAGCCCTATTCAGAATGTTGCTACGTAGTGCTCAAAGGACTGCCTTTTACCCACAATTCCATGGGAATCTTATGGCCTTGTGTTAAATTACCGCTGTAAAATGAAAATATCGACACGTTACCGAATGTTTACCGAATTGTTATCGAATTCACACCGAATGCCGAAAAACCTTGATGAATACAACTAGAAATCGCTAAACTTCGAATTCGGTAATTTAACAAACTGGAAAAAGTTATCTCAAAGACAATGATGAATCGAGGCCATAGTAAACTTCTGACCTAGTAAACTACTTTTCCCAGTCCTTTGGAGATTAATAGCAATTCCTTTTTTGCATAGTGCTTTTCTCCTATCAGGGTCAAAGCGCTTGTGAGGCATCCACTAGAGCAGTGTTTCTCAACACGTAGTTCGCGGACCCCAGGGGGTACGCGAGACCCCAGCCGGGGGTACGCAGCCAGGAGGGGGACTCAGTGCAAAACGGGGGAGCATGCCCACACATAGCGGCGGGGAGGGGGTCCACTCCCCCCTCCCTCACCTGGGCTCCCCAGTCAGCGCTTTCCCCCTCCGACACATTAACAGCGGCGGCATGGTAAAGGGAACGTGGCCTTACTTACGCGCTCCACGCCGGAGATTCTTCTCTGTTAGCGATGACGCTGCTTCCTGTTTATCAGGAAGTTGCGTCAGGCTCAAAGAAGACCGGACCTCCGGCGTGGAACGCAGAAGTTTGCATTCCTTTCACCATGCCGCTGTAATGAGTCGGAGGGGGGAAAGCGCTGATGGGGGAGCCCAGGTGAGGGAGGGGAGGAGTGGACCCCCTCCCCGCCGCTGTGTGTGGGCATCGCTCCCCTCTCATGCGCTGCATCCCCCTCCTGGCTATACTTGGGGCACCTATGCCTGGCTATACTGGGGGGCACCCACACCTAGCTGTACTTGAGGTGCGTGTCCCATTACATCTGGCGTAGAAGTAACACAGCATTTCAGCAAAAGAACATCATACCAACAGTAAAATATGGTGGTGGTAGTGTAATGGTCTGGGGTTGTTTTGCTGCTTCAGGACCTGGAAGGCTTGCTGTGATAGATGGAACCATGAATTCTACTGTCTACCAAAAAATCCTGAAGGGGAATGTCCGGCCATCTGTTAGTCAACTCAAGCTGAAGCGATCTTGGGTGCTGCAGCAGGACAATGACCCAAAACACACCAGCAAATCCACCTCTGAATGGCTGAAGAAAAAAAAAATGAAGACTTTGGAGTGGCCTAGTCAAAGTCCTGACCTGACTCCTATTGAGATGTTGTGGCATGACCTTAAAAAGGCGGTTCATGCTAGAAACCCCTCAAATAAAGCTGAATTACAACAATTCTGCAAAGATGAGTGGGCCAAAATTCCTCCAGAGTGCTGTAAAAGACTCGTTGCAAGTTATCGCAAACACTTGATTGCAGTTATTGCTGCTAAGGGTGGCCCAACCAGTTATTAGGTTCAGGGGGCAATTTCTTTTTCACACAGGGCCATGTAGGTTTTGAGGTTTTTTTTCTCACTAAATAATAAAAACCATCATTTAAAACTGCATTTTGTGTTCAATTATGTTGTCTTTGACTAACGGTTTTTGATGAGCAGAAACATTTAAGTGTGACAAACATGCAAAAGTATAAGAAATCAGGAAGGGGGCAAATAGTTTTTCACACCACTGTATCTATACTGGAGGCACCCATGCCTGACTATACTAGGGGCACCCATACCTAGCTATACCTGGGCCACCTATACTTAGCTATACTGAAGGCACCTATACCTGAGGCACCTATACCTAGCTATACTGGGGCCACCTAAATCTTGCTATACTGAGGGCACCTATACTGGGAAGGGGGGGGGGGCACCTACACCTAGCTATACTGGGGCCACCTATACCTAGCTATACTGGGGCCACCTATACCTTGCTATACTGAGGGCACCTATACCTAGTTGTGCTGGGGGCACCTATTCCTAGCTATACTGAGGGCACCTATCCTGGGGGGCACTTATACCTAACTATACTGGGGCCACTTATACCTAGCTATACTGAGGGCACCTATACTGGGGGCACCCATACCTAGCTGTACTGGGGGCACCTATACCTAGCTATACTGGTGGCACACATGCCTGGCTATACTGGGGGCACCCATACCTAGCTGTACTGGGGGCACCTATACCTAGCAATACTGGGGGCATCCATGGCTGGCTATACTGGGGGGCACCCATGGCTGGCTATACTGGGGGGCACCCATGGCTGGCTATACTGGGGGGCACCCATGGCTGGCTATACTGGGGGGCACCCATGGCTGGCTATACTGGGGGGCACCCATGGCTGGCTATACTGGGGGGCACCCATATCTAGATGTACTGGGGTACCCATGCCTTGCTATACTGGGGGCACCCATGCCTAGCTATACTGAGGACACCTAAACCTAGATCTACTGTGGGCACCCATGCCTGGCTATACTGGGAGCACCTATAACTAACTATATTGGGGCCACCTATAACTAGCTATACTGAGGGCACCTATACTGGAGCAGGCACCTATACCTCGCTATCTATACTAGGGGCACACACACACACGCACGCTACTTGGTAGGGGGTACTTGGCTCGAACTGAATTGCGATAGGGGGTACTTGGCTCAAAAAAGTTGAGAAACACTGCACTAGAGCACACTCAGTAGGCAATAGCAGTGTTAGGGAGACTTGCCCAAAGAAACTCCTTACTGAATAGGTACTGGCTTACTGAATAGGAGGAGCCGAGATTTGAACCCAGGTTCAGGTAGACCGTTTACTAGAACAAGTTTATACTGTACCTGCTAAAATCCTCCTGCAGGCATTTTCATGATGCTGACAAGTGATCTGACCTCGGAGTTAAAAGTGAATGACTGCCAGAGCCAGTGAAATCACTAGCATGTCAGTCAGCACATCTCTCCGAGGCTGCTAAAAGCACCAGCCAGGAACCAAACATCTCCTGCTAAAGCACAGCTATTCATTCGTGTATTTCAGCACTTTCCAAGTGTGTGCCGTGAGGCTGGACTCAGCTGAGTCTTGCTGAAACTTTTACATAGCTACAAAGGGCTTGGTGGGAACTCGGAGGAAACGACCCCTGCCACTGGGCAACAGTGTAAATAAATCTGTATAAATAAAGTTATGCATGAAGAGTCTAGAGTATTTTACCGTCTGCCCTACATGATGGAAATAAAGGGAAAGAAGTTACCTTCTGTCTCCGTTTCTGAGCCTGTCTCGCTGAAGCATTTCCATCTCTCCTTAGCTCTAGACAGAAAAATCTCATAAAGCTCTGAAAACAAAGCAGACAGTTATTATAAAGGACGATGACACACAGCATTAGCCTAGGTTCACAGTCATACCAGGCATTTGGCACCAATGACATTCTAGCGGCTAGCCAATATTATCCTAGTTACACAACACATGAATCAATAGGACGCAGTCAGAGTGGAGGAAGCCATGTTTACTGAGGGCTTCCTTACCAGTTGGGCATGAATTTACCTTATTCTCAATTAGTAAGCCTTTTATTTTGCCAAGTAAGTCCCCTTTAACAGATCTGCCAAAATCAAACCAACAAATGTCCACTCAGGTAATACCTTTAATGACTGTACATAGTTTTCTTGCGAGCTTTTGAAACTTTATAATTTCTTTTTCAGGCATGTTAGAGAACAGTTACACTATGTAGAGTTAGTCTTTACAGGTATTAACTGAATGGACATTTATGTTAGTTTGATGTTGGCAGAAAGTACAATCAGCATCAAAACCAAAGCATACAGGTCCTTTCACATTTAATGTGTTGGTATGCGTTCGTATGCATTTTTTTCATAGCAGTGCATTGTGAAAAAGCTTTCAGTTAAGGCCCATATAGTCGGAACTGAGCCATAGGAAAACATGGGCATTACTTTGAAAATCAGTTTTCTTTCAGTTATAACTGAGAGCAATTGATTAAGTGTAAAAGGGGCCCTAACTTTGCTTATTTTCAGATCAACAGAATACCTAAACAGCTTGGGGTGACCTAAAACTACTGCGAAAGAATATGAGACTAAAAGAGACCATAAAAAGCCTTATATTCAGATCCCAACTCCTCTCTCACACACTCATGTCTTCAAGCCACTAGGATATATGGAGGTATATGGAGGCTGCAATATTTATTTCCTTTTTAGCAATACCAGTTGCCTGGCTGCCCTGCTGATCCTCTGCCTCTAAAACGTTTAGCCATAGACCCTGAAGAAGCATGCAGCAGATCAGGTGTTTCTGGTACTTCTGTAAAATCTGACAAGATTAACTGCATGCTTGTTTCTGGTGTTATTCAAACACTACTGCAGCACAATAGACTGCAGGGCTGCCTGGCAACTGCTATTGTTTAAAAGGAAATAAATATGGCAGCCTCCATATACTTCTTGCTTCAGTTGTTGCTGCGCGGTAGAGTGGACCTAATTGGGCTTGGCAATTTCCGCCAGAGCCAATCGGAAAGCAACTAGGAAGGTAAATATTTACATTGCAGCTGTTCGGAGGCTGCCAGCAATGGATCCCGGAGGATGAAGAGGACGGGGAAGCGTCTTTAGAATCCAGGGGCTTCCCCCTCCCGAGGCAAGTATCCCCAGGGGGTGTTTTTTTCCATTACAGATTATCATTAAGTGTTCATAAGACTACAGTCTATGATCTTCTTATGTTACTTCTTTTTTGTCTAATAGGAAATGTTCAGAAACCTGCTGGCAGACATTTTTTTTGACCCAAACATGTGATTTGATCTCAATGGGAGAAATCACTAGCAGAATCAACCCTGAATCCATCTGTCAGGAATCACTTGTGCTATTGGTTGCTATGGATCCTTGGCATCGGAGCACTTACCTGGAGTGATATTCAGCTCGTTCCCTATAGCCAGGCTCCATACTTTGCCACGGACACTTGGAGGTAAACCTTGCCACCAAAGGTCACGGACTCTTCTTGTATTTCGCCTAAAACAGAAGGGAGAATTTCAGTGGCTCTACAGTGGAAATGTCCTCTTTGTTTTAACTGATTAGCCACACGACTAAGTATGAAGCACAAATGATTAGTTTTATGGAAACCATCTGAAAGGATTGATTGTTTTAGTTTCATTTTTTCATGGAGCCTTATCAGTCACCAAACTATTAACTTAACATATGAACTGAACAAATTTAAATCATCCAGTAAGAATGTATTTAGCGTATCCATCTTGTTTTTAGTGTACATTGTCAGATGTAAGAGAAATGTCATTTGGGAAAAAATATTTCTGCTGGTTTCCATCTTTTTGGTTTCTCTTCGATGCCAATGGTGCCTCACTTCTGCCCTTTTTTTTTTAATTATACTCCGCTCAGGGTAAATTTACTGCTCATTTAACAGATTACTGTCCCTTCCACAGCAAATATCAACTGGGCAACAGGCTTATGTCAGTGTTGACCTACAAAAAAAAAAAGTGGTGATGGTCTGTTTCAATCAGCTTCTGGCCATAGTGACCGTATCTTATCTAAAATGGAAAGTTTACATTACTACAAAATGTCAAAAACAAAACAAATAAAAATGTTGATCATTTCCCTATGCCAAACCAATAGTCTTGCCAGAGATCCCCACACACCATGGTTTTCATCCTCTGTGTACCTGCAGCCAGAACTGCACAAAAACTTACACGGCATCCCAGTTTGGCAAGATTTCACTGTTCCAAATCACCATGGCGCTGGCAATACTTTCCTCTTGCTTAAACCTCTCTTTCATTTGCTTCTTCCTCCTCTGTGCCTCTTTTACTTCTGCAGAGAAAACATTTCATCAGTTTCATACAACACTGGAACTTTTTTAAATAATTGCATTGACAGGTATAAAATATTTACAAGCTCCTTTAAATTATAGCAAAGAAATGAACAGCGCTACTTAAAGAGGAACTCCAGTGAAAATAATTTAATATAAAAAGGTGCTTAATTTTTACAATAATTATGTATACATGATTTAGTCAGAGTTTGCTCATTGTAAAATCTTTCCTCTCCCAGATTCACATTCTGACATGTATTACATGGTGACATTGTTACTGTGGGCAGATTATGTAGCTGTTCTGGCTTTAACAGACAGCTATAAACAGCCATTTCCTGTGTGTGTCATTGTTACATTGTGGCAGTTTGCCCAGAGTACCGTACGGTACCAGAGCCTCTTGTGGGAGGGGTTTCAGCACAAAATCAGTCATACAGCGCCCCCTGATGGTCTGTTTGTGAAAATCATTATATTTTTCATGTAAAAGTGGGTATCAGCTACTGATTGGGATAAAGTTCAATTCTTGGTCGGAGTTTCTCTTTAAAAACAGATGAATGCTTACCTGCAAAAATCTGTTTTTAAGTAGCGCTGTTCATTTCTTTGCTATGTTTGATTTAATTCTGGTCAGCTGCTCCCACTTGTTAGTTTTTCTTTGGTGTATATGCAGAGCCTCTGTTTGGGTTCAAGGTGCGTTTGTAGTCTCTGGGGGGGCTCAGCGCATCTCTGAGCTGAGGCCATTCAGAGGCGGCCTGGTGATGCGCTGATCCCACTTTTTCTGCGCAATCCTTTAAATTATACTTGCATAGGAGTTGTGCAAGGTCTTTCCGCATGTGTACTGCTTTGTAGGGAAATATGGTTTCAAGTGTCCATAGTAATCACCATACCCATACTACTGACCAACAAAAATCTATTAACCCTTCGCACTCTCACATGCAAATGTTCAGACAAATGCATTCACAGATTCACTCATCCAGGCACAACTGTTATCCCTACAGCTAAGTTAAAAGCCAGGGTTTTAGTTCACAGAAGAATGCATTCTTATGCTTAGTCACCTACACTGCGCAGAAGTACCCAGGTAAACATAGGTGTCCTAACTCTGGCCCTGTAACATGCATAGTGCAGACATGCAACCACATTCATTGCATCAAACCTATCAATGGATTAGGAGCACACATCCTGACGTCCTCTCCTGGGACAGATAGTGCATCTTACCAATCGCACAAGGGAGCGAACGTAATGTATCCATGTGCACCATGCGCATACACCAGCATAAGCTGTGTGCATGCTGACAAACAAATACAGGGGAAGGAGGGAGTGCCACAGGGGTCAGTAACAAGAACAAAATACATATATCCAGGCACATCGCATCTAGTTAGGACATACTACTGGCCATACTCCACAATTTCTGCACAGTTCCTATTCACCAATCAAAGTGCCTGTGATCGATGACCATCGGTATCAATGAGATGCTGTGGTCATTGATAAAACGAAAGTGAGAGCATACGCACATTATTTCCTGAGTACTGATCACAGGTAGGCATCTAGAAGCCAAATAGTAAAATTACACCCTACATACATTTCAGCAAAAATACATTAATTCCTCATTAAAATGAACCTCTTACCTCCACCACTCTCCCCTAGTTACCAGAAAAGAAAAAAAAAAAAACACACACACACGTCAGACTGTGTCCTCCTTTGCCCTGTCTATGTCTCGGAGCCCCCTTTGCCTGTCTATGCCTCTGTGTCCCCCTTTGCCTGTGCCCCATCCCGCCAAAGTAGGTGACATTTACTGTCCCAATTGGCATTAAGGAGCGGCAGGAGTTGGGTCCCACGACGAGGAGCAGAGGATATGGGAGTCCTAGGTGCAGGCGGTGGTTTCAGCTTGACGGGACATTCATCAGCCTCCAGACTCCGTTTTGACTGGAAGCAATAGTCTTGGAGGCGGGACCATGGCTCAGTCATTGGGCCAATCACTACAGTCTCTCAGTAGCAGCGAGTAAACGTAATAACCGGGACAAATGCGCAACTAAAATGTGTGGGTTTTATCCACAGTAGCAAGTTTTATTTTAAAAGTATAATAGTAGAAAACCGAGAATTTTTTTTCCATTTTTTTTTTCTTATTACTCCTGTTAAAATTCATTTAGAATAAAATAATTCTTAAAGACACACCATGCAAAGAAAGCCTTATTTGTGGTGAAAAAAGTTATAGATCATATTGTGTCATAAGTAGTAATAAAGTTATTGCCGAATTAAAGGGAGGAGCGTTTAAAGGTGAAAATTGCTCTGGTCTATAAGGGGCAAAACCCCTCAGTGGTGAAGTGGGTAAGCTTCAAACCAGTGCTCTGCTCTGAGTTGGTTGAACGAGACTCTAGGATACCAAACTGATCCAGTAGGGATATCTAAACTGAGTGTGATCAGGATGGGTGTAATAAAAGGGGCGGCACAAGAGTTTCTGAATAAAGAGGTTTAAGTTTCAGATGAATGATGCCCCATGCCATGGATACTTTAAATTAAATTTGAATTAAGGCATGACATGACTTAAAAATCTTCATTATTTCCATATACCAATGAGCAATAGATAGTGGTTCTCAGTAAATGACATTATCTTCCACTGCAAGGAAGCTCAGTGACAGCTCAGTGAAGAAAGACTGATTTCTGTGAGGGCAGACAATGCACTCAGGAGCATAAAACAAGCCTTTTCATCAAAATAAATTTCTCAGTTAAGTAATTGCACATCGGAGTGATAAAGAAGATTGGAAGGTCAGTGAATATTTGCAGAGCGTGATTTATTCCCCTCGTTTCGCTGTTCCCCATCATTACTTTCCTACAAACCGTTTCTGCCAGACGCACTACTGCTGGGTACAGATGATGAACTGTACTGAGCAGGAAAGGCTCCCAGTGGTGCTTCTCTATGTAAAGCCGCATGGGGTTTGCGGGATTGATATTACCTTCAGCTGAGGCTTCATAAGCATACTGGAAACTGTTTAGTCATCGCAGTTTTTAAACTAGCTATATTTCCTCCTTAATCTTTCATTTTAGGCTGGTGCCACAGTCATCTGTCTCACTAGAACAAGCATTTCATGTACAGGAGAATCATTTCCTAATAAGTACCAGAGGAGGCAAAGCCGTACAATCACAGGAGACAAGACAGAGTTAATAGTGCAGTTTGTAGAGAGCGTAGCCATACTTCTAGCAATGATGGGCAGATTCAACCAAGAGTCAAATCGCTAATAGAATCGGATTGTAGAGAGATCTGTCGGCTGCCCATACACCGCAGGGCGATTCATGATCAATTTCATGTTGAAATCGATCAGAAATCTGTCTTGTGACACCGCATCCTCCACCTCGCCGCCTGATGTGATCCAAAATATGGATCGCCCTGCTCCTGGCAGCGTTAATTAATATCCCCCCCCCCCTCTGTGGACTCTGGGGAAATACACAATTCGGCTTACAGCCATTACTGGTGGCCGATAGTGGTGCATGGTGTGCCCAAATTTTGCCTGTCTTGTTTGGGGGACCCCTTATTAAAGGGGACCCAAATTACATCAAAAAGTACTTCCCCATCCAAACCTATCCCCACATATGTGGGTAGTTAACTCCATATCCCAAAGTAGGAGGGCTTTTCAAAAAGTGTTTGTTCCCCTCAGATGCATCCCCCCACCACAACAAAATGATCAATAGTCCCCCCTTCAGATTTGTGAAGTCGTCCCCAATATGCCACCCAGCTTGCATCAGAGTAACCGTAGCAGTGCTGTGTGGACTTAAATGTGAGTTCAAAGCTACTTCAAGGTGTTGGCAGTGTAAGGGGGGAGATCCACACACATCTCCACTTTTAAGTCTATGTTCACGTTAAAGGAAACCTGAAGTGGAAAACTATTGTGACAATCTGTAAAACTAATCCTAAATAGAACTTTCCTGAAGTCTTCGATTCTCAGTTTCACTTTAGACTTGAAAAGCTACGTTAGAAGTTTTAACGGCCATTGCGATGTTAATTGGTTCATTCAGCTCCCACACAGAGAAATGCCAACTTAATAGAGCTTTAAAATTTTAGATTCGGCAGAAATTAAATGCTTTTTATGTTACATACTTTCAAATCAATAAGACTGTTCTACGCAAATTAGAGGAGTCGATGGAATCAAACTGTCTTCGGAGGAGACAATTATTCCATGGCTAAATTAGAGCTGTTCCCACGGACGCTTTTACGGTGTTAAACGCAGCGTTTTGGACGCAATGTTTTTTGGGATCTACCGCCATCCCATTCAAGCGAATGGGAGCATTTAGGGATGGGGCTTTTGCAGACTTTCATGAAAGCCTGACTGTTTATCCCGGCATCACGTCTCGTATGCAACATGCAGCTTTCAGAGGCGGTGAATGCTGGGAAATAAGTGTAGGGACCCGAACCGCTAGCCTTGAAAGCTTCCCAAAAGCTTTTAAAAGCTAGTGGTTAAACGCCAGCCTTTGAACCCGGCGCCGAGCGAAAGCTTGGCAGACGTCCGTGTGAATCAGCCCTAAGGATCTCATGGCCAACTTCATATGATCTCTAAAAGGTGGCCATTAATTGTTCAATTTCTTGAACTATCGACTAGCCAATCCAATACATGTTAACTTCTTGTTATTGGACACAATCGATCGCTCGGGAAATAGGGCCAATAGTAGCCACTTTTTTAAATCATTCATAGGACCCTGATGACAAAAACAAAGATTGTGTACAAGACAACCTCCCCCCTCCCAAAAATAAACACACATTCACAACTATTTTGATCCTGCTGTATTGCAAGAAAGTAGCTGTGAAAATATTTATCCCACAGCAATAAAGCTGCTCATTTAGCTGAAGCAACTGCAGCGTGAAAGCAAAACAATTATCCAGTTTGCCACAATGCGAGCAGCACAGATAGAGCTATTTAGAGGAGGGAATGTAGCCTTGAAAGGGCTGCTCTATTACTTTCACCATAATGCATCTCCGATGGATCCAGTCAGAAGGGCAGACGCCCAGAGCCTTGATTTAATTACAGGCAATGCAATGCTTCCAGCAGTACACAAAGCATTTATTACAATCTGTGACCTTGCAATCCCTTAAATCTCAATCAATGCTGGTAACACTGCTGGCTGTTCACGATAACAGAAGCAGAACAAGAGCACAACGCATTCAATGGCCTTTTATACAGTGGATGATAACGTTGCTATTTATAAGCCAGCGGCCATGCAAATCACGACAGGATATTAAACCATAGCTTGTACTTGTATCGTGCGTGCAATAAAGAATAATGGTAAAACATGAGTGAACTGTGTAAAATGTGTAGAGCAATTCTACTTTACAATTCTCACATGATTTCACAGATAAATTACATTCTTGTGGATTAAGCAAGGTCAACAATGCCACTGAAAATGGTCCATAAGGTTAGCCTTCCTCTTCCTGCCACTCATGAATGACTAGAGAGGAGCTTTACATTTTCATGGCTTTCCATGCTAATTTCCACTAACTTGAAACATAGCCAGTTAAGGCTAGTTAATTAACCAGCTGCCAGCTAATTAATCATCATGTATAAAGCCTTGTACACACATCCAATTCTGAATGGCTCATCACTGGCCAAATTTTACCACTTCCATGTTCATAGTATTCAAAGTCTCTGTTGGCCCTCACACTTGGGGCCACCGCTAGGTACAAGCGACCCATGCGGCGGGGCTTGGGGCCTCACCCTTTGCTGGGGCCTCTGTTCGGCTGCCCTGTGCTGTGTCTGGACTCAGAAGCCACCTGCTTTTCTCTGCATACTGCAGCGCCTTCGAGCATTCCTAGTGTGCAGCGGGCAGCTAAACAGGATGTCATAGAGGGAGCCCCAGGTAGGCTGCAGCTATCAGCTGATCAGCAGTGGCAGCCGTACACAAACCTTACAGCCTGGCCTGCCCTCCTGAACCTATTGAAAGCATGGATGGGGGCCTGATGAACTGACATGTCACGTCAGTACCTGTGTACACTGCAACCCCATGGCAGAGCGAGACTTCCGAGGACTTTGGTAGGCGGTAGATGCGTAGGTCCACCCAGGCAACAGACACTTGTGGTGCAGACAGGTGAAAGGAAGGCATCCTATGGTAAGAATCCAGTGTCTGTTTTCCCAGCATAAGGTTTGGAAAATGTGCACTGCCCCGAGAATGGTCCATATTGACATGATAGCATCATGCAGTTGGCTCCACCCACATATGGCTACACGCATTTTTTTTTTCACCGTTGTATGGGGCCACAAAAAACAGGAGCACCCCTGCTCACTGCATGGCGGTGGTAAAATCGGTCAGTGATTGGCCAATCAAAACTGGATGTGTATACCAGGCTTTGGGCCTAACCGATCCCATTCTATGTCAGTGGAAATTTGCATAGAAACCTGGAACTGAATCTCAAAACGAGTGACTAGAAATGTATACATTTTCAATTGCACTTACGTTTTTTTTTTCAATCTAGAAATTGGATTCTAGAATTGCCTAAACATTTAATAGTGGAAATCAAGAGATGTGTGGGTTAATGAACATCTGAAACCACACATGAGGTGAGAATGGTGCATCCGGACAAAGCAGATTCCCACTTCATGTTAATATCACCAAGAAAGCAATGGATCTGCCCCATCTGTGCTAAATCGCTGTGCTGATAATGGCCTCAACAATATATGCGTAGTGCCAGTACCCCCCAAACAGGTCCAAAAAGATTTATATCACCATTACCAAGTTTTGACACGTATGAACTATTGTTAAAGTGGATCCAAGATTAACTTTTACTAATTGCATAATCGTGTTCCTTTCCTATTGTTTATAGGGCATTCCTCAAGCCAAATACTTTTGTTTTTGTTTTAATACTCTAATTCCCTATAAACTAAACAAGCCTCGCCCACAGCTTTTCACAGAGCCTCGGCATTTTCAGACAGTAGCAAGGGCTCATGGGAGCTCAGCTGGGCAGGAGGAGGGGGAGGTATTACTAGCCAGAGATTTCAGAGGCAGAGCAGAGGAGGGATTAGGTTTTTTCACAGGCTGAGTGCTGAAGATGCAGATAAGATTGGCTATGTGTAATGTTTACAAACAACATGCTGTTGTATCACAGGAAGAAATAATCTTATTCTATTAAAGCTGTTTGCAGTTAGATTTGCTGTGTAAACTATCTAAACTTTAGATAAGATATATAGACAAGTTACTTGTTATAGTTAGTTTTTCATCTCGGATCCGCTTTAATCAGATTTCATCTTCCGCTAAACATGAAGGAAAATGCCCTTTTATTTTGTTCAGATATAAATTATTATTGAGAAACAGTGGGGCATAATGTGACATTACAATTGACTATACACTTGTAACGATCGGTGTCAGCACACAGAGAGAATCTGATTATTGGTGATCTGCAGTATCACCAAGAATGCAGATATACACCTGATTATGGATGATCTGCAGAATCACCAATAATACAGATATATCACTAACCTCTGAACACCTATATAGTGTGAGTGTTTGGTGCAACAGTAATAACTTTGAGTAAGGATCACCCGAGGAGCAGGTGGTCCTTGGCAGTATGAGAAATACCTCCCTTTGGAAGTGCAGAGATCTTGCGGCAGCCTGAGACATCCAAGGGGGCGGAGTCCCAGGCTGAATAGCAAGAAGACCCGGTGGCTAGTGACCCCTGGAAGATCGGCGTCACAAGCAGGTCTGGAGAATGACACAAATGCTAATACAGTTCCCTAGTCTTGGATGCGAGGTCCGTGGTCTCAGCACCCTGGAACTAGTCTGGAGTATAACACAAATGATAATACAGTTCCCTAGTCTTGGGTGCGAGGTCCGTGGTCTCAGCACCCTGGAACTAGTCTGGAGTATAACACAAATGCTAATACAGTTCCCTAGTCTTGGATGCGAGGTCCGTGGTCTCAGCACCCTGGAACTAGTCTGGAGTATAACACAAATGATAATACAGTTCCCTAGTCTTGGGTGCGAGGTCCGTGGTCTCAGCACCCTGGAACTAGTCTGGAGTATAACACAAATGATAATACAGTTCCCTAGTCTTGGGTGCGAGGTCCGTGGTCTCAGCACCCTGGAACTAGTCTGGAGTATAACACAAATGATAATACAGTTCCCTAGTCTTGGGTGCGAGGTCCGTGGTCTCAGCACCCTGGAACTAGTCTGGAGTATAACACAAATGATAATACAGTTCCCTAGTCTTGGATGCGAGGTCCGTGGTCTCAGCACCCTGGAACTAGTCTGGAGTATAACACAAATGCTAATACAGTTCCCTAGTCTTGGGTGCGAGGTCCGTGGTCTCAGCACCCTGGAACTAGTCTGGAGTATAACACAAATGATAATACAGTTCCCTAGTCTTGGATGCGAGGTCCGTGGTCTCAGCACCCTGGAACTAGTCTGGAGTATAACACAAATGCTAATACAGTTCCCTAGTCTTGGATGCGAGGTCCGTGGTCTCAGCACCCTGGAACTAGTCTGGAGTATAACACAAATGCTAATACAGTTCCCTAGTCTTGGGTGCGAGGTCCGTGGTCTCAGCACCCTGGAACTAGTCTGGAGTATAACACAAATGATAATACAGTTCCCTAGTCTTGGGTGCGAGGTCCGTGGTCTCAGCACCCTGGAACTAGTCTGGAGTATAACACAAATGCTAATACAGTTCCCTAGTCTTGGATGCGAGGTCCGTGGTCTCAGCACCCTGGAACTAGTCTGGAGTATAACACAAATGATAATACAGTTCCCTAGTCTTGGATGCGAGGTCCGTGGTCTCAGCACCCTGGAACTAGTCTGGAGTATAACACAAATGATAATACAGTTCCCTAGTCTTGGATGCGAGGTCCGTGGTCTCAGCACCCTGGAACTAGTCTGGAGTATAACACAAATGATAAACAGAAGTAATCTGGCTCAGTGTATATTCCCAGGTCCTCCTGGTTCAAACACACTGTAGGATCTGACTAAGGTCTGAATGCTTCCACGTAAGTGTTCGCAATGGCAGACAACCAGCAACTGGCAAGCAAGCTGTATATATAGTTGCAGGACTCTGCCACCCCGCCCGAGCCACTCAGCCAATCAGGAGTACAGCAGGAATCAGCTGATCGTCCTGATCAGCTGATACATCTCCTGTTGGTATAAAGGTCCTGACTTCTGGCGCGCTCGCGCGTAGCTCTCCATCCATCTGTGTGAACTAACAGACCCAGCCACACCAGATGCACGCTGCTGTGTGCAAACCGCCGTGTTGGACGCGGAAACAGCCGCCTTACTGCCAGTACATGCGGCGGCTTTTCCGCGATCTCTCACAACACTGCATTAATTAGCACAGACTAGATAGTTGTCCCAGTCCTGTAACCATTTTTCATGGGTTTTAAAAGATTTTTTTTAAATTACATTGGGATTCTTCCATCAATAAAATGTATATATTGTAACAGTTTTGGGAGTGCATTCTCAGCGCAGGCCATCTTGGCACAAGGGCTCACCCTGCTACTGCACAAACTCCGTGCCGATTACTATTCCCCCTCCGAGTTGATTTACTAAAATGTGCAGCGCCCAGCTGACACTCCAGGCATCAAAATCAGACATGCAGCGCTGGCACCTAAAATCAGCTGCTTCGGTTTTTGTAGCCTCGTATTTGTAATCAATTATGGGATAATTGGTCTTTGGTGTATCTATCTATGCTCCTTAGCAACCAGTAATAATATGTTGCTAGTCAGTGATGTAACGGACCGGTACACAATAGAGTCATCAAATAAAGAAATAAAATCTGGATTTGGCATCAGACACATTTCTGAAGATGGTCACCAGTGTGATCTGTTTCAGACAACGGAATAGTTAAATGTAGTAGTGAAGGCCTGAAGCGATCTGCTTTGCTTTTCACATATGTCTTTGCTTCTCAACGTAACGTAATAATGTTACTAACCACTGACATGTGTGACCTACTACATATAGAGTACACAGTAATGAAAAAGTAATGGTAAAGCAAATGTGCCCTCCGGGGTAATGTTTTTTGGATTCTAACGTGGTAATGTTCCTAACCGCTTGCACACTCTTCAGCAGATACCTCACTCTTGTCCTCTATCCCGCCTGAAGCCACTGTCTCCAGCCTTGCTCTGGGTCCTGCTCTTCATTGCTTCATCCGGAGAGGCTGGAGGTACAGCTGCTACAGACACAGACGGTGGGCAAGAGGAAGGCATCAGCTGAAGTAAAAAGCCCAGCGAGCCCTGCAGTGAGGGGAAAAAAAACACTATCATAATGGGGATTTGTGGAGTAACCTAGAGTGAACTGGCAAGAGGGGAAATAAACATGACGACAGGGAAGTAGTGTATCAAAGAAATCAGTTCTCCTAAAAAGGAGATAAAAATTGATGGCTAGTTTTATACTCCAGTAGGACCTGCTACATTCAGAAAACATGGCCATCAAACAATGGACAGGAAATAAGAATCTGGAATGAAAACTCTAGTCAACTCCTGGACTGCCCATAAATGATCTGTTACAAAGAACATGGTGACCATAAAAAGACTGATGCAGGCCATATTATTGATGTAACCTATGTGAATGAGATACGAAGTAGAGGAGTTCTGGGGGGGAAAAAACCTTCCAAGCAGGCGAAGAGTTGCCAGACATTGTACTCACAGGCAAAGTCTTACCATCTCCTAGACTCAACCCTTCCCTTTCCATTCCCACCAGGCTATCCCAGATATCTCCTCCCTTGACCTGTCTTCCAGCTAGTGATGAGTTAGTGACAACGATCGGCACTGGCAGGCTTTTTTTTTTATTCACCAACAAAAGAAAATGTATATAGCGCTGCCATATTACACAGCTCTGTACAGAGGATAGTCTTGTCACTTAACTGTCCCTCGGAGGGGCTCACAATCTAATTCCGATCATAAATGAAAAAAAAATAAAAATGCAGCAGCAATCAAATACCACCAAACGAAAGCTCTATTAGTGGGAAGAAAAGAAGGTAAAAATAATTTGGGTGCTAAGTTGCTAAGACCGAGATATAAACCGTTAACATTGTGAAGTGCCGAACTGTAAAAAAAGGCCTGGTCACTAGGGGGGTATAAACCTCTGGGGCTCAAGTGGTTAGGCCTCTTCCACATTAGACAACGCGTGCCCGAGCCGGTTGCTACACGCGTTGAATAGGCTGCGGGTGTCGTCGGGAATCTGCGGTGCGACGCCAAGTAGCGGCGGTAGTAATTAATTAACCCAACGGGAAACCGCTGATTCCTGACAATACAATGCTCCCGGGTGCGTCGCAACGCATCGAAACGCAGCGTCGGGTGTGAAGGGTAAAATGAAAGTCTATGGACTTTCTATTTACCTTGGTCAGCTCAAAGTTTCGACTTTGTGTTGAAACGCTGGAAAAGGGCTCTAGTGTGAAAGAGCCCTTAAAGGAAAAAAAAAAGAACCTGGTCCTAAATGAGCTGTTCTTGAGAGGCTCCTGAAATGCTGCTCATTCAGTTAGCTTAGGATAGGTCTATGATAGTGGTACAGTCTTTCCAGCTGATATAGCATGGCATTCGAGTAAGTTGGGATTGTCCTATCGAGTGTAGGGAGCCTGTGTTGCTTCTTTCAGTCAGCCAGTTTAAAAATCTGGCTTTTCAGACAAAAGTCAAATCTGCAGAGAGGAAGAGGCAAACTTGTTGAGATGTTCCCTCCTACTCTTATCCCTTAAAGTGAACCAGAGACGAAGCACCCTCATGTATTTTACCATATATATCAGTGGGAACATTAGAGAAGACACCTACCCTGCTCTCTGCGTCATCCTTCACTGCTCAGCTTGCTAGTTATCAGCCCTGATAAAATCCCAGACTGAGCATTCAATCTGGCTTTGCTCAGGAATCATTATAGCCGAGTCCTTATAGCAGAGCCAGAAGGGGGCAGGCTTGGGCTTAAAAAGACATCAGAAAAGACAGACTCCACTAGAATGATTCTTGAGCAAAGCCAGACTGAATACGACATCAAGCCGCGACCAGACACTTAACGCAGAGAGAGTGGGATGCCGGCCAGAGCAGTGGGGAGCGACGATTGTCGGGGGAACGTCAGGAAAGAGAGTCCCCATCCTCTTCTTCCCCCCAGACCAGACCAGCAATTTAGTATAAGGAAGATGATGCCTAAGATGCCAATAGTCATCACAACGATCGCCCGCGGATCGTAGTGATCACGTGATCAGATGCCAATCGCAATGGCTCCTGATCCCAGAGGGGAGAGGTCACCTGTCATTTGACAGCGTAATCTCCCCTCTCGGGTGTGTACGATCGCGTCGGGAGAAGAAATGGCAGGTGGCGAAAATCCTACGCCGCATTAGGCTTAGACAGTCACAAGTGCGACGTAGGATTTATTACACGCGGTCCGCAAAAGCATAAGATAGCTTTGGCTCAGGTGTACTTAAAGGCAGAAGAATGTCAGCTACTCACCCAGATTACAGGACTAGTCCTCTTTATAATGATCAACAAAGATGAAATGTCAAATGAGCAGCTACAATCCAACGCAATGGTATGTCATTTTACATTTGAATTTCTAAAAGCTATGTCAGCTGTGTTACAGAAATCATTTTGTAAAATCAAATAGCATTTCAGTTTCCAACCAGCACTGAATATCCTGAAGGTCATGTTTGCTGAATTAGTAATTTTTCAAACTCAGAACATTTTAGTGTTATCTATAAAGTATATCAACTGAATAACACCCCTCTTCCTGCAGGAGTGATCCGGTGCAAAGGGTAGCAAGTCTAAATGAGCATTAACATGTACAAGCATTTAAAAAGACACCAGGGCCCCCAAAAACAAAGCTCAGCAGGCTGTATGCAGCCCACGAGTTGTACTTAAATGAAACCTGAACCGAAAAAAAAAAAAAAAATGAGTTGGGCTTCTACATTTTACGCGTTACAGGTGCAATGCGTAAAATTTTGTGTGTCTGGCCCCTCTGTTTACTCTGGGCTGCGTGTGCGCGCCATTACACCAAGCGTCACATGTTAATCATGTGATGCTTGGTGTATTGGAACGCACACGCAGCCCAGATTAGACGGAGGGGTCTACGTGCTTTTGAGCTGATTGCTATGCGCCGGCCAGAAGTGAAGAGGGGAGGACATACTGCGCACACAGGGCGCAGTATGTCCAGGTCAAGGTTCAAGCAAGTCGCCGGGACACCGGCATGAATACTACACGAACGGCAGCAGACGGAGGGGGCAGGAGGAGGTGTCGGTATGTACTTTTAACCCCCCACACACTGCAGCCATCTTTATTTTCAGCTGTAGTATCCTTTAATGGTATGTATTTATAAAAAAAAAAAAGAAAAAAAAAAGAAAAGAAAAGTATGTAGATGTAATTTTACTATTTGGCCACAGGATGTCCTCTCAGCTTCCTGAGTGTACTGTTAGTACGCTAACAGGAAGTAATGTATGTATTACTTTTGTTATTACAATGACCGCAGGCATCTCATTGATGCTGGTGATTGACAATCTCATTTTTTTTAAATACACACCTCGTTTCTTTGCCTCTGCTACCATCTCATCATATTCCTGGCGGTGACGCAAGGTTTCATGGACGGACTTTGCAGGGAGATTTCTGAAATGAAAAAGAAATGTGGAGATAAAAAACAAATGTATTGTTACTTTAGAACTTGGGATTCAAACTGCTCAGACTGGCCCCCAAGATCAATTGCTTATCACAATTTATAGAGAGGGGCTCAATGAAACCCATTAACAGATGCCATACAACCTAGGCTGCAGCACTCATTGAAGTCTATTCATGCACCCAGCTGTCTTTGGCCCTGGACCCACTACGGGTGCTTTGCGGCAAACGGCAGCCACTGATGCAACTGCTCCCAATATGCTGCAAGCAGCAATTTGCGATTGCTCAGCAATTGCAACACTGCGTGTGGGATCACTCAAATAGAGATCCACTGGTGTAGCACTTTGCCGATCGCTAAGTGCTGCAAAACTTGCAATTCATAGAAAAATGACAGAATGCAGGTTTTGTTTGGTATCAGTTACGTATGCAATCAGTAAAAGGTCGATAAGTATGCAATAACCTATCAGTAAAATCAGCAAGCTGCGTTAATTTACTGTGTAAAACCTCAAATCATGATGCATTATGGGTAGGATTTGGAAGGTTTATAGTCATGTGAATTTTTAATAGAAAATGCAGGTCCGTGAACAATTTCACGTCTGCCACATTGGTATTTTTCTCCAATTGTGGACCCATAAGTTTATAGCTTAAACCTACATTACCATGCAGTTCCTGCAGCGCAGCGGAAGTCAAACCTATGGCTATGCGCGTTTTTTGAACGAATCGCCGCAGTTTAACGCACCGCACATGCGCGGAAGTGCCATTTAGTATAAGGAAGATGATCCTGGCACTCCCATCCGGAATCTCTCACACATTTTGTTTTTAAAACATATGAGAGATGCATGTCCATCTGCCCGGTGATCAACTTCTGCTGCCCCCACAGCACATTCCGCCCTCTGTCCACCCGCACCCTACAAGTCCACCTGCCCAGTGATCAACACAGGCGTATACAAGGAGCTAGTGGTAGTGTTCGCACACTATCTGAACCGATCCACTAATCTGACAGGGGGGAGCTGCCTCACAACCGCCAATCAGCGCTACTCTTTTCTCTGCTTCGTCTTCTAATTGGACCCGATGGTGGCGGGAGCATTGGGTTCAGAGAAGAAAGTAGTGCTGATCGGCAGTTCTGGAGCAGCGCCCCCTGCCTGACTGGTGGATCGGTTCAGATAGTGTAGTGTGTGAATACGTCCATTGGCTGCTTGCATCCGCTTGTGTACTTCAGGTCAGGGGCAGAGGACGATCAACAGGCAGCTAGACATGTGTGGGGGCGGGGGGTGGCTGTGGACAATCAACAGGCAGTTGGACATGGACAATGCTTGTTTGTAAATGTTATTGTTCATTGTAAATTCAGGGCTAAAGCTTGCTTTGAATAAAGTCGTGAATCAAAATCACAATTTGACAGAAAAATGGCAATTCAATCTTTTCCCAAAATCGTTCAGCCCTAGTGAGCGCTATAGTGTCACTTCCTGTATGGCCTGCTGCCAAACGGGGATTACCGCGGGAATCCCCCAAAGGCCTGTTTTTGGCGGTGCAGCCAATCCAGAGTGTGACGCTGGCCTGAGGAATTCCAGCAAGCTCTATATATTTTACCAAATCTGAGATGCGGTGAGCAATACCCACTGCTACATATAGGTGAAAACGGAACAGTAATTTTCACACAGACACTCCCACTTTTTTCTAAATTAATTCCATTTTTGACCGAACCAACGCTGCACTTTTTATCAACCTTTTACCGCATTCAGTAAGAAGCTTCAGCATTTTTCTATGAATCACAAATTTACACCACCAACTTTGAAAAATTCAAGGCATGACTCCCCAACACTGCAGGGTGGCCTCTTGAGCGCGTCCCAGTGGCTGCAGCTCTTGAGTGCTTTGAGTCCGGAGAACGGCGCTATACAAATGTTCATATCAGATTATAAAAATTACCAAATGTGTTAACACTTTCTGAAATGGAAGCCATTGTGCACACATGGCCAACGGCATGATGATATCTGCCCAACAGTCGTCTGATGCCTGATATCAATCACTGGTCATGTCGTTTGGCTACATTTTTGCACGAGTGACGTCCAACAAATCGAAATCTGTAGTTTGTTGGACATTTCATTTCAAAAGACTTAAATTGAGCAAGTCATGCCACCAAGCAATCATCACAGAAGAAAATTACTACAAGACTCACGCAGGTCGATCTTCTAATATAAGTGCTGTTGTTGAGAGTGGTTCAAATTCAAATTTTTTACGTCTTGCTGACTGTGCCTGGCCCTTACACGTCCTCCCTGTGCGTGCTTCATATTCCTGCAGCAATGGAAAACATAGGTTATCTCAGCTTTACTCTTCAGTGTTGCATCATTTTAAAGGTTTATTTTTATCCTAAAATATTAATACCAAATCAATTCTAGATTTCTTTTTGTGAGGGACATAAAAAGTAATATTCTAGGTATAATAAAAGATACAATCCAGTTCATATAAAGTTGGAATTCTGTGTGAAAATGTAAATAAACGCTGAAATGATATGAAAATCATTTAAACCCTACATATACTTTGAAAAGGACTAAAAAAAAAAAAAAAACAAAGCAAATGTTGAAACTGAAAATGTGTTTAATAAAAATGTTCTTTTTAAATTTGATTGCCAGAAAAACATTAAAAAAAAAA
Source organism: Hyperolius riggenbachi (assembly GCF_040937935.1). Lineage (NCBI taxonomy): Eukaryota > Metazoa > Chordata > Amphibia > Anura > Hyperoliidae > Hyperolius > Hyperolius riggenbachi. Next base: position 72,969,534 of record NC_090655.1, read on the forward strand.
AAAAAAAACTGTCCGCAAAAGACTGGAAAAATTGTGTAATGCTAAAGAAAAAAGAAAAAAAAGAGAAAATAAATTACCAGTATACTCTTACATTTTTAACCACTTCATGCCCTGGGCTGAAGGGAACAACTGCACCTGTGCCCTCCCCGCGGTACACATGCACTTTTATTATTGTCCTATTGGCCTTAGAGGTGCACAAATAGGATATTGATAAAACCTTCACATTCTTAACCACTTCCAGCAATATGAACATTTAGAATCTACAGTACATATTTGTACATCCTGGAAAAAAAAAGTCTCTCTATGCAGGAGACAGGGTTGAAAGCCAATACTGGATGACAGCGATTAGGGATGATCAATGAGATGCAAATAACTCCAAGTTCATGCAGGATTATGTTAATTTTGTATGCAAATTTACACCGCTTGAAAATGGAGCAATCAAGCCCCACCAAACATTTAAGTGTACCTGTGACTCTTAAAACGCAAAATAAGATACTTACCCCATTAGAGAGAAGTAGAGGATCGCTGTTCCAACGTTGGGACCCTCTGGACCTATTTGACAAGCCCAATAGGCTTGCACAGCCACGCTCCTGTCCATTTACAAGCTGGGCCGCACTGTGTAGTCGCAAGACGGCCTGTGCTGGTGCATTAGCATTGAGTTGCTCATGCGTAGCTTTTCCTCCATATATGAGCGGCTTCATGCTACTGCACAGGAATGAGCTATCAGTGTGCCTGCACAGTGTGGCTGTGAAGATAGAAAGGGTCCGGGCTGGCAGCATAGGGGTTGTGGAGGATTGGATGTGCCTTCGGAGGATCCAGAGGCTTTCCTTTACTGAGCCAAGTATGTAACTTTTGTGTCTATTTAAGTCGCAGGTTTGCTTTTAAGCAGGAGGGTCAGCCATACTATGCCAGGAAAAAAAAAACACTTAAATACTTGATCTACTTACATAACAGATGTATTGTACTGTCCATGTTTTGATTTCAGTGAATTTTATAAAGTAAATGAAGAGAATTCTGTTCCTGACAGTCTCCATGTCTTTTTCCCATTGCCTGAAGCTAAATCCTCATGACACTTATTCCCTTAGTTATATTCCAATCTGCCGGGTCGAGCTGGCTTGCTTTCTAACCAGTGTGAGCACCAGATCAGATTTCAGCCAGGCCTGTCACACTGCAGTGCGCTCAGCCCAATCAGAGAGGAGTAGGAATGTGGGAGGTAAGATGATAAGCTTCCCTCTCTCACTGTCCTCAGCATTAGGGAGACCATACAGCCTGGGTAACGGAGATAAGATAATTACAGCAGAGACATTTCTGACTAGATTGGAGAGCTTGCACTGCAGGGTGAGATTACTGGCAGCATTACAAACACAATTGAGTGTTTAAATGGAATTTGATTTTGTGGCTGACAATCCCGCTTTTAAAACAGAGGAAACCACAAACATCGCTGTAAATTGAAATTACAGTAAGTGTTGCAGTCTGATAAATCAAATTGTTTTTTAAAATCATAGGTGTGGTCACCTACAGGCTAAAGGGGAGAAATACCAGCTAGCTTCTTAGCAGCATATAGACCAATTGCCAGCATTTGTGATGGTATGGGGATGAACCATTTAAATGGCATGAGTAGCTTGCATATCTAGGAACTTATTAATACCGAACAATAAACACGGGTTTTGGGGCAACATTCACTAAAATCTACATACAGTGAAGGCCTTGTTCATTACAACAATGCTTAAACGCATTCAACACGTATTACAAAAGCATGGATCTGTTGTGAAAGTCTCGTTGCTACTCCAGTCCAGATTTGACACAAGAACATTTTTGGGCATTATGAAATTAACAATATGAAAAAGACCCCAAACTGTTGAGCAGCAGAAATCAAACACCAGGCAAGAACGAGACAACACTTAAAGCGGACCTGAACTCAGAACTTCCTCTCTGCTCTAAAAGATAAGCAACAGCATAATAACCTTTACAGAAAAACAATTCCTTGTTACAGCTTATAGAGCTCCTTTAGAGATGCTGCAGTTAAGTTACTTCCTGGTTTCCTGGGAGCACAGAAAGGGTTAACCTCTTGTGTTTACATATTAGTTTTCAACTCGACAGACAGCTGGGAGCTTAAATGACACCAGCTCATTACTTGCTGAGAAGGGAGCATTAGACAGGCTGTTCTCTATAAATGCATGCATGGTGAACACTGGATTTATCAGTGTTCTTTTTTCCTGTGCAAGAGTTCAGATCCGCTTTAACTTTCAAGATTACTATAACTGGCCTCAACTACCACATATTTAGTAGTTTTTGGCCTGGTTCACACTGGTCAGTGTTCTCTCCAGGCTTTTTTAGCTGGGTGCTCCACCCGGCTATCTTTGGTGAGCACCCGTCTGTCATCGGCTCTCCTCCTCCTATTCTGTAAGCTGAGTTGCACACAGAAGCACCGGCCCTGCATCGTCTCATCACACTCCACCCGGCTAATTTTTTCATGCCGCCTTGCTACCGTTTCATGCCACCCGACTGAAATGTTTTTCTAGTGAGAACACTGCTGGCAATTTAGTGACAAATGGATCCGTGGAAGCAGATGATTACTGGTTGATCGGATCAGTTTTCACTCCGTTGCCATTCAGCTGCTTCCGTTCTGTTTCCCCACATCCCCCCATCACCAAAGTGGATTTTTCTCCTTAGAACGGTCCATCTCTTCACTAGTGTGAAGAAACGTTCCATTTGCTCATTGCCCCCAATGCAGCGCTTCAGCTTCCATTCTGCTGGGCTCAGCGGTCCGGAAAAATTGCTGCAGGAGAAAACTTGCGTTCCGTTCAGTGGATTGTGCAGAACGAATCCCATTCGAACGGATGAATGTGAACGGATCCATAGGTTAACATTGGATCTGTTCCCATACATTCCGACTAGGTAACATAGTTTTTGTAACGCTAATGTGAACCTGGCCTAAAGAAAACATGAGGCAACACAGCGGCAAACATACCTCTGTCCCAAATTTGTATTAAAATGTGTTGCAAATAAATATTTGGAATACAGGATTTTCAAATCTTCAGATCATTGCATTATTCCTCTATATACAAGTTATACAATACACACTGTTCTTTGACTTGGGGTTGTAAGTTGTATATTGATCAAGCTATTTAGCAATTTACAAGCTTTACTATATGCACAGCAATCACATCTAGAACCTGCACATTCCTACGAACCAATGAAATGTAGCTGAACAGGTTTGTGAGTTTGAGACCGCAAATCGATATTATGGACAAGTGTAAAGCCTCTCCTATTACACGGAACTCATGACAGACTGGTTTGAGGAATGTATGATACCTAGTTAGGTCCATAAATATTTGGACAGAGAACTTTTTTTCTAATTTTAGCTGTATACATTACCACAATGAATTTTAAAGGAAACAACTCTGATGCAGTTGAAGTGCAGACTTTCAGGACCGGCTGCCTAACCACCCCTAAGGACCAGGTGATTTTGCATGGTGTGTGTGTGTGTGTGTGTGGGGGGGGGGGGGGGGGGGGGTTAGGCAGCATGGTGTCCACAGTGTGGCCAGGTGTCCCCCGTATTGCGGGCAGGCTTCACTCACCTCCCCCAGGCTCCAGCGACGAGCAGCTGTGGACCCCTCCGCTCTGGCCGGCATCCCCGCTTGTACTGCCGGTCAGTTCTGGGTCAGGGCTTGATGATGCCGGGACCAGATACTTACGTAAGAGCGAGCGGGGATGCCGGCCAGAGCGGTGGGAATGTCAGGAAGGTGAGTGGATCCCCCCCACTCTAACAGTGATCACTACGATCCGCCGGTGATCGTAGCGATCAAGTGATCAGGAGCCAAGCGCAATGGCTCCTGATCACTGGAAGAGATGTCAGCTGTCATATGACAGCTTACTCTCCCCTCTTGGGTGCGCACGATCACGGCGGGATGCTTTGTTTACTGCAACATTGAATTTACATCCAGTCAGAGCGGCAGCCCCACCTGCTGGACGTAGATTCATAATGTGTCGGTCCCCATCTGGTTAAAGAGGGATTGTCAACCACAAAATAAAATTCCATTTACCCACTGCTCTGTGTTTAATATGCAGCCTGCAACCTTACCCTGCATTGCAAGCACTCCAATCTATTCAGAAATGTTTCTGCTGTAATAAATCTCATCTTAGTCAGCCTGGCTCTATTTTTGCCATTGCCAACGAGAAGGAAGCTTGTTATCACCCCTCCTCACTGATTGGCTGAGGACAGTTCAGTGTGTCACTAGGCTGAAATCGGATCTTGCTGTGCTCATATGTTTACAAAGCAAGCTAACTAGAGCAGATTCTAGGAGTAAAAAAAAATATTGGCTTCAGTAATGGCTTCAGTCAGAGGGAACCAAAATAGCAAATGCCAAGAACAGAATTCTCTTTATGTACTATATAAAATTCCCTGAAATCAAAACGTGGACAGTACAATACGTGTTATGTAAGTAGAAGAAGTAGTTATCTATGTGTTTTTTCCCTGCCATAGCCCTGCTGCTTTAAGCAACAATCCCTTCATTTCAAGGGCTCAAAAGTAATTGAACAAATTAATTTCTGATACTTGGTTGAAACCCCTTTGCTGGCAATGACAGCCTGAAGTATTGAACTCATGGACATCAGATGCTAGGTTTCCTCCTTTTTAATGCTCTGCCAGGCCTTTAGGCCCCGTTCACATCTGAGCGGGAATTGTGCAATTCCCGCTCACCGCAAACCACTAGCATTTTTTTTAAACCACTTAGTTATTCTATGGCAGTGTTCTCACTAGGCGTTTTGCGATTAGCGATAATCACAAACTCGTTACATGCAGCGTTTTGGCGGCGATGTATAGAACCGCTAAGCGCGATCGCTCCCAGAATGCTACTTTGTCCAGTGATTTTTCCGCGCTAATCACGGAAAAAATCGATCCCGCAAAACGCTAGATTTTAGATGTGGACGGGGCCTTACTGCAGCGGCTTTCAGCTGCCGTTTGTTCGTGGGCCTTTCTGTCTGAAATTACTATCACTTTTACTAGTGAAATGCATGCTGAATTAGTTTAGAACCAGGTGACTTACTTGAACTTTTTAAGAATTTGTCAAGATCAGAATATAAAGAGGTTTCCATTTGACTAATAAATCTGCCAATCTGAAAAGTGCCTTTGACATTTCTACTGAGGTAGCAGCATTTCTCTGATGAACCCCTGCTTTATAAACAATGGCAAAGGGTTCTCCATACACATTTTGCTGCCTCTGACTGGGCAGTTTGGAGCATTCAGTTACTGCATAGAAGGAATGATCAGAGTAGGTTACTCCGGTGGCTTTGCAGTCATTTACCTTCATAAGAAGGGCGGGAGATAAACTTCACAATACCAAAAAGAAAAGCCCAAAGTTTTTGTGCAACAAGTGTTATGTATAGGGAGGGGAGGGAGATAATGTGCATCTAAAAAGGATACCAGATTCCCAAATGTCAGTAAACCGCTCTATTTTGGACATGTCTGTGTACTTAAAACTGTCACTTGTACTAACAGGACAGACCGAAGAAACACAAGTAGTAAATCACTCTAGGAAAAAATTGCTAAAACCGTTGCAATGCATACAGTTCTGTAACCGTTGCAATGCATACAACTCTCTAGGAAGGTGGAGTTGCACTTCCGCTGTGCAGTACTGAGCAGAGGCGTAAAAGGGGATGCACAGGTAAAGACTGCACCATGGGCCCTGGTCCATGGGGCCTTGCTCCATTGCATTAGCTCTTTAGTGGTGATATAGTAGTAGTAACCTCCATATGAGCTTTGAAATGTGGTAATCATGCTATTCCTTTTCTTTGCTTACACCTCTCTCACAGTGGCTGTCCGTGGAATGCCGGTTTTGGTGCTCTGCATCATGCAATTGCTGCACATACAGTGCTCAGCGAGTCCAGTGTAAAATCTGCACCGGGACCCATGGCTCTAGTACAAAGCAAGCACTAAGTATATTATAATCTTGTTTTGTATGAAAAACTATCACGTCCAATAAATAATGCTTTGCATAGCCCTGACGTGCAGAAGTGTTGACTACTAACAAAGCTATTTACATACCAGTTTTTTTTTTCCTTATTGTATCTTGTGAGTTCACTTTTATATTGCCAGAAGTCCTTATAGATGTAAAGTCAGCACAGCACTGCTCAGTCAACCCTCTGACTGAACTCGAAAAGACGTCTTTTTTTCACCACATCTATGTAATACTACGTAACTTTCCATTTAAGCCAATTGCCAATTCCCACAAAACTAATCACACCCTTTAAATGCAGTAGATCTGCCTTAAAATTATATGCAGCAATGCAAACATTGAAAGAGGCTGTGCTGTAGATTATAATAATCTAAATAAAACAAGATAATCACAGGAGGATGGCAGAAATATTTCAGCCTGCCTCATCTAGTTGTTGCTAGATTCTGTCAGGTACATTAGTGACAACTTGTTCTTACAACAAATCATATCTTTATTAGTCATCATACAAACGTCTCTTTTGCCAGTATGCAGCTTACGGCACCCAGAGACTTGATACCTTGGCTTGGCCTAAATGTTTCAGGTCAGTTCAGCTGACCATTTACTGCAGCAAAGATCTTTCTCAGCCAAACATCTCATCCACTGTCCCAGTAGAGGACTGGGAAGGGGGTGGTTGGGGGTTCATGCACAAACGAGTCAACTTACCCGGAAGTGTATAAACAAAAACCATTCCTTAATGCAGCAGCATATCAACGGCCAAAGGTGTTCAGCTAAGAGGGGGGGGGGGGGGGGGTCTGTTTCAACAGGTATTACTCAGCAGTGTCTAAAGACTAGCCTGCAGGAAGCTTGTACTTTAAAAGTGAAGTACCTCTGAATGCTGCAAAGGCTTCCTATGTCCTCCTCGACCCACCAATACTTTCCGAGATCCTCTTGTTCTGTATGGCCTGCTCAGTAGCACAAACTTGCTTGCGCACGGAGGAAAGTGGTGTGCTTGAGTGGCTTTGTGCTAATGGGCAGTCAATAGATAAAGGAAAGACTGGCATTACATGCTCATAGGAGAGGAGGACCAGCTGCATTCCTACTCAAAGGATACTTGCACTGCAGACACACTCAACATGCAATAGGTCAGTGATCTGCAAACTTGGCTCTCTTGTTAACCGGTTCAGCGCCGCAGTGCCGAAAATCTCATGCATCCGAGCAACGTTCACCTCCCATTCATTCGCCTATAACTTTATTGCTACTTATCACAATGAATTGATCTAGATCTTGTTTTTTCCGCCACTAATTAGGCTTTCTTTGGGTAGTACATTTTGCTAAGAATTATTTTTTTCTAAATCCATTTCAACAGGAAGATTAAGAAAGAAATGAAAAAAATTCATTAGTTTTTGGCCATTATAGTTCGAAATTAATATACGCTACCGTAATTAAAACTCATGTATTTTATTTGCCCATCTGTCCCGGTTATTACACTGTTTAAACGATGTCCCTATCACAATTTATGGTGCCGATATTTCATTAAGACATTAAGGTGCATTTTTTCAATTTGCGTCCATCACGATTTATAAGCTTATAATTTTAAATAATATAACAACATACTTTCTTGACATGCATATTTAAAAAGTTCAGACCCTTGGGTAACTATTTATGTTTTTGTTTTTTTTATTGTATTTTTTTTTTTTTTTTTAAATGAAAAGTGTATGTGGGTAATTTTTGGTGTGGGAGGGAAATTGCTAATTTTAAATGTAAGATAATGTAATTCTTTAATTAAAAAACTGTGTGTGGGTGTAGTTTACTATTTGGCCACAAGATGGCCACCGTGAGAAAAGTCCTGGATGCAATCGATGTCGCATCCAGGAACTTAAATGCAGGGGAGTGGTTTCCTGGGGGGCAGAAATTCCTCGCTCTCTGGATAGAAAGCGTCGGTATTTCTGCGGGGAAGTTAGATCGTTGAATGGGAATTATATTCCCATTCACTGATCGGGGGGCTAGCGGCAGCTCCCGATCGCGCGCACCATGCAGGGAAAGTAGCAGTGCCTTTCTGGACGAGAAAGCTCGTCCAGAAAGGCCGAACTGGTTATGGAACTACAAGTTCCACAATGCATTGCGGGAGTCTGACAGTCATGATTCATAAAGGCAAATGAATTGTGGGACTTGTAGTTATTTTTTTTAAGTATTTATAGAGTGCCGACATATTACGCAGCGCTGTACAGAGTATATTGTCTTGTCACTAACTGTCCCTCAGAGGGGCTCCTAATCTAGTCCCTACCATAGTCCTATGTCTATGTATGTATCGTGTAGTGCATGTATCAGACTAGGGCCAATTTAGGGGAAAGCCAATTAACTTATCTGTATGTTTTTGGGATGTGGGAGGAAACCGGAGTGCCCGGAGGAAACCCACACAGACACGGGGAGAACATACAAACTCCTTGCAGATGTTGACCTGGCTGGGATTCGAACCAGGGACCCAGCGCTGCAAGGCAAGAGCGCTAACCACTACGCCATTAACAGCTGGAGAGCCCAAGTTTGAAGATCACTGCAATACGTGAAAAGATGAGGTACCATTATTCCATAGCCAAGTACAGCCAGAGTAGCATGTATGCTTAGTCTCTCAAGAAGCAGATAAACTGCAAAACAGCTGCCGGGATATTTTGTTCAACCACACGGCATGCTACTTTGTACCCAGACAGATGTGGTTTTAAGAAGATACAGTACTGCTTGTTCTGATCTGGTGTGCCTTGAAACAATGTATTGATCCATGGATGTCTAACTAAAAACAGGGTATGAATCTTATTTAGGTTAGGCGTAGCAAACAAAAGTATTAAAGATACTGTATGCAATAAAAAATAAATAAAAAACAACAACACTCTGCTGGGGTCAACTGTCAACCAATTTTATTTTATTTTTTGCACTATCCATGCATTAAGTATTCAGATGCAGAGTGTTCCTTGAGCTGCCTCATCTGTATAAATCACAGTCCTCACAAACACTGGTCCGCACGACAGTCTACACGGAGCGTCCCTGTAAAACGATGCAATCTATGATTGCATCCAACCGAAGCCTCCCACCTGAATGCTAATTCATGCAATTCCTGCTAGATTTGGTACAGCAGGCAAAGGGTGTATAACAGTACACCTGATTGGCTGACTGGTGTCTGCTGACCAGATAAAGGCAGGAGATTGCTCTAGCTGGGACTAAGCAATTGTGTTTGTTGCAGTAAATCAGTCCTGTAGGTTCTCCTGCTTCTGGCAGCACAAGCAGGACACTGATGAACCAGTATGATGCATTAGAGACAAGCAACCCCAGGGTTCATAAGGTGAAGTGATCCCTCCCTTTCATATCTGCAAGCTGGGATGAGGTCATCCCTGCTGCATCCTCTGTTTACTATCACAGCATTCATGAATAGTGCTCTCTGGGCCCTAATTAATGAGTCAAGCCCCAGCTGCGGCTACTTTACTGAAAGCATACCGACAGTGACTCAGTTCAGAATATCAACAGCTGCTACGGTAATTCAGTTGGCAGTGATCATGCAGAATATATTAAATGAATGGTGTGTATATGCTAGGCATAGACTTAAAGAAACCCTGAACCAGGGTCAAATATTTTAAATAAAGCCCATGGTGGGCTAGATTTTCTTTGCAGCAGTGCCCTGAGGGGGGGCGCCCACAACAAGCTTAAACAGGTTTTACCCGTAACCACTTGCCCACCACCAATTGGCGGCAGCAAAGTGGCACCCCCAGGACCGCGTAATGCCGATCGGCGGCGGCACCTAGGGGACTAATTAGCCATGGATCGCGCACATCCGCCGGCATTAGGCTCCACCCACCCGCGACGTCAACTCGCTGGCCAATTAGGAGCGCCAGCAGGTTGTTAACCCCCGATCTGCCGCATACAAAGTGTATAATACACTTTGTAATGTATACAAAGTGTATTATACAGGCTGCCTCTTGCCCTGGTGGTCCCAGTGATCGAGGGACCACCAGGGCAGGAGGCAGCTGTGCATGTAAACACAACACACTGATCCTGTCCTCCTGCCCCCCTGATCGCCCACGGCACCCCTCAGACCCCCCCTGATCACCCCCTCAGACCACTGTTTGCACCCAATCACCCCCCTAATCACCCTCTGTCACTATCTGTCAACGCTATATTTTAGATTAGGTCCTAAACTGCCCCCCTGGGGGCTCCTGATCACCCCCCCCCAGATCCTGGACTTAGCACCAGTACTATCGTAGACCCTGGTGAAATGGCAAGCACCAGCATGGTAGTAGAAACTGGTTCGGTGGCACGTGCATTAAGACCCGAGTCGCAGCCACCATCAAAACGGGCCCGTACTACCCATAGTCTCCCAGAGGTGCTAGCAAATCCCAATTGGCAATCCTCTGGTTCCGCCGCACCCATACTGCCCCCTTTCACCGCCCAGTCTGGAGTCCAGGTGGAGACAGATAATCTAGGATTGACCCTAGACGTTTTTCATCTGTTCTGCACCGTGGATCTCTACGACTTAATTGTGGCTGAGACCAACTGTTAGGCCACACAATACGCAACCGCCAATCTGAGAAGCTACCATGCCCAGCCTCTTCGGTAGAAACCACTCAAAGTTTCCAAACTTAACATTTTTTTGGGCCTTCTCCTTAACATGGGTCTAGTCAAAAAGAATGTATTGCGGTCTTATTGGTCTACGCACCCAATACATCACATGCCCATGTTCTCATCCTGCGCTTCCTGCACTTCACTGCCAATACAACCTGTAATCTAAGAGGCCTCCCTCCTTATGACCAGTTCCACAAAATTCGGCCCCTCAGACCACCTGTCATCAAAATTTCCAGATGCTTATACCCCTGAACAGTCATTTTGAGAAATTTGGTTTCCAGACCGCTCACTGTTTTGGGCCCGTAAAATGCCAGGGCAGTATAGGAACCCCACAAGTGACCCCTTTTTAGAAAAAAGACACCCCAAGGTATTCTGTTAGGTGTATGACGAGTTCATAGAAGATTTTATTTTTTGTCAAAAGTTAGTGGAAAATGACACTTTGTGAAAAAAAAAATAATAAAAATCAATTTCCGCTAACTTGTGACAAAAAATAAAATCTTCTTTGAACTCACCATACTCCTAACTGAATACCTTGGGGTGTCGTCTTTCTAAAATGGGGTCACTTGTGGGGTTCCTATACCGCCCTGGCATTTTAGGGGCCCTAAACCGTGAGTAGTAGTCTGGAAATCAAATGCCTCAAAATGACCTTTGAAATATTAAAGGCAGGGCAGTTTCTAGGTTAAATTTCACCCAGTTCGAGAGTCAAAAAATATGCCCCCCCCCCCCTTACTTCCCCAAAATCAGAGCTGCTAAGTGAAATCATGTCAAAAGGCTTCTTGAAACCAACTCACCATTTTTTTTTAATTTGCTGGGCTGCATGCTGGGGGCTGTGCAGGGTGCTATGCTGGGCTGCATGCTGGGGGCTGTGCAGGGTGCTATGCTGTGCAGGGTGCTATGCTGGGCTGGGTGCTGGGGCTCTGCAGGGATCTATGCTGGGCTGGGTGCTGGGCCTCTGCAGGGTGCTATGCTGGGCTGCATGCTGGGGCTCTGCAGGGTGCTATGCTGAGCTGCATGCTGGGGCTCTGCAGGGTGCTATGCTGGGCTGCATGCTGGGGGATGTGCAGGGTGCTGTGCTGGGCTGCATGCTGGGGGCTGTGCAGGGTGCTATGGTGGGCTGCATGCTGGGGGCTGTGCAGGGTGCTATGCTGGGCTGCATGCTGGGGGCTGTGCAGGGTGCTATGCTGGGCTGCATGCTGGGGGCTGTGCAGGGTGCTTTGCTGGGCTGCATGCTGAAGGCTGTGCAGGGTGCTTTGCTGGGCTGCATGCTGGGGGCTGTGCAGGGTGCTTTGCTGGGCTGCATGCTGGGGGCTGTGCAGGGTGCTTTGCCGGGCTGCATGCTGGGGGCTGTGCAGGGTGCTTTGCCGGGCTGCATGCTGGGGGCTGTGCAGGGTGCTTTGCCGGGCTGCATGCTGGGGGCTGTGCAGGGTGCTTTGCCGGGCTGCATGCTGGGGGCTGTGCAGGGTGCTTTGCCGGGCTGCATGCTGGGGGCTGTGCAGGGTGCTATGTTGGGCTGGGTGCTCTGCAGGGTGCTATGCTGGGCTGGGTGCTCTGCAGGGTGCTATGCTGGGTTGCATGCTGGGGGCTGTGTAGGGTGCTTTGCTGGGCTGCATGCTGGGGGCTGTGCAGGGTGCTTTGCTGGGCTGCATGCTGGGGGCTGTGCAGGGTGCTATGCTGGGCTGCATGCTGGGGGCTGTGCAGGGTGCTATGCTGGGCTGGGTGCTCGGCAGGGTGCTATGCTGGGCTGCATGCTGGGGGCTGTGCAGGGTGCTATGTTGGGCTGCATGCTGGGGGCTGTGCAGGGTGCTATGCTGGACTGGATGCTGGGGGCTGTGCAGGGTGCTTTGCTGGGCTGGGTGCTGGGGGCTGTGCAGGGTGCTATGTTGGGCTGGATGCTGGGGGCTGTGCAGGGTGCTTTGCTGGGCTGGGTGCTGTGCAGGGTGCTTTGCTGGGCTGGGGCTCTGCAGGGTGCTATGCTGGGCTGGATGCTGGGGGCTGTGCAGGGTGCTCTGCAGGGTGCTTTGCTGGGCTGGGTGCTGTGCAGGGTGCTATGTTGGGCTGGATGCTGGGGGCTGTGCAGGGTGCTATGCTGGGCTGGATGCTGGGGGCTGTGCAGGGTGCTTTGCTGGGCTGAGTGCTGTGCAGGGTGCTTTGCTGGGCTGGGGCTCTGCAGGGTGCTATGCTGGGCTGGATGCTGGGGGCTGTGCAGGGTGCTTTGCTGGGCTGGGTGCTCTGCAGGGTGCTTTGCTGGGCTGGGTGCTCTGCAGGGTGCTATGCAGGGCTTACACAGACCTTAGAGCTGGTGCCGACCAAACCAGAGCATGGCACAAAACTCAGAGCTGGTGGCGACCCGACCAGAGAACGGCAGAGCAGAGCGCACACTACCGCCAGCATCACTTCATGGCATCCAGGAAGTGGTCATGGTCAATGACATCACTTTCGCATGTGCATTGTCTGCGGTAGTGTGCACTCTGCTCTGACGCTCTCCGGTCGGCTCGCCGCCAGCGCTGAGGTCTGCAAGAGAGGCAGGCAGCAACGGGAGGCACACTGGGGGGGGGGGTACGCGAACTGAAGCCGGCGATCGCGCTGGTGCGCACGGCTCCTCCTGCCTCTCGCTGCACCGCATCCGCGCGTCACCGGCTCCTAGCAGTCACATCCTTCTGCCTGGCCCCCCCCCCCAATCTGTCTCTCATCGGCGCCCCGTTCAGCAGAACCGGCTGAATGGGGCAAAAAACGGCCCTGCCTAAAGGTACTCATAGGACTTTGGGCCCCTTAGCGCAGTTAGGGTGCAAAGAAGTGTCACACATGTGGTATCACCGTACTCAGTAGTATAATGTGTTTTGGGGTGCATTTGTACACATACCCATGCTGGTGGGAGAAATATCTCTGTAAATGGACAATTGTGTGTAAAAAAAAAAAAAAAAAAAAAAAATTGTCGTTTACAGAGATATTTCTCCCACCCAGCATGGGTATGTGTACAAATGCACCCCAAAACACATTATACTACTGAGTACGGTGATACCACATGTGTGACACTTCTTTGTGTAAAAATACACCCCAAAACACATTATACTACTTCTCCTGAGTATGGTGATACCACATGTGACACTTTGTTGCAGCCTAGGTGCGCTAAGGGGCCCAACGTCCTATGAGCACCTTTAGGCTTTACAGGGGTGCTTACAATTTAGCACCCCCAAAATGCCATGACAGTAAACACACCCCACAAATGACCCCATTTTGGAAAGTAGACACCCCAAAGTATTCAGAGAGGGGCATGGTGAGTCTGTGGCAGATTTCATTTTTTTTGTCACAAGTTAGCAGAAATGGAAACTTTCTTTTTTTTTTAGTCAAAGTGTCATTTTCCGCTAACTTGTAACAAAAAAAAAAAAAAAAAAATCTTCTATGAACTCACCATGCCTCTTAGTGAATACTTTGGGATGTCTTCTTTCCAAAATGGGGTCATTTGGGGGGTATTTATACTATCCTGGAATTCTAGCACCTCATGAAACATGACAGGTGCTCAGAAAAGTCAGAGAAGCTTCAAACTGGGGAAATTCACTTTTTGCACCATAGTTTGTAAACGCTATAACTTTTACTCAAACAAGAAAAAAAAATCCAACAAGTGTATTTATTGATCAAAGACATGTAGCACAATAAATTTAGATTATATATTGTATATAGATATCTTACTTTATTTGAAAAATGTCAGCCCAGAAAGTTAAAAAAAAAAATCATTTTTTTGACAAAATTCATGTCTTTTTTGATGAATATAATAAAAACCAAAAATCACAGCAGCAATCAAATAGCACCAAAAGAAAGCTGTATTAGTGACAAGAAAAGGAGGTAAAATTAATTTAGGTGGTAGGTCGTATGACCGAGCAATAAACCGTTAAAGCTGCAGTGGTCTGAATGGAAAAAAAGTGTCTGGTCCATAAGGGGTTTTAAGACTGCAGTCCTTAAGTGGTTAAAGTATACATAAAAAAAAGCATGCTTAAAAAGAAGTTAAAAATAACACCCCAATATGAAATGATGCAATTTACCTGCATTCATTAATTTACCCCCCTTATCAAGAACATTATGTTTGAACCATTCCCAGCGGTCTCTGTAGAGTTACACTATTGCTGGGAATACATCATGAGTTTTTTTAGGCAGATGGTTCGATAATTTCTGACAGTTCCAATCTGATTGATCGTTTTTCTGATCGATTTCCATTTACTTCTATGAGCAAATCTATCAGAAAAATGATCAGACAGTACATCTGCTGAAAATTCCCAGCATTACTCTATACACTCCTAATTATTCCTGTGTAGGACAGCTGATAAAATCTGTAAACGCTGAGCAGCCATGTATGCAAAGTTAAGGTAGCCATACATCTAGCAACGATGGGCAGATTCGTCCACGAGACAAACCTTTCTCTGATCAAATGTAATTAGAGAGAAATCTTTCAGCTGCCCATACACACCAAAGGCCGATTCATGACCAATTTCAGCATTAAATCTCTCGGGGGAGTCCGCATCCACCGCTGCTCCCCTTTAGTGTATAAATGTGCCTCTGTGTGTGTATAAATGACCTGTACTATGTTGTCCACTGCGTGGTGCCCATCCGTCTACCGCTCCTCCATTTCCACCTCACACTACTTGCTGTACATCAGCGGTGTGAGGCGCAAATGAAAGAGGAAGCCGCATGGGTACCGCGCAGTGGGCGAGACAGGAGAGGTAATGTAGAAATTCCCACATGGGGGGGGGGCACATTAATACGCTAGGAGGAACTGTACCGGGGGTTTTAGTTGCGCTTGTTGCTCGTCCCGCTATACATCGCCGTTACCGCCGCACACCCGATCGACCACAACGGCCTGAGATCTTGCAGCATGTTCGATCGATAAATGCAACCAATTTCTGCCCAAAATTGGAGGCATCATTGATCAGGCATGCTCTTGGCAGCGCCAATTGTCATCTGATTTGATAATTCTTGCATAAATTATCAAGGTTGTAAAGCTCTGTATACAGGGAACAGAAGGGTGACTACAGGGAGACTGCTACATGACAGTCATGTAGCTATAAAATAGCCATCAGTTCCTGCCAGTTCCAAATTTCAGACTTCTTTTGCTTCAACCAAACATGCTGAGACCAAAGTTCAGTACTAATGCTGGAAACTTTTCTCTTCCCGTCTGCAGCTTGTTTGCATAATTTACATAAAAACTGCTAAACTATCAGATATTTTTTACACATCTGCAACCCTTTACGGCCATTAATCACTTTGTCATGACAGCAGACGATTAATGAATAGAACACACTAATTGTGCGCTGCTAAGCATCACCCTTAAGGCACATAACGAATGCTTATCCTCCGTAATCCTACACTTACAGCCTGCATGGAAGCCAGGCACTGAGCCCAAGGCACTACACATGAAACTTGGGAGAAGCCACTGTGATCTCTTCTCTCCCCCTTCTGCTTAGGAATCCAGCTACAGCTATAAAACAAGCATTAGGAAGATTTTTCCAGTCTCATATGTGGTGACTTGTGGTCTGGCCCATAACGGTACTGTGAGCCATTGAAAAGATATGAATAGTAAGGGGGAAAAAAAAAATTAAGACCTGTGGTTAAATGAAAGTAATTGCCACACTTTATGCAGCACAGGCATACTTGAGGAGCTACAGTTCCCTGAAAAATCTATTGTTTGATCTTGATGATGCAATCATGCTGTAGTCACTGAGCAACTGGTGTGTGTGGTGTGTGGTGTGTGGTGTGTGTGTGTGTACACATCGGAAAAGGGCGCCAGTAAATTTGGCCGCCGGGTGAAGTGGATAGTAGAATACTGGCATTACTGCCAAAGTACTACTAACGCTTCACCAAACCTGCCTCTCACCCCAACCCTCCTGCTACCCAGTCCCAACACTAGCCGTCCACCCAGCTGCTCCTAAGACTATCTTCCTGTTACCCTATGTCTAACACTATCCATACCCCTGCCTGCACGTTAGTCCCTACCTGCTACAATCCCAGCACCCAAATTACACAGTGGGCGCCACTAAAGCCATAATTAACATTGCAGTCTAATATGGAGCCCAAATTAAGTGCAGAAACTGCATTCTGGAAACAGAAATAAATTTCCTATGACCAAGTGTGGGGCCAACAGCTGTCAATACCCACTTCTCCTGGAGGAAGGGCTGTGAGTAATCAAGGAATGGGAATAGTGGTGCTAAGTGGACAATGTGGGTTAGCATTCCCTGTGGCAGCACTGATGGTTGATAGTTTGTAATTCAGTAGGCTATAGCTTAAAGGGGAACTGAAGTAAGAGGTATATGGAGGCTGCCATATTTATTTCCTTTTAATCAATACCAGTTGCCTGGCAGCCCTGCTGGTCTATTTCTCTGCAGTAGTATCTAAATAACACCAGAAACAAGCATGCAGCTAGTCTTGTCAGATCTGACTTTCAAGTCCGAAACACCTGATCTGCTGCATGCTTGTTCAGGGGCTATGGCTAGTAGTATTAGGGGCAGAGGATCAGCAGGGCTGCCATGCAACTGGTATTGCTTAAAAGGAAATAAACATGGCAGCCTCCATATACCTCTCTCTTCAGTTCCCCTTTAAAACCCTTATTGGAAACATTATCTCACATCTGTGGCATCCAACAAGCATTCCAACAGTTCAGAGAATGCATTTCCAGCACTAAAGAATATTAAGGGTAGGAACACACTAGGCAGAATCGCATATGCGTTTTCCACTATGTGCTATAGAAAAAACATATGCGATTCTGCCTAGTGTATTCCTACCTTGAGACAAACTGACAGTTAGCCAGAAATGTCTTGCTTGAGCAGTCCAACTACCTCAGCTGACACAGATTTCTAAGGTAGTCTCATTCCTCCCCCCCCCCCCTTCCCCCAGGGGGTTGTTGTGAATGATTATTTTGACTGCTGAACAGATGCATCAAAAGCTGAGCTCAAGCCTAGACAAATTCTGCCCATAAACTGCTGCTGTGCAATAAGCGCTTCCCGCTCGACACACGTTCTATGCAAGTCATTTGCTTCTTGCTATACTGCTGCACAAACAATGCAGACAATATTATTTATAACACATTGTCATTACCAGGGAGGCTAAACAAAAAATATTAATTAGCGTCACCCAGAAAGCAGAGTTTGAGATTAGCCAAGCATAGCTTCTAGCAGCTGATCCAGTTAATCAGCAGTTGTGTTTAATAGTTTAGTGATTTAGCTCCCTCTTCCTGGTGAAAAAAAAGTCACTAGCTTTTTTTGGAGATTACCATCCCAGTCACTAGTTATTGCCTTGTATGGAACTGTCCCCCATTCCTCTGGTGTGGGCATACTCCCCTGGGTCAAATGATAAATGTTGCTTCACTGGTGGAGGCAAAATGTCTCTCAAAATTACATTTCATAAATGTAAGATTCAGAGTTTGTTTGTATACAGTTTAACCACTTAACGACCAGCCAATGCCGATAGGCGGCGGCTGGTCGCAGTGGTGTTTCCATGTCAGTTCACGGAGGGATTCTCCATGAACAGCCTGCGAGCCTGAGATCGCAGTTCGCAGGCGAAATGTAAACACCCAGGGAAGAAATCCCCGGTTTTTACAGCGTACGGCGCTGCTGTCGCAGCAGCGCAGTAAAAGGAGATCAGCTGATTGGTCGGGGATCACCACCGTCTGATAGGCTGAAGCCTATAAGAGGCTGTACAGGACGGATTGCCGTCCTGTGCCGCCCAGAGAGGAGAGGGAGGGGGAATATCGCTGCGGAGGGGGGCTTTGAGGAGCCCCCGCTACACACAGCAAGCCGGCGGCGATCAGACCCCCCCAGCAGGACATCCCCCTAGTGGGGAAAAAAAAAAGAGGGGGGTTTGGGGGGAGTCTGATCGCTCTGCCTGCCACACGATCTGTGCTGGGGGCTGAAGAGCCCACGCAGCACAGATCAAAGAAAACTCATGCGGTCCTTAAGTGGTTAAAGGAATCATCAGGCTAAAAATAAAAAATCAGCTTTACTCACCTGGAGCTTTCTCCAGCCCCTTTCAGCCGACTGTTCCACGTTGACCACTCCACTCTCCACCACCGTCTCGGGCTCCCCGCACGGTGCAGAGCACGACCTTGAGGTCATCATTACTGCGCCTGCATGAAGCACTGCTGTCAATCAAGCCCACGTTGTCCGTGGCTTACTGCGCAGAGGATCAGCAGGACTGCCAGGCAACTTGTATTGTTTAGAATGAAGCAAATACATCACCTTCCATATCCCTCTCATTGCTGCTGCATCACCTCTCTTCCCCCCACTGGATGGCGCTGCAATGCTGACACCATCCCCTGGGTTAGGACCACATCATATCGTGTGATCCAAACGCAGAAGTGGCTCATGGGAGTGCAGTGGCGCGGGTGGATGAAGAAGAAAAGCTGATCCAGCTGCTGGCAAAAGGTATATATGTTACGGCCAGAACCCGAAGTTTGGCCAGAACTAGAAGTGGCCGGCCACTTCGGGTTCTGGCCGGCCAATGCGCGAACTGGCCGCTGCGCTGCGGCCAATGTGAGAAATGAAACAATTCCTGTAAGGTTTAATGTGATGTTGTGGCCGCAGCGCAGCGGGGGGCAAAAAAATGTATCACACATCTTTACTTTATTCAATGGCATTAAGCCGCCCGGCTTTTTCCTCTGCCTCTCTCTCCTCCCCCCCCCCCCGCCTCTCTCTCCCCCCTTCTCTTATGGGCACAGCCGGGCGGGGACACGCGTGTCCAGGAGAGTCGTTCCTCGCGGCAGGAGAGCAGAGCGGGGGAGGCTGCAGACATTGCTTCTGCCAGCACCCGCTCTGCAAGAACGGCAGGATTCCCCTGCCGCGACGAACGACTCCGGAGGGACACGCGTGTCCCCGCCCGGCTGTGCCCATAAAGAGAAGGAGAGAGAGAGGCGGGGGGGGGGGGGGGGGGGAGAGGAGAGAAAGGCAGAGGAAAAAGCCGGGCGGCTTAATGCCATTGAATAAAGTAAAGATGTGTGATACATTTTTTGCCCCCCGCTGCGCTGCGGCCACAACATCACATTAAACCTTACAGGAATTGTTTCATTTCTCACATTGGCCGCAGCGCAGCGGCCAGTTCGCGCATTGGCCGGCCAGAACCCGAAGTGGCCGGCCACTTCTAGTTCTGGCCAAACTTCGGGTTCTGGCCGTAACATATATAAAAAAAGCTTCCGGCGCCACTCTGCATAGCTGCATTAGGCAGCAAAACTATATATGCCAGCAAAAGATGCCCTGGCACACATTAGCTAACTCGAGATAATGTGCGCAAGGCTGCTAACAGGTTAAACCAAGGTTCTTGCAACCCAAAGTTATACTGTATGTGTTTCTAAAATATTCTTACTACTTTTTTTTTCTTTTTCAAAAGGTTTTATTTGACAGAGTACGTAAACAATACATGAAATAGGTGACATGGATGAGTGATGTGACGTTACTCATGCCAGTGGTTCTGATGAGTGAATGCTGAACATGCAGGGGTGATCAGACCATGCAATCGAGATGCCAATAATTGTGGAATAGCTCATACAAGGAGCAAAGGATAACGAAGGAAATGTATAAAATTCCATACCCCTGTGTTTAATAGGTTTGGCGTGGAGACTGATGATAGACTGCCAGAACTCTCCTCCTGATGAGAAAAACAGAATTTTAGCCTTAGTGAGATCAGAGATAAGTGAGATACTGAAGCAGAAAATAAATTACATACAAAATTAGCATTTTTAAACTCAGCCATGTCATTGTATATATACACACACACACACACACACACACACACACACACACACACACACACACACACACTGCAGTTTCAGAGCACCAAACATACACCTGATACACTTACACTTTGTGCTGTACTGAATCAGAAATGGGTGACATACTGGAGGCTGAATACCAAGTAAGACAGCAGGCCAGACAGGGCACGGCAGACGCTATACACAGCCTCTGTACAAGATCAGAATTTATAAACACAGACCGAGTAGCCATATTAAGAACACGAGGCATGTCAAACCGTGGGGCAAGGATAGATCACCAACTTAATGGATAACCTAACTGTGCTTCCGCTGTCCTCTCCTGCAGCCCCCAAACAACGGGATCCAGGATCATAACAATCCTGTGATAGATTCGTGCAGGCGCAGTAGAGGCTTTCATTTGTGCTCAGATGGAAATAACCAAGCCTGATCGGATCCATTCTACTCCACAGACGACATCTCATGCCTGGGCAGTACAGCGGATCTAATCGGGCTCAGATATTTTCACCTGAGCCCGAACGAAAGCCTCTAGTGCGCCTGCAAGAGGCTCTCACAGGATTGTTATGATCCTGGAGCAAGCATCTTTGTTCAGGGGCTGCCAGCGCTGGATGGGGGCTGCAGGAGAGGACGGGGGAAGCCCATTAGGATGCAGAGGCTTTCCACTCCCGAGCCAAGCAGGGCTGTGGAGTCTGGTACAAAAATCATCCGCCTCCTCAGTTTATGAAACCTCTGACTCCTCGACTCCGACTAGTTAGTCTAATACTTACCAGGGCTGTGGAGTTGGAGCCTTCATAAACTGAGCAGTTGGGTGATTTTTATACCGACTCCAGGTACCCAAAAATTGCTCTGACTCCACAGCCCTGGAGCCAAGTACCACCCAGGGGCTCTTATTTTGTGCATGGATAATAAGAAAAGGGAATGTCTATACCTGCAATGTGGGGGCAGGTCTGGATAGGGAACAGGCTTGAGGAAAGGGGACAGTGAATAGATGTGACTGTTGCAGAGAAAGGGAGGCTGTGTAGGAGCTGATCCCGGGCTGTGTGTGGTGAATGAGGGAGGTTTGTGGTATGGCTGTAGTCAGTGAGGAGGTTGACTGGTTACGTGTACTGATAGAATGGTCAATAGCAGGATAGTATTTCACGATAGTACAGATATTATGGTCGAGGGGACGCTGTAGATCTTTAAGAGTAGACAGTGACTAAAATAATGGCCCGAGTAGATGGTGTGGATCTCTGAATTAGTCAATTATAATACAAAAAAAAATGTAATGTACATGATGAGGTAATATACGTGAGGAAACAGATCAAGCAATAGAGAGATCACGACTGAAGGATTGGATCTGGAACACAGGAGTTGGTATGCTAGTTGGAAGGATGGCGTTATCAAATAACTTACCAATCGATCAAGAGAGGGTACGATTATGCGGATTGATTATATGATGCTAAAATGGTGTACCAAACCGAAAATCTAAGTTTGTGTGGAGAGGAGGTGACAAAGGAATTGGATCAATGGTTGGTATGTACAAATGCAGTAGATTAAGTGAATAAGCACCTGCAAACTCGGCCACTGATAGCCTAACAAGACACGGTGAGCATTGGTGGAACAAGAACGAACATTATTGATGAGAAATAGAAATGTTTTTCCTTAGTGATGGTTTATTTGGTTTTGGGTTGGAACCCATTTTTTTGAAGAATATATATCTACGGTATATATCAATATTAATGAGTATTACAATATTAAATAAGGGAGGAAGGGGGGAAAAAGGAGCAAGGGAAAAGGAAGAAAGGGGAGGAGAGTTATAAATCAGATCAATAAAAATTGTCTTGAGTATTTCAAAGGATGATGGTGGCACTGCTCAACTTAGGATTGCGGAAATATAAAGCCGTTACACCATTAGTGGAGAATTTTCTTAAAATGGACCTGAACTCTTGCACAGGACAGAAGGAAAACAGAGAGTTTAGCTTGTCGAATCCCCCTCATTCGTGTCTAATCACAAGTTGTAATTTGATCTCTCCCCATGTCACATGACTGCCACAGCAGATTAGCTCATCTGAAAGCACAGGATGTTAATAATATGTCTGCTTCCATGAAAGCAGGAAGTAGGCGCAGAGCAGATTTATTTTAGGATTTGTATAAGTTGTAACAATTACTTTTTTTTGTTTTAAGGCTATTATGCTGTTGTGTATCTTTTAAAGCAGAGAGGACATTCTGAGTTCAGGTCCTCTTTAATTGTGCTAAGTAGCACAAGTGTTTGACCATTGTAAAATATTTCCTCACCCTGATTTAAATCCTGAAATTTATCACAGATGGTGACATATTTAGTCCTGTCAGGTGATCTCTGCAGAAAGTTTGTTTAATGAGAGTTCCAGCTCCAGGACAAAAAAAAAAAAAAAAAAAGTCCTGGTCTCTGAAAATGTTTCCAAGTATTGCTACCCTCATAATTAAGGGACACTGAAGTGTGAAAAAAAAAACTTATATAATGATTTGCATGTGTAGTACAGCTAAGAGAGAGAACATTAGTAGCACAGATATGAGCCTCATATGGTTTTCCAGTCCAGGAAGAGTTAAGAAACTTCAGTTATCTACAGCGTTGTGGAGCTCCACAGATTATGAAACTGACTCAGACTCCACAGCCCTGGTTATCTATGCAAAATAGCTTCTCTGAGCTCTTCCACCCAACTTAGGTTCAAAGCACTTAAAGGAATACTATCGAATCACATTTTTTTCAATTGACACAGGAATTGTTTGGGAAGTGCTGCTAAGTACTGGTGTATACATTTTAGTAGCAACTTCTTTGTTTACGGTTATCAAAATACTTTCAAACTTTACTGATGCCAAAACAGATGGCTGACTGAGCCATGAGGAGAGGGGAAATTCCCCTCACACTTGATCAGTTAACTCTATGGGCTTGATTCACAAAGCGGTGATAACTCAGTTATCACGCCTAAAAGACTTTAGGCGTGATAAGCGGTGCAAAGCTGAGTTATCACCGATTTGTGCTGCTCTTCGCGCGAAGCTCCCGCGCGCAAAGTTTTGCGCGCGTAGCGCACCGCGCTGCGCGCACAAAGTCCCATAGGGCTCAAGACGCTGCGCGCGAAGCATGGCACACTGCGCGCGCAGCGCGGTGCGCTACGCGCGCAAAACTTTGCGCACGGGAGATCGCGCGAGTTTCTTCTTATCACTCCTAAACTGAGTTTAGGCGTGATAAAGGGCTTTTCACAGGCGTGCAAACACTTTGCACCGCTTTGTGAATCAAGCCCTATGTGTAACTCTGTGTGTGACAGAGAGAGAGAGCTCCCAACAGCTGCAGCTCCTGTGTCCTGTGTTTCTGACTGACGTGTCTGAAGAGAGCAGAGGAAATGTAACTATTGTCATAGCTTTTCATACTGTTTTTGCTTTCAGAGTTTGATAGGTTTGATATTTGCTTTCTGTAGTCTGATATGCAGCTCTGGCTGTGCATTGAAGCAGGCGCCCCTTCTGCAATTGATTTGTCCCAATATAGCTAAATCCTACCCTCAATAAATTACAGCTTTTGCCTCTGATATTTAACATGAAAAGTAGGAAAATGTTTACAAAGCTACTTAGACATTGTCATTTTAGAACACTTGGGTATCGATAGTATTCCTTTAAGGGGCCCATACACTGGTCGATTTGAGCCATCGATCGATTCTATAGAATCGAACAGAAATCGATTCTTTCAAATCAGCCAATCGATCGATTTTCGATCGATTTCGATTGATGTAATCTGACTGGATGGAAAATCTAGGTCGATTTGGTGCTGGCAGCAGATCGATGGCCCATAGAGCTGCATTGAATCTAATGGTGCAATAATGCTTTTAGGTCGATTTTCGACAGATTTCCAGTAGATTTGATTCTGAAATCTATTTGAAATCTGTTCCTAGTGTGTGGCAATAAGATAGATTTCTGTCAGATTCAACTTGACAGGCATCTGACAGAAATCTGATGGTCGAATATGCTTCAAATGTAATTAAAAAAAAAAAAAAGTGTATGACCACCTTTATTTATATATCAAAGAAACAGCAAGAGACAGCTTCAAATAAGGTTTCACTGCAGGGACGTTCAAACGGTCATACGCTCTGCTTTGTTTTATAGTTTAAAATAGCGTGGTTTATAAACTACAAGTATAAGCAGGATGATGCGATGTGTAAAAAAAAAAAAAAATAAACTATATAACTAAAAATATGAGACTTCTTTGCTACTAATACTCTATGAATTATCCGCATTACACATACAATTCATTTTATCAGAAGTTTTTTTTTTCGCTTCAGTGTCATTTTAAATACTATACACTAAAAGAAGTTCATCAAATATGAGAAGCACATCAGCACTTTTCATAAGAGACTGACTGGAGTCTTGCTGCTCTGCCTGGACTAACCTCTTCTGTAGAGCGCTGGGTGGAGAACCTTCACACCACTCCATCTCACCTCAGTCTCACAACCTTTCAAATAACATGCGAAGGGCAGATAAAGCCAGTACAGAGCACATCAGCAAAGCAGGGCAGCTTATCTGTATCTGGAAGTGTTTTTGTGTTCTCAGCTCCTTCAGAACTACATGTGCAGATTAATGGCTGGCACTTTCCCCTCTCACTTGCTGTGCTGCTGCCCCTCCCCTAATCAGCTAGATCAGGGGCAGACGTGTGTGCCTTGGAGCTGGGGAGGTAAGGTCCATACACACAATAATGGTTATCTAAAACAATCATTCTCAATTGTTCCGGACAGCCTTGTTCCAAATAAACAGCTTTTTCTGCTTGATGGAGAGAGGAGAATGAGTGGAGGAATAATAGTGACTAGGCATACCAGAACGCTAACAAGCTATTGGTGGATACCAGTGAATACTTGTAAACTGTGCCTCAGTCATCTCAGGAAATGTAAGTTGCAAGTCTGATCCTTCATTCTGGCAATACTTGCAGGATTAGATAAGCAGAAACCACAGAGGTGAAATAGCTAAAGCCTCATTCACACACTCCAATTCCAGTTTATCCTTAATGATCATTAACCACTTCGCCATATCTGGACACATATATCCGTCCAGATAGGCAGTGGTGCTGCAGCCGTGTGGTGCGCGCGATCGGGCTCCCGCTGCCTCCCGCTGCCCCCCCGATCAGTGAATGGGAATATAATTCCCATTCACCGATCTAAGTCCCCGGCAGAAATACCGACGCTTTCTCTTCAGAGAGCGTGGTATTTCTGCCCCCAGTAGTGATGGGTCATTCGCGAACGAGCCGGCTCTAAGAGCCGGCTCTTTGAAGTGAATCAGAGGAGCCGATGCTCACTCTGAGAAGAGCTG
Organism: Hyperolius riggenbachi; assembly: GCF_040937935.1. Classification (NCBI taxonomy): domain Eukaryota; kingdom Metazoa; phylum Chordata; class Amphibia; order Anura; family Hyperoliidae; genus Hyperolius; species Hyperolius riggenbachi. The sequence continues at coordinate 72,995,124 of NC_090655.1, forward strand.
ATGCCTCAGCCGCCCTTTTTAGCTCTGCTTTGCTCTGTAATAAAGGGCGCTGAGGCATTCTGGGAGATGTAGTCCTCCTCTCGCAGCTTGTAGGAGTGTTAAGGGCGGAGCAGAGCAGTAGCAGGAGGGATTGCCCCAGTCAGCGAAGCAGTCTGAAGTTGTCATGGAGACGGGGGCGGGGCTTTTACTCCGATTCTGAGTGGTGTCTAGTGATATTTAATGAAGAGTCGATTCAGAGCCGTAAGAGCCGGCTCTTTAATGGGAGCCGATTCAGAAGAGCCGATTCTCTGAGAAGAGTCGGAATTCCCATCACTAGCCCCCAGGAAACTTCTTCTCTTCTTTTTAGTTCCTAGATGCGACATCGTTCGCATCTAGGAATGTTTTGAATGTGGCCATCTTGTGGCCAAATAGTAAACTGCACCCACATACCTGTATTGAATAAAAAAATATACATTACATTACATCTAAAATTGGCTATTTACCTCCCAAACTAAAATTACCCAAATACATTTTTGTATAAAAAAAAATAAAAAAAATTACAATTAAAAAAAAAAAAACTACATATATAGTTACCTAAGGGTCTGAACTTTTTAAATATACATGTCAAGAGAGTGTCTTATTAAATTTTTTAAAATTATAAGCTTGTAAATAGTGATGGACGCAAATTGAAAAAATGCACCTTTATTTCTAAATAAAATATCGGCGCCATAAATTGTGATAGGGATGTAATTTAAATGGTGTAATAAGCGGGACAAATGGGCACATAAAATGCATGGGTTTTAATTACTGTAGCATGTATTAATTTTAAACTATAATGGCCAAAAACTGAGAAATAATGATTTTTTTTTCCATTTCTATCTTAATCTTCCTGTTAAAATGTATTTACAGTGGGGGCGCATGCGCGGCGCTGAGCAAGATGGCCGCTTAACCTGAGAGCTCCGCCGATGGCTGGATTAAGTTAGACCCAACCGCGTCATACACCTGGCTTACCTGAACTAAAAAGGCTGGTCCCGGTTCCCCATCGAGCACTGATTCATATGGGACCGAAGAAGAGGGGCAGATCGGCTTCTAAAAAGAAAATTGAGGCATATTTTTCCCGGCCCACTAAGCCTCCGCCTACAACCAAGATGGCGTCTCCTAAATCTCAGCGTGGCGAGGAACCACCCGATACTTCGGACTTTATAACTAGAGCCATACTGGAAACCTGCTTATCCGACCTGCACACAAAGATATCAGGCACAATAAAAGATGCGATCTCCTCAGCCCTGGAAGGCCTACGCTCGGATGTTAAGTCCTCATTGGCGCGGACCACGGCACTGGAAAAATCAGTTGCGGCCTTGGAACAACGCTGCGCATACTTAGAGGAGGAGAATGATAGACTAACGGACACAGTCGGGGAACTACACCGCTCTATGGAAGATCATGAGAACAGAGATCGAAGGTCAAACTTAAGGATAAGAGGGGTGCCGGACTTTGTTAAGCCCCCGGATATCAAACAATACCTGACAGATCTATTTACAGACATTGATCCGGACATCTCACAGGACATGTGGCGGTTTGATCGTGCCCATCGGGCGATAGGGCCACGTCCAGAAGGAGCCCCTCAACTTAGGGATATAATAGTCCGCTTCCACTACTACGAAGCGAAAGAGAAGGTGGCCATGAAGGTACGCAATATTAACTTTTACAAATTTCGTGACCACGATGTACAAATCTTTAATGACATATCCCCCATCACATTGGCTAAACGCCGCAAGCTTAAAGCTGTTACAGCACTTTTACGGGAAAACGACATCCAATACAGATGGGGATATCCCTTTAAGTTGATTGCGGTCAAGGAAGGCAGGTACCACGCCATCTCTGCTCCGGAAGATGCACCGGATCTACTCAAAGGCTTAGGACTACGCATGCCGGGGAAAGTTGAATCTCAATCCCAAACAAATGGTTCTCCTGCTAAATCTCGGGATCAAACAGCATCACCACCCTGCCTCTCACCTGAAGTCCCAGCCACTTAAGCATGGAACCAGGACGCTATCTAAATCTTTCTTCTCACAATTCAGGTTTATTTTTTGAAATCCGTAAAGTTTTTGGTGTGATGCGGTCATAAGTATGCAGTATTTTATTATACAGCCTGTCGGTGCGGCTCCGGGACACCCGGCCGCAAGGTGCCAGCATGCATTCCCTCTATGGGTGTGCAGTGGGGCGCACCCACACAAGGGATATGTATACCCTTGTACTTTCTAAAAATGTTTTGATGGCTTTGCATATACAGATTATGGTTATTTCACTGTTGTTCACCATGCAAAATTCAGTTTATGAAAATATTAAGAGGTCTGTTCCCCTAAATTTAGGGGTTGGTCTTTTTCTGTTTCTATCCTATCTTTCCCTCTTTCTCTTCTTTCCCTCCTTTATCTCGTTCTCTGAACATCTTGCCTGCCAGCCATCCTTTTTCACATGTTTGGTGTTAGATAACATGCTGTGGATCTTCCTAAGCTGGGCTCACTGCATAATTAAAGTCGGCTTCTATAACTTTTTATTATGGTAAAGCTAGTTACACTTAATGCCAAAGGGCTCAATTCGGTTCGCAAACGATACTTAGCACTACGGGATCTAGAACGCATCGGCGCAGACTTTGTTTTCCTTCAGGAAACTCGGTTTTCCTCTAAGCGACCGGGATTTCTGAAAAGCAAGGCTTATCCAACTTTTATGGCTAGTGCTGCGGAAAAAAAAGCGGGTGTCGCACTTTTAATACATAGCAGATGCCCATTTCAAGTTAAAACTGAATGCAGTGATCCCAAAGGTAGATTCATAATACTACAAGGTTCCTTGCATGGACTAGAAATTGTACTGGTGGTTGTATATGCACCAAACACCCACCAGTTACAGTTTCTGGAAAAAGTATTTAAGAAAGTTGAACAGTTAAAATGTCCAAATGTGATTATAGGGGGGGATTTTAACCTGATAAGCTTCCCTACAAGGGACCGTAGATCCGAGGTCACCCCCTCTAATTTCTCCACTATTTGTAAAAATGCTAAGAATTTCAGGTTGTTGCAGAAACAGTTTGGATTGTGTGATGCTTGGAGAGCTTTGCATGCAGGTGACACCGATTTCACTTTCTATTCACATAACACCTCCACTTACACCAGAATAGATCATTTTTTTATAACCCCTGCCTTGCTGAATACTTTAATTGCTTCCGAGATAGGCCCAATTTCCTGGTCAGATCATGCTCCACTAGATTTAACCTTAAACTTGGCAAACAACCCAAAAATCCCCTCGGTTTGGAAGCTAAACGACAGCTTACTTTTAGATGAGGAAGTTTACCAAGATATTTTAGAGAGCTTAAACAGCTTTTTCCAAATAAATACAGGATCTGTAACTGATTACTCCACTGTCTGGGAAGCTCATAAGGCAAACATTAGGGGTAAACTCATCGCAATAGCAAGCAGAAGGAAAAGAGCAGCCCTCGCAAAAGTAACAGATCTCCTCACTCAAATTACTACACTAGAAGAATCTCATAAAAAAAGTCCCTCCAAACAGTTATTTAACAAACTGGAAGATCTGCGCAAACAATTAACTGATCTTCAATATACTTCAGTAGAAAGGTCTTTGCTCTTCACAAGGCAAATGTTCTATGAGAAAGGGAACAGGGCCCATACACTATTAGCCAAAAAACGTAGGGATATAAAAACACGCAATGCAGTCCTTTCCCTTAAAGATAAGAAGGGGGTGATACAACATGATCTCCGCTATATAGCCCAGATATTCAGGGAATATTTCTCCGAGATATATAACCTCCAAAAAACAGAAAATTATTCACATCCCACCCAAACAGAAATGAAAAACTATATTAAATCATGTGGGCTCCCCATATTGTCAACAAATCAATTAAACATACTAAATGCAGGCATAGAACAGGAAGAAATTATTGAAGTTCTTAAAAAAGCTCAGCCCCACAAAGCCCCTGGTCCTGATGGATACACAATGGCCTACTATAAAAAATTTCGAGATATTTTGGCTCCAAAAATGACTTTACTATTTAATAATTTTATGGGAATGGATCCTATTCCAGAAACAATGCTAAAATCGCATATGGTGGTACTGCCCAAACCAGATAGAGATTCATTAGACCCTAAAAATTACAGGCCAATATCTCTACTGAATACAGATTTAAAAATATTTACTAAAATCCTAGCAAATCGCCTATCCCCGCTATTACCATCCCTGGTAGATAAAGACCAGGTGGGATTTGTCACAGGTAGATATGCAGGAGATAACATTCGACGCACTATAAACTTGATAGATTTTATCAACCATTCGAAACTTCCTTCTATACTATTAAGCCTTGACGCGGAAAAGGCCTTTGATAGGCTGAGTTGGCCTTTTCTGTTCCAAACTTTGAGGACCATGGGCTTTGAGGGAGCGTTTCTGAACACCCTCTACAAATTATATTCCAAACCCCAGGTAGCCTTAAAAATCCCATTTACAGACCCCCACCAATATTTCACAATTTCCAATGGCACCCGTCAGGGCTGCCCCCTGTCCCCCCTGATTTTCGCCCTTTCTATAGAGCCCCTGGCAGCCCGGATACGGGGCAACCCCGATATAACAGGGATAAAAATTGGGGAAAATGCATATAAAATCTCGCTTTTTGCAGACGATGTGTTAATATCAGTAACTAATCCACATATATCCCTCCCTAACATGCATGCAGAGCTCTCTAAGTTTGGATACCTCTCAAACTATAAAATAAACGATAGCAAAACGGAAGCTCTCTCCTTTTATCTTTCTCCCCTAATGGTGGACGGTCTGAAGTTGCGGTTTCCATATAGATGGCAAAAAGACACCCTTAAATATTTGGGAATTCATCTCCCCTACGATTCCAAGAAATTACTTCAATTTAATGTTTCCCCCTTAATCAATCGCATCATTAAAGACCTAAATAAATGGAAAGATTACAACATTTCCTGGATTGGTCGTATGACAGCGTTTAAAATGAACTCCCTACCTAAGCTAGTTTATATATTCTCCACAATACCTATGTGGATACCGCAATCTACACTGCTCCCCCTTCAAAAAGCTCTACTACGCTTTATATGGCATAGTAAACCACCCAGGATTTCCAAAAAAATAATAACTTTGCAAAGACAATTTGGAGGCCTTTCAGCTCCAAATATTTACAACTATTATGTGGCAAGTCAATTTAGGCAGATGGTAGCATGGCTTGAGAAAAGACCCCATGCAAAATGGGCACAAATAGAGTTTGAGGCATTTATGCCTTTTCATCCAAGTGCTTTCCTATGGAAAAATAATGTTCCTCCTAAGGAGGCGAGGGAGATATACTCCTCCCTACGGTCTAATTTGAAATTATGGACAGTTGTGGGGAGGCGTATATCCCTCTTTCCGCAGGTATCAGTCATGATCCCAATACTTGGCAATCCCAGATTCACCCCAGGTCTTAAACGCACCACAGCATCAATATGGCATCAAAATGATATTTGGTTTATCTCTGATTTAATGAACCCTTTTACAGGGAAGCTATACACTTATGATGATCTCAAGGACCATATAGCACTTACCAATGCCAACTACCTGCAATATATGCAAATACGACATTTCGTAGCATCCATTTCCCCCAAGTTGGAATTTCCACAGAAGACAGAGTTTGAAATAATCTGGGATGCAGGTCCCACACAAAAAGGACTAATTTCTTCTCTATATACGTGGCTGAACTCCCCGCAACGTAAGACTCTGGAGTACCAACATCGTTACATGGCATACTGGGACCAAGCACTGGAAACGGATACTACTCTTGATACATGGTCAAAGATCTGGATAAACGCATCTAAATCCTCTATTTGTGTGCTAACAAAAGAGAACATATACAAAATAATGCTACTTTGGTATCAAACACCAGTTCGCTTACATAAATGGAACCCCTCTCTTTCCCCGGCATGTTGGAGGAACTGTGGTCAACCTGGCACTCTTCACTATCTATTCTGGTTCTGCCCGGAAATCCAAACCTACTGGTCGGATGCTCTCCAGCTAATAACTCGCTATACTGGTCTAGAAATTCCTAAAGACCCTTGGATCTGCTTGTTGGCTAAACCCATACCGAAGATGAAACCCCATAACCAACGTTTGCTTAATCATTTTCTGACAGCAACGAGATGTGTTATCTCCAAACATTGGAGAGACACCTCTCCACCTAATATCTCTGAAGTGTTAAATAGAGTGAAATATATTTATAAACTAGAATATCTTACGGCTGTAATGCAGGATAAGATTCACATCTTTCAAAAGGTATGGAAAGATATTGACCTGTAAGCAACATATGGTGGTTTGTAAGTTAAGGGTTGATCCCTAGTGCGCTTATTTAGGATTATAAGATCTGGTGGGCTGGCAGGCCACTCTTCCCTTCTCTCCTTCCTTCTTTCTTCTCTGATCTGAATTTCACTTCTGTTTTTTCTCCCTTCTCTCTACTTCTTTCTTACCCCAGAAGAGGGATCTCCATCCCTCCTAGGATAACGGTCTAGCCGGGTCGTCCCATCTCTCTGAGAAAGATGACAGATTTAAACCCATATGGGATTCTCACAGCAAATGGGGTGACTCTTGGTTGGGCTATTGTAATGATGCAAATAGATAATAGATATAAGATATAATTGATTTCCACCTGATTAACAAATAGAGACTACTGAATCAGCTGTTAACATAATATAGCTAACTATTTTGTTCTGATCATTTAAAATTATCTGTGTGGAATGTTTTGTACTTTATTATGCAAAGGAAAAAAAATAAAAATATTTAAATACAAAAAAAAAAATGTATTTACAGTAAAGTGGCTCTTAGCAAAATGTACTACCTAAAGAAAGCCTAATTAGTGGCGGAAAAAACGAGATATAGATCAATTAATTTTGATAAGTAGCGATAAAGTTATTAGTGAATGAATGGGAGGTGAACATTGCTCGGATGCATAAGATTTTCGAAGCTGTAGGCTGAAGTGGTTAAAGTACACCAGTGGTGACGGGGCGAGAAGAGAGTTAAGATACTTACCTCAATAAAGGCTGGTATACACAATGCAATTTCCTGTCAAATAAATAAAATCGATAATTTTGGGCATGTGATCTGCTCCTGATTGATTATGTACAGTACTGATCTAAAAAAAAAAAAATCAATCCAGTTCTCGATCGGAAGCAGATCAGACATGCTGGAAATTATAAATTAAACAGGAAATTGCACCGTGTGTACCAGCCTTAAAAGGAAGATCCGAGAATTAAAAAAAAAAAAAAAAAAAAAATTACCTGGTGCTTCCTCCAGCCCCTGGCAGCCATCCTGTGCCCTCGCCGCAGCTCCGCTCCCCACCGGTGGGCTGGGGTCCCCTCCGTTGCAAATGGCGACCAGCATCTTCTGTGCATGTGCGCGGCTGTGCAGCTCACATAGTCTGGAGCGTTCTGTGCAGGCGCAGAACTACTACACCTGCGCAAAACACTCCCCACCACGTGAGCAGCCATACTGCGAAGGAGCGAGTATGGCCCACGCCTGCACAGTAGAATGAAGTAGCTCTTGCACGGCCTTTTCCTACACGCACAAGTGGCTTTGTGCTACTGTGCAGGCTTGACCCGCACTATCACATGAGCAGTACACAAGTGCATAGTCCTATAGCAAGCAAGGTTACATAACTACCTCTGTAGATACTGTATCCATAAATCCCACATTGTTGTTAGTGAGACCCGACAACAGGATTAGGTAACACCACCTCAAAATAATAGTTTCTCAGTTACATACAACATGTAGAAAGCACAAATGATTTTCATATATAAGACACTACTAGCTATAGTTTACCAGAAGCAAGGACTGCTACAAGATAAAACTCCCCCTGCCTGTGTGATATGGAAGAGATGATGGGGGGAGGGGATTTGCTGAATGTAATAAGTAGCAAGCAACGTTAAGGAGTGGAGTAGAAAAGCCTTTAGGCATCCCCAAGCGAGGGCTTAATTCACATAAGAGTGACAGGGAGACAGAATGTGAACCTTCTGGAACATAGGCGTCTCTTTATAAGTTATATTAGGCTTTATTCTGAGGACTTGTTGCTTATGTTGCCATTATAACTGGCATATCAATATGACAGTGGTTTCAAAGGAATACAGTGTGCATAATGAAGAAATGCCAGAGTGAAGAGGCAGTGAATACACCCCCCTTGCCCTCTTAACTTTTAATGGGAGCAGAAAAGGCGCAGGAAAGGACAATGTGTACATCTGTCAATAAACAGGATCTTCCTTTGAAGATCTTCATAGAGCGGTCATTGTTGGAATTTCTGGGATGTTTCTCGTACCAACTGACAACAGAGCACTTCAGCTGTGTACCTTCTTTACGAGACTGTCAGCGAGAAATCACATTTGACTACACTAATCACAAGACACAGTGTCGCACACAAATAAGAATGCAAGTGACATTTTTTAAGGATTCTCCAGTCGAGCTAAAAAATAATTCGCTCTCCAAGGACACGGCTGCCACCATAATGTGCAGATTGCGACAGATAACCACCCTTTCCTGTTCATATCCGAAGTTTCTGACATCACATATAGACTATTCAAACCTCTGGGATACTGATAGGAGACAATGATCTGGCCTTTGCTATATGTTGCTAAGCTTTGAATTGTCATGCTGGAGGGGAGATTTGTCTATACAAAATCAGGGAGTGCCGTGCCTTGGTTGGTTAAAAATATAAGTGTGCCATGAAACCAAAAATCACGACACTACCGCTTCTGCTGATCTTTATAATGGACACAAAAAAATTAAATCTTGATTGTACATTAGTGGCAAATCTCACCACATCTACACAGTGTAAAGGCCGCTTCAGCCTACATTAATCGAGCGTGTGTACGGACCATAAAGGGTATCTGAAGTAAGGGATATGGAGGAGGCTGTCATAATTATTTACTGTAATGGGGAAAAAGAAAGGTTAACTTACCTGGGGCTTCCACCGCCCCCCCTTCCCCCTCCTCCACAAACATCCTGTACTCGCGCTGGGACAAAACGATCCCCCGCTGCGGCTCGCTTCTAGGATTTGCAACTTTAATGTTGCAAGCCACTGCGCCTGTGCGGCCCTGGCTATGCGCTTCCTCCCTCCCGCTGACGTCACCGGGAGTGTACTGCGCAGGAAGCTCCTGGCGGCATCAGCGAGAGCGAGGATGCGCGCGACCAGGGCTGCGCAGGTGCAGTGGCTTGCGACATTAAAGTCACAATTACCTGAAGCAAGCATGTTGAAAATCGATCGAACCGTTATCTTGATCGGACCACCACATGGTCAGATAATTTAGATTATGTGGCCAATAAAGGGGTGCTCAGGAGGCCGGCCCAAAATGCAGTGTCCTCAATAGTGGGCATAATTAGCGGAAGGGGTTATAGGTGGTTGGGTGTGGTTTTGTTCAGGTTTCCATCGAGTTGTAGCACAACCCCACACTGCTTTCATCCTCCTTTGAAACTGCCCTCTATTTCATTTACTGAACGGAATCGGAAAGAGAATCCTTTAGTATGTACTGTGCTTTCGATAGTGTGTCCCTTGTCTTTTTCCTCCTACCTGTTGGCATAGGTCATGAATAATAAAAAAAATAATGAAGTTTAGTGGACTATGATGCAACTTAACCCAGTGCCACAGGAGTATAGCAATGAAGTGCATAACTCGGGCTGGGCAAAAAATAGGCTGAGGTCCGAGAAAAAACAAAACAAAAACAAAACAAAACCACACACACACAAACATTGTGAATGCAGGAAATCAGACAGCCCTACCCTGACAGGCTCTTTTGAGAAGGTAACCTGCACTACAGGAGGAAAAATGGATTCACATAATGGATTGCATCCAACCCAATAACCTGAATGTATGCGTTTGCTTTTATATACCAAATGTCTTCTGTAGCCTTACAGATTGTTTGCCAAGACTGAATCAGAGGTGAGACAGTTGGTGACCCACGCTTTGTTGGGTCTAACGATTGCCAATACATTCGTACAGATTGTTTGTATGAATGTATTTGTGCGTTATCTCTTTATAGGTCTGTGGGGTGTACCCACAATCTTGTCAGTTTAAAAATGATGCTATGGGTTAACTTTTCTGAAGAATTGTTGGACTGATGAGGGTTGATATGCTAAAGTGCCCTCTAATAGTGGCAGGGGCTGACTTCTCAGAAGAGACTACAGGACTAATCAGATTTAACCTGCTAGGGTGGGGCTGTTGCACTTGTTATACTGATATAGGATGTGTTGTGCATGTTTCTTTGTTTTTAACTTTCACTTTGTGAATGAATATTGGCATCTTGCTGATGCCGGCTTTCATTAATTACAGACACTTACATCGGCTTTGGGAGCACATGTTCCCATTCTCCAATCACGGACTGGCGAGATGGTGACGGAGACGAACGGGCGCGCACCATCGTGAGGTAAACAAACAGAAACGGATATCTATGCCCCTGGTCCCCTAAGTGGAATTTTCAGGAGTGTAGATTTGTGTACCAGCGGTACAGAAGTAATTAAATGATTTCCTGCTAATGAAAGCGACAAGATTGTATGGGGTATGGCCAAGCATTGAGGTGGACATTCCTCCTCTTCCACTTATTTCCCTGCCAGCTTCTTATCTGAAACCTAATCCCCTACTCACTTGTGTTTACAAGCAAGGCTGAGGCGACTCAGCGATTGGAGGAGACAAGAAAAAAAGTAAAGGGCAGAAATGACATCACGAGTTAGCCTTAACTGTGGGCAAATGACATGGTTCCCACCAGGAACAGAATTCTCTTCATTTACTATATAACATTCACTGAAATCAAAACATGGACAGTATAATACATGTGTTATGTAAGTTGATCAAGTATTTATCTACTTATATATGTGTTTTTTCCCCCGGCATAGTATGGCTGATCCTACTGCTTTAAGAAATATTGGTACCAGATGTATCATAATATTCTTTCCTGTAAGTGAAGGTGTTAGTGGACTTGATTGTCCTTTAATCTGGATACCATTATTTAGCCTGCTACTGAATACTGAAGAGGTAAAGCTCAGAAAAAAAAGCATTAAAGGGAATCTTATCACTAAAAATAAATACAAAAATATTAACTTGCCTGGGGCTTTTTGCAGCCCCCTGCGGTCTTCCTGAGCCGTCGTTCCAAGACTCTTCAGTCAGCAGTAATTACCCCCTTTAAAGCTGGCCAGCCATGGCCGGTGGCAGGCTCTGCGCGTACACGGCATTGGGCCATGCGTATGCTGATTGCGCTCCCAGAGACGCAGCGATTGTTCTGTACTGTGCATCGAGAGCACGATGAGAAGGCTCATGGTCCAGGGCCGCACATACAGCTGCCGAGCAGATCGCGGAGTGACAGCGCAGGCAAAGGATGACTGCGGGGGGCTGCAAGAAGCCTTTTTTCCCCCCTTTAAAGCATTTGTGTGCTTAAGGGCCTGTTCAGACTATGCGCGTTCCTAGACGTTTTCAGGGAACACGTACGGGTACCAAAAACGCATAGGAACGGCTCCTAATGCTTTTGAATGGGCTAGTTCACATGTATGCGTATGAGACGCATACGTTTCTCATCCGCATTGCTGCACGCAGTTCTGTGCGTCACGCATAGAAACGGACGCAATGAAAGTCTATAGACGCAAATCAAAAACGCGTACTATTGCGTTTTTCGTGTCAGTTTTCCTCTGCGGTTCCCATAATTCTTTTTTTTCCCCTGGGTCACGTGTGTGTGCAAAACGCAATAGAATACGCATTAGAACGCGAGAAAAACGCATGCGTTTTTCAACTTGCGTTTCTTTGATTTTAAACACATTCTTCATACGCAGATAGTCTGAACAGGCCCTTAGAGAGCATTGTTCAGAAGGAAAAAAAAAAGCATAATTTCAATCAATTTGCTAAAGTAAAGGCATGAATAGCTTTGTCGGCTACACACATTACAATGTGATCATATGATATTGTGATAAAAAGCCGATCATTTTAATTGAAAATTCTCTATACATTATTGATATCAAATGATCTTTTAATTGATCATTTGATCGATATGATTATTTACTTCTGGGCACAATACAATCCATCCCAACTATAGTCGGCTGGCCGCGCAATCTAGTCTAATCAGCATAATCACATGCTCAGCAGGGCCTGTATGCACAGGGGAAGCAAGTTGAAAGAAGAAATAATTTTTCAAATCCATTAAAAAAAAAAAAAAAATCAACTCTCAGGGCTGCTATAAAACACAAGTCCCATTTAATAAATGCAATTATTAATGTGACTGAATGAATGGTTATGTGAATGATTACATCTTCTGCAGCTCTCTGCTATAAACATGATAGGGAGAAGACAAAAAGCCACGTAAACCACAGATTACACACTGTGGAGGAAGAGGAGATAATGGAAGGCTCTGATGAGCACTGCTCTATGCAGCTCATATTTCTCTCTGCTCATAGAAAATCACAGAGTTTATCCAATTGGTCAATGCTTGATTATTAAATTCTCTGGAAGGAAATGCAAATGGGCCCACTGTTTGCTTATGGGTCCACTATAACTACTGTATTTTTTGGACTATAAGACTAACTTTTTCTCCCCCAAAAGTGGGGTAAAAAAAGTCACTGCGTCTTATAGTCCAAAAGCAGGGAGTTCCTGACTTGTACAAATCTCCAACCTGCCGCAATGTCGGGACTCCCTGTACTGTTCCCATGCTGAGGAGGACACAGGAGGACAGCGGAGGACACAAAGGGGCATAAAGGATCACACAAGGAGGACAGAGGCAGACACATGGGGGGCACAGGAGGACACAAGGGGGACGGAGGAGGATACAGGGAGACACAAAAGGTACAAGGGGGCATGAGGTACAAAGGGGGCATAATCCACAGGACGCTCCTGCATCATGGGTGCACCAGGTTTAGTATATATTTTTCCCCTGGTTTTTGTCCTCTAAACCTAAGTGCGTCTTATGGTCAGGAGCATCTTATAGTCCGAAAAATACGGTATGTGCTGCAGCACTCTTAAGCTGGACGGACACACACACACACACACACACACACACACACACACACACACACACACACACACACACACACACACCCCAACCCCATGAGCCAGCACACCTCCAAGGCCCCTGGAGTTAACGCCTAGCGCAGCTCCTCATTGTTCAATTAGAAACATCTACTGCATGGCCATAAAGCTACCGTCAGGCACCTGAGCGACACCTCAATTCAGGGATTATCGAGTAAATTTTTCAGGGCATTTTCAATTAAGATATGGAAGTTTGTACCATGTCATCACTTTATTCAGTCTTTTCGACCAGGAGGATATAGAAGGAGGTGTATCGCCGCCCCATTTGCTAAAGATTTCTCTTCTCGCATAAACACACATTATTTGGACTAGGTTAATGCCATGCGAGGAAAGAGTGGAGTCCGCATACAAACCCAAAAGTAACGATTTGGGGTCCACCACAATTTTCTCCCATCACCCCTGACATAATAAGACAGTTTTGTCCAGAAATTTATAATAATCGGACAGTACCAAAGCATATGGAAAATATCGCCTCTGTCTACCTTACATTTGGGGCATCTATCTGATCTATCAGAAGAATCCAAAAAAATATGCATGCAACTGAACAGCAGTATAGTAGGCACGATACACAAGTTTCAAATGAGCATACCTATCAGAGGTCGATATTAGGACTCCACCCATTTCTCCTAGAACATCACCCCACTCCCTATCAGACAGACAGTTGACCAACATCCACCGACCACTTCATCCGAGCCCTATCTAACCTGGCGGTGGATGCAGGGAGTAGAATTGAACAGGGCTGTGGAGTCGGAGTCGAGGAGTTGGGGCAATTTTGGGCACCCGGAGTCGGAGTCGTGGTTTCAGAAACTGAGGAGTTGGGAGTCGGAGTCGCATGATTTTTATACAAAATCTACAGCCCTGTTAAGTATTGGGCTAAGGAGTCGGAGTCGAGGTCTGAGCAATTTTGGGTACCCGGAGTCGGAGTTTCAGAAACTGAGGAGTCGGAGTTGGAAGATTTGTGTACCGACTCCAAAGCCCTGGAATTGAATATACCATTGAGAGAGGTTTGTCTACTTTTTGACGGATCAGGAGACTCTTCAGCATGTCCGATTCCCAAGACCAGGTCCCCGGGAATTGTGCAAGCCAAGCATGCTTAACCTGCATGTAGCGAAATCAGATTTTAATTTCATTAAAGGACATCAATTTCCCCCGAGGAGCCAACTGCTCCACCTGTTTGATCCCATACCGTGCCCAAATCTGTGGATCAGGAATCTCCACAAAGTGAGGGAGTTTCGGGTTTCCCCAGAGCGGAGTGTAGGGAGACATATTGTTGGGTTTGGTCAGTTCAGACGTATCCGCGTCCCATGCCTTAATGGTAGTGCGCAAGGGAGGGAGTAATCTCAGAATATTTTACACCTCTAAAGGCAAGGTTAGTGAGAGATTCCTGCGAGCCCACCACCGCAGCTTCCAAGATTGCCGCTGTATTACATTCATCCTGCCCAAACCACCACCTTGTAGTGACCAAAATTAAAGCCAAAAAATATTTATGCAGATCTGGTAAAGCCAGGCCTCCACCGTCGATTGGCATCTGCAATGTGGTTTAGGACATCCTGGGAGAGCCCCCCGCCCACAGAAAGTCAGAGGTAAGAGTCGATTTTTCGGAAAATAGCTTTTGGGACCCACGCTGGAGATTGTCCAAAGATGTAGTTGAACCTGGGGAGATATAGCATTTTACATAAATTTGCCCTTCCCACAACAGACAGCGGCAGCTTCTTCCACAATTGATGGTTTTGAGAGCAACGGTCTATAATGGGCTGCAAATTAAGTGGTATATAAGTAGTTAGATCCAGATCTATGACAATGCCCAAATACGTGAACCTAGTCACCCAGCACAAGCCAAGAGTATAACTAGGGGGGGGGTTTGCTACTTTATCAACAGGAAAGTAGGGATTTGTCCCAGTTGACTACCACCCCACAGAACCTACCAAATTCATCTAGAACAGAGTGCCTCCCGCAAGGAAGGGCCAGGGTCCTGTAGGAAGAGCAGCATGTCATCCGCATACAGTGCTATTTTTTCAGTCAACCCCCTAGTCATTCCTTTGATACCCGCATCCCCTCTAATTTTAACAGCCACCGGCTCTATTGCGAGAGCGAATAGGAGGGGTGATAGCAGGGGCGTAGGAATAGACCCTGCAGCCCCTGCAGTTGCAGGGGGGCCCCTAGCAAGTCAGGGGCCCGGAGGAGGAAAGGCTGTCACCACCGGCGTACCTACCGGGGATGCGACTCTCTCAGCCGCAGGGGGGCCCTGCCGCCCGGGGCTGCTCTGGGGCCCGCTCACTGTGCGTGGGGGGAGCGCTGCTCTGGACCCCCCAGCAAGGTGCTCAACTGGCCGCAGCGTCTAATAGACGCTGCGCCAGTTCAGTCCCCGCAGCCCCGCTCCAGCAGCCTGCATAGTCTCCGGCAGGCAGAGCAGGGCTACGGCAAGATGGCCGCCGAAGAAACCCTACACTGGAGACTATGTGTCTCTAGTACAGGGCTTCGGCAGCCATCTTGCCGTAGCCCTGCACTCTGCCTGTCAGCGCGGGAGATGTGCTGCAGGAGGACTTGGGGAGCTGCGAGCCAGATGCCGGGAGAGGAGAAGACTTCTGTCAGGTAAGTGAATTGTTCTTTTTTCACAGGTGCATTTTTTTTGTGGTCACTGCTGCCCACATTGTGATTTTCAGGTGTCTGCTGCCCACATTATGGATTTTCTGGTCACTGCTGCCCACATTACGATTTTCAGGTGTCTGCTGCCCACATTGCGATTTTCTGGTGTCTGCTGCCCACATTACGATTTTCTGGTCACTGCTGCCCACATTACGATTTTCTGGTCACTGCTGCCCACATTACGATTTTCTGGTCACTGCTGCCCACATTGCGATTTTCTGGTCACTGCTGCCCACATTGCGATTTTCTGGTGTCTGCTGCCCTCATTACGATTTTCTGGTGTCTGCTGCCCACATTATGATTTTCTGGTGTCTGCTGCCCACATTACGATTTTCAGGTGTCTGCTGCCCACATTGCGATTTTCTGATCACTGCTGCCCACATTACGATTTTCAGGTGTCTGCTGCCCACATTACGATTTTCAGGTGTCTGCTGCCCACATTACGATTTTCAGGTGTCTGCTGCCCACATTACGATTTTCAGGTGTCTGCTGCCCACATTACGATTTTCTGGTGTCTGCTGCCCACAGGGCCGGGCCGAGGCATAGGCTGGAGAGGCTCCAGCGCCTCAGGGCGCAGTGTAGGAGGGGACGCAGAATTCATTCAGCTGTCATTCCTAATTGTGTTTGAAGCAGAAATAAATAAGAAAAGGGGATACATAGCTGTGACTGCAAGCCAGATAACTAGATATTAAGGTGTTGGGGAGGTTGTGGGCCCTGTGGCGCCTCTTAGTCTATAGCAATCAGTGTGTGATGGCTGGGGTGGGAGGGATGGGGGGGCGCACTTTGGTGTCTCAGCCTTGGGTGCTGGAGGACCTTGTCCCGGCTCTGGCTGCCCACATTGCGATTTTCTGGTCACTGCTGCCCACATTGTGATTTTCTGGTCACTGCTGCCCACATTGTGATTTTCAGGTGTCTGCTGCCCACATTATGATTTTCTGGTGTCTGCTGCCCACATTGCGATCTTCTGGTGTCTGCTGCCCACATTATGATTTTCTGGTGTCTGCTGCCCACATTATGATTTTCTGGTGTCTGCTGCCCACATTACGATTTTCAGGTGTCTGCTGCCCACATTGCGATTTTCTGGTCACTGCTGCCCACATTGCAATTTTCAGGTGTCTGCTGCCCTCATTACGATTTTCAGGTGTCTGCTGCCCACATTACGATTTTCAGGTGTCTGCTGCCCACATTGCGATTTTCAGGTGTCTGCTGCCCACATTGCGATTTTCAGGTGTCTGCTGCCCACATTACGATTTTCTGGTGTATGCTGCCCACATTAGGATTTTCTGGTGACTGCTGCCCACATTGCGATTTTCTGGTGACTGCTGCCCACATTGCGATTTTCTGGTGACTGCTGCCCACATAAGGATTTTCTGGTGACTGCTGCCCACATTAGGATTTTCTGGTGTCTGCTGCCCACATTACGACATTCTGGTGACTGACTGCTGCCCACATTAGGATTTTCTGGTGACTGCTGCCCACATTACGATATTCTGGTGACTGCTGCCCACATTAGGATTTTCTGGTGACTGATGCCCACATTGCAATTTTCTGGTGACTGCTGCCCACATGGCGATTTTCTGGTGACTGCTGCCCACATTGCGATTTTCTGGCCCACATTACGATTTTCTGGTGAACACTGCCCACGTTACGATTGTCTGGTGAATGCTGTCCACGTTACGATTTTCTGGTGAACGCTGCCCACATTACGATTTTCTGGCCCACATTACGATTTTCTGGTGAACACTGCCCAAGTTACGATTGTCTGGTGAATGCTGTCCATGTTACAATTTTCTGGTGAACTCTGCCCACATTACGATTTTCTGTCCCACATTACGATATTCTGGTGAACGCTGCTCACATTACGATTGTCTGGTGAATGCTGCCCAAGTTACAATTTTCTGGTGACTGCTGCTCACGTTACTATTTTCTGGTGACTGGTGCTGCCCACTTTACAATTAATTTACAGTGAAACGCTGCCCCATTACGATTATTTGGCACCTATGGGGGGGGGCCCCATCCAAATATTCGCAGGGGGGCCCAGTGATTTCTAGTTACGCCCCTGGGTGATAGCGGGCAGCCTTGCCGGGTTCCCATTGCCAAACTAAATGACTCTGAAATGTCATCATTTGTATGTATTCTTGCGGATGGGGCTTGATACAGCAGTTTAACCCAGGCGATGAACTCCCCACGAATCCCATACCCCTCAAGGACTTCCGAGAGGTACGGCCATACGACAGAGTCAAATGCCTTTTCGGCGTCTAGGGATGCTACAACTCTGGCACCAGCATTATCATGTTGGATCTGTAAATTGGTGTATAGATGTCTGAGGTTTATGTCCGTACCTCTGCCGGGCAATCTTCTTGTTCTTTAGGGCATGGCTCCCCCCCACCGCTCCCCGCCTCTGCTAGCTTCCTCCAATCGGAAGCTAAGCTGCGATCCAGGAAGTGCTTTCTGGGTCGCTGCTTAGCTTCCGATTGAGGAAGCTAGCGGCGGGAGGAAGCCACGCTATGGAGTACAAGAATACTGAAAAGCTCAGGTAAATAGTGGGCTCACAGCAGGCGGTATAGTCCAGAACGACATAGAGGCATGTCTTTATACACAGGACATGACTTATTGAGATTTCATATATCCACCTCGGGTTCTCTTTAACATTGCACCTCAGCTAGCTTTAAAATCAACCGTGTACACCTAAAACTAAGTAGACACACTTGAAGTCGCCCTATTAGGAATAACCGCGATCCTTCAGGTGACACTGCGGTGTACAGACGTGTCCCACAGATACAGCTAAGGGATGCATCTGTTTTTATAAAGAGACAACGGCATGGCTTTCAGCAGGCGGGCAACAATGGACTTGACTGTAGCTAAGGATCCCACGTACTGGATCTCTGTGTGACCTCTGCGGACACCGTACACGTTATATTCAGGCTGGGAACACACTAAGCAGAAACGCTAGCGTTGCGTAAAAAAGCAGCGTTAACGCATATAATGTTAAGTCAATAGGACGCATAAAAATATGCATGTGTATGCGTTTTTTAAAACGCTGGATTTGTTGCATATTTTCAAAAAAACGTATTAAAAAAAAAAAAAGCACATAATGAAAGGCAATAATGGCAATGTATTGCGTTTTTGTAAAAAAAAAACAAAAACAAAACCCTATATTTTCTGATGCATTTCCGCTTCCTGTTGAGTACCTAGCGATTTGCATAAAAATAAAAAAAAAATAAAAAAAAAAAATCACATGAAAACCACAAGAAACACACATGTGCAGAAGGAAACCGCACATGCACAGAAAGCGCACGAAAACGCACATGACAGAAAATGCAACCTTTTAACGCACTGCCAAGTGTGCACCCAGCCTCAATGCAGAGATAGTCCTGACCCACTACCACGGCCGAGGGTCATCTAGCATACGTACGCAATCACACTCAATGAGTCATCCACACTGATGTTAGTGTCCAAGCAAAACAAAAATATTTTTTTTTTGTTTTTTATATAGTTTAACCACTTCAGGGTCACAGTTTTTTTTCTCTTAAAAACCAAAACAACTTTCACATTTCAGCACTCCTCCCATTCATTCAGCGATAACTTTATTGTTACTTATCACACTGAAATGATCTATATATTGTTTTTTTCGCCACAAATTATGCTTTCTCTGGGTGGTAGTTTTTGCTCTGAATTATTTTATTTTATATGCATTGTAAAGGAAATAATAAGGAAAAAAAGAAAAAAAAATGATTTCTCAGTTTTCAGCCATTATAGTTTTAAAATAAAATGTGCTTTGGTACATAAAAACCACACGTTTTATTAGCCCATTTGTCCGGTTTATTACAACGTTTAAATTGTGTCCCTAGTACAATGTATGGTGATAATATTTTTACTGGAAATGAAGGAGCATTTTTCCATTTAGGGATTTTTAATACTTTTTCACTTATTACAAGAACTTTTTTTTGAAAAAATACACTCTCATGACATCCGTATTAGAAAAGTCCCTAAAGTAACTATTTATGTGAAAAAATTAAATGTAATTTTTTTAATTTTTTTTTTAACAAGTGTTTTATTTCTGTAACTGTGGGGCAGGGATGGAAGCGGTTAAAAGTAATAAAATAAAAAAAATAATAAACTTTCTATGGAAAACAGTGCGCTAGGCTAGCTAAATGATTTAAAAAAAATATATATATTAAAAAGATTTAATGTGCTGCGCTGCCCCCTGGCGGTTTTAATAGACCACCAAGGAGGTTAAAGAGGCCTAAGTAAACCACAAAAAATATAAAACACAATCCTTCCATGCCACAAACTTTCTCCTGGCTAGTAGCAAAGCCACAGCAATTTAATAGCTTGTGGACTGCACACACACACACACACACACACACACACACACACACACACACACACACACACATCAAAGTTTACTCACCTGCTGAACGGTTTTACTGTCTTTCTGAACATTCTCTCTAGGAGGAACTTTACCAAACAACTTCCAGCCAGGAGCGCTCAGTCCCGGAGATTTGAGATCTTTTGATCTTTTAGAGAAAAAATTTCTGTGGAGAGACAGAAAAAAAAAATGAAAAGATCATTTACTGAAGTATGTCTTTAGGCTTCAGGGTACATCTGCTGCTAACAATGACAAGAGAAGCAACTGTGTTGTCAGCGCATCAGATCAAACCAGATAATTCCACTACCGAAGGCGTATTTTTCAACTGTGCACTCAAACTGCAGCTTACTATGAGATAGTATGTCAGGCTGACAATTCCAGCATAAAGTGCACTGCCAATGTTACACAAACAAATCTCAAGAGAATGCTATCTGGCCTTTATAGAGATATTAAAGCGTACCCGACATGAAAGTAATCTCAGCTTCTATACTTACCTGGGGCTTCCTTAAGCCCCCTGAGGTTACTCAGTCCCTCCATGTTTTCCCAGGTGTCTCCTCTCATCAGTTATATGGCCCAAAAGCCTGGCCGAGTCACAGTTCATTGCTCAAACGTGCTGCGATTCGTCGCGCATGCGCAGCATGGTGCGCTCCCGCGGCTGGGAGTGTGCTGCACTTGCACAGTACCACTACGCAGGCACAAAACGCTCCCAGGGACGGGAGCATAATGGGGAGCACAACGGGGGAGCACGCCTGGCCTCAAGGAAGCCCCAGGTAACTATAGAAGCGGAGATGGCTTTCATCTCAGGTACACTTTAACCACTTCACCCAAAGGGGTTTTACCCTAACGGACAAGAGCGATTTTCACCCTTCAGTGCTTAGCCCTTTCATTGGCCAATAGCTTAATCACTACTAATCACAATGAAATGATCTATATCTTGTTTTTTTCACCACCAATTGGGCTTTTTGGGTTGATATTTGTTTTCAGTAATGACTATTTTCTATGCATTTTAAAAGGAAAAAAGGAAAAAATGAAAAAAAAAAAACACACTTTCTCCAATTTCATCCCCCTATAGTTTTAATATAAACACTGCTACTGTGCATAAAACCCACACGTTATCTGCCTATTTGTTCTGGTTATTACAAGATTTTAAAGGAATACTATCGATTGAAACGACTTTTTTTTAATACTCTATATTAGTGTACACATTACCACTAGTGCTAGGGGCACTTTATTTATTCACCCAGGTCTCTCTCTCGCTATCCCTGCTTAAAAATTCATTTCTCACACAGCTCATAGTAGTTTGGGTCACCCTGAGCTGCTTGGTTACTCTGTCACACAGCTCACAAATATATTTCACTGTGTCACTCACAGCATGCAGCAGACATGAGGAGAAATAGGCTGATCTGAGGTGGTAACAGGTAACTAAATGAGCTGTAATATTGCTGGAATATAACTAGCTATAACACTAGTATGTGTTTACACTCAGACTGGCTGCCTGCTTGAAGCGATTCACTCCAGGCTGCATCCACTTTACAAGCTGCTGAGAGGGGCAGACCACTGTCTACAATTAGCATTATTAGTATCTTTATCAGTCAAGAGAAGCAAAGATAATAAACACACATTGCTAGAATCTTTAACCCCTTACCACCATAAGATTATTTCAGCAAGGTGATAATTAAACTATAAACTGAGGAGTTGATAGCATCTACCCTGTGCAGAGATATGGTCTAGCCCTCTGGGAGCTCAGTATTAGATACATTTTGTATCCAACACTGACGCCAAAACTGACAGAGGCTTTTACAGCTGAGAGGAACAGCTGTGTGAGGAATAAAATTGCTCCTAGTACTTGCCCTAATGTGTGCTACAACATACAGCATTTAAAAATAAATGCATACATCGATAGTATTCCTTTAATTATGTCCCTAGTACAAAGTATGGTGACGATAGTATTTGGAAATAAAGGTGTATTTTTTCTTTTCACTATTTTCACGTGCACAGCGGCAGCAGCACTGTCTGACTCATAAAACGTCCTGGAGCCATTAAGAGGCTCTAGCAGGACGTTTTTATAAGTCAGCATGTCATTAAGTGGTTAAGGGTTCCTTCCACAAGGACAATACTTTCCAAGTAAAACTGTTTCTACTCCCCATGTTCTAAAGCAAAACACACGGCAAATATAAAATTAACAGCATTTTTCATACATGTGTTTTGGGTTCTTATTAATTCATTAGTAAGTCCTAAAGGTGGCCACACACCATACAATTTTTTAAATATCTGTTCAATTTAAGAAATTGCAATCAATTTTTCTGACTGATTGTAATATTTCAAAAATATGACCACTGTACCACACACCTATGTTCAATTTGCCCCCAATTATGATAAAAATGTTTGGAAACTGAGAAAATGGCTTGGGTGTGTATATTAATAAATTGACAAACACACACCATACAATCTTTAGAGAAATTGAAGAAAAATATCTGGTATTCTGGATAGATAAAAATCGAAAAAACCGGGAAAGCCGATCGGATTTTTCAGTCGAATGAAAAAAAAGCTCTCTTTTTTTCGGGAGATACGATCGTTTTTATCGAATTGCTGTAAAATCGGATCATTTTATTGTATCGTGTGTGGCCATCTTAAGTCATTGGAATAAAACAGTAGCATTTAAGACAACCCATTCCTCTTCGTCTCCAATGAGGTATATCATGTGCGTTTTACATAAGTTGTTTTAAATTATGCAGCAAGTTGTGCACTTCAAAAACCCACACACACCCTTCATAGAGCAGGTCAATGCAATTCAAATAATTCTGGCTGGCATGCAAACTGTATGGTTTGGGCCCATCTAAATTGGTGCGTACAATTTGGATGCAAGCGGAAATTATTAGCATATAATTGACCGCCTATGCTGATATTCCAGTGAGTGCACAGCAGCCCCTACCCCTCTGGGTTGAGTGATGGCTAAGAGCATTGTCCTACACACTTACTCCACCCACCTTGTGACAGCACAAAGCTACAGGCCATCAGTGCATCTACAGTGTCAGCTGGGAAATGTCGCTCAAGGGATCGGGTCCCAATACCTTGCACATCACATAAGAGACGGATGCTGTCTCTGGGGCTCATCTAAATATTTGTGGATGTGTGCAACCAACAAACTTAAGTTCTAGCTTCCAAAACGCCCTTTCATGTTGATTCTGATTGGCCCAGTTCCAAATTGCATGACATTTGCATGCAAGCAGGGCTGTGGAGTCGGTACAAAAATCCACCGACTCAGACTCCTCAGTTTAGGATTCCACCGACTCCGACTCCTCTAATTTGCATATTACAATCTTGTTGATTGAAAGTATGTAACATGAAATTCGTCTCTTAACTGCCAACGCTTAGGGCCTGTTTCCACTACACGCAGATTCTGCATGCAGAAAACTGACTCCAATGAATGTCTATGGGCCTGTTTCCACTGAACGCGATTTTTCTGATGCAGATTTCCCATAGGCGTTCATTGGAGTCAGTTTTCTGCATGCAGAATCTGCGTGTAGTGGAAACAGGCCCTTAGGAATTTTAAAAGACAACAGAAGTGAGAAGGATATGGAGACTGCCATATTTATTCCCTTTAGTCCTAGACTAAAACTAGTCCTTGGTAAGAGTACTTGTAAAAGGTACAGACCGGAACAAAGAACATCTATCAGGCCCTAGGCAATGTAACTGTGGGTACATGTAAGAGTGATGTGCAGGTACTCTGCAAGGGAACAAGGAGATTCTTCCTCAATTACACATTCTTCATGCACAATCTGAACCAAGTTTATGGGTGATAGACAGCACCACTGTGTTCAATGTGCACAACATTCTCAGTGGATTCCCTGCAGCTCTGTGGGGAGTGCATATGTAGTGTATAGTACTACTGTGTAACAAAGTAAACCTGAGACAGATATTAAAGTTTTATACATACCTGGGGCTTCCTCCAGCCCCCTTCAAACTAATCAGTCCCTCGCTGTCCTCCTCCGCCACCTGGATCTTCTGCTATGAGTCCAGGTACTTGAGCCAGTCTGGCGTAGTGCGCCTGCACACAACCCGCCACCGGGAGCGTACTACACCTGCGAGGCACTATTGCGCAGGTGCAGAACGCTCTTGGCTGTAGGAGCGGCACGTGGCCAGACAGCGCTGACTGGCTGAATTACCAGGACTCATAGCAGAAGATCCAGGTGGTGGAGGTGGACAGCGAGGGACTGATTAGCCTGAAGGGGGCTGGAGGAAGCCCCAGATATGTATAAAACTTCTCTTTTCATCCTTCTCCGGTACCATTTAATTTGTAGTCACCAAACCAAAATTTTAACAACATATCAAATGATTTGATTTCACAAGCAAAGAGTGCGTACATTTGCATAAATCAGAATCAACGCAGAATTATTTCTATCTCATTGACCATCTCTATTAGTGACACGGCTACACATCAGGCTTTATACTTACAGCATAGAGGTTATTTAGTATAGATAAGAGATTCCTGTGTACACATATATACAGTCACAATCAGATGTGTATATTTGACTTTAAAAATATGGGGACTGCTTTATTGAAGCAGCACAGGTAACTAATTTTGATTGGTTTATTTCATTTTTGTGGAATAAGCACAGCTACTACTGTATGTATAAATTATTTATGATGACTATTATCTGAGAAATAGATAAAATACATTTTATCATATTTTGTATTTTAATTACAGTTTAAATTCATTAGGAGTCGGAGTCAGAGTCGGTGCATTTTTTCCCGACTCCAGGCATCCAAAATTGCCCCGACCCCGACTCCACAGCCCTGCGTGCAAGCCAGAAATATTTACATTTTCTAATTATAAGCATACATTGAGAAACTGATTAGGTTACACGTGATATTTGGTTAAGGCTGGTCCTCATGTGATTGGGTGGGGCAGGGACATGTGTGGGACACAGGCAGGAGAAGCTAGCATCGATAGCTTTACACCATACAAAAAAAACAAAAAACAAACAACAACAACAACAAAAAAAAAAACTTTTGGCTATGGTGGTGGGAGGGATATTAGATCTGATCTCAACTGATGTCCAGTAAGGCAATGTGACAAGGTGATGCCAGGTATATATACTGTACATTCATTGTTTACCACACGTAATATTTACATGCCCACCTCTCATTGTTGAGCAACGGAAACTGACATTATCCAGATGACCTCTGATCAAAAATGTTTCTCAGCAAAAACATCTAGCTTTCTCAGAAAAGTAAAAAGGCAAATTTTGATACAACAAACTACACGATATGGCCACATTCAAAACAAGTACAAGTCGTTCAAACAACTTGAACACATGTGGCCAACTGCACGATATCAGCCCAACAGTTGTGTGAGTTGATCCGCCGTTTGGATCAGGCAAACTGCCTGTTATCAATCGCTCATCTAGTCATTTGCCACACGTACACACACCCAACTGTTGTTATCCAACAGACCATGTTTGGACGACCGGTGGGCGGAATACTTGCTTGTGCGTCCGAGCTTTTACGGTTTGTTTACACCTCTTGATTTTAATGTCGCCCGTCGGGAATTGGGACATTGCTGGCTGGCCTGTACAGACACGTGTCAGCTATGTAGCGGGATGATAAAGCACAGCGTACCTGATCCCACGTGGTGGACAATGCGATTGGGCATCACAGGTGTTGATTTCTCCCCCCCCCCCCCCTCCCCGCAGATTGCTAGCGGGGTGAGGGGTGGCAGTCACTGTGCACACACCTGTCTATTGGCACAGCTGGACGTGTACGGGACTTTAGGCACTGAACAAAAAGCTTCATGTGTTTGTCAGAGTGATACAGAGCGTCTTGAATCTGATAAACTCTGCCATGCTGCTCTCATTAAAGCCAACCTGTAGTCAATTAGCAGCAGCTGTAAGTGAAGTTATGCAACATACTTCTGTAGCTTTCTAGTCTTTCAGGCTGTGCCTGTGTGCACCCTGAAAACGGATTCTTTCTTTCAGGAAACCAGTCCTCTTGGAAAAGATGTTCGTATGAAGGACTTCCCATCGGTCTCATCAAGCTGTCCAGGTGGGCTGGGTTTTACAATCGATGAGTGCGACTGCGCAGAGATATAAGTATTATGAAGGACACATCTCCAACGCACTAGCAGGCGCCCAGCCGATGCATGGGAACACCTGACAGGTTGAGGATTCAATCAGCTCTGAAAAATTAGGCAAGGATACAAATCAAATGCAAATCCTATGCAACTAACAAATTAACATCATGTCGATTTTGATTGGACCAAATTCCAAGCTGCATAAAATCTGCATTTAAACAGCATGCAAGCCGGTATTACGTTTACCTTATTGACCCCACTTCTCTCTGCCAGTATGTTTTTAGGATGTGGCAGGAAATCAGAATTCCAGAACTCTATGCAGATACTCTCTTTGGCCTGGTGCACACCAGAGGAGTTTTTCTGAGCGTTACATTGGCAAGAGCTTTTAGAGGTTTCAAAAGCTCTTCCCAATGTAATGCTATGGGGTTTTATACAAAACCTCATTGCTCCAGCGTGCACAGACACATAGGATAACATTAGCAGCAGATTTAAAAACTCAAAACGCTCAGAAAAACTCCTCTGGTGTGCACCAGGCCCTAGGCAGGAACTGAACAGAGCTCTAAAGCTGCAAGCTGAGTGCCCTATCCACTATGCCAGCCATTTATGGGTATTCTGTGAATTCGGCAAAGATTACTCTCCTATAGTCACTGCAATAAATAAGTACCGGTAGTATGAATTGATGTCTCATTTAACAGAAGAGGAATTCCAGTGCAAAAGCTTATGATAACCTTCAGTATAATGATGCAGCTTTCACATTCCTGCTGAAGGACAGCACTGGATGGAAGGCTGAGCCCTGCTCTAGAAAGCAGCAAGCATTTTATTTTCCTACAGCTCTTGAGATCTACCACAGCTATTTCCTCTTCTCCTGTAAATTCTGAGTGAAACCATGTGTCCAAACATTAGCATCACTCACAGCTCGGCACAAACTATGCAGAGCTGGATATAAAAACAGAGCATCCAGGAAAATATGCATTTATCATTTCCTGACCTTTCATCAGGACAAAGAATTTAAGGTGATTAGCAATAATGACAAAAAAAGTTCTACATTTTTTCCAACCAGCAAAAGGACCAACAGCGCAGGAAGTAGTGACATGTCCGTAACAGGAAGGCAGCACCTCCCATAGCTCCTGTAATTCCTGAATATATATTCTGAGACTGAAGAAGTTAGGAAGCTCATACATTGCTCTATTATGCAGGCCGATCAATCTACTGATCTGATAATTTTATGGAATCAGAATCTGTGTCACAACATTATCGCTAATCTTTCGATCGGTTTCAGCCTGAGATAGGTCAAAAGGATTTATCGTGAATGCTGGGAAATCTTGGTCGCAAGGGCTCAAACAGGTGCGCAAGCAGTAACGGCATTCGATATAGCAACAATCTATGAGGCCAGGATTTTTACGGGCGTGACAGGTGAGCCTTCAAAAGTGCACATGGGCGCACACACATATACACTGGGGTCGGGCAGCAGCAGTGAAGGTGGCCATACATCTAGTGATGATGAGCAGATTTGACCAAGGGACAAATCTCTCTCTGATCCAATCTGATTGGAGAAAGATTTGACAGCTGCCCATACACCTTAGGCCGACTCCCGGTCAATTTCATGCTGAAATCAATACGGAATCGGCCCTGTGACGCCGCATCTGCCACTGTCCCCTAATGTTATAAAGCCCCCTAGTGCCCTGTGCAAGTGATACATTAACTGTCCGCAGCCTCCGATTGCCCTCCGCCGCTTCCGGGATTCTTCATACACGCACACCCCACGTGGTTGCCGCGTGTGTGATGTCAGACGCACGTACTAGGCAACCACATGGGGCGCAGGTATGCAGAGAAGAAATTCCGGAAGCAGTGGAGGACAAGCAGAGACTTCAGACAGGTAATGTACCACTTGCACGGGGCATCGTCGCATTCGGCGATCATCCCGAAATTGCACGCAGTTACCGCCACATAGCCGATCAAGCAGGTCAGCCCAACATCTTGCCGCATGTGCGATCGACTATGCAACCAATTTGGGGTCTTGGTGGCAGGGCTGTGGAGTCGGAGTCGAGGAGACGGAGCAATTTTGGGCACCCAGAGTTGGAGTCGTTGATTTCATGAACTGAGGAGTCGGGAGTAGGATGATTTCTGTACAAAATCCACAGCCCTGTTAAAGAGAGTCTGAAGCGAGAATAAATCTCGCTTCAGACCTCATAGTTAGCAGGGGCATGTGTGCCCCTGCTAAAACGCCGCTATCCCGCGGCTTAACAGGGGGTCCCTTCACCCCCAAATCCCCTCGGTGCAGCGGGGGAGCGCTACCTGGTTGGGGCAGGGCTAACCGCCGCAACCCTGCCCCACGCGAGTCTGTCAGCCGCGTTTCTCCGCCTCTCCCCGGCCCCTCCCAGTCTTCCTTCACTGAGAGGGGCGGGGGAGAGGCGGCGATGCGCGTCTGATAGACGCGACTGGAGGCAGGGCTGCAGCCGTTAGCCCTGCCTCCAAGAAGAAGAAGATTTACGACCAACTTGCGACCAAGTCTTGCGGGGGTGGGCTTGGGGGTGAAGGGACCCCCGTTTAGCCGCGGGATAGCGGCGTTTTAGCAGGGGCACACATGCCCCTGCTAACTATGAGCTCTGAAGCGAGATTTATTCTCGCTTCAGAGTCTCTTTAAAGAGGAGCTGTTAGGTATAAGGTCTCAGAGAAAATAAACACATATATCGGTAGCTAAAGATTGGCTGTACTTACATTACATTTGCATTTCACTGTCCACGTTTGGATTTCACAGAATTTGTATATAGTATATGCAGAGATAGATGCTCCTGACAGCTCATGGCAGGCTCCATGTTTTTCTGTCAAATGTGTCGTCATGTCCTGCCTGCTTCCTGATCACAGATAAGCTCTTACTTGAACAACACAGTGTGCAGTGAATATTAATGAGCCATGTGGCTAGGAACAATAGCTGACTCCTGCAGTGTACTCTGCCCGAGATTTATCAGTGCTACGCGATTACAAGCTGCTGTAACGTCTCATTAGCAGCCGAGGGGAGAGCCCCAGAATGCTTTGCAGTATGGAATGCGGCTTGCGTCTTCTTAAGAATAACAGACTTGCTGATAAGCACACATCAAAAGTAACTGAGATTTTTATCTTCACTAATTGCTTTTGGGCTTCCTTCTAAACTGTTTAACACAGGAGAATAGAGGTTTAAATTAGCTTCTGCAGCCTGACAGTTACTCTTTAAGTATTAGACTAAGGAGTCAGGGCCATTTTGGGTACCCAGAGTCGGAGTCGTGGTTTCATAAACTGAGGAGTCGGAGTTGGAACATTTTTGTACCGACTCCACAGCCCTGCTTGGCAGCACAGATTTTCATCGATTCGATTAGAATAATCGAATCGGATGGTCGATTGGCCACCAAGTCGTCTGATGTACGGCTACCTTAACATTTCCAATAGAATTGGTGTTCAGGATGTGGACAAACAATAGATCCCTCTCTGATCAGATTCAAAGAGGGTTCTATCTAATGGTCAACATGGTAGCAGATCATACAAAATGTATGGCCACATTCACTCAATTCCTTATCAGTCATTCCGCACCGCTGTGCTGTGAACGCTGCATGCACAGCCATATGTCGCTCGCCTCCTCCACCACATTCCCGTTACCGGTAGCGTTTTGCACTTGCGCAGTAACTAAAAATTGCTACTGTGCATGGGCAAAACACTCCTGGTCACAGGAGCATGATCGAGGAGCTGCGGGGCTAAGGAACAGAGCAGTGTGGAATGGCGATCATGGAGCAGGAGGACTTTAGGACTTTAGAAGAAGCCCCAGGTAAGTAACTAGTCTAATTTTTTTCAGTTTAGTATCCCTTTAAGAGATTCCAGTACAAAAGACAGAGTCTAGCCTGTCAATTTATTGGGGGGGGGATGGGGGGGCACAATTCCCCATCTAGTGGCACGCGACCTAACCTTCCACCACGCGGCTGGAAAAAAATTCTGGGGATAACACTGATACAGCACATCACGAGTCACATCTGTGCAGCCAACAATTACACCAAGCGCTTACACGATAACCGAAATGCAAAATAACGTGTCCATGTACACATTCAAGCAGGGCTGTGGAGTTGGAGTCGTGGAGTCGGGGCAATTTTGGGTGCCTGGTGCCCTAATAAATTTAAACTGTAATTAAAATAGAATATATGATAAAATGTTCTATTTCTCAGATAATAGTCATCATAAATAATTTATATACACAGTAATAGCTGTGCTTAGTCCACAAACATGAAATAACCAATCAAAATTAGTTACTTGTGCTGCTTCAATAAAGCAGTCCCCGTATTTTTAAAGTCAGATATACATCATATTATGACTGTACATATCATGTGTACACAGGAATCTCTTATATATACTAAATAACATCTATGCTGCAAGTATAAAGCCTGATGTGTAGCCGTGTCACTAATAGAGATGGTCAATGAGATGGAAATAATTCTGTGTTGATTCCGATTTATGCAAATGCACTCTCTTTGCTCATGAAATCAAATAATTTGGTATGTTAAAATTTGGTTTGGTGACTACGAATTAAATGGTACCTGAGATGGATGAAAAGAAAAGTGTTATACATACCTGGGGCTTCTTCCAGCCCCCTTCAGGCTAATCAGTCCCTCGCTGTCCACTTCCACCACCTGGATCTTCTGCTACGAGTCCTGGTAATTCAGCCAGTCAGCACAGTCCGGCCGCATGCCTCTTCCACAGCCAGGAGCGTTCTGCACCTGCGCAAAAGTGCTGCGCAGGTGTAGTACGTTTCGGGCGGCGGAGGGTGTGCATGCGCACTACGCCCGACTGGCTCAAGTACCTGGACTCATAGCAGAAGATCCAGGTGTCTCAGGTTTACTTTGTTACACAGTAGTACTATACTCTACATATGCACTCTCCACAGAGCTGCAGGGAATCCACTGAGAATGTTGTGCACATTGAACACAGAGGTGTTGTCTATCACCCATAAACCTGGTTCAGATTGTGCATGAAGGATGTGTAATAGAGGAAGAATCTACTTATTCCCCTGCAGAGTACCTGCACATCACTCTTAAGCCGCATCTACACATGTAGATGCGGCCGCTATGCTCCTCATCAATCGAGCCGCTGTTGCGGCTCGATTGATAAGATCCGACAGGACGGATCTTGCTTCCGCCGATTCCCTGCTCGCTCCCCGCGAGGGGACAATGGCAGGGAATCGAGCGGAAGATAAGCGGCGCCGGTAGGGTCGAGCAGGGAATCGAATGCGGCGAGCGGGGATGCGGGCACGCGGAAGAGGCGATCCGGCGGCTAATCGCTTTTCATGTACCCAGTTACATTGCCTAGGGCCTGATAGATGTTGTTTGTTCCAGTCTGTACCTTTTACAAGTACTCTTACCAAGGACTAGTTTTAGTCTATGACTAAAGGGAATACATATGGCAGTCTACATATCCTCACTTCAGTTGTCTTTTAAAATTTCTAAGCGTTGGCAGTTAAGAGACGAATTTCATGTTACATACTTTCAATCAACAAGATTGTAATATGCAAATTAGAGGAGTCGGAGTTAGTGGAATCCTAAACTGAGGAGTCGGAGGATTTTTGTACCGACTCCACAGCCCTGCATTCAAGCAGGGCTGTGGAGTCGGAGTCGGGCAATTTTGGGTGCCTGGAGTCGGAGTCGGGAAAAAATGCACCGACTCCGACTCCTAATGAATTTGTAACTGTAATTAAAATAGAAAATATGATAAAATGTTCTATTTCTCAGATAATAGTCATTAAAAATAATGTATATATACAGTATATATACAGTAATAGCTGTGCTTCAGTGCTGGGCGTAATGGAAAAAGCTACGCTTACGGATCATTACGCGTAATTTTACGCTATTACGCATTACGGAATTACGCTTACGGCGTAGACATTCAATTACGGTACATGTCTGTAATTACGCATAGCCCTTACGCAATTACGCGTAAGTATACCGTAATTCAGGTTATTACGTTATAGGCTTACGCGTAAAATCCTACTAGCAATTAATGCGTAAGGTCATGCTGCCAAGCGGAAAAGTTGACGCATGGATCAATGTTAGGTAGCCGCCGACTTTAAGTGTTAATAGCAAAGCCCCCTTAATTGCTAAGAGCCTCAAATTTGGAGACTATATTAAGGAGATCAGAAGGAATAAGAGGAAGAAATTTTTTTTCAAAAATACCTTATAGTTTTTGAGAAAATCGATGTTAAAGTTTCAAAGGAAAAATATATACATTTAAAAACCCGCCGACTTTAACGGTTAATAGCAAAGCCTGCTTAAAATTTAGGAACACCAAATTCACAGGATATATTAAGGGGATCAGTGGGAATAAGAGGAAAAATTTTTTTTCAAAAAGACCTTATAGTTTTTGAGAAAATCGATTTTTAAGTTTCAAGGACAAAAATGTATTTTAAATGCGGAAAATGTCAGTTTTTTTTGCACAGGTAACAATAGTGTTTTATTTTCATAGATTCCCCAAGTGGGAAGAGTTTTACTTACTTCGTTCTGAGTGTGAGAAATATAAAAAAAAAAACCGACGTGGGGTCCCCCCGCCAGACCTCTTTAACCCCTTGTCCCCCATGCAGACTGGGATAGCCAGAATGCGGAGCACCGGCCGCGTGGGGCTCCGCACCCTGACTATACCAGCCCGCATGGTCCATGGATTGGGGGGTCTCGGAAGGGGAGGGGCAGCCAAGCTTTCCCCTCCCCCTCAGAGCCCTTGTCCAATCTAAGGACAAGGGGCTCTTCTCCACCTCCGATGGGCGGGGGAGGTGGAGGCCGCGATTTCCTGGGGGGGGGGGGGGGGGGGGGGGGGGGGGGGGGGGGGGGGTTCATGGTGGCATCTGGGAGTCCCCTTTAAAAAGGGGTCCCCCAGATGCCCCCCCCCTCCCAGGAGAAATGAGTATAGAGGTACTTGTACCCCTTACCCATTTCCTTTAAGAGTTAAAAGTAAATAAACACACAAACACAAAAAGTATTTTAATTGAACAAAAAAACATAACCACGAAAAAAGTCCTTTAATATTCTTAATTAACCATTAATACTTACCTGTCCCTTTAAATAAATGATCCCTCGAAATAGCCTCGGAAATGTTCTATCAGTTACAATGTAACAAAGTTATTACAATGTAACAACTTTGTTACATTGTAACTACGCCGCACCCGACGTCACTCGCCGCCGCCGCCGCTGCATACCCGTCTGCGCTGCACGGACCCGACAGAGCTCTGAGCTATATAGCTCAGAGCTCTCTAAGCATCTTTGTATTTGGGCTCCAAGGAGCCCCCATTGGTCCTTAGCAGACCAATGGGGTTCCTGCAAATCAGAAGTCTGCTAAGGACCAATGGGGCTCTTTGGAGCCCAAATACAAAGATGCTTTAGAGAGCTCTGAGCTATATAGCTCAGAGCTCTGTCGGGTTTAGGACGCTAAGTCCTCGCCGGCTCCGCTGCCCTCCCCGCCTCTCCCACATGTCACTTATATACATGCTGGCACCCATGGGTGCCAGCATGTATATGGGTGACACGTGTGGTCGGGGTGGACGGCGGGAGCCGGCGGGGACTTAGCGTAAGTGTATGCGGCGGCCGGCGGGTGAGCGGCGAGTGACGTCGGGTGCGGTGGTGTTACAAAGTAACAAAGTTGTTACATTGTAACAACTTTGTAACATTGTAACTGATTAGTATATTTCCGAGGATATTGCGTGGGAACTGGCTTTTAAAGGGACAGGTAAGTATTATTGGTTAATTAAGAATATTAAAGGACTTTTTTCGTGGTTATGTTTTTTGTTCAATTAAAATACTTTTTCTATGTGTTTGTGTGTTTATTTACTTTTAACTCTTAAAGGAAATGGGTAAGGGGTACAAGTACCTCTATACTCATTTCTCCTGGGAGGGGGGGGGTGGGCATCTGGGGGACCCCTTTTTAAAGGGGACTCCCAGATGCCACCATGAACCCCCCCCCCCCAGGAAATCGCGGCCTCCACCTCCCCCGCCCATCGGAGGTGGAGAAGAGCCCCTTGTCCTTGGATTGGACAAGGGCTCGGAGGGGGAGGGGAAAGCTTGGCTGCCCCTCCCCTTCCGAGACCCCCCAATCCATGGACCATGCGGGCTGGTATAGTCAGGGTGCGGAGCCCCACGCGGCCGGTGCTCCGCATTCTGGCTATCCCAGTGTGCATGGGGGACAAGGGGTTAAAGAGGTCTGGGAGGGGGACCCCACGTCTTTTTTTTATATTTTCCACACTCAGAACGAAGTAAGTAAAACTCTTCCCACTTGGGGGAATCTATGAAAATAAAACACTATTGTTACCTGTGCAAAAAAAAACTGACATTTTCCGCATTTAAAAGACATTTTTGCCCTTGAAACTTAAAAATCGATTTTCTCAAAAACTATAAGGTCTT
The DNA here is from genome assembly GCF_040937935.1 of Hyperolius riggenbachi. NCBI lineage: Eukaryota > Metazoa > Chordata > Amphibia > Anura > Hyperoliidae > Hyperolius > Hyperolius riggenbachi. Next base: position 73,029,683 of record NC_090655.1, read on the forward strand.
TTTGAAAAAAAAAAAATTTTCCTCTTATTCCCACTGATCCCCTTAATATATCCTGTGAATTTGGTGTTCCTAAATTTTAAGCAGGCTTTGCTATTAACCGTTAAAGTCGGCGGGTTTTTAAATGTATATATTTTTCCTTTGAAACTTTAACATCGATTTTCTCAATATTACGCGATTACGGCAGACTGTGTAATTTCAATGGGAGTTTACTGTTTTACGCGTAATTTGTTACGCGTAATAACGTAACCTACGGTCTACGCGTAATTAATTACGCGTAATACCGTAACCTTACACGTAACGCTTACGGTGCATTTGTAGTGAATTACGATGTGTAATTACGCTAATGCGTAATTTCGGCCCAGCACTGCTGTGCTTAGTCCACAACAATGAAATAAACCAATCAAAATTAGTTACTTGTGCTGCTTCAATAAAGCAGTCCCCATATTTTTAAGGTCCGATATACATATCTGATTGTGACTGTATATATGTGTACACAGGAATCTCATATATACTAAATAACATCTATTCTGTAAGAATAAAGCCTGATGTGTAGCTGTGTCACTAATAGAGATGGTCAACGAGATGTAAATAATTCTGCATTGATGCTGATTTATGCAAATGTATGCACTCCCTTTGCTGATGAAATCAAATAATTTGATATGTTATTAAAATTTGGTTTGGTGACTACAAATTAAAGGGTAACTGAGACGGATAAAAAGTAAAGTTTTATACATACCTGGGGCTTCCTCCAGCCCCCTTCAGGCTAATCAGTCCCTCGTTGTCCTCCACCACCCGGATCTTCTGCTATGAGTCCTGGTAATTCAGCCAGTCAGCGCTGTCCGGCCGCATACCGCTCCCACAGCCAGGAACATTGTGCACCTGCGCAATAGTGCTGCACAGGTGTAGTATGCTCCTGGCGGCGGAGTGTGTGCATGCGCAATACGCCTGACTGGCTCAAGTACCTGGACTCATAGCAGAAGATCCAGGTGGTGGAGGAGGACAACAAGGGACTGATTATCCTGAAGGCGGCTGGAGGAAGCCCCAGGTATGTATAAAACTTTAATTTCATCTGTCTCAGGTTTACTTTGTTACACAGTAGTACTATACTCTACATATGCACTCCCCACAGAGCTGCAGGGAATCCACTGAGAATGTTGTGCACATTGAACACAGAGGTGTTGTCTGTTTACAATCTCCTCATTCCCCTGCAAAGTACCTGCACATCATTCTTACATGTACCCACAGTTACATTGCCTAGGGCCTGATAGATGTTCTTTGTTCCGGTTGTACCTTTTACAAGTACTCTTACCAAGGACTAGTTTTAGTCTAAAGGGAATAAATATAGCAGTCTACATATCCTTCTCACTTCAGTTGTCTTGTAAAATTCCTAAGCGTTGGCAGTTAAGAGACGAATTTCATGTTACATACTTTTAATCAACAAAATTGTAATATGCAAATTAGAGGAGTCGGAGTCGAGGAGTCGGAGTCAGTGGAATCCTAAACTGAGGAGTCGGAGTCGGTGGATTTTTGGACCGACTCCACAGCCCTGCATTCAAGACTGGATTGTATAAAGTGCACAAGTCTGACCAGGGTCCAATAAATCCTCACAGTACCAGTCCATTCAATTAAACTAGCAAAAAATAAATATCACTGTCTGCAAAGTTCTGAAAGTCTTGCTACTGTACCGCCTGTTCATGTAAATGAAGAACAGACGCCCAGCACGGTCTGCTTTCTAATGAATAAAAGCAGTCAAGTGCATGCAAGATCTAAAAATAAAAAATCCGCCTGGTGGGTTTGGCCATATTGGCACAAAACTAAGACACGCAAAGAGCCCGATTTTAACCACTTTACCCCCTGCGGTACGATTTTCTCCGTCCCTTTTTCCCCCCTAAAAAACCAAGGACGGAGAAATACGTACCTTCCGCGCTAGTGCCGCTGTCCGCGCTCCCGCACGCCGCCGCCCGGAGATCAATGAACGGGAAAATCCATTCCCGTTCGTTGATCTAAGCCCCCGCAATGATCTGCTGCTTCTTTGAGAAACAGCGCGATCATTGCGATTTACCCAGCCTCGTACTGCTTCCTGTAAGCGTCCTTCCGGACGCTTACAGGTCGCATGTAAACAAACACTGTGGCCATCTTGTGGCTAAATAGTAAAACTACACCCTAAAGCATTTTACATATACAAACACAGTTTTACACACACAAAAAAAAAAAAAAAAAAAAAAAAAAATCAGAAAAAAACTACAATAAAAAAAAGCATAAATAGATACCGTAGGGACTGAACTTTTTAAATATTTAGGTCAAGAGGGTATAACACTGTTACTTTATAAACTACGGGCTTGTAAATAGGGATGGATGCCAAACTGAAAAAAATGCACCTTTATTTCCAAATAAAATATTGGCGCCAAACATTGTGATAGGGACGTAATTTAAACTGTTTTATAACCGGGACAAATAGGCAAATACATTTCATGGGTTTTAATTACAGTAGCATGCATTATTTAAAAACTATAATGGCCGAAAACTGAATAATTTTTTCCCACATTTTTTCCTATTTTCCCATTAAAACACATTTAGAATAAAATAATTCTTGGCATAATGTCCCACCTAAAGAAAGCCTAATTGGTGGCGAAAAAAACAAGATATAGTTCATTTCATTGCGATAAGTAATAATAAAGTTATAGACGAATTAATGGAAGGAGCGCTGAAAGGTGAAAATTGCTCTGGTGTTCAAGGGGTAAAACCCCTCAGTGGTGAAGTGGTTAATACAGGGATTAACATTTACAGAAACATTCATCTGAAAGGCAGAAGAGGAATTTGAAGCAACTGTTGACTTGAGCTCTGCAGAGCGTGCCTAGTGTGGGTGAAGCAGATTTTCTCCATTACCACAACCAGGGGGAAGACCTGGTTTCAGCTGTCCCATTATAAGAATATGAGGAGTGAGAGGAGGATGGGTAGTCTGAGAAGGAATGGAGAGGAGAAAAAAAAAAAAAAAAAAAACCAAACAACCAACCAACCATATATTGGTTGGATTTTCTAGCAGAGCCAATTACATTAGTGACACTATTAATCCATTTTCAAGAGAACACGCACCAGTTGCAGAATCAGTACAATTCTGAAGGACAATATTCAGTGGAGTTGGCCAATCCACATTCGGTATCTTGAAAAACTGAATACAGAAAATGTTGCCAAGGTCTGGACAGTGCATATAGTAGCCTTGGCTGTGATGTCACGCACAGTAGCTGACCGATTTATCTGCAGCTTCTGAATTAGGTCCAGTTCACCCTGGCACGGGTGGAAAACTGATCCATGTAAAAACTGATTCATTTAACCGATCAGTTTTAAAAGGCAGGCGGTTTCCATCTGTGACCCTCCGTTCCTTCAGCTGCAGCCAATGCGACGGAGGGGTCGATTGGGGGGGGGGGGGGGGGGGGGGTTTGTGGTATAAATCCCTGCAGACCCAAACATGCAGCCCCGTTCACATCGCTCCGCTTGACAGTGCGCAGTCAATGAGTCCATCGCATTAACCACATGCTTTCAAAAAGGAGCAATGTGAACAAATTCTATTGATTGACACCGCTCACCTCCGTTGGGGTCCATTCCGGTACGGTTCGCTAAACGGACTGGTTTTTTTTTCTTTTCCCACATGTGAACCAGGTCTTAAAGGATACCCGAGGTGACATGTGACATGATGAGATAGACATGTGTATGGACAGTGCCTAGCACACAACTATGCTGTGTTCCTTTTTTCCCTTTCTCTGCTTGAAAGAGTTAAAACATCAGGTATTTAAGTGCCAGTTCCTGTCTGAGTCAGGACTGTGTCAGACTACAGTGTGACACTCACTGATAAGAAATTACAACTGTAAAAAAAAAAAAAAAAAAAAAAAAAAAAAAAAAAAAACTTTCCTAACAGAAAATGGCTTCTGAGAGCAGGGAAGAGATAAAGGGTCAATGATTCAATGATTTTAGCTCTGGCATACTTCAATGAATGTGTCATTGAGCAAAAACAATAAAAACTTAAAAAGTAGATTTAAATAAAAATAAAACTAATATCTTAAAGTGATTTTTAAAAGAAGGAGGATAGATACAATTGCTTAGTTAGTTAATTTTCACCTCGGTTGTCCTTTAATAAGTGCATTATGTTGCCTGGCTTTCTGAGGTTGCTACCCTTACACAAGCTTAGCCAGTTTCTGAGCAAAGGATGCTTTCATTGATTAAACAAGGATAAAAAGGCACTGATTAATAAAAATAATTCAAGTGGATATTCTGGGATTGCTAACCAACATTCACCCCTACATGTAAAAAAATGACAGTAAGATGTTGCTGGGGTTAACCGTCATCACAGGCGCATGAAGAGATCAGCTGCAATATTCATCATCTTTGCAACACATCAACAGTCAATCAAGACTATTTTTGGGAAAAAGAAAATAGAGGGAATATTCTGTTGGAGCGGGATGATCAGAATGCTCAGGGGATTGCTCCATCACTATTAATCAGAGTATTGTTCATTCTGCACTAGCTAATTCCTATGAGTCAGTGTTTTAGCAAGCAAAAGAACAAAATCACTCTATTATGAGTAACACCATTATTTATATAGCTGCATTCATTGCCAGTGATGAGCTGCCAACAAGGGGGTCACTAGAGAAGCAAAGCAGTCTCATTTGGTGTAGAAGGCAATTCTGGCACTGGCTTGAACACTGTTGTGAGTGGTTCATTTACCGGTACTGGCCGTCAGCATTTAAACTGTCATTACATAGCAATAGCCTAAATCCCCTCAGGACCAATATAAAATATTCCAGTGTGATCTGATGCTAATGGAAAACGCATAACATGCATTCAGATTGCCAAGTATAAACAATGCTGCGGAATTCCTTTGCCAACATTTCTTAGGGAAGCCGGAGATCATATTCATGTAATCTCTGAATGAGGAGGCGGAGGTATGTCAGTCTAATTGTCCCAACCTAGATCCCTTTCCTGCTAGAAACAATACGCTAAACTGTACAAGACGGCACACCCCAACAAACAGACTGGATTTACAAATGATAGGCGGACAGCAAGGTAGAAGAGTGCACTGGAAACAGCTGCTCCAAGGGCATGCATTCATGAGAAGTGAAGGGGTTCCCCCATCTTTTTAACATTAGTATTTTTATTTTTGATTTCTACTGCATTAACACACAATGATTAAAAATCGAGAAAAGGATTAGTTACAATTTACCATTTTATATCTGACTAGAAATTAATCTGTGGAGTCAGAGTTGAGGAGTTGAAGTCGAGGGAATCTTTTGACTCCTAAACGGTCACCCGAAACAATCTCCATCACTTTAAGCAACAGTTACCGTATTTGAAAGGCTTACAAATCCTAATACCCTATGGCTACTTGCACACCAAGACGTTGCGTTAGGTGCTACGTTAAGGTCGCATAACGTGCACCTAATGCAAGGCCTGGTGCTCTTCGATGTGGACGTCAGAGTGAGCCGCGTTGTGCAGCTCACTCTGGCGTCCGTGATGCGTACTCTTGGACGCATGCAGCATCACATGGTCCCGCCGGCCAATCGCCGCACAGAGCGGCCGCCCCAGGAAGTAAACACTGCACGTCACACCGTGCAGTGAATATTAGCCATGTGCCTGGCCGCTCTCCGCTCCTCCCCAACATGACTGAGCATGTGCAGTCTAACGCGGCTTAAGCCGCTGTAACGCCGTAGCATGCTGCACTTTCGGAAGAACGTGCAGCGTTACATCATGTAACACAACGTGGGCAGTGTGAACAGCCCACTTGTGTTACATTGCTGTACGTTGGGGGCGCGTTACAGGCTGCACTAACGTGCGCCTGTAACGTCCCTGTGTGTAAGCAGCCTAAAGGTGGCCACACACCATACCATTTTTTAAAGATCTGTTTAATTCAAGAATAGCAATCAATTCTTCTGACTGATTGCAACAATTCAAAAGCCTGACCAATGTACCACACACCTATGTTCAATTTTTTCCCAATCATGAATAAAAAAAAATTGAAAAGCTCAGAAAAAAAAATTGATTGGAACTGTACATCAAGTAATTGACAATCTCACACACCATACAATTCTTGTTAAAGTTGGTCTGAAATTTCCACCATGTCCAATCTTCAAAAATTGGGGGGGGGGGGGGAAGAAAGGGAAGTTCGATCGGTCCTGCAGATCCTCTGCTTCTTATATACTTTTAGCCATAGACCATGAACAGGCATTTCTGACTGAGGTCTGACTAGATTAACTGCATGCTAAATTAGTTGAATGCGTAGCCCCACCCCCTCAATCAAGATAGAGGGGGGGGGGGGGTGGAGAAATAACACAGCTCAGGTAATTTATTTGCCTTACAGGACGAGCCCTGCAAATAAGTTTTCAGGCTGGATATCCCCTTTAAGATGGATTCGGGTTTGGGGAACAAAAAGCTCCTGGCCAGGAAACTGACACTGTTGGCCATCCCAGCCCGTTATGGACAATGAAAATGCGCTACATATGCGCCCGAGTTCTGGTGTGTAGCCCCGCTACCTTGCAGAAAAGGGCCTATGCCCTTTCTATATCTGATATACTTGCCCTTGGTAGGAGTGCAGAGGCGCTTGACCCAGAGCTAGACCTACTACTGTGTTTCTCCAAACTTGATTGCCTGATGAAGCGGGAGTTTTGCCCATGAAACGCGTTGCATACCTGGAGAGTCCCCAATAAATAGTACGGTTACATTTTAACGGCTTATTGGCTGGTCTGTTTTTTACCTGAGGGAGGTGTGTCCACCTGCATCCCTCCTTTTAAGCGCATTTTAATCATTTTATACTTGTTGGCGCCTCTGTTAATCTTGCTTTTGCCTCTGGTAAGATGAGACCAAAATGGAACTTTTTGGTCAAAATGCAAAACGCTACATGTCGCTGAAAACTAACACTGCACATCACTCTGAACACATCCCCACTGTCAAATATGGTGGTGGCAGCATCATGCTCTGGGGGGGGGGCTTCTCTTCAGCAGGGACAGGGAAGCTGGTCGAAGTTGATGGGAAGATGGGTGGAGCCAAATACAGGGCAATCTTGGAAGAAAACCTCTTGGAGTCTGCAAAAGACTTGAGACTGGGGCGGAGGTTCACCTTCCAGCAGGACAACGACCCTAAACATAGAGGCAGGGCAACAATGGAATGGTTTAAAACAAAATATATCCATGTGTTAGAATGGCCCAGTCAAAGTCCAGATCTAAATCCAATCGAGAATCTGTGGCAAGATCTGAAAACTGCTGTTCACAAACGCTGACCATCTAATCTGACTGAGCTGGAGCTGTTTTGCAAAGAAGAATGGGCAAGGATTTCAGTCTCTAGATGTGCAAAGCTGGTAGAGACATACCCTAAAAGACTGGCAGCTGTAATTGCAGCAAAAGATGGTTCTACAAAGTATTGACTCAGGGGGCCGAATAATTACGCACACCCTACTTTGCAGTTATTTGTAAAAAATGTTTGGAATGATGTATGATTCTCGATCCACTTCTCACGTGTACACCACTTTGTATTGGTCTTTCACATGGAATTCCAATAAAATTGATTCATGTTTGTGGTAGTAATATGACAAAATGTGGAAAACTTCAAGGGGACTGAATACTTTTGCAAACCACTGTATATTCTGAGCTGCTTTCTTTATTCTACTTAATATGCCAAAAAAGATACAGTATTCCATAAAGGATTGGTCACACCATGGCCCTGATATACTAATCTGCGGTAAAATAGAGGTGACAGGCAGTGCACAACATTTTACCATTACTAGGGTGACATTTATACAGTAGATAAGAATCTCATTCACAAAGTGTACAAACAAACGGAAAATGCTTCCACTGGCTGTTGGCCCCACAACTGAATATCTAGGAGTTGATGATGTGAAGCTGGAAATTTCCAAGCATTGCAGAGAGGAGACATGGAAATATAGCACACATTGCTTGCAAAACCTCAGTGTTACTTTCCATTCTCAGAAACATACGACTGGTGGTTTCTTTTCCAAATGCCGTCATCTGCAAATGTTCTGAAATTCCTAATGTAATCACCACAGAGGAGGTTACACGAGTCACAAGAGTCACTGAAACAAATTAATTCCAAATGTCATAAATGTAAGTTTAATTTCATGAGTAATCAAAATTTATTTCAGTTATCCAGATGGGACAAGAGGATAAAATGAAACTGGTGAGGGGGACTCAAGGAGGAAGAGCAGCTCAATAAAGCAGACTTGTAAACTATTTTCCCCCAAAACATACAGATAAGTTAATTGGCTTCCCCCTAAATTAGCCGTATGTCTGGTGCACACCATGCAAATCAGATAGGTTGAAGTGATCATTCCTGTCATGTCCGAACTTCTCTTGATCAAGAAAGAAATCGATTTTGTGCAGTAATGATTGAGAGAAGATCGGACCAGACAAATGATAGATTCACCCAGATCTGACAGGAAATTGCTTGGTGTTACCGGCATTAGAAGACTATGGACATAGGACTATGGGAGAGATTTAGATTGCGAGTTCCATAGAGGGACAGTCCAATACAAAACTATATAATCTGTAAAGTGCTTTGTAGGATGTCAACACTATATAAATACTATATAACAATAACTGCTGTATATTCTGGCGTATAAGACTACTTTTTATTGTTTTTAACCCTTATAAATCTTCTGAAAAGTCGGGGGTCTTATACGCTGGGTGTCATTGATGCTGGGCGATACGCGATGCTGATCGCCTGATCGCCGCATGTTCTGGGGTGAGTTCATTGCTCATGCTGCAAGGTCTGGGATGCCCAGGGTATGAAAGAAAGAGATGGTGCTGTGCCCATAAACCACTCTTCCACCTGTCTGGCCCACCCTATCCTGTTACCTCATGTGCGAGATCTGAGAGGCAGAGGAGGTAAATAAAATACAAGGGCAGGCCTGATGGGTGAAAGAGGCGTGTTTTACGGGCACAGCGCAATCTATACTCCCATACCACTCTGATAAACCGGGAGAGCTGACCAATCTGCTTGGAGACAGGTAGAGCTGACCAATCTGCTCAGGGAGAGAGAGTGTTGACCAATCCAACCAGTCAATCACCTGCATACTGTTATATACTGGGTACGACATACAGTACAGCACCAGTATCTGTTCAGAGGGTAGTCTTATACGGCGAGTATATCCCAAACTCTATATTTTAACTGGAAAACAGTCTGTATGCATGTTGGATTATTATGGCTCTGTACAAATTAACAAGCTGACGCATCATTGCATTCCAGCGGTTCTGGAGGTGTGTTTAGCTTCTAAGGGTACAATGGTTAATTTGCATATATTCAGCAGTGTTGCTCTGGGAGACATCTCAAGCTCACTCCAACCTGAATTATCGCAAATTCTGTTTTAGGAAAGCAAACTTTTGTTTTTCTTAACTGGAAAAGTTGGGGGGTTGTTTTACACGCCGGAAAATACGGTATATTATTGTGTGACTTCTATAGATAAACCACAAGGTGGGTGTTTCTTAATTTTGCTGCAGAGTCAGATGAGTAAGGCCTGGCTTCCATATGTACGTTTTCAGCCGTGCTTATGGAAACGCAATCACAGAGAGTACATAGACTGCACTGTCTGCTGTTTCCATACATGCACTGCAATTCACCACTGAATGGAATCGCAAGCACCCCCCCCCCCCCCCCTCATTTTTCAATGTGTGTGAAAGTTTCCCAGTCAATGGACAATAGTAACATTTTATCTATTGTCAATGGACTGATTGGAGTAGTATATTGATGGCAATCATTTTAAGAGTATGGTTATTGAGAAGTTTGGGTTTTGATCAAGCCTGTGAAGTCGAGGAGTGGGCGTAATTTTGGGGTACCTGGAGTCAGAGACGGAGTCGGAGATTTCATAAAGTGAAGAGTCAAAGTTGGATGATTTCTGTACCCTCTCCACAGCCCTGCAAGGGACAAAGATACAAAATGTCAACTTTTCTTCCTACTGGAATTTAGCTTGGTAGATGCCTTCACTGCCCAATGAAAATGTTCCAGACATCAAATCAATTCAAGATTTAGTCTGCTAAAATCTGCTAAAAGTCTAAATGTTTGGCATTTCACAAAAAGGCAACCTCAGGATAGGTGACTTCATCACTTTCTATTGCTGCAATTTGCTGTAAAAAATAATACAAAAAATAAACATCACTGCAAAGTTTACATATAGTTGCAGCCAAATGTTTTAGAAGGGACACAAAGGTTGTATTTAGCAAAACTTGCAGCTTCAGTTCTTGCCATGGCAATTGACAGTTTTTATGTAACTGAGCAGACTAATCGGATGCATTGCAAAGCGCTTTACAAAGAAAAAAAAAAATATAAATCATCGGTCCAGATATAGGTGTAAAGTAGACCAGCTGGAATCACTATCATCCTGAATGATTTAAGGGCAAAATGATTGCTAAAATAAGGGCAGATGTGCATAAAGTGAATGTATAGGGGGCTAGAAGAGACCGAAAAGCCCTCCTACTAAGCAATGCTTGGTGTGGTTTGCCTTCTTAAAACAGAAGGAAACTTGCAATAATTCAGCTTTAAAGTGAACCTAAGCTGAGAAGGATATGGATTTTTCCTTTTAAAGCCAGTGGTTACCAATTTAAAAATAAAAAAAAAGTCAGATACTCACCTAAGGAGAGGGAAGGCTCGGTCCTAATGAGCCTTCCCTCTCCTCTCCCGGTGCCCTCGGTGCTGCGCTGGCTTCCCCGTTCGCGTCCGCCGCCGCAGGGACTTCGGAGGTCTTCAGGAGCACTCGGGCTTCCGAAGACAGGCCGCTCCATACTACGTACGCGCGAGTGCGTCATAGAGGGCGCTCGCGCATGCGTAGTATGCAGTGGTCAGTCTTCGGGAGCCCGAGTGCTCCCGAAAGCTCCCTTCGCCTGCGTAAGTGGCAGTATTTGACCGAACTGGTCGAATACTGCTACGGGGGATCCTGCGCGGGACCGGGAGAGGAGAGGGAAGGCTCATTAGGACCGAGCCTTCCCTCTCCTTAGGTGAGTATCTGACTTTTTTATTTTTAAATTGGTAAACATTCACTTTAAAGAGACTCTGTAACAAATTTTTCAGCCTTAGTTCTTCTATCCTATAAGTTCCTATGCCTGTTCTAATCTGCTCTGGCTTACTGCAGTCTTTCCTAACTGCACTGTCTCTGTAATAAATCAATGTATCTTTCCTCTGTCCTGTTTGTCGGGCTAAAGCTTGATTGTGTGGAATGAGCAGGGCTGCTTGTGATTGGTAGAAGCGATACACACCCTCTGCAGGCCCCCTGCATACTTTGAATGACTCACACACTATGCTTAGCTGAGCCTATTAGAAGCTGGTTAGTTTGTTTGTAAACACTGCCTAAAACTGTTAATTACAAGCCAGGATTGCAGCAGAGAGTGGCAGAAACAGCACAGAGGGGCACAGGAGAAAAAAATGAATAGAATGGTATGCTTTTTATTGTAAGAATATTAGAGTACAGATTCTCTTTAAAATACCAGTTTCCTGACTCTCCTGCTGATCCTGTGTGTCTAATACTTTTAGCCACAGCCCCTCAACAAGCATGCAGATCAGGTGCTCTGACTGAAGTTAGACTGGATTAGCCGCATGCTTGTTTCAGGTGTGTGATTCAGCCACTGCTGGAGCCAAAGAGATCAGCAGGACAGCCAGGCAACTGGCATTGTTTAAAAGGAAACATCCATATCACTCTCAGTTTAGGTACTCTTAAAGGGGAACTTCAGCCTAAACAAACATACTGTTATTAAGTTACATTAGTTATGTTAATTAGGATAGATAGGTAATATAATCTTTTACCCACCCTGTTTTAAAAAAACAGGCAAATGTTTGTGATTCATGGGGGCAGCCATCTTTGTCATGGGGGCAGCCATCTTTTTGGTTGAAAGGAGGTGACAAGGAGCAGGAGACAGTTCCAACTGTCCTGATAACCCCTCCCAGCTGCACACACTAGGCTTCAAATGTCAAATTCAAAATGTAAAAAAAAAAAAAAAAATTAAAAAAAAAAAAAAAAATATTTGCACCAAAACAGCAGAACAAGAACAACAACATCAGTAATCCCATCATGCTTTGCACAGCATAAGGGGAAAACTGCCGGGGCAGTTTTCTTTTGTGCAGCTAAAAATGAGGCTTGTATGAGAGAAACAAAGTTCTGATGCCGTGAAACTGGTAAAGAAACACCAGGCCTTTTCAGTGCTGCTGAGTCGATTTTTAGTCTGGAGATTCACTTTAAGTGAACATTTGTGGTTACCCACAATGCACTGCTACTGAATATGCAAATCATCTCTCTATGCCCCTGTAAGCCAGGCTTGCATCCAGAACCGCTGGTGTATAGCAAGCCTATAGCTTTGCTTTTTACACAGCCACATCAACCCCACATAGACAGCCAGTTTGGGACTTTTGGACCTCAGTGCATGGCAGGGATTGATATGGCTGTATGGGATAGGGCTTGGACCAGTACAACACAGTAATCAAGTAGAGTGAAGAGCCTGCCTAAGTCCCCCTCAGCTGCAAATAATCACATTGCGATTACTGTAATGTGATCTCTCAGCAAGCCTAAAGGTGGCCACACACGATACAATAAAATGATCCGATTTTACGGCAATTCGATAAATACGATCAGATCTCCCGAAAAAAAATGTAAAGCTTTTTTTTTCATTCGACTGAAAAATCCAATTGGATTTCCAGTTTTCTTCAATTATTATCGATCCGGAATGCCAGACATTTTTCTTCAATCTTTCTAAAGATTGTATGGTGTGTGTTAGAATGTCAATTTATTAATATACACACCCTAGCAATTTTGTCAGAGTTTCCAATTATTTTTATCATAATTGGGGAATAATTGAACATGTGTGTGGTACATTGGTCATATTTTTGAAATGTTACAGTCAGAAAAATTGATTGCAATTCTTAAATTGAACAAATATTTAAAAAAATTGTATGGTGTGTGGCCACCTTAATGCTGAGCATACACGGGTAGATCAACTCCCGCCGCGTCCCCGCGGATCGATTCCCGCTCGAGTGGGGAATCTATCCGGCAGGTCATCGGACCTGTCGGAAATTATCAATCGAGCCATCAGCGGCTCGATTAATAACAGCGCACCCCGCCGTGTATGCCCAGCATCAGTTAGGCCTCTTTTCCACTAACTGTTGAGCTGTGTGCTCAGCAAGCAGTTGCCAGGCAGCAGTGAGCAGTTGTGAGAGTTTGAGAGGCATTTCACTGCCTAGAAACAGTTCGTGGAAAAGAGGCCTTAGCAAACAGGTTGTTAACCCTTTGTCTGCTTCCATGAAAGCAGGAAGTAGATAGTGCAGATTTATTGCAGGATTTGTATCCGCTGTAATAAAAAATAAGTTTTTCTTTAATGCTCATTTAGAGCTTGTTCACACTGCAGACGGTTTTGGCTTTTTTTTTGGGCCGCCTGCAGTTGTTAAAAACACCCCCCCCCCTCCCCCCGACCGTGTGGCCAATGAATATCTATGAGAAGGTTCATATTAGCACCCGTTCGCGGTGCGGCTAGGAAATCGGTGCATGTTCCGTCTCAATGTAAAGTATAGGAGAAAACGCAAAACTCACAAAAATCGCTTTGTGTAGCGATTGCGTTTAAAGGATACCCGAACTGACATGTGACATGATGAGATAGACATGTGTATGTACAGTGCATAGCACACAATTAACTATGCTGTGTTCCTTTTTTTCCTTTCTCTGCCTGAAATAGTTAAATATTAGGTATACAAGTGGCTGACTCAGTTCTGACTCAGACAGGAAGGGACTACAGTGTGACCCTCACTGATAAGAAATTCAAACTATAAAACACTTTCCTAGCAGAAAATGGCTTCTGAGAGCAAGAAAGAGGTAAAAAAGGGGAATTTATCAGTGAAAGTCACACTGTAGTCACTTCCTGTCTGATTTAGGACTGAGTCAGACACTTACATACCTGATATTTAACTCTTTCAGGCAGAGAAAGAAAAAAAAAAGGAACACAGCATAGTTATTTGTGTGCTAGGCACTGTACATACACATGTCTATCTCATCATGTCCATGTCAGTTCGGGAATCCTTTAAGAATACATTGTATTTATTATTTTCCGGATCAAAGAGTTCCCTTCCTGACTTCAGGGAGCGAATTACAAAACTGCTCGGACAAAACTCTTAGAAAACTGCGAACAACAAAAACGAATCGCCCACCCAAGCATTAGGAATTAAAAAAAAAAAAGACTCAAAAACAGACCAACACAAACGGACACGCGAACATAACGCAATGTGAACAAGGCCTTCGAGCAGAGAGGATGTTCTGAGTTCAGGTCCACTTTAAAGGGGAACTGAAGAGAGAGGTATATGGAGGCTGTCCTGTTTATTTCCTTTTAGACAATACCAGTTGCCTGGCAGCCCTGCTGATCCTCTGCCTCTAATACTATTAGCCATAGCCCCTGAACAAGCATGCAGCAGATCAGGTGTTTCAGTGGTTCAGACTTATAAGTCTGATCTGACAAGACTAGCTGCATGCTTGTTTCTGGTTTTAATCAGATACTACTGCAGAGAAATAGACCAGCAGGGCTGCCAGGCAACTGGTATTGATTAAAAGGAAATAAACATGACAGCCTCCATATACCTCTCTCTTCAGTTCCCCTTTAAGTGTAGTGCATGGGGCAGGGAAGAGGAGGGAATAGAAGAGTGATAGGAGGGTACGTTGTGGCAAGCTTAAAGAGAACCTGAACTGAAAATGTAAAGTCAAAACAAACATACACAAGTCATACTTACCTCCGGTGTAGTCTACTCCTCAATCTCTTTCTCCTCTCCTGCGTCCCGATTGTCCACTGCGATCAATGGAATTTTCCATCCTCCATTTTGAAAATGGCCATTAACCCATAACAGCTTCCTGGTCAGAACACAAACTGTAATATTGCCCACTTGAGCCATAGGGAAACATGGACATTACCTTGCACATTCAGTTGTAACTGACAGCAACTGGTATATTTCACTTCTGACAAAATCTTGTCACAGCTGGAAGGGATCGCTGTAAGAAGAAAATGCTGAGCTTCTGAGATGAACTGACGGTGAGGGGAAGTATGTATGTATTATTCATTTGCAGCTACACCATGTGTTTATTTTAAATAATTTTATTCAGTTCAGGTTCCCTTGAAGTCTTCCTGTATGAAAAAGTTTGACTTTAGCCAAAACGGGACAAGGAGAAATGAAGAGAGAAATGGACAACACACAGAGGATGAGCATGAACAAACCTCTGTGCTTACCCATGGTAGCTTTATAAATCCGGTGCAATTTAAATATAAAATACCAAGAAAATAGAAAAAAAAAAAAAAGACTGGCTATAAAAGCATTTCTTTTGGAGGAGGTTTCAGACGAAAACAACCAAGATTATCAACATCAAAGAGAAACAGGTCAGTAATTCCAGTTATATTCCATACGTCTCAGTTTTCCCCAAAAAACAAACGAGGAAAAACAGCACACCACACATGAAGAGTTAACGACTTTCAGTGAGGAAACTGATAGTGTTTAAAAGGGCTGGTCACCAGCACAGTCATCAAGCCTCTTATCAGAGAGACTGGTTTTGCTGGCAACAGAAGCACAAAACACAATAGGGCAATGGATAGCTGTGACTGGCACAGCTTGAAGAACAAAGCGACACAATGTGACTTGCAGATAAAAGTACACTTGTCACAGAATGTCTGCGATACATTTATCACATTTTACATGAAAGTTAGTTTATCCTATTCTGCTAGAACAATGAACAGATGTAAAGAAGAAGAATTAAAGAACAGATGCGAGGAGAAATAAAATAAAAAAAACCCCAGGGCTTCCTCCAGCCCCTTGCAGCCGAAATGTCCCTCGCTGCAGCTCCGCTTCTAGCCGGTGGCCCGGGGTCCCCTCCGTTGCAGATGCCGACTGGCATCTACACTTCAGACGACGTGAGGGCGAGCAACATGATTGCGTATGCGCCATAGATGCCAGTCAGCATCTGCAGAGGGTTTCCCGGGCAGGAAGTGGAGCTGCAGCGAGGAACCCATCAGTTGCCAGGGCCTGGAGGAAGCCCTGGGTAAGTAGATTTTTTTTTTTTTTTTGCTTGGACTTCTCTTTAAGGCTGGTTTCACACCAGGACGTTGCGTTTTAGGGGACGTTAAGGTCGCATAACGTGCCCCTAACGCAACGCCTGGTGGTTTTGGAGCAGGACGCTACCAAGAGCCACGTTACAAGCAGCTCTTGGTGCGCCTGCTCTGTCGGAGGCACTGCCGTGACCACGTGAGCGGAGCTCTCCGCATCACGTGGTCCCGCCAGCCAATCAGCGGCCGCTCCAAGAAAACACTGCAAGTGCAGTGAATATTAAGTAGCCATGTGCCTGGCTACGTAGTGGCCTCTCCCCGCCTCCTCTCCGCCCCAAAATAAAAAAAAAACACCCGTACTGAGCATGTGCAAAGTCTAACGCGGCTTCGCCGCGTGTAAAGTACTGCATGCAGTACGTTATCTGGACGTGCTGCGTTACAATGTAACGCAACGTGGGCACTGTGAACAGCCCATTGATTTTTCATTGCTGTGCGTTGGGGTGCGTTACAGGCTGCTCTAACGTGCGCCTGTAACGTCCCACTGTGAACCCAGCCTAAAAGATATCCAAGGACCAGTATACATGAATCACGGTATGAACGTGCCACGACCACACTGTGCTCCTACCACAGTAATGCTGCATTCGTACCACAGTTGTAATACATTTGCAGACATCAAACACTTGGTTGATGTCTGTTAAGAAATGTGTATACCATTTATGATTAGCAGCACTAGGAAAAAATATGTTTTATTGTTAGACTAGAGGTAGGTCTTCCCCGCGAGGGACAGTCATCGCTGTGGGGAAGTCTAGTAGGGAATAATTTGTGTACATAATATTTATACTGAAGCCAACGCCCTCCTTTGCTGTACCTGTTTTGAATGCATGTTGTGCAATTTTGTCCATATTTTGGAGCTCTGCACATCTTTGGAACGCTGACAATTTTTGGGTACCTGGAGTCGGTGGTTTTATAAACTGAGGAGAGTATTTTTTCTACTAGGATTGGCTAACGATTGTGCTCACTATCTTAGCGCACCTCATTCATGTGCAGCTACAGCCACTTGCAGAAATTTGAAACAGAACACATTGCTTATAATTAGTAGTTTATATTCTCTATTTCCTCTTCATCTCCTGTAGACCTGTCTTCAGTTCTGGTTATTTGCAAATAGAGTAATCCCCACAGCATCAGGGCTGTGAAGTCGGAGTTGAGGAGCCTGAACAATTTTTGGAGACCAGAAGTCGGTTTCATAAACTGAGGATTCGGGGTATTTTTTGTACCGACTCCACAGCCCTGCACAATAGCAACCACTTTGCCAGTGGTGATCAAGTAGGTTCAGGGCCGCTTTAAAATAAGGTTGAATCTGTAGGTTTTGCGAGCAAGGAAAAGATTACCAATTTAGGCCAAATTTGACCACAAAAAACTGTACACGTGGCGAAGAGGATACAGGCAGAAAAGTTACATTGCAGCATTGTGACATACAAATACGCTGGAATGGAGAAGTAAAAAATAAAAATGATAAGGTCTTTAAAGAAGATGAACATGGCTAGCCTTCTCTGAAATGGGATATAACTAAGTGAACACATTCCTTTGAAAGGATGTTATTCCTGAGGTGTTTCATACAGGAAGTTCCCAGAGGAAATATTCTTACTTCCTTATACACTAGAATTGTGCATTATTAAAGCATAACTCCAACTAAAACCCAGCTTTGTATAGAGAGTGGAGAAAGAGCATGTTTATATTTTTAGTTTTCTGTATGTGTTCCCATTAAATAGAATAAAGTAATGTAATTGCAGCACTACTCTGATACAGACAGCAAGAGTGTGAGCTTGATTTCTACAGCCCCAATAGGCAGGGCTGTGGAGCCGGTACAAAAATCATCCGACTCCTCTGTTTACAAAACCACCGAACTCCAGGTACCCAAAACTGCTCCGACTCCACAGCCCTGCCAGTAGGCTAAGAAAGCAGTTTAAAAATAGGTAAAGTATCACAAAACGATTAGGGACCATTCCACTAGTATACTTTGCGTGTTGCATCCAAATTTGCATAAGCAAACTGAATGCGATTTGGAAAACATATGAGTTTTAAAGTGTACCTGAGACCTGGGGCTTCCTCCAGCCGCCCCCCTCCTCAACAATTGCTCACAAACTGTCTTCCTCCACCTCCTCATTCTCCCAGTAGAAGCCCTGTTAGCTTGGCCAGTCAGCGCAGGTTCACTGTACTCCAATGACCTCCACAGGGATCTACTTACCTGGGGCTTCCTCCAGCCCATGGCAGCTGATATGCCCCTCACTGCAGCTCTGCTTCCAGTCGGCGGCCCCCTCCGTTGCAGGTGCCGACCTCACCAGGTCAGCATCTTCTGCGCCTGCGCATAACGCTCCAGGCCACGTGACTGTGAGCGGCGCAGAAGATGCTGACCTGGCGAGGTCAGTATCTGCAACTGAGGTGACCCCAGGACACCGGAGGTGCGGCGATGGAGATATCCGCTGCAAGGAACTGGAGGAAGACCCGGGTAGTAGATTTTTGCCTGGCTGTCCTGGTCATCCTCTGGCTCATTCTTTTACCCATCAGTCCTGAACAAGCATGCAGATCAGATGTTTGACTGGATTGGCTGCATGCTTGTTTCAGGTATGTGATTCAGACACTACTGAGGCATGAAAGATCAGGAGGATGCAAGGCAACTGGTATTTAAAAAGGAAAAATATGGCAGGCTTCATGCCCCTTAAAATGATCAAATGATAATATATAAACAAACCTGAATTAGTACTTATACTTGAATGACAGATGCAAGCAGAATGAGGGAAGAAAAAAAAAAAAAAAAAAAAAAAAAAAAAGATTTAGCCGGGGCTTCCTCCAGCTCCTGGCAGCTCTCCTGTGCCCCGCTCGTGCAGGCGCAGTAGATGCCGACCTGGCGAGGTCGACATCTGCACCGGAGGGGACCCTGGGCCACAGGCTGGGAACGGAGCTGTGGCAAGGGCTCAGGACAGCTGCCAGGGGCTGGAGGAAGCCCCGTGTAAATTGATTTTTTTTTTTTTTTAATTTGCTCAGACTTTCCCTTTACAAACAACAAAAAACAAAACAAAACACACATTTACACAATTATGGAGTACTTCTAACCAGGGCTATGGAGTGGGTACAAAAATCATCCGACTCCAGCTACGATTCCTCAGTTTATGATTACCCAAAAATTACTCCGACTCCTTGACTACAACTCCACACCCCTGAACAAATACGAAGCGCTACTTGAAAGGATGTTAGCCACAATAGGGAGAAATTGGCCAACACATGTTATTAGGGCTGGGAGCCACTGTGGGCGCTTTGCAGAATCTCAGAGTCCAGCGATTTGGTAAATCACAGAAGCGACATTCATTTTTCCTAAATAATACAAACAAGTTTTTTTTTTCCTGCAGCTCAATGAATCACGGGTTATTGTAGTTTTTGTAAATCAGACAGTCTCTGTATGTACAGACTACAGGAATAAAAAGAAGAAAAAAAAATTGTCAGCTTTAACATACTACCTATAAATCAATGAGTGAGAAACCGGTTTTGAAGAGTTTTATTGCCATCACAGAGACTACTTTTTATAGAGGAGTGTTAGCAGAAGAGAAACAAAAAACACACAATATGGCCCAGTGAGCTATGCATCAGTTCTCTCTTAGCTGGTATAGTAGTACTCACTAGCAGTTTTCCCTGGAAGGTGCTGCGTGGACCCAATACATGCACAAAATATAACAAACAGCTCTATCAGAAACAAGCCAGAACACAACTTCTTAAAAAATGTAACCACCTACAAAGCAGTAGCACACTACAAGCATTTTTCAGACATCACAGCAGATTCTCACCTGCTGCTAGAGGGACCGAGCCCTTCCAGTGAATCTGCTGAGTAAGCCCTCAAGTGAAACTTCAGCTTCATCAAAGCACTAATGTCTTTCCTAGCTTTCCGTAGGCATTCATTGGCAAAACCTATTTTGTCATAGGATTCAATTCAATATAAAAATGCAACACATAACTATCTCATGGTGGTTAAAGGGAAGGTTCAGGGAGGGGATTAAAAAAATAAAAATAAATTTCCACTTACCTGGGGCTTCCTCCAGCCCGTGGCAGGCAGGAGGTGCCTTGCATGCGCAGTACAGCCCGGCGGACGTCCGATGACGTCAGCGCGCCGGCGTGGGACGCAGAAGTCCCAGGAAATGGAGCGCAGAAGAGCCCGACCTGGCAGCCGGCCTGGCCAGGTCGGGTCGGGCACCGGAGACCACCGGGAGCCTGCGGAGCGGCGGCGAGGGCACCTCCTGCCTGCCACGGGCTGGAGGAAGCCCCAGGTAAGTGGAAATTTATTTTTATTTTTTTAATCCCCTCCCTGAACCTTCCCTTTAAGCCAGGTAAAAATATATGAAGCCTGTTACAGTATTTTCATTTTTGGGCACCCAGCATCTGCAAATCCCAGTGCAAAGACAGACAAGTCTCCTACTTACAAACAACTTGAATTACAACATTTCCTACATACAAAATTGTCTTCATGTACAGTACAAAATTTACATTACTGTTATTACATATTTTTGTTATATTACAGTATTGTAAAAACTGCTGTAAGTACCTTAGTTTTAAAACAAACAAAACAAGCGCAGTGTTCTCCCCAGCAATTTTTTCCAGCCGGGTGGCATGAAATAGTAGCCGGGTGGGGCAAGATGAGAGACTGCAGGGCCAGTGCTTCTGTGAGCAACTATGCTTATATCATAGGCGAAGGTAAGCCGATGACAGCTAGGTGCTCAGCAAAACTAGCCGCTAAAAGAGCCTGGGGAGAACACTGAAGCGCATTGACCCCTCTCACCCAGTCACTTCTTGCAGCTCCGCCCATCAGGCTGCTACTTCAAAGCCATCCCTTCCAGAACCTCCAAGCACAGGAGCACCTTCTTCCCCACGGCAGTCCTCCTATTGAACTCCAGCTCCTCCGGCCAGGTCAGCCTGACTGCGGCACCTTAGCCCATGGCCAGCATTACCGGAATAATTTCCTCCGAATGCCGTCCCATGACCATCTAAGCACTCCTGTGCAGAACTTGTCCTCTCCCTAGCTTTAAGGCCTCGTTCACAACATCACACGCAGATGGCCGTGCGATCGGAACGCAACACGCACTATCGCACGCCACCTGCGTTTCCATGCGCTGCGTGGCTGAATGGGTTAGCCGCACACTGGCAAAAATGCGTGCAGCATACGTTTGCCCACCGCACTGGTACGGTACGCAACGCATGCAATGTGAACATCAGATAGTGCAGTCTATGCACTAAAGTTCTTGCTCGTGCCCCTGCTCTGCATGTAATGCCTGTAATTTCTATGCCTGTATCGCGAAAATTTCTTCTACTGCCTTCTGTTCTACTGCCTTGCCATGTCAGTGTTCTCCCCAGGCTCTTTTAGTCAGGTGCTCCACTTGGCTAATTTTGGTGAGCACCCGGCTGTCATCTGCTTGCCCCCTCATATGCTGTAAGCAGAGTTATGTTGGCAGCTCTGCAGCTCCAACCCCATCCCCCCCCCCCCCCCCGGCTGCATTTTCATGCTACCCAGCTGAACAAAAAAAAAAACATCTGGGGATAACTGCATGTATACCACAAACAATTCCATGTACATCATCTAGCGTACTTGGCAAATAACAGCTATTCCGATAAGTGAGAAACACCATGTTACGTAACACAGGACTCAACTTGCAAACAAATTAAACTTACAATCTCCCAGAACTGAACCTGTTTGTAAGTAGGGGAGCGCCCGTAGTGCAAGTAAAAAAAAAAAAAAAAAAAAAAAAAAATTAAAGTCTTGTTGTGACAAATTGGTAATGAAAGGTATATGGAGGCTGCCATATTTATTTTCTTATACGTGTCCTGGATGTGCTTCCAATTTTTCTGATTCAGTAGGGTCTGAATCGCACCCCTAAAACAGATGTGGCTACTGGCTAGTTTGGTTAATCGTTGGTCAGGGCACCTACCGTAATCTGCATATTTGTTCTGGGTCTAAGATTTAAGATTTTTCACATTTGCATGGTACAATCATGTGGCAGAAGAGCCTGGGGGCAGGACGATTAGCTAGATTGTTGCAGTGCCATAGACTCCCATGCAAATGCATACCGCACAGTACCTCTTGTACCGTGCAGTAACACACTGTCACCTGAATTTAATCGTCAGCACTTCCGCTGCATCTCAGTAGTGTGGCCAGTCTCATTGAGACTAATGGCCACTGCAAAGGGGAGCATACTACATTACTATGCAACACGGTATGTGTGAAAGCACCCTTAAAGTAAACCCGAGGTGAAAGTGATATATAATCTGCCCTATTTCCTTTTAAGCAATGCCAGTTGCCTGGCTGTCCGCTGATCCTCTGCCTACGACTGCTATGGTGGGAGGGGGTCGTTATGGTCAGACCAGTGTGTCTACATCGGCTGCACAACGATTGCATGAAGATCTGGCATGTTGGATTTTTAGCGATGCCCAAGCACAATTGCATTGTACTCGCTGCTCCCACCACCAGAAGCTGCTCCATTACACGCGCTCGTCGTTTCTCCATTCCCCTATTCATAGCAAAAGGCCGTCATGTGCAAAGGCTGATGACACGCTTGTACAGTGTTCTTAATGCACTGTCGCCTTTGGCTGACGACGCATCTGTTGCTATGCGGGGGGCGGAGGAACGACAAGCGTGCCCTATGGAGCAGCTTCCAGCGGGTGGGGAGGTGCAGAGAACAATACCGTTGGGTGATGCTCAGGCATCACCAAAGGTCCAACATGCCAGATCTCTAGCAATCATCGTAATGCCGCTGTACATACTCTGGTCTGCCGCCCAATTCTCAGCCATGGCGGTCTTTATAGTGCCTCATGGCCGAGTTCAGACCAGTGTGGCAATAAGTGTCATTCTCTATACAATATACAATATTATAATAAAAGTTTGACTCGTCCATACCGTTTGTAGAAAGTTATTTTATGAACGAGTCAGCCTCGTCCTTACCACCAGAGAGGTTAATTCAAATAAAAACAAATTGCACTTACAATTAAGTGGTAGAGTGTGCGTATGTGTGGGGCCGCCTGTCAGTCCACTCGCAATGCTTGCACCTGGCCAGGGCTGCAAGTGTGATGTTGGTGAGGAAGGACCGATGGTGGGCTGGACCTCAGCATGTGTATGCAGTCACTCGCAACACTATGGACTGGCAGACAGGGAAACACTCTGCCACTTAAATTGTAAGTGCAATTGGTATGCGTTTATTTGAATTAAAAAGGTTAATGCACTATTGGAGCACTCCTCTTTCGTTTCACACAATACTGTCAGAACTGACAAGATTAGCTGCATGCTTGTTTCTGATTTAATTCAGACTCTACTGCTTACATCTTGGTTTTAATTGTGACTTGGTTGCTGTGATTTTTGTGTTCACAATAAAGCATTTATACTTTTTTGGATCTCTGTGGTCCCTGTGAGCTTTTCTTTTTGTGTTGTGGTTAAAGGTGGCCATACACTTAGATTTGCAGCAGATTCGACCATCAGATAGATTTTCTGTCAGATGCCTGTCAAGTCGAATCTGACAGGAATCTGATGTGTGCCACACACCAGGAACAGATTTCCAATAGATTTCAGAATAAAATCTATTGGAAATCTATTGAATATCGATCTAAATGCATTATTGCACCATTAGATCCAATGCAACTCTTTGGGCCATCGATCTGCTGCCAGCAGCAGATCGACCGAGATTTTCCATCCTGTCAGATCAAATCGATCGATTGGCTAATTTGAAAGAATCGATCAGTGTATGGACCCCTTTAGTCTAGTACTTAAGTTTTGGGGTCCGATGTGAGTTGATATTTGAGGAGAGCTGTTAGCTCCCTGGTTTACATACCAACTCTGATCCATTTGAGGACTGTCTAACATTTGTTCATTGTAATTCAGACACTACTGCAACCCCCCCTCCAAAAACAGCTGGACACTCAGATTAAAAGGAAATAAATACGGCATCCCCCATACCATTCTCACCTTGGGATCACTTTAAAGTATCAAAGCAGATGATCAGCAAGACAGCCTGGTAAATGGCATGGTTATTGTTTAAAAGGAAATAAATATAGAGGCCTCCATATCCACTTTACTACAAGGTCCATAGAGCAAATCTAGGCCTCTTTTTTTTCCAAGGCAAGAATTGAGATACTTACCTAGGGAGAGGGAAGCCTCTGGATCCTAAACAGGCTTCCCTTGTCCTCATATCAAATCGTTTTAGCACTGGGACCTCTGAAGAGTGGCCACCCAGCGCATGCATACTAGCAATGTTCCGCTAAGGGTCCAGCGGAAATAGCCAAGCACGATTGGGTCCATGCTACTGCACTGGAACAGACGCAGTAATGTGGACCCGATCCAGCCCGGATTTTTCCAAAGACAGCTGAGGAGGACAGTGCTAATGTGCCTGTGCAAGCTATTGGCAAACTATTTAGGAGGGACCCTGCACTGGAACAGGCCTGCGAAGTACGAGGGAAGCCTCCTTAGGATCCAGAGCCTAGGGATTCCCTTTAATCCCATAACCAGGTTTTCAGAGTTCCTGAATTCAAACTGCCAGGAAATGTTAAGCACCTTGGCAGTTCTTAATACAAACCCACCTATAGGGCTCTATGAAATGTTTGGGAAAAATTCTTCCCCTTACACCAGGAAATAAAATTGACAGCTCTGTGATCAGTGACTTGCACCTCCTCATCACAATAGAAATATGGAGAAACCTTCTCATTGCCTTTACTGCAGCACATAGTAAACCATAAACAACCATAACCATAAACAGACTAGCAAAATTAAGTTTTCACAGAGGGCACTCTGGGTGTGGCTACTGCTACTTGCCATCATCATGCAGTCCAGCCTGCAAATGAGTAGGACACAGTGATTTCTAAAAAGACTACAGCATGCAGTACCGGAAGTCTGGTGTCAGAGGAATCTGAGAAAAGGTCCCCTGACCAGATATTTTTAAAAGCAATTCATTTGACAACACCCAATAAAAGAACTCATACACAGGTAAAAAAAAAAAGTTCTGCCACTGATGGCTTTTAAAAAGGTAAACATTTGTGCCTGCAGCTGGATTCCAAACTACTCTGTTGGAAACAGAACTTTCACAAAAGTGAAAACTTTGACATTCTGATACGATAGGTCTTCTAACAGTCGGTGTGACACTCCATGTCACAATCCATCACTCCGATACCTGTTTCTTTGAAGGAGCAAGTATCGGAGTGATGCGTTTCATGCAAAACTTAAAACGCTAAGTCAGAAGCTAATCCCTTAAGCTACGTACACACATGCGACAACGATCGTTCGTTGTGAAGGACGAACGATCTTTTAATTGAGGAAAGAACGACCTAAGTAAAGTTAGCTTTTAAAAGTGTGTGACGATCTGATCGTTAGAACGAACGTTACATCACGTAAAGCAACTATTGCACTTGCGCATCAAAAAGAATAGTTCCATGGAGAAATAGCGAAATGCGCATGTCAAGCCTAGTACGAACGACCGTTTCCAACGATGAACTACTTTTGCAAACGATCGTCGTTGGGAAAAATCCGGCAAGCTAGATCGTTCGTTTTTAACGAACTAGCTCGTCCGTCAGACTTAATAGTCGTTGGCTGCTTTTTTTTTTTTTTAAACGAACGGCCTTTCAAAACGATCGGGGAACGATCGTTTCAAACGACTATAGTCGCATGTGTGTACGCACCTTTAGAGTTTCCGAGTCCTCTCCAGTAGAAAAGACAAGACAAGTAATTGGCAAACATTTGTTGTAAATGCCAATGCCAATAGCTGCCAGTTAGAGTCCTGGTTGAGGAGTCAGATTATCTGAATGCACTGTATGCAGGGGACATAATCTGCAATGCACAAAGTTTGGCACTAGTCTACTTTAGAGTAGGGCAGGAATTCTCATAGGGAACAGTTGTTCAATCACAGTATCCTCTTACAGCACAAAGCATTGTGACTAGCCAAATAGTATGGGCAGAGTTAACTACAACTTATTGGAAACCTAGCAGTTTTGGAAGGTGCCATTTACCCAATCACGTCAGCTGAATTTCCCTATGAGGGTTCCTGCTGGTTCTCTAAAGTAGACTAGTGCCCAAAGTTCTGTGGACCATAGGGGTAGGGATGGACAATTAAATGCAAATAATTACAAGCTGATGCAGGATTGTGAAAATCCTGTGTGCAAATGAATGCAGCTTGAAGATGGATCAATGAAATCTCACCAATGAGAAGTTATATGGGCCCATTTTCAATTTTCATACATAATTTATTTGATCCTGCATGCATCAACTCTGAATTATTTGATTCCAATTGACCACCTCTACAAAGGATAGCACCTATCCATTCTACATGTCTGGTGGGTCCACTGCCAAGCAATCAAGAGAATGGTCTAACCAATAAGCGTAAGCACGTATTTAAAGTATAACACTCTTTTATTCATAGTTGTCATTCAAAAGCAGCACGGTGGTGTTGTGGATAGCACCCTCGCCTTGCAGCGCTGGTTTGAATCCCAGCCAGGGCACTATCTGCACAGAGTTTGTATGTTCTCAATGTGGGTTTCCTTTGGAAATTTCAAGACTTTTCTGCTACTTTATAGTCATCCATGTGATAACAGCTTAAAGGATACCAGATGCCAAAAAAACCTAAGATGTAGTGGGTAGAGGAGTAAGAGCTTATACTTACCACTCCGTTCATTATGCTCAGTTAGCCGCTGCTCTCCCATAATCTTTCTTGGCCTTCTCCGCAAGTCAGAGGACTCTCCTGACTTGTCTTCCGGACATACTGCACCACGCATGCGCAGTATGTGCTTTCTGCTTCCCCATGGCCACGCATGACAACTTAGCAGACTGCTACATCATTATGCGCAGCCACGGGAAAGCAGAAAAAAACAAATTGCTCAGTATGTCTGGAAGAAAAGTCAGGAGAGTGTTCTGATTTGTGGAGAAGACTGGGAAAGATTACAGAAGAATGGCGCGCTGGTTGCGGAAGGAGCAGTAAGTATAAGCTCTTATGCTGGGAATACACAAGTCAACCCGGCGGCTCGATTAGCCGCCGGAGCGACTCCCCTCGCGTCACCGCGGGCGCCCTGATAGATTCCCGCTCGTCCCCGCGGGCGCTCCTTATCTTCCGCTCGTTTTCTTCCCGTTGTCCGCCCGCGGGGGATCGAGCGCAGAATCGATCCGGTGGGGTATCGGACCTGTCGGAAATTATCAATCGAGCCATCAGCGGCTCGATTGATAAGAACAATCCATCCATGTATGCCCAGCATTATGCCCCTGCCCACTGCATATTAGGTTTTCCTTGACATCTGGTATTCTTAGGATGTTATCATATAGACGACTATAAGGAGTAGCAGAAAAGTCTTTGCTCTAGTGGTCCTTTACAAAAGGTAAAGTACATCATCATATGACAGGTGTGCTGCCAGTCCTGCCCATCAGGGCTCACCTGCTGAAGAAGTCTGCGATGCCCATCCTCCAGGGCCGCTCCCCATCCTGCTCCCGGGGCTCGGCATCCCCCTCCGGCAGGCTCAGGCAGTCGTCCAGGTGCTCAGGGGCGCTCTGCCGCCGGCTCACCTCAAAGGTGTTCCGCGAGCCGCGGGTGACCTCCAAGAAGCGGAAGCGGTCTGCCTCGGCGGAGACGAAGTAGCCGGCCACAGTGTGCGCGCTGAGCGGGGAAGAGTCGGAGCTGGACGGGCTGGCCGCGGGAGGGGCGGGTCGGCTGTCACTGGAGCAGCACTGGCGCTGGCAGGCACACGGCAGCTTCTCGCTCACCCCTCCATTGGGCAGCCGCAGCTCCGGAGCGGGCGGGGGGTGGTAGCCGCTCACGTCTCCGTTAGTGAGCCTCATGCCGGTGATGTAGAGATGCAGGCTGCCTTCTTCTTCCTCGTCCCCGGCCTCCTCTTCCTCCGCCTCCTCCCCGCAGCGATGGAAGACAGAAGCTGCTCCGCCGCCGCCATCCTCCGGCCCCACCATTTGCCTAGAGGAGCTGCCAGGCCGGCCCCCCGGAGCGCTGCAGGGGCCGCCGCCTGCTGCCGGTACACAGCTCCGTGGTGGAGGAGGGCGGAGAGACGCCGCTTCACAAGTAGCTCCCCAGTGCGGGGGTCTGACAACAACGTCCCGCCTACGCACCGCTGTCACATGCCGCGGGTGTACGGAAGCCGGGGCGGTGTTGCGCCGAGGGAGTCTCTGGGAGACGTAGTCTTCCATAGCAAAGCCATAGACAGGCTGTCAGCGCTTGTTTTGTGGAACTACAACCACAGCATGTGAACTCGTTTTATACAGTCTTTACATAAATATGAACTGTAGTGAAAAATAACATGGATACAATTACTTATTGTTTACAATATGAATTCACTGATTATTTAGTCAGTGTTTGCCCATTGTAAAATATTTACTTTTCTTGACTTACATTCTGAAATAAACGTATCACTGGTGGTGACATCTTTAGTTCTGCCGGGTGATCTGTGTGGAATGTTTGTTACTGACAGTTCTATGCACAGAGGGAGGTGTTGCCTCACTTGGCAGTTGGAAAATGCCCTTATTTCTCACAATGCAATGAGGTTCACAGACAGCAAACTGTCAGGACCATGGTCATGACATCACACTGGTAGGGGGTTACACCACAATATCAACCACACAGACCTCCCTGATTATTATTTTTTTTTTTTTGAGAAAAGGAAAATATTTCTCATGGGAAAGGTGATTTAGCTACTGATTGGAATGAAGTACAATCCCGGGTTAAAGTTCCTCTTAACCAGTGCTAGTTTTTTTTTTTTTGCAAAACTGAATAAAATGTTTTATTATACTGCAAATAAGCACTCCTCATTTCATTATTATTTATTGGCAGTGTCCTAACTAGGGAGCTTGGGGCCCCAGTGCGAGTTTTACATGGGGCCCCAAGAACTCTATCGATATGGAGCCCTAAAACCTACTGATAGCTGCAGTGTCCAAGAGGTGTATTTAGAGTAAGGAAACAGTTAAGGATTACCACTATGCAATGCACATATACTGTAGAGGTGTTCATTACAAGCATTGCAAAGAATGAAGAAAGCCCCCTGTGGGCTCCTCTGGTCCAGGGGCCCCGGTTCATCCCCTATTGCTACGCCATTGTTTATTGGATATATATAGCGCCGACATATTATGCAACAGAATATTACTTCCAACAGTGTAAGGCCTCATTCACACTGGGATTGCAAAACGCAAGCAAAATCACTAGTGTATTGCAAAGCAATTTTCCAGCGTACAATTTTCCTTGTACAGTAATTGCTATGCAATGTGTGTTTTCGCATGTTATTCAGAATTACGCTGCAGACATGATCTATTACAATGCAGAGATGTATACAGGGGAATAACAAAAGCCCTGGGCCCCCAAACAAAATCATCACGGGATGCCCTGCAACCCCAAGCAACATCATCATGGGATGCCCTGCAACCCCCAAGCAACATCATCATGGAATGCCCTGCAACGCCCATGCAACATCATCATGGGATGCACAGTAACCCCGAGCAACATCATCATGGGATGCCCTGCAACCCCATGCAACATCATCATGGGATGCCCTGCAACCCCCAAGCAACATCATCATGGAATGCCCTGCAACCCCCATGCAACATCATCATGGGATGCACTGTAACCCCGAGCAACATCATCATGGGATGCCCTGCAACCCCAAGCAACATCATCATGGGATGCCCTGCAACCCCCAAGCAACATCATCATGGAATTCCCTGCAACCCCCATGCAACATCATCATGGGATGCACTGTAACCCCGAGCAACATCATCATGGGATGCCCTGCAACCCCCAAGCAACATCATCATGGGATGCCCTGCAACCCCCAAGCAACATCATCATGGGATGCCCTGCAACCCCCAAGCAACATCATCATGGAATGCCCTGCAACCCCCATGCAACATCATAATGGGATGCACTGTAACCCCGAGCAACATCATCATGGGATGCCCTGCAACCCCAAGCAACATCATCATGGGATGCCCTGCAACCCCCAAGCAACATCATCATGGAATGCCCTGCAACCCCCATGCAACATCATCATGGGATGCACTGTAACCCCGAGCAACATCATCATGGGATGCCCTGCAACCCCATGCAACATCATCATGGGATGCCCTGCAACCCCCAAGCAACATCATCATGGGATGCCCTGCAACCCCCAAGCAAAATCATCATGGAATGCCCTGCAATCTCCAAGCAACATCATCATGGGATGCCCTGCAACCCCCAAGCAACATCATCATGGGATGCCCTGCAACCCCCAAGCAACATCATCATGGAATGCCCTGCAACCCCCATGCAACATCATCATGGGATGCACTGTAACCCCGGACAACATCATCATGGGATGCCCTGCAACCCCCAAGCAACATCATCATGGGATGCCCTGCAACCCCCAAGCAACATCATCATGGAATGCCCTGCAACACCCCTGCAACATCATCATGGGATGCACTGTAACCCCGAGCAACATCATCATGGGATGCCCTGCAACCCCATGCAACATCATCATAGGATGCCCTGCAACCCCCAAGCAACATCATCATGGGATGCCCTGCAACCCCCAAGCAACATCATCATGGGATGCCCTGCAACCCCCAAGCAACATCATCATGGGATGCCCTGCAACCCCCAAGAAAAATCATCATGGAATGCCCTGCAATCTCCAAGCAACATCATCCTGGGATGCCCTGCAACCGTAAGCAACATCATCATGGGATGCACTGCAACCCCCAAGCAACATCATCATGGGATGCCCTGCAACCCCCAAGCAACATCATCATTGGATGCCCTGCAACCCCCAAGCAACATCATCATGGAATGCCCTGCAATCTCCAAGCAACATCATCATGGGATGCACTGCAACCCCCAAGCAAAATCATCATGGGATGCCCTGCAACCCCCAAGCAACATCATCATGGGATGCCCTGCAACCCCCAAGCAACATCATCATGGGATGCCCTGCAACCCCCAAGCAACATCATCATGGGATGCCCTGCAACCCCCAAGCAAAATCATCATGGAATGCCCTGCAATCTCCAAGCAACATCATCATGGGATGCACTGCAACCCCCAAGCAAAATCATCATGGGATGCCCTGCAACCCCCAAGCAACATCATCATGGGATGCCCTGCAACCCCCAAGCAAAATCATCATGGAATGCCCTGCAATCTCCAAGCAACATCATCCTGGGATGCCCTGCAACCTTAAGCAACATCATCATGGGATGCACTGCAACTCCCAAGCAACATCATCATGGGATGCCCTGCAACCCTAAGCAACATCATTATGGGATGCACTGCAACCCCAGGCAACATCATCAGGGGATGCCCTGCAACCCTAAGCAACATCATCATGGGATGCCCTGCAACCCCAGGCAACATCATAATGAGATGCACTGCAACCCCCAAGCAACATCATCAGGGGGTGCCCTGCAACCCCAAGCAACATCATTATGGGATTCACTGCAACCCCAAGCAACATCATCATGGGATGCCCTGTAACCCCAGGCAACATCATCATGGGATTCACTGCAACCCCAAGCAACATCATCATGGGATGCCCTGCAACCCCAGGCAACATCATCATGGGATTCACTGCAACCCCAAGCAACTTCGTCATGGGATTCCCTGCAACCCTAAGCAAAATCATCATGGGATGCACTGCAACCTCCAAGCAACATCATCATGGGATGCCCTGCAATCTCCAAGCAACATCATCATGGGATGCACTGCAACCCCAGGCAACATCATCAGGGGATGCCCTGCAACATCATCATGGGACTCACTGCAACCCCAAGCAACATCATCATGGGATGCCCTGCAACCCTAAGCAACATCATCAGTGGATGCCCTGCAACCCCAGGCAACATCATCATGGGATGCACTGCAACCCCCAAGCAACATCATCAGGGGATGCCCTGCAACCCCAATCAACATCATCATGGGATGCCCTGCATCCCCCAAGCAAAATCATCATGGAATGCCCTGCAACGCCCAAGCAACATCATCATGGGATGCCCTGCAACGCCCAAGCAACATCATCATGGAATGCCCTGCAATCTCCAAGCAACATCATCATGGGATGCACTGCAACCCCCAAGCAACATCATCATGGGATGCCCTGCAATCTCCAAGCAACATCATCATGGAATGCCCTGCAACCTTAAGCAACATCATCATGGGATGCCCTGCAACCCCCAAGCAACATCATCATGGGATGCCCTGCAACCCTAAGCAACATCATCATGGGATGCACTGCAACCCCAGGCAACATCATCAGGGGATGCCCTGCAACCCTAAGCAACATCATCATGGGATGCCCTGCAACCCCAGGCAACATCATAATGGGATGCACTGCAACCCCCAAGCAACATCATCAGGGGATGCCCTGCAACCCCAAGCAACATCATCATGGGATGCCCTGCAACCCCAGGCAACATCATCATGGGATTCACTGCAACCCCAAGCAACATCGTCATGGGATTCTCTGCAACCCTAAGCAACATCATCATGGGATGCACTGCAACCTCCAAGCAACATCATCATGGGATTCCCTGCAATCTCCAAGCATCATCATCATGGGATGCACTGCAACCCCAGGCAACATCATCAGGGGATGCCCTGCAGCCCTAAGCAACATCATCAGGGGATGCCCTGCAACCCCAAGTAACATCATCATGGGATTCACTGCAACCCCAAGCAACATCATCATGGGATGCCCTGCAACCTTAAGCAACATCATCATGGGATTGCAAAACGCAAGCAAAATCACTAGTGTATTGCAAAGCAATTTTCCAGCGTACAATTTTCCTTGTACAGTAATTGCTATGCAATGTGTGTTTTCGCATGTTATTCAGAATTACGCTGCAGACATGATCTATTACAATGCAGAGATGTATACAGGGGAATAACAAAAGCCCTGGGCCCCCAAGCAAAATCATCACGGGATGCCCTGCAACCCCAAGCAACATCATCATGGGATGCCCTGCAACCCCCAAGCAACATCATCATGAAATGCCCTGCAACGCCCATGCAACATCATCATGGGATGCACAGTAACCCCGAGCAACATCATCATGGGATGCCCTGCAACCCCATGCAACATCATCATGGGATGCCCTGCAACCCCCAAGCAACATCATCATGGAATGCCCTGCAACCCCCATGCAACATCATCATGGGATGCACTGTAACCCCGAGCAACATCATCATGGGATGCCCTGCAACCCCAAGCAACATCATCATGGGATGCCCTGCAACCCCCAAGCAACATCATCATGGAATGCCCTGCAACCCCCATGCAACATCATCATGGGATGCACTGTAACCCCGAGCAACATCATCATGGGATGCCCTGCAACCCCCAAGCAACATCATCAAGGGATGCCCTGCAACCCCCAAGCAACATCATCATGGGATGCCCTGCAACCCCCAAGCAACATCATCATGGAATGCCCTGCAACCCCCATGCAACATCATAATGGGATGCACTGTAACCCCGAGCAACATCATCATGGGATGCCCTGCAACCCCAAGCAACATCATCATGGGATGCCCTGCAACCCCCAAGCAACATCATCATGGAATGCCCTGCAACCCCCATGCAACATCATCATGGGATGCACTGTAACCCCGAGCAACATCATCATGGGATGCCCTGCAACCCCATGCAACATCATCATGGGATGCCCTGCAACCCCCAAGCAACATCATCATGGGATGCCCTGCAACCCCCAAGCAAAATCATCATGGAATGCCCTGCAATCTCCAACCAACATCATCATGGGATGCCCTGCAACCCCCAAGCAACATCATCATGGGATGCCCTGCAACCCCCAAGCAACATCATCATGGAATGCCCTGCAACCCCCATGCAACATCATCATGGGATGCACTGTAACCCCGGACAACATCATCATGGGATGCCCTGCAACCCCCAAGCAACATCATCATGGGATGCCCTGCAACCCCCAAGCAACATCATCATGGAATGCCCTGCAACACCCATGCAACATCATCATGGGATGCACTGTAACCCCGAGCAACATCATCATGGGATGCCCTGCAACCCCATGCAACATCATCATAGGATGCCCTGCAACCCCCAAGCAACATCATCATGGGATGCCCTGCAACCCCCAAGCAACATCATCATGGGATGCCCTGCAACCCCCAAGCAACATCATCATGGGATGCCCTGCAACCCCCAAGAAAAATCATCATGGAATGCCCTGCAATCTCCAAGCAACATCATCCTGGGATGCCCTGCAACCGTAAGCAACATCATCATGGGATGCACTGCAACCCCCAAGCAACATCATCATGGGATGCCCTGCAACCCCCAAGCAACATCATCATTGGATGCCCTGCAACCCCCAAGCAACATCATCATGGAATGCCCTGCAATCTCCAAGCAACATCATCATGGGATGCCCTGCAACCCCCAAGCAACATCATCATGGGATGCCCTGCAACCCCCAAGCAACATCATCATGGGATGCCCTGAAACCCCCAAGCAAAATCATCATGGAATGCCCTGCAATCTCCAAGCAACATCATCATGGGATGCACTGCAACCCCCAAGCAAAATCATCATGGGATGCCCTGCAACCCCCAAGCAACATCATCATGGGATGCCCTGCAACCCCCAAGCAAAATCATCATGGAATGCCCTGCAATCTCCAAGCAACATCATCCTGGGATGCCCTGCAACCTTAAGCAACATCATCATGGGATGCACTGCAACTCCCAAGCAACATCATCATGGGATGCCCTGCAACCCTAAGCAACATCATTATGGGATGCACTGCAACCCCAGGCAACATCATCAGGGGATGCCCTGCAACCCTAAGCAACATCATCATGGGATGCCCTGCAACCCCAGGCAACATCATAATGGGATGCACTGCAACCCCCAAGCAACATCATCAGGGGGTGCCCTGCAACCCCAAGCAACATCATTATGGGATTCACTGCAACCCCAAGCAACATCATCATGGGATGCCCTGTAACCCCAGGCAACATCATCATGGGATTCACTGCAACCCCAAGCAACATCATCATGGGATGCCCTGCAACCCCAGGCAACATCATCATGGGATTCACTGCAACCCCAAGCAACTTCGTCATGGGATTCCCTGCAACCCTAAGCAACATCATCATGGGATGCACTGCAACCTCCAAGCAACATCATCATGGGATGCCCTGCAATCTCCAAGCAACATCATCATGGGATGCACTGCAACCCCAGGCAACATCATCAGGGGATGCCCTGCAACATCATCATGGGACTCACTGCAACCCCAAGCAACATCATCATGGGATGCCCTGCAACCCTAAGCAACATCATCAGTGGATGCCCTGCAACCCCAGGCAACATCATCATGGGATGCACTGCAACCCCCAAGCAACATCATCAGGGGATGCCCTGCAACCCCAATCAACATCATCATGGGATGCCCTGCATCCCCCAAGCAAAATCATCATGGAATGCCCTGCAACGCCCAAGCAACATCATCATAGGATGCCCTGCAACGCCCAAGCAACATCATCATGGAATGCCCTGCAATCTCCAAGCAACATCATCATGGGATGCACTGCAACCCCCAAGCAACATCATCATGGGATGCCCTGCAATCTCCAAGCAACATCATCATGGAATGCCCTGCAACCTTAAGCAACATCATCATGGGATGCCCTGCAACCCCCAAGCAACATCATCATGGGATGCCCTGCAACCCTAAGCAACATCATCATGGGATGCACTGCAAACCCAGGCAACATCATCAGGGGATGCCCTGCAACCCTAAGCAACATCATCATGGGATGCCCTGCAACCCCAGGCAACATCATAATGGGATGCACTGCAACCCCCAAGCAACATCATCAGGGGATGCCCTGCAACCCCAAGCAACATCATCATGGGATGCCCTGCAACCCCAGGCAACATCATCATGGGATTCACTGCAACCCCAAGCAACATCGTCATGGGATTCTCTGCAACCCTAAGCAACATCATCATGGGATGCACTGCAACCTCCAAGCAACATCATCATGGGATTCCCTGCAATCTCCAAGCATCATCATCATGGGATGCACTGCAACCCCAGGCAACATCATCAGGGGATGCCCTGCAGCCCTAAGCAACATCATCAGGGGATGCCCTGCAACCCCAAGTAACATCATCATGGGATTCACTGCAACCCCAAGCAACATCATCATGGGATGCCCTGCAACCTTAAGCAACATCATCATGGGATGCACTGCAACCCCCAAGCAACATCATCATGGGATGCACTGCAACCCCCAAGCAACATTATCATGGGATGCCCTGCAACCCCCAAGCAAAATCATCATGGAATGCCCTGCAACCGTAAGCAACATCATCATGGGATGCACTGCAACCCCCAAGCAACATCATCATGGGATGCACTGCAACCCCCAAGCAATATCATCATGGGATGCACTGCAACCCCCAAGCAACATCATCATGGGATGCCCTGCAACCCCCAAGCAACATCATCATGGGATGCACTGCAACCCTAAGCAACATCATCATGGGATGCACTGCAACCCCCAGGCAATATCATCATGGGATGCACTGCAACCCCCAAGCAACATCATCATGGGATGCACTGCAACTCCCAAGCAAAATCATCATGGAATGCCCTGCAATCTCCAAGCAACATCATCATGGGATGCACTGAAACCCCCAAGCAACATCATCATGGGATGGCCTGCAACCCTAAGCAACATCATCAGGGGATGCACTGCAACCCCCAAGCAACATCATCATGGGATGCACTGCAACCCCAGGCAACATCATCAGGGGATGCCCTGCAATCCCAGGCAACATCATGGGATGCACTGCAACCCCCAAGCAACATCATCAGGGGATGCCCTGCAACCCTAAGCAACATCATCAGGGGATGCCCTGCAACCCCAAGCAACATCATCATGGGATTCACTGCAACCCCAAGCAACATCATCATGGGATGCCCTGTAACCCCAGGCAACATCATCATGGGATTCACTGCAACTCCAAGCAACATCATCAGGGGATGCACTGCAACCCCCAAGCAATATCATCATGGGACGCACTGCAACCCCCAAGCAACATCATCCTGGGATGCCCTGCAACCCCAAGCAACATCATCCTGGGATGCCTTGCAACCCCAAGCAACCTCATCATGGGGTTCACTGCAACCCCAAGCAACATCATCATGGGATGCCCTGCAACCCCCAAGCAACATCATCCTGGGATGCCCTGCAACCCCAAGCAACCTCATCATGGGATGCCCTGCAACCCCCAAGCAACATCATCATGGGATGCCCTGCAACCCCAAGCAACCTCATCATTGGAAGCCCTGCAACCCCCAAGCAACATCATCATGGGATGCCCTGCAACACCAAGCAACATCATCATGGGGTCCCCTCTATTTCCAGAGTGCTGCCTCCACTGCTGGTGGGCATAAGAAGACACCTTTGAATGAACCTCCATGCTCAGTGGGTTGCCCAATAAAAAGAGGCATGAGTATATTGTAATGTCCCGTCACCTCAAAATCAAAGCAGACAGATAATCAACCCCCCCCCCCCCCCCTTTCCCCTCTCCCCATCTTCTTTGCTAAAAAAAAAAAGTCGATGGTCCCTGAAAATGATCATGGATATTTTTTTCTTTGCTTTCCATGGAGCTGAACATATATTAAGGAATCTGGTTTTCTTTATGACTTTGAAAGCGTGTAGCTAAGGAAGAACTGCAGCTATATCAAGTCAAAGCGGAATTCTGTCTGTTTTTCGGTGTCCTGCGGCTGCCACATTGTCCCCCCGCACAACCACTCTCTTTGGTCATTGCATTGTTACATTGGGCAGAACAAAAGTGTATCCCAGCCTCCCCCACCCCATATAATAAGACTGCTGGTGTCATGCATGCGCATATGTGACCATGGACGCCCCTGCGCATGCACATGCTGCGGGAGGCTGCGTAGCACTCGTTAATGGAATAAGCATAATTACTAGTATATTCATAATAGGTAGTCTTCTGCATTCCCCCCACAACAGTATTAGGTAGGTGGCCCTCTGCAACACCCCCAGATTTCAGAATTGAGACGCCTCTGTAGTTCAGTGTGCCTCTGCATTTAACTTCCTCCCCAAAAAATCCCTTAGGGTGTTGGTGTTAGTGGGAATGTGTAGTGTCCAGTAGAGTTGGGCCGAACGGTTCGCCTGCGAACGGTTCCATGCGAACTTCAGTGGTTCGCGTTCGCGTCCCGCAGGCGAACCTTTGCGGAAGTTCGGTTCGC
This sequence comes from Hyperolius riggenbachi, assembly GCF_040937935.1. Lineage (NCBI taxonomy): Eukaryota > Metazoa > Chordata > Amphibia > Anura > Hyperoliidae > Hyperolius > Hyperolius riggenbachi. The sequence continues at coordinate 73,068,029 of NC_090655.1, forward strand.
CCCATAATGCACATGGAGGGTCAACTTTGACCCTCTACATCACAGTCAGCAGGCCCAGTGTAGCCAATTAGGCTACACTAGCCCCTGGAGCCCCACCCCCCCCTTATATAAGGCAGGCAGCGGCGGCCATTACGGTCACTCGTGTGCTGCCTGCGTTAGTGAGAGTAGGGCGAGCTGCTGCAGACTGTCTCTCAGGGAAAGATTAGTTAGGCTTAACTTGTTCCTGTCTGGCTGCATACCTGTGCTGTGAACCCACCACTGCATACCTGTGCTGTGAACCCACCACTGCATACCTGTGCTGTGAACCCACCACTGCATACCTGTGCTGTGAACCCACCACTGCATACCTGTTCAGTGAACCCACCACTGCATACCTGTGCTGTGAACCCACCACTGCATACCTGTTCAGTGAACCTGCCACTGCATACCTGTTCTGTTCAGTGGACCCGCCACTGTATACCTGTTCATTGAACCCACCACTGCATACCTGTGCTTTGAACCCACCACTGCATACCTGTTCTGTGAACCCACCACTGCATACCTGTGCTGTGAACCCACCACTGCATACCTGTTCAGTGAACCTGCCACTGCATACCTGTTCTGTTCAGTGGACCCGCCACTGTATACCTGTTCATTGAACCCACCACTGCATACCTGTGCTGTGAACCCACCACTGCATACCTGTTCTGTGAACCCACCACTACATACCTGTGCTGTGAACCCACCACTGCATACCTGTTCAGTGAACCTGCCACTGCATACCTGTTCTGTTCAGTGGACAGCCTGTGGACTGCCTGCCACTGTATACCTGTTCATTGAACCCACCACTGCATACCTGTGCTGTGAACCCACCACTGCATTTCCTGTGCTGTGAACCCACCACTGCATACCTGTTCTGTGAACCCGCCACTGCATACCTGTTCTGTTCAGTGGACCCGCCACTGTATACCTGTTCAGTGAACCCGCCACTGCATACCTGGTCTGTTCAGTGGACCCGCCACTGTATACCTGTTCAGTGAACCCGCCACTGCATACCTGTTGTGTTCAGTGAACCTGCCACTGCATACCTGTTCTGTGAACCCGCCACTGTATACCTGTTCTGTTTAGTGAACCCGCCACTGCATACCTGTTTTGTTCAGTGGACCCGCCACTGTATACCTGTTCAGTGAACCCGCCACTGCATACCTGTTCTGTTCAGTGGACCCGCCACTGTATACCTGTTCAGTGAACCCGCCACTGCATACCTGTTGTGTTCAGTGAACCTGCCACTGCATACCTGTTCTGTGAACCCGCCACTGTATACCTGTTCTGTTTAGTGAACCCGCCACTGTATACCTGTTCTGTTTAGTGAACCCGCCACTGCATACCTGTTCTGTTCAGTGGACCCGCCACTGTATACCTGTTTAGTGAACCCGCCACTGCATACCTGTTCTGTTCAGTGGACCCACCACTGTATACCTGTTCTGTTTAGTGAACCCGCCACTGCATACCTGTTCTGTTCAGTGGACCCACCACTGTATACCTGTTCAGTGAACCCGCCACTGCATACCTGTTCTGTTCAGTGGACCCGCCACTGTATACCTGTTCATTAAACCCACCACTGCATACCTGTGCTGTGAACCCACCACTGCATACCTGTTCTGTGAACCCACCACTGCATACCTGTGCTGTGAACCCACCACTGCATACCTGTTCAGTGAACCTGCCACTGCATACCTGTTCTGTTCAGTGGACCCGCCACTGTATACCTATTCATTGAACCCACCACTGCATACCTGTGCTGTGAACCCACCACTGCATACCTGTTCTGTGAACCCACCACTGCATACCTGTGCTGTGAACCCACCACTGCATACCTGTTCAGTGAACCTGCCACTGCATACCTGTTCTGTTCAGTGGACCCGCCACTGTATACCTGTTCATTGAACCCACCACTGCATACCTGTGCTGTGAACCCACCACTGCATACCTGTGCTGTGAACCCACCACTGCATACCTGTTCTGTGAACCCACCACTGCATACCTGTTCAGTGAACCCGCCACTGCATACCTGTTCTGTTCAGTGGACCCGCCACTGTATACCTGTTCAGTGAACCCGCCACTGCATACCTGTTCTGTTCAGTGAACCCGCCACTGCATACCTGTTGTGTTCAGTGAACCTGCCACTGCATACCTGTTCTGTGAACCCGCCACTGTATACCTGTTCTGTTTAGTGAACCCGCCACTGTATACCTGTTCTGTTTAGTGAACCCGCCACTGCATACCTGTTCTGTTCAGTGGACCCGCCACTGTATACCTGTTCAGTGAACCCGCCACTGCATACCTGTTGTGTTCAGTGAACCTGCCACTGCATACCTGTTCTGTGAACCCGCCACTGTATACCTGTTCTGTTTAGTGAACCCGCCACTGTATACCTGTTCTGTTTGGTGAACCCGCCACTGCATACCTGTTCTGTTCAGTGGACCCGCCACTGTATACCTGTTCAGTGAACCCGCCACTGCATACCTGTTGTGTTCAGTGAACCTGCCACTGCATACCTGTTCTGTGAACCCGCCACTGTATACCTGTTCTGTTTAGTGAACCCGCCACTGTATACCTGTTCTGTTTAGTGAACCCGCCACTGCATACCTGTTCTGTTCAGTGAACCCGCCACTGTATATCTGTTCAGTGAACCCGCCACTGCATACCTGTTGTGTTCAGTGAACCTGCCACTGCATACCTGTTCTGTGAACCCGCCACTGTATACCTGTTCTGTTCAGTGAACCCACCGCATCAGTGCGCATACCTGTGCAGTTAAGTGAACCCACCTACCTACGTGAGTGCACGCAGTGTGATATACCACTCCGTGCATACCCGATATGGACAAAACAGGTAGAGGAAGAGGTAGTGCCAGAGCCAGAGGAAGGCCACCCGGCAGGTCTGCGCGAGGTCGTGTAAATGTAATTTCGTGTGAACCTGGCCCACAGTACAGTGCTCGGAAGAAGGCACGTCCCATCACCTCCCAAGATTGTCAGGACGTGGTTGAGTATTTAGCGACACAGAACACCTCATCTTGCTCAGCCACCAGCGCTACTACTAGCACCACTTCCGCTGCATTTGACACTTCGCAAGAATTATTTAGTGGTGAAATCACTGATGCACAGCCATTGTTGTTACAGCCAGATGAATTTTCACCAGCTAATATGTCTGAGTTACGCGGCAACACTATGGATGTAACGTGTCAGGAGGATGAAGGACCTACTGATGGTGCAAGTTTGGATTTGTCTGAGGCAAGCGAAGCTGGGCAGGATGACTACGATGATGACGGTAATAGGGATCCTCTGTATGTTCCCAATAGAGGAGATGAAGAGGGGGACAGTTCAGAGGGGGAGTCAGAGAGTAGTAGGAGGAGAGAAGTTGCTGAAAGAAGCTGGGGCAGCTCTTCGTCAGAAACAGCTGGTGGCAGAGTCCGGCACCATGTATCGCCACCTATGTACAGCCAGCCAACTTGCCCTTCAGCATCAGCTCCTCCACTCCGCCTCTGCCCTTGAGCGCTTCCTGCTCCTCTGCCCACAGCAGCAGTCAGGTGTCCGTGAAGGAAATGTTTGAGCGGAAGAAGCCAATTTCGGCCAGTCACCCCCTTGCCCAGGGTCTGACAGCTGGCATGGCGGAACTGTTAGCTCGGCAGCTGTTACCATACCGGCTGGTGGACTCTGAGGCCTTCCGTAAATTTGTGGCCATCGGAACACCGCAGTGGAAGATGCCAGGCCGCACTTATTTTTCGAGAAAGGCCATACCCCAACTGCACCGTGAAGTTGAGAGGCAAGTGGTGTCATCTCTTGCGAAGAGCGTTGGGTCAAGGGTACACCTGACCACGGATGCCTGGTCTGCCAAGCACGGGCAGGGCCGCTACATTACCTACACAGCCCATTGGGTGAACCTGGTGGTGAACGATGGCAAGCAGGGCGCAGCGGACCAAATTGTGACACCTCCACGGCTTGCAGGCAGGCCTCCTGCCACCTCCTCTCCTCCTGCTACATGCTCTTCGCTGTCCTCCTCCTCCTTGGCTGAGTGGCAGTTCTCCTCTCCAGCTACACAGCCCCAGCTCCGCAGGGCCTATGCTGCATGCCAGGTAAGACGGTGTCACGCCATCTTAGACATGTCTTGTCTCAAAGCGGAGAGTCACACTGGAGCAGCTCTCCTGGCTGCTCTTAAGAAACAGGTGGATGAGTGGCTGACCCCGCACCACCTGGAGATAGGCAACGTGGTGTGCGACAACGGCAGCAATCTGCTTGCCGCTTTGCATATGGGGAAGCTGACACACATACCCTGCATGGCACATGTCATGAATCTAGTGGTTCAAAGATTTGTGGCAAAGTACCCTGGCTTAGCGAATGTCCTGAAGCAGGCCAGGAAGTTCTGTGGGCATTTGAGGCGGTCTTACACAGCCATGGCACGCTTTGCGGAAATTCAGCGCAAAAACAACATGCCGGTGAGACGCCTCATTTGCGATAGCCCGACTTGCTGGAACTCGACCCTGCTCATGTTCTCCCGCCTGCTAGAACAGAAGAAAGCCGTGACCCACTACCTCTACAACTACAGTAGAATGAAACAGTCTGGGAAGATGGGGATGTTCTGGCCCGACAACTGGACACTGATGGAAAATGCATGCAGGCTCATGCGGCCGTTTGAAGAGGTGACCAACCTGGTGAGCCGCAGTGAGGGCACCATCAGCGACTTAATTCCCTACGCTTACTTCTTGGAGCGTGCTGTGCGTAGAATGGCGGATGAAGCTGTGAATGAGCGTGACCAGGAACCGTTACGGCAGGAACAGGCATGGGACCAATTTTCATCAGACCCAGCTGTTTCCTCAACACCTGCGGCAGCACAGAGGGGGGAGGAGGAGGAAGAAGAGAAGTCGTGTGCAGAAGACGAGTCAGACTCAGAGGATGATGAGCAAGGTGTTTCTTTGGGGGAGGAGGAGGAGGAGGAGGAGGAGGGGACAGCTGCAGGAGAACAACCTCAGCAGGCATCGCAAGGGGCTTGTGCTGCTCAACCTTCCCGTGGTATTGTTCGCGGCTGGGGGGAGGAGGTTGACTTACCTGACGTCACTGAGGAAGAGCAAGAGGAGATGGAGGGTACTGGATCCGACTTTGTGCAGATGTCGTCTTTTATGCTGTCCTGCCTGTTGAGGGACCCCCGTATAAAAAACCTCAAGGGGAATGACCTGTACTGGGTGGCCACACTACTAGACCCTCGGTACAGGCACAAAGTGGCGGACCTGTTACCAACTCACCGGAAGGTGGAAAGGATGCAGCACATGCAGAACCAGCTGTCAACTATGCTTTACAATGCCTTTAAGGGTGATGTGACGGCACAACGTCAGCAAGGTACCACTGCCACTAATCCTCCTCCCGTGTCCACGCAGTCAAAGACGGGACGCTCCAGCGATCTCATGGTGATGTCGAACATGCGGACGTTCTTTAGTCCAACGCCTCGCCGTAGCCCTTCCGGATCCACCCTCCACCAACGCCTGGAACGGCAGGTAGCCGACTACCTGGCCTTAAGTGTGGATGTAGACACTGCTGTGAACAGCGATGAGGAACCCTTGAACTACTGGGTGCGCAGGCTTGACCTGTGGCCAGAGCTGTCCCAATTTGCCATCCAACTTCTCTCCTGCCCTGCCGCAAGCGTCCTGTCAGAAAGGACCTTCAGCGCAGCTGGAGGCATTGTCACAGAGAAGAGAAGTCGCCCAAGTCACAAAAGTGTTAAGTACCTCACCTTTATCAAAATGAATGAGGCATGGATCCCGGAGGGCTGCTGCCCGCCCCAAGACTAAGTCAGTCCCCGCACACACAGCATCTCTGCCTGCACGCCGTGTGACTGGCTGCCTGGCCTGCCCCAAGAAGACTAAGTCGCTCCCAGTCCCTCCACACAGCATGTCTGCCTGCAGGCCGCTTGACTACCTTCTCCGCCACCACCAACAGGGTCCGGGACTCCAGGCGGATTGCTGAATTTTTTAGGCCGCTGCTAGCAGCGGCCACTGTAATAATTTTTCTGGTGCGTGTACATGACTGCCTAATTTTTCTGGCTGCACTGCGGGCAGCTGCAACAACAAAAGAAAAGGCATGTACATGCGCCCATTCCCCTTCGTGATCATTACCTTGCCGTGGTGAAGGGGCTTGCGTATCACAATGAAGCAATGACCGGCGCCTAGATGAGTGTCTCGGGGGGCACACCCACGATAATAAGGTCGTTGCCTCATTGTGGTCAGACCAAATTTGATCAGCTGGACAGTCACTGTTCTGTCATTCAGCTACATCAGCCAGGCGACCATATGGGCTGTAAAGCCACCAAAACCTGCACTCTCGCCATGGTGCGCACCAGTCCAGCACGGCCGTCACTACACAAACAGCTGTTTGCGGTGCGTTACACGGTGAGTTTGGTGTGTCAGTGTGAAGCAGTACCTTAATTACACTACCTGATTGATGTATACACATGCAAGATGTTTGAAAGCACTTTAGGCCTGTCATTTAGCATTCAATGTGATTTCTGCCCTTAAAACGCTGCTTTGCGTCAAATCCAGATTTTTCCCCGGGACTTTTGGCATGTATCCCACTCCGCCATGCCCCCCTCCAGGTGTTAGACCCCTTGAAACATCTTTTCCATCACTTTTGTGGCCAGCATAATTATTTTTTTTTCAAAGTTCGCATCCCCATTGAAGTCTATTGCGGTTCGCAAACTTTAACGCGAACCGAACCTTCCGCGGAAGTTCGCGAACCAGGTTCGCGAACCTAAAATCGGAGGTTCGGCCCAACTCTAGTGTCCAGAAGCCTCTACCTGATCTGCACTGTGCCCTTATCCCCAAAACATACAGACCTGCAGATCAGCGGGGAATGATGAGAGCAGTCCACAGTGACCATGTGACGCACTTCAAATGCAGGAAGTGATCATTGACATCACTTCTCAAGATGACGTATGCTTCCTTAGAAAGCTCCTTCTCTGTGGAAACTGAGCTGCTGAACTCAGATGACTGTGTAGCTGATCACAAGCTGCAGGTCGGTGTGTATTGGGGACAGGGAAGCAGTGCAGGACAAGGGGAGGTACAAAGAGGCCGCGTGGGCTCCTGTGGTCAAGGGCTTTCCATGCAGCTGCAGTCATATGTGTGTCTCTGATCCAAACTCTACTTATAATAGGAGATATCAGGATTTGACTCTGGGACATGACATGGCTTTGGGGGTCATCCTGGATGCTTGGCTTCACCCCAGCAACTTTAGCTTCTTGTTTTATTATTTCATCTATTCTCTCCTTGTTAAATCTTGCCTGACTTTGCATACTTGACAGATAAGATAGTCATCCTGTGAGATAATGTGCAGAATGATTTTTCTTCAAATAAGACTCGGTTCCCACTTTCGCCGGATTATGCGCGGCTAGCGGGAGTGGACAGTGTAGCATGGCTGGATTTCATGCAAGGCCCCAAAGGCCATGGCCTAGGGCATCTGGAAGTAAGGGGCGGGCAGCAGGCTTGCACATTCATGCAATAAAGATGCCAAACATGTGAAACAGTGGTCAGGCAAGTGTCTGGGACTCAGGGGATGAAGGGGTAGCAAATGGGGGCAGCTAACTGTCTGTGACCTGAGCTATTATTCACCATTACCGTTAGCCGCTGTTCGAGTCTGACTTTGGTCTCCACCCAGCTCCAACCTATCAGAGCAGTAGGAGGGTTGCTGTTGGTCAGGGGGCAGATGGAGAAAGTGGCCTTGGGTTGTAAAAGATGCAAATGCGGCCCTGCAGTGTAGTGTCCGTCCAATCCGATGCTCCACTGTGGTCAAGCTGCAGCCCAGGACAAATTATACCCCCATAGGCTATATGGGGAACACATCGGCCTGTCCGGTGTTATCGGGGACTGCACAAAAGTGTGGCCCGCTTGTCACAACGGATCCCATGGATTGCAGACTGACAAGTGTGAATAGCTCCTATTTATGAAAAAGGAGCTGTTCACTGTCAGTTTTGCGATGAGTGGAGAACGAACATAACAAAAATGTCCTTTCTCTGCTCAAGTGGAAACAGAGCCTTACTGTAATCTGTTCAATTTGCCAGATACTGTAGGTCAAGAGAAGGCCTTATTGTTGAGTTCCATGCTTTTAGCAATATGGAGCTCTTGGATTTATGCCTTTTTTTTCATTTTCTAACAATTATTTTATATAAAAGAAGGCCAGAGAGTGTACTCTAGGACAAACAGATGGGTAACCACGCTCTGTCCTTGCTAAAGGTTAATGGTTCCTGTAGAATAAACAAGATAGACAATGATATGGTCTGTGTAAGTTTGCAATGCTCAGATTTGCTATGTCTGAACTCTAAATTATTTTACAATGGTCTGCATAGTTATACCAACTAAGGCTCAGTCCACACTTGTGCTGATGCAGAACAGGAACGAAACGCGCATCTGCGAGGTGGATGTGTTCCCTCCATTCTGCATCTGCTTTGCGCAAACACACTGCTCGCGTCGGTTCTGTGTTCACAACGTCGCAAAGTCGGCTGGCCAACGCTCGTCCCGTCGCTTGTCCTGCTGCTCGGTCCTTTCCACAGCCTGGAGGCCAGCAGAAGCATGGCTCTCAATAGGTTGCAACAGGCCAATACTGCCTAGCAACTGGGAGAATTTTCATTGGTTCAACATGAACCAATGAGAATTCTCTCTGTTGCTGAGGATTCCCATTGGTTTCTTGCAGCCCAATGGAGAATTCCCATGCTTCTGTCGGCCTCCGGGCCCTTCAGAATAGACAAAGCGGCGGTAATGGGCGGCGGGACGCGTGAGTACGACGTCACGACGGCGACAGGATGCAGCCGAAATGGGTGACATGGGTGCGACGACTAGCCTAGTGAGAGCAGATAGTGTCCGCTCTAATAGGCTTGCATTGGAACGCGTTTTTCTGTCCAGTCCGGGAAAAAGTGTGAAATCTGGACTCTCCGTTATGTTTTCTTTCTGTGCAACACGGATCCATGTGATCCGTTTTCCTGCACGAGTGGAAGCGGGTTCTATTTTTAACATAGGATCCGCTTCCTGCATTTCTGCAGAGCTTTAAAAATGTATCCTACGGATACGTTTTTAAAACAAGTGTGAACCGGCCCTTAATGTGAGATTCAGCTTAGGTGTAAGTAGCCACAGTAAGCGCTTCTGAGCACTTTTAAAATGCCAGGGCTTTGAAAAGTGCTTGGCTAATGTATTTGAATGGGTTGGATCACACCAGAGCGATGTAATTTTCTCCTAAACGCAAATGCGGGTCCTGCAGCATTTCTGCTTATTTCTGAGGTGATTCGGCCTCAATGTTAAGTATAGGAAAGTGGAAATTCGCTCTGTAATGTGCTAGATCAGAGAGATTTTCCAAGCCTTTTTGTTACAGAAGATGTTCAGTTCCAGCTCTACAGTAAAAAAAAAAAAACAAACGCTACACAAAAACGCTCAAAAAATTGCTAGACATGATTAGAAAATCGCTAGGCACATGCCTAGAATCACCTAGAAAAATTAATTCAAAGAGTGCTGAGCATTTGCTATTATGCTAGCGCTTTTTGGTGTGCACTGGCCCTAACACATTCTCATTGTTTATGATCTGCTAAACAGACATCTGAGTGTATCAGCTCATTTTCCACAGAGAAGGAACTCTTCAAGGTGCTGAATATGCAGTGAAGCTGCCACCCCATGTTTGGCACTGACAAAATCAGTGTAAATGCTGGGACCCACTGGAAATCACAAATCACTGGTAATCGGTCGAATACTGCTCTCTGTCACAGCAGGAGGCCTTTGGGAGTCTTTGGGAGCCCGTTCCCAAAGATGGGCCGCTCCGCATTGCGCATGCACGAGCACACTCTCTTGCACGCTCACGCATGCACAGTACAGAGCCGCCTGTCTTCAGGAGCACTCGCTCTCCTTGAAGACTTCTGAACCCTCCCCCAGCTGGGGATTCAAACGGAGGAGCTACCATTGGAATGAGTGGAAGGTGAGAGGTGCGGGAAGGCTCTATAGGACCCAGAACCTTCCCTCTTCTTAGGTAAGTATCTATCTGTTTTTTTTTTGTTTGTTTGTCTTTGTTTTTTTATTCCCATTAGCTTTAACCCTCCTGATGGTCAATTAAAACCACCAGGGGGCAGCGCAGCACTATTTGTTATTTATTTTTTTTTTTTTTAATCATGTAGCTAGCCTAGCGCTAGCTACATGACAGCCAGGATTTCCATTAGGGCTTCGCCATGGCAACGGGCGGGATGACGTCACCAACGTCATCGACGTCGTGACGTCAAAGGGAGTCCCGATCCACCCCTCAGCGCTGCCTGGCACTGATTGGCCAGGCAGCGCATGAGGTCTGGTGGGGGCGGCAAAAGAAAAATTATGCAAATCGGCCCAGCAGGGCCTGAAAAATCCTCCTGCGCGGCATAGCCCGAGCTCAGCTCGGGCTTACCGCCAGGAAGGTTAAAGCACTCTGACTATGTGTGACTTTCCTTGGCAGGTTTTAGTGGCCTACATTAATTGCTATTTATAGAGTTCTTCAATGTCAAACTCTCAGTGGGCTCATTGCTCCTTAGTTACGCCCCTGGCTGCAGCTCTCAAGTGCTTTATGTCAGGAGAATACAAGAAATAGAAGATAGAAGAAATAGAAAATCTTTTTTGTCATTGTAACAACCGAAATTGTACAACTAAATTCTAAAATGCAATTTTCCAGCAAAAGCAAAAACAGCGTAACAACATTCCATTCCTACATACATTGCATTGCACACACCCTTTTTCAACATGCCCACTTAGCAGCATTTAACATAGAAATGGCAGAAGGATAAAAACTGTTCTTTAATCTTTTTGTCTTAGTTTTTATAAGTCTAAAACGTTTTGCAAAAGGCAGATGATCAAATAACACATGTCCTGGATGTGAGGCGTCACTTAAAATTTTCTTAATATTCCTGAAACAAAAAGAATTATATAATTCTTCTAATGGAAGAAGAGGACAGGCAACTATCCTCTGGGCAACCTTAATTACCCTATGAAGCTGCTTTTTCTGTGCTACTGTGCAGCTTGAAAACCACGGACAGAGACAGTAGACTAGGACACTCTCCACTGTACTGCGGTAACACAGCGCACAGAGACAGTAGACTAGGACACTCTCCACTGTACTGCGGTAACACAGCGCACAGAGACAGTAGACTAGGACACTCTCCACTGTACTGCGGTAACACCGCGCACAGAGACAGTAGACTAGGACACTCTCCACTGTACTGCGGTAACACAGCGCACAGAGACAGTAGACTAGGACACTCTCCACTGTACTGCGGTAACACAGCGCACAGAGACAGTAGACTAGGACACTCTCCACTGTACTGCGGTAACACCGCGCACAGAGACAGTAGACTAGGACACTCTCCACTGTACTGCGGTAAAAAGACACCGAACAATTTCTAAGGGATATTATTCTTCCTAAGCACCCTTAAAAAATATAGCCTCTTCTGTGCCTTTTTCACTACTTCAGCAATATGTGACCCCCAAGTCAGGTCCTCTTTAATAGTAACTCCTAAAAACCGAAAGTCGTGACCCTTTTTACAATATTTCCATTTATAAAAAGTGTCTGAATGTCACCTGCCTTCTTCCTAAAATCCACTATAAGCTCCTTGGATTTGGCTATATTTAGGAGCAGATTGTTGTCTCTACACCACATTTCCAGCCTTTCTACCTCATCCTTGTAGGCAGACTTACCCCCCCCCCCCCTGAAATAAGCCCCACCACTGTAGTGTCATCAGCAAACTTAATGGTGTTACTATGGTGGGCAGGAACACAATGATGAGTGTAGAGGGTATAGAGCAGGGGGCTCAGCACACAGCCCTGAGACGAGCCAGTGCTGAGACTGATAGATGAGGAAAAATTTGAAATTTGTGCCCACTCTAATCCTCTGAGGACGATCGCTCAAAAAGATCTTAATCCACAGGCAAGTTGAAAATGAAAGCCCCATGTCTGACAATTTGGTCACCAGTCTATGGGGTATAATAGTGTTAAAAGCATTATTAATACTTTCAGTGGCGTAGCTAAGGAACTATGGGCCCGATGCGAGTTTTACATAGGCCCCGCCCCCAAGCACTCTATACATAACAATTGATACGGCGCACCAAAACCCATCAAGGACAACCACAGTGTCAGAGGTGCCACAAGGGAATGGGAACAGCTTGTTAATGATTATTGTTAATGATTATTGTTAATGATTATTATCATTTAAAGCATTTATAGAAGTGATAATTACAAGCACAGGACCAATTACTGCAGTTGAGGGAGGATCCTATGGACCACCTCTGGCCCAAAGGCCCCGGTGCGGTTGAGACCTCTGCAACCCCTATTGCTATGCGACTGAATACTTTGTAGAGTGCAGAGGAAAATAACACAATTATATGCATGATAATAGGCCGTGTATGTTGTGGCTGTTTGATGCACATGCCCTCTGTTTTCTTGGTACAATGATGCCACCTAGTGAAAACTCGTGGAGAATACAGCAAGAACAACTAGGATATCCCCCGAAGAGTGAAGACTTGCCTCAATGCCTGCTTCTATTAAAGCTGATGGGAAGCTTTTTTTTTTTTTCTTTTTTTTTTAATGAAACAGATACTTACCTAAGGAAAGGGAAGGCTCTGGGCCAGGCCGAGGCATAGGCTGGAGCCTGGAGAGGCTCCAGCCTCAGGGCGCAGTGTAGGAGGGGGAGCACAATTCATTCAGCTGTCATTCCTAATTGTGTATGAAGCAGAAAGAAATAAGAAAAGGGGATACATAGCAGTGACTGCAAGCCAGATAACTAGAGATTAAGGTGTTGGGGAGGTTGTGGGCCCTGTGGCCCTCTTAGTCTAATAGCAATCAGTGTGTGAAGGCTGGGGTGGCAGGGATGGAGGGGCGCACTTTGGTGTCTCAGCCTTGGGTGCTGGAGGACCTTTTCCCTGCTCTGGGCTCTGGGTCTTATAGAACCTTCCAGCTCCTTTCATAGTCCCCTCTGTTAAGCGCTGGCTCCCCTGATTGAATCCTCTGCCGCAGGAGGCTTTGGAGGTCTCAGGAGCCCGAGCCCTCCTGAAGACAGGTGGCTCCATACTGCGCACACGCGATTGCGCGAGAGAGGGCACTCGCACATGTGCAGTAAGAAAGCCGCCTGAAGCCTCCTATGGTGGCAGAGGAGCAGTATTTGACCAATTGGTCAAATACTGCTACAGGGAGCTACTGAGGCAGCTATTTTTTTTATTTTAGATTGCATTTGTTTTTTAAAGCCTTATTTCAGCTTCACATGTTTGCATATAATGGTAAATTTGCATTAACCTCCATAGCGGTAATCACGAGTACAGCTTGGGGTGGAAAAAACATACCAGGAGCGGTAACCCCGAGCTGAACTCGTGGTAGCTGCCGGGAGGTTCATGCAGAGCAATGCGTGCAGCGGGCGTTTTTCACTCACCTCCTGGGGGATCCCGATGTCGGCTGCCATTCTTCTTTCTCTCCTCCGATGCTCTACTTCTCCATGGTGAAATCACCATCTGTCGTTATGATGACAGCTGGCAATCTCACTATAGGGTTACAGCACCACCCGAAGGACGGAGTGACAACTGCAGCGCTGGATCCCAGAGAGGTGAGTGAGTGCTGAGCTGCTGCAGATCTCCCTAGCAGCACGATTTTCCCCCCAGTTTTAGGGTCTAAAAACATGCAAAAGAATTGTACCGCTTTTAGACCCTAAAATCCGGAAATAATCATACTGCCAAGGGGGTTAATTAGTACTATTACTATTAGCAATACTCTCTAATCATGTCACATGACTAGGGGTTGTCAGTGCTGGCCAAAAGAAGCAGCTTACTGTGGGAGGAACAGGTGGGCATAGGCATTTGGGCACAGATTTACTTCCAGCTGTACTTGGATTTGTTTATGTAATTACATTCTAAAAGATCCACAATAACGATTTCAGCTGTGGTTCGGTAGCGTTACTCTCAATGCTAAGTAATTAGAGGTTGTTAAACGCTGTGTGGTAAAACACCCCTGAGTGCAGGGAAAAGATAACAAGTACCATATTATAAGATTTGTCTGTATGGGAGCTGGGGAGCATTATACAAACTACCTTTGTGTACCTAAGTCTTTAGAACTTTAAATGAAGACTTTAACCTTTAAAGCGGACCTGAACTCAAAACCTCCTCTCTGCTCTAAGAGATAAGCAAAAGCATAATAACCTTTAAAGAAAAGCATTTTTTTTGTTACAGCTGATACAAATCCTGCAATAAATCTGCAGTGTGTCTACGTCCTGCTTTCACGGCAAGGGTCTGAACAGCCTCAAGAGGGCTGGAGGAAGCCCCAGGTGAGTATAAAACCCGAGACTACGTTTGTCTCATATGTAGAAGCTTTCCAGAGGCGCCAATAGAATAAAAGTCACTTAAACTAGCTTAAAACCGATGGGGCAGTGGTGGGCCTATCCCATCCATGCGGACAAAGCAAACAAAGGAAGGACTATGGCATCAACAGTCAAACAACAATTTATTTATACTCCACAGTAAAAATAGGCAACATGTTTCACGGGCTCAATCCCGCTTCATCAGGCCAATCAAAAAGGAGCATACAGCTTATCAGCATCAAAACCACACTGAGCGCCTCTGTCTTTATGTTTGTCTCATGTTCACTTTTAGGGTCCACTAACACAGTTGTCTGCAGTTGTGTCCGCTTTTCAGCAACACATCAGTGTTACGGATGCTGAAAATCAGATAGAAGCGGACACAACTGCGTTAGTGGGTACAGGCCCTAAGAGAGAACTTAGCATGACTGCATATTAGGTGAGGCAGTATTCTAGTTTCAGGCAGCTATTAATATGTCCTCCCTGGATATGCTAAGCCAGAGGTTCCCAACCGGTGTGCCGCGACACATTCATGTGTCACGGCAGCACCAGCTATGTGTCGCCGCTCTCTGCTCCCCCTGCTCGTCTCCCCCGCAGATCGCCCTTCTCAGGGCTACAAGAAAATGGCCGCCGCCGTTCACATTTGCAGACATGCGGCGGCCATTTTCTTGTAGATGTACACTAACTACAGGCAGAGGGCGGAGGCAGCGCATCGAGGACGGAGCCACGGTGCGAATGAGTGGCTCAGGGAGGAGAAGAAGGGGCGGAGTGGTGGCTATGGAGGGGTGAGTTAGGGCGGGGATCCCCAACCTGCCTGTGGTCCGCAGGACGGCCGCAGGATTGTCCTCTTCCCTTCCTGGGGCGCTATACTGGGGCACTATATTAGCTATCCTGGGGCACTATACTAGCTATCCTGGGGCACTATACTGGCTATACTGGGGCACTATACTGGCTATACTGGGGCACTATTCTGGCTATACTGGGGCACTATACTGGCTATACTGGGGCACTATACTGGCTATACTGGGGCACTATTCTGGCTATACTGGGGCACTATTCTGGCTATACTGGGGCACTATACTAGCTATCCTGGGGCAATATACTGGCTATACTGGGGCACTATACTAGCTGTCCTGGGGCACTATACTGGCTATCCTGGGGCACTATACTGGCTATACTGGGGCACTATACTGGCTATACTGGGGCACTATTCTGGCTATACTGGGGCACTATTCTGGCTATACTGGGGCACTATTCTGGCTATACTTGGGCACTATACTGGGGCACTATACTAGCTATCCTGGGGAACTATACTGGCTATCCTGGGACACTATACTAGCTATCCTGGGGCACTATACTAGCTATCCTAGGGCACTATACTAGCTATCCTGGGGCAATATACTGGGGCACTATACTAGCTGTCCTGGGGCACTATACTGGCTATCCTGGGGCACTATACTGGCTATCCTGGAGCACTATACTGGCTATACTGGGGCACTATACTGGGGCACTATACTGGCTATACTGGGGCACTATTCTGGCTATACTGGGGCACTATTCTGGCTATACTTGGCACTATACTGGGGCACTATACTAGCTATACTGGGGCACTGCAGCATCAGCAGATTGTTTCTGAGCCCCTCGTTGTGCCTGCAGCATCAGCAGATTGTTTCTGAGCCCCTCATTGTGCCTGCAGCATCAGTAGATTGTCACTGAGTCCCTCATTGTACCTGCAGCACCAGCAGATTGTTACTGAGCCCCTCATTGTGCCTGCAGCACCAGCAGATTGTCACTGAGCCCCTCATTGTGCCTGCAGCACCAGCAGATTGTCACTGAGCCCCTCATTGTGCCTGCAGCACCAGCAGATTGTCACTGAGCCCCTCATTGTGCCTGCAGCAGATTGTCACTAAGCCCCTCATGGTGCCTGCAGCACCAGCATATTGTCACTGAGCCCCTCATTGTGCCTGCAGCACCAGCAGATTGTCACTGAGCCCCTCATTGTGCCTGCAGCACCAGCAGATTGTCACTAAGCCCCTCATTGTGCCTGCAGCATCAACATATTGTCACTGAGCCCCTTATTGTGCCTGCAGCACCAGCAGATTGTTACTGAGCCCCTCATTGTACCTGCAGCATCAGCAGATTGTTACTGAGCCCCTCATTGTGCCTGCAGCATCAGCACATTGTTACTGAACCCCTCATTGTGCCTGCAGTATCAGCAGATTGTTACTGAGCCCCTCATTGTGCCTGCAGCATCCGCAGATTGTTACTGAGCCCCTCATTGTGCCTGCAGCATCAGCAGATTGTTACTGAGCCCCTCATTGTGCCTACAGCATCAGCACATTGTTACTGAGCCCCTCATTGTGCCTGCAGCATCAGCACATTGTTACTGAGCCCCTCATTGTGCCTGCTGCATCAGCACATTGTTACTGAGCCCCTCATTGTGCCTGCAGCATCAGCAGATTGTTACTGAGCCCCTCATTGTGCCTACAGCAACAGCACATTGTTACTGAGCCCCTCATTGTGCCTACAGCATCAGCACATTGTTACTGAGCCCCTCATTGTGCCTGCAGTATCAGCAGATTGTTACTGAGCCCCTCATTGTGCCTGCAGCATCATCAGATTGTTACTGAGCTCCTCTTTTCTATCATACGGGACGTGTCATGTATATCTGAATGTTTGGCATAATGTGATGTGTCCCGGATATCTGAATGTTTGTCGTGATGTGTCACGACCTGGAAAAGGTTGGGAACCACTGTGCTAAGCTGTAAGGTTTACCTGCCTTCCCAGAGAACTACAATTAAGGCAAATTGCAACAGCTGTTTGGCTGTAAACACCCGTGGCTGATTTATTAGGAGGTAATGAGGTTGATTCAGCTAAAATCTCAGCTAACGTTAACACCTGTTTTAACTCGTATTTCAAATAAATAGCTGCCTTCAGTTTATCTCCAATTTCAAAAAGATTCAACAGCCCTGGGCATAGTTTGGAATTAGGGTCCTTTCACACAATACACGTTGCATTGCAAGAAGATTGCTACACAACGGTGGTGAAAAGTCACATTGCACGTTAGAGGAGTACCTATGAGTCAACTTCGTGCTATGTTCTTGCACAAGATAATAGAGTATTGATAAAATACTGTTATTGCTCATCTAGTTTACTGGCTTTGTGATGCTGTTTTAGTTTTTTTTAAATGTTGTGCTTGTCTCGCTTTGTTTTCCCTATTATACAACTTTGTCCTCCCTGCCTGACATAATTGCTAATTGTTGTACTTTGCGAAGGTACCCCCACCCCACCTTTGCCTTGGACAATAACTGCTCATCTTTACCTAACACTAACCGGGGTCCCCACCCCACATACGCCTAACACTAACCTAGCCCCATATCTACACCTAACACTAACCTAGCCCCATATCTACACCTAACACTAACCTCCCCCATACCTACACCTAACATTAACCTCCCCATACCTACACCTAACATTAACCTCCACCACCTTTGACCAACACTACACCCCCTCACAATCACCACATACGGCTAACACTTACCTCCCCATACTTACGCCCTAAAACTATCCTCCCCCCTTACCTACATCTAACACTAACCTCCCCTCTTGCCTATGCCTGACACTAACCTCTCCCATACCTACGCCTAACACTAACCTTCCCCACCTATGCCTAACAACAACACCCTTCCCACATTCACCTAACACTAACCTCCCCTCTTACTTACGCCTGACACTAACCTCTCCCATACCTACCCCTAACACTACCCTCCCCACCTATGCCTAACAATAACACCCTTCCCACATTCACCTAACACTAACCTCCCCTCTTACCTATGCCTGACACTAACCTCTCCCATACCTACGCCTAACACTACCCTCCCCCACCTATGCCTAACAATAACACCCTTTCCACATTCACCTAACACTAACCTCTCCTCTTACCTATGCCTGGCACTAACCTCTCCCATACTTACGCCTAACACTACCCTCCCCCACCTATGCCTAACAATAACACCCTTCCCACATTCACCTAACACTAACCTCCCCTCTTACCTATGCCTGACACTAACCTCTCCCATACCTACACCTAACACTACCCTCCCCCACCTATGCCTAACAATAACACCCTTCCCACATTCACCTAACACTAACCTCCCCTCTTACCTATGCCTGACACTAACCTCTCCCATACCTACGCCTAACACTACCCTCCCCCACCTATGCCTAACAATAACACCCTTCCCACATTCACCTAACACTAACCTCCCCTCTTACCTATGCCTGACACTAACCTCTCCCATACCTACGCCTAACACTACCCTTCCCCACCTATGCCTAACAATAACACCCTTTTCACATACAGCTAACACTAAGCCCCCGTCCCCCATACCTACGCCTAACCAGAGCAATTCCCTACACCCATTCCTCGCCATGGCAGGCTTACCACACCACACTCACCCCTTTCCTTTTTCTGGAGGGGCTCTCGGTACCAATCACCAGGGGGGTCTTCAAGTGGCAACGGGGGACCAGAGGACACAGAGGAATCCTCATTAGAATTAAGAGGCTTCCCTCTCCTTAGGTAAGTACAAGTATGTGTTTCTGAAACTTTGGATCTCTTTAAAGTATACCTGTAACCTTCAAACTGTAGATACAGTTGTTTTTTTTTCATCCGTTTATTTTCACTTCAGATTTGCTTTAACCACTTGCCGACCGCGCAATCTGCGTCGCCGGCTGCAGGCTAATTAATCAGGAAGCAGCCGCTTGCGCGAGCTTCCTGTCACTTCACGGCGGGGGGCTCCGTGAATAGTCTGCGGGCCGCCGATCGCGGCTCGCAGGCTAAATGTGAACACAAGCGGAAATAATCCGCTTTGTTCACATTTGTACAACGCTGATAACCGTAGCAGCGTTGTACCAGATCAGCGATCCCCGGCCAATCAGCGGCCGGGGATCGCTGTCACAGGACAGGCAGGAGCCTGTTAGAGGCTGCACAGGACAGATCCGTTCCTGTGCAGCCTCCGATCTCCGAGGAAGGGAGGGAGGAGAGGGAGAGGGGGAATCCTGTGGTGGAGGGGGCTTTGAGGTGCCCCCCCCCTCCCCCCCGCCAGCCACATACAGGCAGGAGCGATCAGACCCCCCCCCCAGCACATCATCCCCCTAGTGGGGAAAAAAGGGGGGCGATCTGGTCGCTCTGCCAGGTGTTTGATCTGTGCTGGGGGCTGTAGAGCCCACCCAGCACAGATCAGCGAAAACAGCGCTGGTCCTTAAGGGGGGGTAAAGGCTGGGTCATCAAGTGGTTAAGAGAGAACTTAGCATGACTGCATATTAGGTGAGGGAGAAGTTCTAGTTTCAGGCAGCTATTAATATGTCCTTCCTGGTTATGCTAAGCTGAAAGGTTTACCTGCCTTCCCAGAGAACTGCAATTAATGGCAAATTGCAATAGCTGTTTGGCTGTAAACACCCGTGGCTGATTTATTAGGAGGTAATGAGGTTGATTCAGCGAACATCTCAGCTAACGTCAACACCTGTTTTAACTCGTATTTCAAAGAATTAGCTGCCTTCAGTTTATCTCCAATTTCAAGAAAGATGTAACCACTAGTCGCGTTTGCGGCAGTATATCTACGCCCTGCGAGAAGACTGTTCCCGTTCCAAGGTCATAGATAGTTGTCTTCTATTCCCTGCGCGTGACTCATCCTCAGTGGCGGTGTACTACTAGTACACCAATCAGTGAATGGAAACACAGTTCCCATTCACCAATCTAAATACCCCTGATCAATGGCCAGTGCCGTGGCCACTGATAAAACGAAAGTAACACATACATGCGCTACTTCCTGTTAGCGTACTAACTGTACGCACAGGAGGATAATGTGGGGGTGTATTTTATGGCCAAATAGTAAAATTACACTTACATACACTTTTTAAATAAAAAATACAAATACACACATATACCATGAAAATTAACCCCGTACCTCCCCACTCTCCCATAGTCACCATAGCGATAGTGGTCCTTGTGCATAGTTTTGAATAAATGTCCTTTCACACTCTGGATATTGCTCTGCAATAAACTCATTGCACACTGTTAGTGAAAAGTCACATAGCACGTTAGAGGAGTACCTATGATTCAACCTCACGCTATGGTCTTGCACAAGATAATATTTACAGTAATGATAACATATTGATCATCTAGTTTATTGGCTTTGTGGTGCTGTTTTTGTTTTCTCTAATTTGGGCTTGTCCTCCTTTGTTTGCCCTTTTCTAAAACTCTGTCCTCCCTGCCTGACATTACCAGCTTTCTCATGCCTAGTCCTAACCTCCCCTTCTGTTACTTAACCCTAACGCTCCTTATGCCTACCAAACTGAACCTCTTCTTAATGCCTAACCTCTCTAATTAACATAACCCCCTTCCTTAGGCTTATACCTATTCCCCTTTGCCCCTTCAGCCTAGTCCCTTTCCTTAAACCGAAACTTAAAGTGAACCAGAGATGAAGCACCCTTGTGTATTTTACCATAGAAATCAGTGGGAACATTAGAGAAAACATTTACCATGCTCTCTGTTCCATCCTCACTGCTAAAAGTGTCTGTTATCTAGCTGAGATAAGAATCCCGGACTGAGCATTGATTCTGGCTTTGCTATAATGACTCAGCTATAATGATTCCTGAGCAAAGCCAGCAGGGGGCAGGCTTGGACTTGAAGACAGCAAAGAACACAGTCTCAGCTATAATTATTCTGTAGCAAAGCCAGACCGACTGCTTAGTGGGATTCTTATCTTAGAGGTGATAACAGGCAAATTAAACAGAGAACAATGTAACAAAGAGCAGATTAGGTGTTTACTGTCATGTTCCCACTGATTTATAAGGTAAAATACATGAGGTTGCTTCATCTCTGGTTCTCTTTAAAGAGACTCCGTAACAAAAATTGCATCCTGTTTTTTATCATCCTACAAGTTCCAAAAGCTATTCTAATGTGTTCTGGCTTACTGCAGCACTTTGTACTATCACAGTCTCTGTAATAAATCAACTTATCTATCTCTTGTCAGACTTGTCAGCCTGTGTCTGGAAGGCTGCCAAGTTCTTCAGTGTTGTGGTTCTGCTATAAACTCCGCCTTCCAGGCCCCTCTATGCACACTGCCTGTGTGTCATTTAGATTAGAGCAGCTTCTCTCTTCTCTCTTATCTTTTACAAGCTGGATAAATCGTCCTCTGAGCTGGCTGGGCTTTCACATAGTGAGGAATTACAGACAAGGGCAAAGCTGTTTGCAGGAAGAAAAGAGCAGCCTGATACTTCAGTGCATGAGAGATGCAGGGGGAAAGAAACACACAAATGATCTCTTGAGATTCAAAAGGAAGGCTGTATACAGCCTGCTTGTGTATGGATGTATTTTCTATGTGTGGACAAACTGTACATCAACCTACTTCCTGTTTTGGTGGCCATTTTGTTTGTTTATAAACAAACTTTTTAAAACTGTTTTTAACCACTTTTAATGCGGCGGGGAGCGGCGAAATTGTGACAGAGGGGAATAGGAGATGTCCCCTAACGCACTGGTATGTTTACTTTTGTGTGATTTTAACAATACAGATTCTCTTTAAGGCTGGGAACACACTTAGCAGAAACGCTAGTGTTGCGGAAAACGTTGCGTTTTGCCGCTAATGCAAGTCAATGGGCCACATCAAAAAACGCATATAAAAAAGGCATATGCATTTTGAAACATGCGTTTTTAAAAACGCCGGTTTTGTTGCATGATTTTCAAAAACGCACATCTTGAAAGTCAATAATTATGCAATGGTATGCGTTTTTCATGCATTTTTCATGCATTTTTACAAAAAAAAATTATTTTCTGATGTATTGTATGTTCCTGTTGTCTTCCTTGTGATTTGCTTATAACAAAACAATGGAAAACGCATACAAAACACATATGCATTTTGTATATGCGAACCGCAAACTCACAAAAACGCCCGCTAAACAGTAGAAAAACGCGTATGTGCATCCTGATTGGCTGACGAGCACCTGCTGACGACTCAAATGTAGCTGCATGCATGTATTGCTGTGTTCTATTGCTTGTGTGTGTTGAATTTAGCATTCAGTATGGAGGCAGTGTTGGTGGGTTTTCTGGATGTGAGAGGTCCAGAGCCTGGGTGTGAGAGGTCCAGGCCCACCTGCACTCCCCTCCAGGTATCGCGCATTGGCCTTGGGGCCCCGGCCAGTGAGAGAGGTCCGGTGCCCCTGGCCATCGTGCGAACCAATCGTGTGTTTTTAAACGTTTTTTTTTCAGCTCTAGGACATGGCGGACAGGTGAGCGGTTAGGGGGGACCCCTGTGGGAGGGATGCCTGCACCGGGCGGTCCTGCTAGCGACGCAATCTTGCGATTTGCGTCCAACTGAAGCCTCCCACCTGAATGCTAATGGCTGCTAGATGTGGTATGGCAGGTAAAGGGTGTATGACAGTGCATCCTGATTGGCTGACGAGCACCTGCTGACGACTCAAATGTAGCTGCATGCATGTATTGCTGTGTTCTATTGCTTGTGTGTGTCGAATTTAGCATTCAGTATGGAGGCAGTGTTGGTGGGTTTTCTGGATGTGAGAGGTCCAGAGCCTGGGTGTGAGAGGTCCAGGCCCACCTGCACTCCCCTCCAGGTATCGCGCATTGGCCTTGGGGCCCCGGCCAGTGAGAGAGGTCCGGGGCCCCTGGCCATCGTGCGAACCAATCGTGTGTTTTTAAATGTGTATACATCAATCAGGGAGTGTAATTACAGTTCTGCTTCACACTGACACACCAAACTCACTGTGTAACCAGAGCCGGGACAAGGTTCTCCAGCACCCAAGGCTGAGACACCAAAGTGCGCCCCTCCATCCCTCCCACCCCAGCCGTCACACACTGATTACTATTAGACTAAGAGGGCCACAGGGCCCACAACCTCCCCAACACCTTAATATCTAGTTATCTGGCTTGCAGTCACTGCCATGTATCCCCTTTTCTTATTTCTTTCTGCTTCAATCACAATTAGGAATGACAGCTGAATGAATTCTGCGCCCCCTCCTACACTGCGCTCTGAGGCTGGAGCCTCTCCAGCCTATGCCTCGGCCCGGCCCTGTGTGTAACGCACCACAAACAGCTGTTTGCGTAGTGACAGCCGTGCTGGACTGGTGCGCACCGTGGCGAGAGTGTAGGCCGTGGCAGTTTTCAAGCCCATACGGTCGCCGGGCTGTGGTAGCTCAATGATAGAACAACAGTGACTGTCCAGCTGATCAAATTTGGTCTGACCACAATGAATCAACAACCTTATTATCTTTTGTGTGCCACCCCCACCCAAGACACTCAAATAGCTGGCGGTCATTGCTTCATTGTGATACGCGAGCCCCTTCACCGCGGCAAGGTAATGATCGTGAAGGGGGATGGGCACATGTACATGCCTTTTGTTTTTTTGTTGCAGCCGCCCGAAGTGCAGCCAGAAAAATTAGGCAGGCATGTACACGCACCAGAAAAATTAGTGTAGCGGCCGCTGCTAGCTAAAAATTCCGGAATCCGCCTAGAGTCCTGGACCCCGTTGGTGGTGGCGGAGAAGGCTAGTGGCCTGCAGGCAGAGATGCTGTGTGTGGGGACTGACTTAGTCTTCGGTCGTGCAGTAGCCCTTCGTGATCCATTCCTCATTCATTTTGATAAAGGTCAGGTACTGAACACTGTCGTGACTTAGGCGATAGGGGTGCTCGGATGTGCCTCATCCACGAATTCGGCAATCCGCGTGGTTGCAAAAAAAAATCCGCATTCGGCCCCGCCGCATGTGGATTTTCGTCCGCGTCCACGCAACCACGCGGATTTTCTGCCGTGAATGGCGTAATCACGCGTGGATTCCTGCCCGGAGGCGGAATTTCTTTTAACGTTAATAACAAAGCCCCCATACATGCTACAATCCCCCAAATTGCATGGATTATCGAGGTGATAAGGACAACATAACTTCAACATAAAAAATTCCCCAATTTTTTTTTTTTTAATGGCTTTTAAAGACAAATCACCACTGTAAATGGGGCTATTAATTGGTAATACGTGGTTTTAAAAAGGGATATACGCGTTAAGCAATCAAAGAGGTGAAGGCGAGTTCCAATGGCACTTGGCGGCGAAGGTACCGCTGGAGGAGGATGAGTGGCTGACGCCAAAAAGGCCCCAGAGAGGTTTTTGTAATTTTTTTTTGTTATTTTTTTTTTTGCAGCAATTAGCAATGACATCGCAGCAGAGTTGTCAGTGGACACGGGCAGTGTGAACGCAGAGTGCAGTGGTGGTAGCGACTGAGTCAGGAGAAGGACTATGCGGGCGGTCAGTTCAGCAGCACAGAAGGACCACGGCAACATACTGGTAGTAGTAGTAGCAGCACAGTGTCATAGTGCTGGCCAAAAAATTAAATGCACCCGGTGACCCGGGCAGTGTGAACGCAGACAGAGTACATTGGTGGAAGCGAGTGAGTCAGGAGGAGGAGGACAATGCGGGCGGTCAATTCAGCAGCACAGAAGGACCATGGCAACATACTGGTGGTAGTAGTAGCAGCACAGCGTCATAGTGCTGGCCAAAAAATTAAATGCACCCAGTGACCCGGGCAGTGTGAACGCAGACAGAGTACATTGGTGGAAGCAATTGAGTCAGGAGGAGAAGGACAATGCGAGCGGTCAGTTCAGCAGCACAGAAGGACCATGGCAACATACTGGTGGTAGTAGTAGTAGCACAGTGTCATAGTGCTGGCCAAAAAATTAAATGCACCCGGTGACCCGGGCAGTGATAACGCAGACAGAGTGCATTGGTGGTACCGTGGTAGCGACTGAGTCAGGAGGAGGAGGAGGACAAAGCGGGCGTTCAGTTCAGCAGCAGCAGCAGCACAGAAGGACCATGGCAACATACTGGTGGTAGTAGTAGCAGCACAGCGTCATAGTGCTGGCCAAAAAATTAAATGCACCCAGTGACCCGGGCAGTGTGAACGCAGAGTGCAGCAGCGGGAAGCGACTGAGTCAGGAGGAGGAGGACAATGCGGGCGGTCAGTTCAGCAGCAGCAGCACAGAAGGACCATGCCAACATACTGGTGGTAGTAGTAGTAGCACAGTGTCATAGTGCTGGCCAAAAAATTAAATGCACCCGGTGACCCGGGCAGTGATAACGCAGACAGAGTGCATTGGTGGTACCGTGGTAGCGACTGAGTCAGGAGGAGGAGGAGGAGGACAAAGCGGGCGTTCAGTTCAGCAGCAGCAGCAGCAGCAGCAGCAGCAGCAGCAGCACAGAAGGACCATGGCAACATACTGGTGGTAGTAGTAGCAGCACAGTGTCATAGTGCTGGCCAAAAAATTAAATGCACCCAGGGACCCGGGCAGTGTGAACGCAGAGTGTAGTAGCGACTGAGTCAGGAGGACAAAGCGGGCGGTCAGTTCAGCAGCTTAGAAGGAGGACCATGGCAACTTACTGGTAGTAGTACCATAACACCAAAAAATTAACCAAGGTAGGCACTAGGCAGGTAGTAACTGTCTTTATAAAGGCAGGCATAGTTAACAACAGCACATGCAGCAGCCACTTCATGTCCCCCTGTGTCCGACAATAGGGGCCAGGAACTCACCTTCCACCCAAGCCTGGTTGATTTTCAGGAAGGTGAGTTTGTCCACAGAGGCGTGGGAGAGCCGAGAGCGCTTCTCTGTGACCACGCCACCGGCCGCACTAAAGCATCTCTCTGAGAGGACACTGGAAGGAGGGCAGGATAGGAGTTCCAGGGCGTACTGGGAAAGCTCGCTCCAGATGTCCAGTCTCTTGACCCAGTACTCCAAGGGGTCCACGGGGCTGTCGGTGTCATTGAGCCCGCTGGACAGGGCCGGCCCGCCCATGAGGCGGAGTGA
This sequence comes from Hyperolius riggenbachi, assembly GCF_040937935.1. Lineage (NCBI taxonomy): Eukaryota > Metazoa > Chordata > Amphibia > Anura > Hyperoliidae > Hyperolius > Hyperolius riggenbachi. The sequence continues at coordinate 73,094,233 of NC_090655.1, forward strand.
AACTTTTGCCTCAGGCGGCACTTCTGGGGGGGGCGGCACCCGCCCGTCCATGTGTGTGGGGGGCCGCCCGAGCTACGCCGCAGGAAGTGACGTCAGTGGAGTGCACGCTGGCCTGGAACGAGGAAGAGGTGAGTAATCCCCGCCCGTTGCCTCTTACGAATAGCTGCAGCCACAGCACGGACCTTTTTAAAGCTGGAGGGGAGCGGAGGACGGGGGACCCAGGCGAGGGAGGGGGGTCCGACCCCCCTCCCCGCCGCTAGGCCCAATACCCCCTTCCTGCCCGCTATCCCCTCCAGCTCGGGCGGCCCCCCACAACAAAGGCTTGGGGGGGGGGGGGGGCGGCGGCGATTTCACTGAAAATTGCCTCAGGCGGCAAAAAGTCTAGGGCCGGGCCTGCCGCTGGATGACCCCATATAGTCAGACACCATGGTGGTCAGTCATTGCTTGTGCTGGTTGGTGGTGGATGCTGTGGCGGGCACCTCTGTTCTGGGCTGCTGCACTGCATACAGGCTCTTGCTTAGGCTCTTCAGGTCTCCGGGGCGCCAGTTGCTGCTGCTGCTGGTGCTGGTGGTTGTTGTTGTGCTGCTAGTGGCAATGGCAGGCACCTCTTGCTGGCTTGGCAGAGCAGTTACAGTGGGGGTGGAAGGCTGGGGGAATGCTTCCAGTAGTCTGCGCACAAGGGCCTCCTTCAACTCCCTTGTGCGTTGCTCGGTGGTGGATGGCGTCATGAAGTCTCCCAGCTTCCCCTTCAGACGGGGATCAAGCATCAAGGTAATCCAGATGTCCTCCCTTGAACGCATCTGGATCACCCGGGGGTCCCTGTGAAGGCAGCGCAACATGTGCACAGCCATGGGAAACAAGTGGGCCCTGCCAGCAATATCTTCCTCGTCCTCGCCATTGTCCCATAACGCATGCCTGTCCTCTTCCTGTGCCATGTCGTTGTCCTCCTCAAACCGCCATCCACGTACAACGCCTGCTGCACTCTGCTCCTCCTCCTCCTCCTCATTCAGGTTAGGGACCTCCAACTCTTCCACTACCTGCTGTGAGCCCTCCTCTGAGCTGGACTGTGCTGCCATCTGCTCCTGTTCTTCCAACTGCCTCAGGGCTTCATCCCCACGCTCAATTAAATTGTTCATTGCCTGCTCCAGTAGACAAACCAAGGGCACCCACAGGCACACAGAGGCCCGCTCCTCACTGACCATCTTGGTTGCCTCCAGGAAGGGACTCAGCACCAGGCATACTTGCTGCATCAGTGTCCACTGAGTGGCAGTAATCATGGGGACTTGCTGGTTGCTTGGGACACTTGGGTCTAGCATGTAGGCCCTAAGAGCCAGCCTGTGCTGACACAGCCGCTCCAACATGGCCAGAGTCGAATTCCAGTGAACTGGCATGTCGATGATCAGCCGGTGTTGTGGCCTTCCATACTGCTGCTATAAGGTGGACAAGAGTGCAGAGGCAGTGGCTGACAGGCGGAAAAAGCGTATCACCGCCCGGGCATCCTGCAGCAGCTCGCTCATCCCCTGGTAGGTGCGCAAGAAGCGCTGCACCACAAGATTGAGCACGTGGGCCAAGCAGGGGATGTGCTGGAGGTTTCCCTGCTGCACTGCTGCCACCAGGTTGGCCCCGTTATCGGCTGCCACATACCCCACTTCCAGGCCTCTGGGGGTCAGCCACCTCCGCTCCTGCTTCCTGAGGGCGGCCAGGACGTTGGTGGCCGTAAGCCTCTCCTTCCCCAGGGTCACCAATTTTAAAAGGGCTTGGCAGTGCCGAGGCTTGGCGCTGCTGCTGCTGAGGCGGGCTTGCTTTCCGGGTGCAGAGGGAGTGTCGTGACAGGACCCTTCTGCATCCCCCCTGATCCCGCGTGGTGGCACCACTAGCTGGGCTGATGCGCTCTTGTCCTCCCTCCCTTTCATCAGTGTCACCCAGTGGGCCATAAAGGACAGGTAGCGACCTGTCCCAAATCTGCTACTCCACGAGTCCATGGTCACGTGGACCCGCTTGCCCACAGAGTAGTCCAGGGAACGGGCCACGTTTTCCACCGCAAACTTGTGGAGTGCTGGGATCGCGCTCCTGCTGAAATAGTGGCGACTGGGGACTTGCCACTCGGGGATGCCAAATTGGAGCAGCGTCCGCATGGCGCTCCCCTCCTGCACCAGGGAGTAGGGAAGCAGCTTTGATGCCATGGCCCGGGCCAGCAAGCCATTTAGTTTGCGGATCCGCCTGTGGCTTGGAGGCAGAGGCTTGGTCAGACCCTGAAAGGTGTCGCTCAGCAGGGTCTGACGACGCTGGGATGCAGGGGAGACAGAGGAGAGAGACGACCACTGGCTGCCAGCCTCAATGTCTGTGTCCTGAGTAGCCAAGGTGGAAGAGCGCTTGCGTGCTACTACTGCTGCTGCTGTGGGGGATTCACGACCCTGAGGGAGGGATGATGCTGCTGCGCTGGTGGGCCTTCTGCTCTCAGGAACCCCTGCCAGCAGGGGCGTCGCTAGCCCTGTTTTAGGGGGGCACGTGCCCCCAATCTTTCCTGGGGTGCCACGGATCTCCCGGCCGCCGCTGCCCCCTTTGTCAGCGGCTCCCTCCAGCCGCCGCCGCCGCGTCTCAGACCTCAGGATCAGGCGGCGAGCCGGCGACCAATCGTGCGGGCGCTAGGACCCAGCGCCCGCACTGATATGCGGAAGTGACTTCCGCATATCGAGCGGGTGCGTCCAGCGCCCGCTCGTACATCTGGTCGGGTCGCCGCTGATCCTGAGGTCTGCTGAGAGGTAGGGGGGGTAGGGGAGGTAGGGGGGGGGGGAAGCGGCGGCGGCGGCGGCGGCTAGAGAGGGGGCCTCCCTGTCACTCACTCACTCCCTAAAGGGGCTCCCTGGCACTCACTCACTCCCTAAAGGGGCTCCCTGGCACTCACTCACTCCCTAAAGGGGCTCCCCTGGCACTCACTCACTCCCTAAAGGGGCTCCCTGGCACTCACTCACTCCCTAAAGGGGCTCCCTGGCACTCACTCACTCCCTAAAGGGGCTCCCTGGCACTCACTCACTCCCTAAAGGGGCTCCCTGGCACTCACTCACTCCCTAAAGGGGCTCCCTGGCACTCACTCACTCCCTAAAGGGGCTCCCTGTCACTCACTCACTCCCTAAAGGGGCTCCCTGGCACTCACTCACTCCCTAAATGGGCTCCCTGTCACTCACTCACTCCCTAAAGGGGCTACCTGTCACTCACTCACTCCCTAAAGGGGCTACCTGTCACTCACTCACTCCCTAAAGGGGCTCCCTGTCACTCACTCACTCCCTAAAGGGGCTCCCTGTCACTCACTCACTCACTCCCTAAAGGGGCTCCCTGTCACTCACTCACTCCCTAAAGGTGCTCCCTGTCACTCACTCACTCCCTAAAGGGGCTCCCTGGCACGCACTCACTCCCTAAAGGGGCTCCCTGGCACTCACTCACTCCCTAAAGGGGCTCCCTGTCACTCACTCACTCCCTAAAGGGGCTCCCTGTCACTCACTCCCTAAAGGGGCTCCCTGTCACTCACTCACTCCCTAAAGGGGCTCCCTGGCATGCACTCACTCCCTAAAGGGGCTCCCTGGCACTCACTCACTCCCTAAAGGGGCTCCCTGGCACTCACTCACTCCCTAAAGGGGCTCCCTGGCACTCACTCACTCCCTAAAGGGGCTCCCTGGCACTCACTCACTCCCTAAAGGGGCTCCCTGGCACTCACTCACTCCCTAAAGGGGCTCCCTGGCACTCACTCACTCCCTAAAGGGGCTCCCTGTCACTCACTCACTCCCTAAAGGGGCTACCTGTCACTCACTCACTCCCTAAAGGGGCTCCCTGTCACTCACTCACTCCCTAAAGGGGCTCCCTGTCACTCACTCACTCCCTAAAGGGGCTCCCTGTCACTCACTCACTCCCTAAAGGGGCTCCCTGGCACGCACTCACTCCCTAAAGGGGCTCCCTGTCACTCACTCACTCCCTAAAGGGGCTCCCTGTCACTCACTCACTCCCTAAAGGGGCTCCCTGTCACTCACTCACTCCCTAAAGGGGCTCCCTGGCACTCACTCACTCCCTAAAGGGGCTCCCTGTCACTCACTCACTGCCTAAAGGGGCTCCCTGTCACTCACTCACTGCCTAAAGGGGCTCCCTGTCACTCACTCACTGCCTAAAGGGGCTCCCTGTCACTCACTCACTGCCTAAAGGGGCTTCCTGTCACTCACTCACTGCCTAAAGGGGCTTCCTGTCACTCACTCACTGCCTAAAGGGGCTCCCTGGCACTCACTCACTGCCTAAAGGGGCTTCCTGGCACTCACTCACTGCCTAAAGGGGCTTCCTGGCACTCACTCACTGCCTAAAGGGGCTTCCTGGCACTCACTCACTGCCTAAAGGGGCTCCCTGGCACTCACTCACTACCTAAAGGTGCTCCCTGTCACTCACTATCGGGGTCCCTGTCACTCACTACCTAACTGGAGGCGCCTGTCACTCACTAGCTAACCTGGGGGTCCCTGTCACTCACTACCTAACTTGGGGGGGCTACCATATTAAGGGGGCATTCTGCCTATTTATGTGAAATGCTGTCTATTTATGTGCCTCATGACTGCTGAATGTGTCTTGTTGGGAGCCTTATGATTTGTTGGGGGCCTCATGATTGCTGAATTTGTCTTGTTGGGGGCCTCATGATTTGTTGGGGGCCTCATGATTGCTGAATTTGTCTTGTTGGGGGCCTCATGATTGCTGAATTTGTCTTGTTGGGGGCCTCATGATTTGTTGGAGGCCTCATGATTGCTGAATTTGTCTTGTTGGGGGCCTCCTGATTTGTTGGGGGCCTCATGATTGCTGAATATGTCTTGTTGGGGGTCACATGATTGCTAACTGCGAGACTATGGGAAAAGCTGAATCCTTATCATATGAGACAATAGCATTAAACCTACTTTTTTAGCGTTTTAAAACAGAAAATAAAACTGGGAGGTTCTAAAAAATTGAATACATTTTTCAGGAGTAGGATGGATGAAATTGTTTATCTTCACAGTTTATTTTCAACTTGGATTTTCCATAATGTTCATGTATGAGTTAAAACGTTTGTACAGTATTTAGTTTAAATTGCTGTTGCCACTTTGCGATAGATACCGGTAAGTGACTTTTGGGTTGCAGTTTGGGCACTCGGCCTCCAAAAGGTTCGCCACCACTGTCCTAATCTGATGTCCCACCATTGCTAGGTTCATGTAAATTTGTCTCCACCCGTTACCACACCTATATTCTGGTCCATGGCCCACCCATTTTTTGGTGCGGCGCGATAAGCACGCCACACAACGTGATCGTCATATTTTTGGCACGCTAGCTGCAGTGTGCTGAATTCTGCTGCCTACAGTATGTACAGTATATGCTGTTCTCTAGTGCCTGCACTGTGTGCGGATTTACCTCCAGTGTGTACAGTGTAAGGTGTTACTCTGTGCCTTTATTGATTGTAAACCAGCTGTATTGTATGCTGATCCCTGCTACTTTCAGTATGTACAGTATTAGCTGTAAAGCCTGGTACACACATACAATTTTGATTAGCCAATTTTAGCTCTGTTCATAAAATTCATTGTCTGTTGGCCCACTTACTGCACGGGGGTGGGAAATTGGGGGTCAGTGATTGACCAATCAAAATTGTATGTGCGTATACATCTTTGATCTATGCCTATACTGATTGTAAATGATCGAAATAAAGGACAGGGGGCTCCGTCCAATATTTCGATGGGCAGGCCCGTTATCCGTAGCTTACACCGCTGCTAAGTTCATGTACATTTGGCCCCACCCATGGCCACGCCCACTCACCGCATGGCCGCGCCCATTTTTTGCCCACCTCCCCTCCTGGTGCCCACAGGTGCCACTGATCTCCAGGGACCCTAGAAACGCCCCTGCCTGCCAGCAGTGCCTGCTTCCTCTTAAACTCCGCATACTCGCGGCAGTGGCGGCTTCTCAGGTGGCCCTGGAGGTATGAGGTACCCATCTTGCTCAGACTTTTCCCACGGCTCAATCTTTTGCTGCATAACCTGCACACCGCATACCTTTTTGTTTTATCATCAGTACATTCGTCAAAGCAATCCCACACTGGTGACTTTAATTTACTGCGGCCCCCACTAGCAGAGGGTGCAGCGGAACAATGTGTGGTAGTAGTTGCCGGCGGTTGCATGGTGGTGGTGCCGGCTGAAGCAGTGTCCTGTCTACTTCCTCCACGCCCACTGCTGCCGATGCCCCTGCCCCTGCCTGACATATGGCGATATCCTTGCCTAGGCCGAGGTGACTCGTCATCCTGCTCTGACCATTCTTCCCCGGACTCAGCAGGCTGCGCATAGTTAGGGTCCACAACGTCGTCATCATCAGCAGCATCATCATAATCCAGCTCTTCCTCTGACTCCCCCGCCTCCTCTTCTGTCCCTACATCCCCAGACACAGACCCCTCTTCTTCATCACCAGAACTCAACAACGCTTGTGATTGTGGCCCGATCTCAATCTCTGCCACATCAGTCCCCAGTAAGTCCTGAGCTTCTTGCATCAGCAGGTTCCCAGATGCCGGACTGAGGGACAGAACGCTGTCATTCTGGGAGGGCTGCTGACCAGTGGGTGCTGGGGTGGATGTCACAACAAGCGTGGGACGTTGGCTGCTGCTGCTGCTGCTTGGAGTGGTGCTCACAGTAGAGGTCTGGGAGGAAGTCATGATGTCCATGAGTACGTCAGGTTCCATTTGCTCAACCACCACAAGGGGACCAGAAACTTTAAAATATTTGGACAATGGCGTCCGCTGACTCGGCCCAGGCTTTGCTGCCCCCCTTTCTGCTGCATCACGACCACGTACAGCTGGGCGTCCTCTCCCTGGACGTGGAGCAGTCCCAGAAATGGCTGAGGCAATTGAACTCCCTTTCCTCTCACCCCGCGAAACCCTGCCAGACATGTTGCTAGTAATGAATCACTGGATGCAGTGGGCACAGTACAAGGTCACTGAAGGATGCACCAGGCACAGTACAAGGTCACTGAAGGATGCAGTGGGCACAGTACAAGGTCACTGAAGGATGCAGTGGGCACAGCAGTGGGCACTGGATATACAACTAGGTCACTGAAGGATGCAGTGGGCACAGTACAAGGTCACTGAAGGATGCAGTGGGCACAGCAGTTGGCACTGGATATACAACTAGGTCACTGAAGGATGCAGTGGGCACAGTACAAGGTCACTGAAGGATGCAGTGGGCTCAGCAGTGGGCACTGGATATACAACTAGGTCACTGAAGGATGCAGTGGGCACAGTACAAGGTTACTGAAGGATGCAGTGGGCACAGCAGTGGGCACTGGATATACAACTAGGTCACTGAAGGATGCAGTGGGCACAGTACAAGGTCACTGAACGATGCAGTGGGCACAGCAGTGGGCACTGGATATACAACTAGGTCACTGAAGGATGCAGTGGGCACAGTACAAGGTCACTGAAGGATGCAGTGGGCACAGCAGTGGGCACTGGATATACAACTAGGTCACTGAAGGATACAGTGGGCACACAAGGATGTCACACTGTGTAATGAGATGCTTATATGCCAGCGAGCGAGCAGTGGGCATTGGGCACGGCACAAGGTCACTGACAGAATGAATGAACAGCGCTGGCAGAGAGTGGCGGTGCCGGCGGTGTGACTGGCTGCCTGCAAATAGTACAAGTGAAGTGTATAACTGTCACTGAAATAATATACAAGTGTGTAATGAGATGCTTATATGCCAGCGAGCGAGCAGTGGGCACTAGGCACGGCACAAGGTCACTGACAGAATGAATGAACAGCGCTGGCAGAGAGTGGCGGCGCCGGCGGTGTGACTGGCTGCCTGCAAATAGTACAAGTGTATAACTGTCACTGGAATATACAAGTGAACACTGCAGCTGCACTAACCTGCCTGCCTGCACTACACACAGATAATCCCCACTCCCACTACACTGACTACACTGCAGCACTGAAACTGCCTGCACTACACACAGTTAAATAATCACTAGACTCCCACACTCCCACTACACTACACTGACTACAACTAACTACAGCAATCACTCACTGACTAGCTAACTGTGTACAGTATAAGAGCAGTGTTAGCAAAAAAAAACGCTTTGTTTTTAACACAATAAATGCACTTGCTCAAACAACAATGGCCTGGAGATAATCCTCTCAGCACCACAGTCTAGCAAGGACAGAGCTTTTCCATCATGGCCGCCGCTTTATATTCAGGAGGGGAGGGCATAGCTCCCCTCCTGTGATTGGTTGCTAGGGCCTGGCTGGGGCCCTCTGATTGGCCTGCAATGTGTCACTTCCGCATAGTTTGACGCATTTCCGCTAACCACGACTTCAGCGCCGGGTTTCACGAGCGTGAATGCGGATTTCTGTCCGCATTCACGCGAAGCCGAAGCAGATTTTCGTGGTTGAAAATCTATTCACGGCTTAGCGTGTCCGAGGCGGAATGCGTCAAAATGGTCGTGAATCCACGCGTAAGCGTGATCACGACCTGGCGGTGAGCACCACTGTTAGGCGACTTCTCTTCTCAGTGACAATGCCTCCAGCTGCACTGAAGGTCCTTTCTGACAGGATGCTTGCGGCAGGGCAAGAAAGAGAGAAGTTGGATGGCAAATTGGGACAGCTCTGGCCACAGCTCAAGCCTGCGCAACCAGTAGTCCAAGGGTTCATCGTCACTTTTCGCAGTGTCTACATCCACACTCAAGGCCAGGTAGTCGGCTACCTGCCGGTCCAGGCGTTGGTGGAGGGTGGATCCGGAAGGACTATGGCGAGGAGTTGGACTAAAGAATGTCCGCATGTCCGACATCACCCTGAGATCGCTGGAGCGTCCTGTCCTTGCCTGCGTGGACTTGGGAGGAGGAGGCTTACTGCCAGTGGTACCTTGATTGCGTTGTGCAACCACATCACCCTTAAACGCATTGTAAAGTATCATCGACAGCTTGTTCTGCAAGTGCTGCATCCTTTTTGCCTTCTGTTGAGTTGGTAACAGGTCCGCCACTTTGTGCCTGTACCGAGGGTCTAATAGCAAGGCCACCCAGTACAGGTCAATCGCCTTGAGTTTTTTGATACGGGGGTCCCTCAACAGGCTGGACAACATGAAAGAGGCCATCTGCACAAAGCTGGATGCAGACTTACTCTCCATCTCCTCTTGCTCTTCCTTAGTGACGGCACGCCACTCCTCTTCCTCCCCCAGCCACGAACAATACCACGGGAATGTGGAGCAGCAGAAGCCCCCTGTGACGGCTGCCGCGGTTGTTCTTCTTCCGCCGCCTCTTCCTCCTACACAGAAACACCTTCCTCATCATCATTGATGAATGAAGAAAGCAGACTCCGGTACTCCAATGCAGAGGTAGTTTATTAAAGCACGGTTACAAAAGCCCTCATCATTATCATCAGAGTCTCACTCCTCTCCTTTCCCACACGACTCCTCTTCTTCCTCCTCCTCCTCCCCCCTCTGTGCTGCGGCAGGTGTTGTGGAAACATCGGGTTCGGATGTAAATCGCTCCCACGACTCCTGCTGCCGTAACTGTTCTCGTTCACGCTCCTCCACAGCTGTATCCACCACTCTACGCACGGCACGCTCCAGGAAGTAGGCGTGGGGGATCAAGTCGCTGATGGTGCCCTCGGCGCGACTCACCAGTTTGGTCACCTCCTCAAAGGGCTCCCTGACCCTGCATGCATTTCGCATCAGTGTCCAGTTGTTGGGCCACAACATCCCCATCCTCCCAATTTGTGTCCTTGTACTGTAATGATACAGGTACTGGGTGACGGCTTTCTCCTGGTCTAGCAGGTGAGAGAACATCAGCAGGGTGGAATTCCAGCGAGTCGGGCTATCGCAAATCAGGCGTCTCACCGGCAAGTTGTTTCTATGCTGAATGTCCGCAAAGCGTGGCATGGCCTTGTAAGAGCGCCTGAAATGCCCACACAACTTCCTGACCTGCTTCAGGACGTCCTCTAAGCCTGGGTACTTGGACACAAATCTTTGCACGACCAGATATAGCACATGTGCCATGCAGGGTACGTGTGTCAGCTTTCCCAAATTAAACGCGGAAATAAGATTGCTGTCGTTGTCACACACCACGTTGCCGATCTCAAGCTTGTGCGGGGTCAGCCATTGCTCCACCTGTTTGTTAAGAGCAGCCAGGAGAGCTGCTCCAGTGTGACTCTCCGCTTTCAGGCAAGACATGTCTAACACTGCGTGACACCGTCGTACCTGGCATGCAGCATAGGCCCTGGGGTGCAGAGGCTGTGTAGCTGGAGAGGAGATCACGGCACCAGCCAAGGAGGAGGAGGAGGACGACAGCGAAGAGGTGGTAGCAGGCGGAGAGGAGGTGGCTGGAGGCCTGCCTGCAAGCCGTGGAGGTGTGACAAGTCGGTCCGCTGCGCAGCCTAGTACTCCCTGCTTGCTGCCATCGGTCACCAGGTTGACCCAATGGGCTGTGTACGTAATGTAGCTTGGCAGACCAGGCATCCGTGGTCAGGTGGACCCTTGACCCAACACTCTTCGCAATAGATGACACCACTTGCCTCTCAACTGCATGGTGCAGTTTGGGTATGGCTTTTCGTGAAAAATAAGTGCGGCCTGGTATCTTCCACTGCGGTGTCCCAATGGCCACAAATTTACGGAAAGCCTCTGACTCCACCAGCTTGTATGGTAATAGCTGGAGAGCTAATAGTTCCGCCACGCCAGCTGTCAGACGCCGGGCAAGAGGGTGACTGGCAGACATTTGCTTCTTACGCTCAAATACTTCCTTTACGGACAGCTGGGTACTGCTGTGGGCAGAGGAGAAGGAACCGCTCAAGGGAAGAGGCGGTGTGGAGGAGGGTGGCTGTGAAGGTGCAAGGGAGAAAGCGGATGAAGACGATGCACCTGAAGGAGGAAGAGGAGAAGGAGGGTGGCTTGTCTTTTGGGTGCTGCTTTTCTTCAGGTGTTCTTGCCATAGCTGTTTGTGCCTTCTCTCCAGGTGCCTTCGTAAGGCACTTGTCCCTACGTGAGAGTTGGCCTTTCCACGGCTCAATTTTTGCTGGCAGAGAGAACATATGGCTTTGCTCCGATCTGAGACACACATGTTAAAAAATTTCCAAACCGCTGAGCCCCCTGGGGTGATGGCGCTACGGTGGCATCAGCAGCTGACGTTGAAGGGCATATTGGCTGGCTGTCCATTACTGGCGATACATGGCGCCAGACACTGCCCCCAGCTGTTTCTGAGGACGAGCTCCCTCTGCTTCTATCATGGAGTCGTCTCCTCCTACTCCTCTCTGACTCCCCCTCTGAACTGTCCCCCTGGTCATCTCCTCTACTGGGAACATACGTGGCATCCGTATAATCGTCATCATAATCCTCCTGCTAGCTTCACTTTCCTCAGACACCTCCTCAACTGCACCAACTTCAGGTGGTTCATCATCACCCTCCTCACACTTTACGTCCATACTATCGCCACCTAACTCAGACGTATGAGGTGGTGTACCTGCGCCTTCTTCTTGTTGTTGCAGTAATGGCTGGGAATCAGTGATTTCACCACCACCACCAAATAACTCCTGCGAAGTGTCAAATGCAGCGGATGTGGTGCTTGTTGTAGTACTGGTGGCTGCGGGAGATGAGGTGGTCTGTGTTAAAAACTCAAGCACGTCCTCACAATTTTGGGAAGTGATGGCATGTGCCTTCTTCTGAGCACTGTATTTTGGGACAGGTCCGCACGAAATCACAGCAACACCACCTCGCACAGACCTGCCAGTGCCTGGTGGCCTTCCTCTGGGTCTGCCTCTACCTCTTCCTCTACCTGGTTTGTCCATTTTGTCCATCTCGGGGGGATGCTAGGTATATGAAGTGAGCTGGGTTCACTCAACACAAAAGGTAGTTATATGCAGTGAGGTGGGTTCACTGAAGAGTAAAGGTACTTAGATACAGTGAGCTGGGTTCACTCAACACAACAGGTAGTTAGATGCAGTGAGGTGGGTTCACTGAACAGTAAAGGTACTTAGATGCAGTGAGGTTGGTTCACTCAACACAACAGGTAGTTATATGCAGTGAGGTGGGTTCACTGAACAGTAAAGGTACTTAGATGCATGGAGCTGGGTTCACTCAACACAACAGGTAGTTATATGCAGTGAGGTGGGTTCACTGAACAGTAAAGGTACTTAGATGCAGTGAGGTGGGTTCACTCAACACAACAGGTAGTTATATGCAGTGAGGTGGGTTCACTGAACAGTAAAGGTACTTAGATGCAGTGAGGTGGGTTCACTCAACACAACAGGTAGTTAGATGCAGTGAGGTGGGTTCACTGAACAGTAAAGGTACTTAGATGCAGTGAGGTGGGTTCACTCAACACAACAGGTAGTTATATGCAGTGAGGTGGGTTCACTGAACAGTAAGGGTACTTAGATGCAGTGAGCTGGGTTCACTCAACACAACAGGTAGTTATATGCAGTGAAGGGGGGTTCACTGAACAGTAAAGGTACTTAGATGCAGTGAGCTGGGTTCACTCGACACAACAGGTAGTTAGATGCAGTGAGGTGGGTTCACTGAACAGTAAAGGTACTTAGATGCAGTGAGGTGGGTTCACTCAACACAACAGGTAGTTAGATGCAGTGAGGTGGGTTCACTGAACAGTAAAGGTACTTAGATGCAGTGAGGTGGGTTCACTCAACACAACAGGTAGTTAGATGCAGTGAGGTGGGTTCACTGAACAGTAAAGGTACTTAGATGCAGTGAGGTGGGTTCACTCAACACAACAGGTAGTTAGATGCAGTGAGCTGGGTTCACTCAACACAAAGCTAGGTATATGCAGTGATGAGGTGGGTTAAGTAAACACAACAGGTACTGGGTATATGCAGTACTGGGTAGTACAATGTGCAGCTCCCTGTCACACACACAGGTAGTCACTGAATGTGATGGGCTGCTGACAGTGGCACACACACTATGAATTAGCAAGGCTGTGCATGCAACAAAAGTGTCAGTTTGACACACAGAAAAAAAAAAGTACAGGATGAGCTCTGAAGAGAGCTGTTGAGGGGTGCTATAAAAGCAATAATAATCAGCCAGGAGCAAGCTAAGCAGCCAAGAACCTAACTCATCTGTCCCTAGAAGAACAAGTCTGCAGCAGCTGTCCCTAGTCTGTCTCTAGCAGGCACACGAGTGAGGCTAATGGCCGCCGGAGCCTGCCTTATATAAGGGGGGGGGGGGCCTCCAGGGTTTAGTGTAGCCTGAATGGCTACAATGTGCCTGCTGACTGTGATGCAGAGGGTCAAAGTTGACCCTCATAGTGCATTATGGGGCGAATCGAACCTCCGCAAAAGTTCGCCTGGTCCAGGCGAACGTGAACCACTGAAGTTCGCCTGGAACCGTTTGCCGGTGAACCGTTCGGCCCATCTCTAGCTGGAAAGAGTGAGATCTCTCTCTCTCCCAGAGCACAGGGATGTGGGGGAGCAGCAAGGGACATGGCCAGGGAGAGAGAGTTAACTAATGGCATCTCTGGAAAGCCTGCAGGAATGCCCCTAGTGGGCATTTTGAGCAGGGAATCCCTCTCCTCCTATTACCCTCTGAGATAGTGACAAATATTGTTGCTAATTTCGGGGGGCTATTACACGGGGGAGGGGGCAGAGAGCGGTGGTGGGGACACACAGAGGAATGTCATGAAGCAGAGATCATGCCTCTGTGTCCCATCTGCCCTCACCCACCGCCACCACCTAGGGTTCCCTTAAAATAACTTATATAGGAATAGGAATATAGCTTTTAAACGAGGAGACACAGAAGCTTATTGTACAGCCAGAGTAGGTCTAAAAAAGGCATCCGCCGGCAAACGGACTACAGTATAAGGTACACTTGCCTATCTAGTGCCAGCCTCTCTTTCCGGATCAGTTAAAAATGGCGCACAGCACCGATGTGTAAAAATGGCACCCCATTAACTTGCATTGTCGGACGATATTTATCGTTTTTAAGGTTAAAAAATGGCGCAGACCTTCTTAATGTAATTTATTGTTTTAAAACCTACTTTTTTTGTTCTGCCTGAACGTTATTTATCATTTTAAGCACTGCTTTGCTGCCATGTGGAAAATGTCTGCCCGCCGACTTTAACATTTAATAGCAAAGTCCCCTTAAAAGCTAGAACCACCAAATTTGGAGGTTATGTTAAGAAGAACAGTGGGAACAAGAGGACATTTTTTTTTTCAAAAAGACCTTATAGTTTTTGAGAAAATTGATTTTAAAGTTTTCCTTCGGACTGTGGGAAAATTAAACGCCCACCGACTTTAGCGGTTAATAGCAAACCCCCTTTAATGCCGGAAACACCAAATTTGGAGGTTATGTTAAGAAGAACAGTGGAAACAAGAGGGAAAAAAGACCTTGTACTTTTTCAGAAAATCTTAAAATTATAAAATTTCAAAGAAAAAAAGTATACATTTAAAAGGGAACCTTAACTTACACCCCGTGAAGAGTTTCACTTACCTGGGGCTATTACCAGCCCCCTGCAGCAGTCCTGTGCCCTCAGAGCCGCTCTGGAATCCTCCGGTCCCCCGCTGTCACTTAGTTTCATTTTTGACAACTCACCAGTCGGCCGGCCGCCATGCGTATTATTGGATGCATTCCCTACTGCAATTAGCGCTGTTGCGGGCCGCAAGGCGTACAAAAATATGCGTTGCCGCATTCCGTAGATATGCAGCAACGCGTATTTTTGTACGCGTTACGGTCCGCAACAGCGCTAATTGCAGTAGGGAATGCGTCCAATAATACGCATGGCGGCCGGCCAACTGGTGAGTCGTCAAAAACAAAACTAAGTGACAGTGGGGGACCGGAGGATTCCAGAGCGGCTCCAAAGGCACAAGACTGCTGCAGGGGGCTGGTAATAGCCCCAGGTAAGTGAAACTCTTTACCCCCCATTCAGTTAAGGTTCCCTTTAAATCCCGTAGTGACAGTTCTTAGGGAAACAATTCCCGCCGACTTTAGCAGTTAATAGCAAAGGCCCCTTAAATCCTAGCAACACCACATTTGCAGGATATGTTAAAAAGATAGTAGGAAACAATATTTTTAAAAAAAGAAAACATTTAATTTGTAATGTATTTAATAATGTAATTTTTTTAATGTTTAGAGTGTGGGATTTTTTTTTTAAATGGTGTGGGGTCCCCCCTCTGGAGGCTCTGTAACCCCTTGTCTCCCATGCAGGGTGGGATAGCCAGAATGCGGAGCCCCGGACGCAACAACCAGAAAAGTCCTTTAATGTTCTTAATTAACCAGAAATACTTACCTGTACCTTTAAGAAAAAGTTCCCACACCAATATCCTCGGAAAAGGTCCAATGCTATAATCTGTTATGTCCCACGACGACAGTATCCTCTATCTTGCGATCTTCAGAAATACTTACCTGTACCTTTAATAAAAAATTCCCACGCCAATTGGAAAAGGTCCCATGGCAATATCCTCTATCTTGGGATCTTCTGTTACATGTTGATTGAAGATCTCCGCGTGCACCCGACGCCACAGACGCCACCCCCGCCGAACTGCTCTCAGCTATAGTATAACTGAGAACAAAAAGCATCTTTAAACTTTGGCTCCAAGGCTCCCCATTGGTTCCTTAACAGACCAATGGGGATCAGGAGGATCCCCATTGGTCGGTAAGGAACCAATGGGGAGCCTTGGAGCCAAAATGTAAAGATGCTTTTGCTCTCAGCTATACTTAGTATAGCTGAGAGTGCTTTTATGCAGACGCATTACCGCCGGCTCCCGCTGCCCTCCCTGCCTTCCACACCTGTCACCCTCACCCAAGTGTTCATTGGGTGCCAGCATGGGTGCAGGGTGACAGGTGGGGGGAGGCAGGGAGGGCAGCCGGCGGTAATGCGTTGCATAGGACGCACTCTCAGCTATACTGTATAGCTAAGAGAAGTGCGGTGGGGGTGGCGTGTGTGGCGTTGGGGCGGCGGAGATCTTCAACCAATGTAAAGAAGATCGCAAGATAGAGGATACTGTCGCCGTGGGACCTTTTCCCAAGGATATTGGTGTGAGAACTTTTTTTTAAAGATAAAGGTAAGTATTTATGGTTAATTTTGATTAATAAAATACTTTTTTTGTAGTTGTGTTTTTATTAAATTTTTAACCCTTTGTGAAAACGGGTAAGGATTACTTTGCACCCCTATACTCAATTCTCCTGGGAGGGGGGTGGGCATCTGGGGGTCCACTTCTTAAAGGGGACTTCCAGATGCCGCCATGGCCCCCCCAGGGAGTCGTCGTCCCTACCTCCTCCTGGGGCACCGGAGGTAGGGAAGAGCCCCTTGTCCATGGATTGAACAAGGGCTCGGGGGAGAGGGGAAGGCTTGGCCGCCCCTCTCCCCCGGAGCCCCCCCATATCATGGACCATGTGGGCTGGTATAGCTCAGGGTGCGAAGCCCCAGTCGGCCAGCGCTCTGCATTCTGGCTATCCCAGCCTGCATCGGGGACAAGGGGTTACAGAGCCTCCAGAGGTGGGACCGAAAGTCATTTTTTTTTAAAATTTGCTATCAACTTTTTTTTTTATCTTCAGATGGTGGGAAATAAAAAGAAAAAAAAACAACGTGGGGTCCCCCCTCTGGAGGCTCTGGAGAGCGAGCGGAAGTCGATAGCTATGCGTCTGCCCTGAATGCATTCTAAGCTATACTAACTGGTTCATGAATGATCCGGTTCTTTTTGTATTGAATTGAATGAATCGGTTCAGAGCCGATGCATTCGATACAATACAAAAAGAACCGGATCATTCATGAACCAGTTAGTATAGCTTAGAATGCATCCAGGGCAGACGCATAGCTGCTGGCTCCCGCTCGCCCTCTCCACCTGCCTGCACCTGTCACCCCTCACCTAGCAGCACCCATGGGTGCACCAGGTGGCAGGCTAGGTGAGGGTGACAGGTGAGGAGGCGGGGAGGACAGCGGGAGCCGGCACTATGCGTCGGCAGGATGCATTCTAAGCTATAATTAGTATAGCTCATGGCCGTGGGAGATCTTCAATCAACTTAATTGAAGATCGCAAGATTAGAGGATACTGTGTTCGTGGGATCATTTCCTGAGATATTGGCATGGGAACATTTTTTCTTAAAGGTACAGGTAAGTATTTCTGAAGATCGCAAGATAGAGGATACTGTCGTCGTGGGACATAACAGATTATAGCGTGGGACCTTTTCCGAGGATATTGGCATGGGAACTTTTTCTAAAGGTACAGGTAAGTATTTCTGGTTATTAAGAACATTAAAGGGCTTTTTTCGTGGGCTGGTATAGCTCAGGGTGCGAAGCCCCAGTCAGCCGGGGCTCCGCATTCTGGCTATCCCAGGCTGCATGGGGGACAAGGTGCTACAGAGGCTCGGAAGGGGGGACCCCACGCCATTTTTTTAAATTTCCCACACTTTGAACATTTTTTAAATAAAATAAAACATTTAAATTTTTTTAATACATTGTTTCCCACTACCTTTTTAACATATCATGCAAATTTGGTGTTGCTAGGATGTAAGGGCGTACGTTAAAAAGGGGCGCTGGGAAAAAAGGGCACCGGGTTTTAAATGATAAACATGGATAACGTTTAAAAATATAATGTACTATATTTCGTTTAAAAATAATGTTTTATAAAGTTATAAATCATTAAATAATGTGCATGAAATTGGCAATTGTGAAAACGTTAATCTTCCGTTTAAAAAGTGAAACGTATAATAACGTTTAAAAAAAAATAGTAAGTAACCCTCCCTGTACCTACCCCTAACCCCTAGACCCCCGTGTTGGTGCCTAAACCTAAGACCCCCCTGGTGGTGCCTAAACCTAAGACTCCCCTGATGGTGCCTAAACCTAAGACTCCCCTGGTGGTGCCTAAACCTAAGACTCCCCTGGTGGTGCCTAAACCTAAGACCCCCCTGTTGATGCCTAAACCTAAGACCCCCCTGGTGGTGCCTAAACCTAAGACCCCCCTGTGATAAGCATTAATAACGTGTGAAAAAAATATTGTGCTGTTTTTCATTTAAAAATAATGTTTTAAAGAAGATTGTACTGTTTTTCGTTTAAAAATAATGTTTAAAAAATTATAAATCATAAAATAATGTGTAATCATGAGAAGCAGTTATAAAACAGTAAAAGTCTCCGGGCGCCGCTTATAAAACGTTATTTTTCTCCGGCGCCCTTTTTTCCTGTCGGGCGCCCATTAAACGATATTTATTATGGGAGTGAATGGCGGCGCCCGATTTGTCCACTTGCCTCAGGCGCCCGAATTTACTGTTACCGATGTAAGGGGCCTTTGCTATTAACTGCTAAAGTCAGCAGGAATTGTTTCCCTAAGAAGTGTCATGCATTTAAATGTAACTTTTTTCCTTTGAAACTTTAAAATCAATTTTCTCAAAAAGTATAAGGTCTTTTTGAAAAAAATGTTTCCCTCTTGTTCCCACTGTTCTTCTTAACATTCCCAGCAAATTTGGTGTTTCTAGCTTTTAAGGGGGCTTTGCTATTAACCGCTAAAGGCAGGCAGACATTTTCCACATGGCTGCAAAGCAGGGCTTAAAACGATAAATAACGTTCAGGCAGGACAAAAAAAAAAGGTTTTAAAACGATAAATTACGTTCACAAGGTCTGTCCTGCTAAAACAATAAATATCGTTTTAAACAAAGATCGGGCAGAAGGGGGCGCCATTATTTAACCAGCGCCATTTTTCACTGTACACTCTCTTTCTACCAATTGTTCTATGCTCTAGGTCTTGCTCCCTCTATATGTAGCCTGTTATTGGACTTTTTTACTCTCATGCGGAATGTCATGTTAATTTAAACAGCAGGAGTAATTTATTTTCTAACTATTAAGGTAGCCATACACTGGTCGATTTGCCATTAGATCGACCAGCTGATAGATCCCTATCTGATCAAATCTGATCAGAGAGGGGTCGTATGGCCACCTTTACTGCAAACAGATTGTGAATCGGTTTCAGCCTGAAACCGATCACAATCTGTTGAGCTGCTCCTGCCGCCTGTCCCCCCCCCCCCCGTATACATTACCTAAAGCTGGCTCCGGGTCCTCTTCTCCGCGCTGCACCGCATCCCAGCATCCCGCACCGCATCCCAGCGTACACTGTGTCACTCCGTGACCAGGAACGTCAATTAGAGCGCCCTCTATTTGAACTTCCTGGTCACTGCAGTGACACAGGAAGTTAATGTACGCTGGGATGGAAGCAGGAACAGAGCGGTGCAGCGTGGAGAAGATGCCCGGGAGCCAGCGTCAGGTAATGTATACCTGATCGGATCGGCCGCCGCTAGCGACGCGCTCCCTACCCGCGGGCGATCGACGGTATTTTTCCGCACGGCGCGATCGACAGACCGATCCGATTTCGGGAGGAAATCGGATCGGCGGGTGCGTTTAGCGCGAACGATTGGCAGCAGATTCGATCCCAGTGATCGAATCTGCTGTCGAAACGGCCACAAATCGGGCCAGTGTATAGCCAGCTTTACTCTTCCTACTACTTTCTTTCTCTTATGTATCATGGCTTTTTAGTTTTATTTTTTACACATTTCGTGATAGTGGTCCTTTAATGAAAGCTATATCTATCATTATTACTATTGGTCTGCACAAAAAAAGCTGCAGTCCAAAAAATAAAAAGTTAAATTTTATTGAACAATCCTTTTCTTTGTCTTGTGTTTTGTAAAACATTGCATATGCTGTTATTATGGGGTTTTCTACCCTAATATAATAAGTGAGCATCAAATGATGCTTAAAATCTATAATTCCCTAAGAAAAATTAAAATGTTACATTCTAAAATGCAATTAAAAGCAGATTATTCTTGGTGTGCATTTAATTTTCCGGATGTTAGTTTTCACAAACTGCTTGGCTTGAAAGGATTTAAAATGAAATCCCAATTTTAACCAGTAGAGGGCAGTAAAAGACTAGCAAGTGTTTATTTACTTTTCAGAAGTAAAATGCTGAGCCTGATTCTCCAGGCTGTGATACCACTTCCTGCATGGTAAAAGTAATATAATAGCAAATAATAGCACTGCTTGTAATATCAATAGCATAGTCATTGTCACATACACTGACTTCAGCACAGATATGTGTACAAAAACAATAATCAGAGACTCTGATAAAAATTACTACTGTATACATACCACCCAACTTTTTGAGATGAGAAAGAGGGACACTTAAGCCATGCCCCTGCCACACCCCTGATCATGCCCCCATCACATCCCTAGTTATCAATACCATAAAGATTTCCTAAGAAAAATATGTTGTTTTATAATTCAAACCACACTGGTCCTTTCTATCCTGGTTCATTTTCCTTCATATTAGCATCTTTAAATTAGTAGTACAGGTCCTTCTAAAAAAAATTAGCATATTGTGATAAAGTTCATTATTTTCTGTAATGTACTGATAAGCATTAGACTTTCATACATTTTAGATGCATTACACACAACTGAAGTAGTTCAAGCCTTTTATTGTTTTAATATTGATGATTTTGGCATACAGCTCATGAAAACCCAAAATTCCTATCTCAAAAAATTAGCATATTTCATCCGACCAATAAAAGAAAAGTGTTTTTAAAACAAAAAAAGTCGTTGTTTTGCGGCAGGAACCTTAACCTGCTGAGCGGTCTGGACGAGCTCAGCTCGTCCAGTACCGCCGGAGCCTGCCGCTCAGGCCCTGCTGGGCCGATTTGGCTCAAATAAAAAGCAGCACACGCAGCCGGCACTTTGCCAGCCGCGTGTGCTGCCTGATCGCCTCTGCAGTGCGGCGATCCGCCGCATGCAGCGGCGAAAGAGGGTCCCCCCAGCCGCCTGAGCCCAGCGTAGCCGGAACAAAAAGTTCCGGCCAGCGCTAAGGGCTGGATCGGAGGCGGCTGACGTCAGGACGTCGGCTGACGCCCATGACGTCACTCCGCTCGTCGACATGGCGACGAGGTAAGCGAAACAAGGAAGGCCGCTCATTGCGGCCTTCCTTGTTACTTTTGATCGCCGCAGGCGATCGAAAGTGCGCATCCGGAGCGCCCTCTAGTGGGCTTTCAGTTGGCTGCATGAAATAGTTTTTTTTTTATTTAAAAAAAACCCTCCCGCAGCCACCCTGGCGATTTTATCAGAACGCCAGGGTGGTTAATTGAACATACATTAAAAATATTAGATAGAACACGCAAATTAAGGGATATTTCACCCCGACCCACCCCATTGATGCCTATATTGGGAAACCAAAAATTTCAGTGGGGATGTGTAGAGGAAAACTACAGCCAGTGGAGGAAGCGTGGGGAATTGAGGATTCAAACTTTAATAACAAAACAAACATGGAGGAATGAAGGGGAGGTAGCATCACACCTGGGCATTGAGAGGGTAGATGCTTGGAGTCTGAATCAATTTAGACACTTTGTACGGACTCTGGGGAATAAAGGAGAGCTCTCTAGAGATTTAACACAATTCGAAAGAATGTGTGTGGGAAAGGGGCAAACAAAGGGGACGTTGGCAGGAATTTATAAATGTCTAGGTGAAGATGTGGACCACTCTCAGAGATATAGGAATATATGGGAGAGGGATATTGGCAGAGAGTTGACCCAACCCCAATGGAGTAGGATTATTAAAATGTGTCATATGGCATCAGTATCCACTAGGATTCAAGAATCCGGATATAAAATAGCTATAAGGTGGTACCAAACACCGGATAAGCTAAATAAGATCTGGGGAACAGACCCAACTTGCTGGAGATGTGGACAGGAAAGGGGAGATTTATTACACATCATGTGGAGTTGCGGAGGCCTGACTCTTTTCTGGGACGCAATAAAACAGATATTGTTGAAAGTTGCAGACATACCTGTTTCTGAGGACCCTGGAATCTACTTATTACATCTTAATACAAAAAGGTTGAAAAACTAGAGGTTCTGTGGGAATGCATGTAATAAATGCAGCTAGGATGGTGATCTGCAGGAAGTGGAAAACGCAAGTGGCCCCCTCATTAGATGAATTGATAGAAGAAATAAACTATACCCAAAAAATGGAAGAATTAACTAGTATAATATATGGAAGAGAGGAGGGAAATTGGGATAGATGGGAGGCCTTTAAAAATTCCGAGGAATATGGTGAAGTAAGAGAGAGGTTTGGTTGAGGGGCAAATGGATGTAGGGCCTATGGACGGGGAAGAGTAGAATAGGAGGAGCATCAAATAGAAAAGACATAGAGAGAGTCATAGGAGGTGGTTACGGGGAACAGGGAGTGATGGACAACAAACTGTCACAGTGTGGATGCTCTCTGGCATCGGGTGCGTCTCTTCTATATCTCCCTTTACATCTATCTTCTTTTCTCCCTTTGTGAACGGTGCCCCCCCCCCTCTCCTAGTAGTGGGAGGCAAGGAAGGAGAATGACAGGATAGGAGAATGGGACCTTAGTCCCCCCCCCCAGCAAGATAAAAAGGTTGGGAACACGTCTTAAGTAGAGGAGTAGGAGGAGGGGACAGTGGAGGAGGGCCAGGCCCAGAGGAGATCCAGGAGGGAGGACTGGAGAGGGAGGAGGGGGGGGGGGGGGGGGGAGACAGAGGTCTATGTAAAGTGATTGCTGGGGAGGTATAGCAATATTGGACTAGAATTTCACGGGGTTGGTTTTTGTTTCTTATTTATGTATTTATATGTATTTGGTACTTTAATGGAGAATAATCTTGATAAATAAAGAATATATAAAAAAAAAAAAAAAAAAAAGTCAACCTTCAAATAATTATGTTCAGTTATGCACTCAATACTTGGTCGGGAATCCTTTTACAGAAATGACTGCTTCAATGTGGTGTGGCATGGAGGCAAACAGCCTGTGGCACTGCTCAGGTGTTATGGAGGCCCAGGATGCTTTGATAGCGGCCCTTCACCCCCAAACCCACCCCCGCAAACGTTAGAATTGGTCGTTCCTGGAGGCAGGGCTAACGGCTGCAGCCCTGCCTCCAGTCGTGTCTATCAGCGGTGCATCGCCACCTCTCCCCCGCCCCTCTCAGTGAAGGAAGACTGAGAGGGGCGGGAGAGAGGTGGAGATACGCGCTGACAGACGTGCGTGGGGCAGGGCTGCGGCGGTTAGCCCTACCCCAACCAGGAAGAGATCCCCGGCTGCACCGAGGGGATTTGGGGGTGAAGGGACCCCCGTTAAGCCGCGGGATAGCGGCGGTTTAGCAGGGGCACACATGCCCCTGCTATCTAAGAGGTCTGAAGCGAGATTTATTCTCGCTTCAGACTCTCTTTAAGCTCATCCAGAGTGTTGGGTCTTGCGTCTCTCAACTTTCTCTTCACAATATCCCACAGATTTTCTATGGGGTTCAGGTCAGGAGAGTTGGCAGGCCAATTGAGCACAGTAATACCATGGTCAGTAAACCATTTACCAGTGGTTTTGGCACTGTGAGCAGGTGCCGGGTCGTGCTGAAAAATGAAATCTTCATCTCCATAAAGCTTTTCAACAGATGGAAGCATGAAGTGCTCAAAAATCTCCTGATAGCTAGCTGCATTGACCCTGCCCTTAATAAAACACAGTGGACCAACACCAGCAGCTGACATGGCACCCCAGACCATCACTGACTGTGGGTACTTAACACTGGACTTCAGGCATTTTGGCATTTCCCTCTCCCCAGTCTTCCTCCAGACTCTGGCACCTTGATTTCCGAATGACATGCAAAAGTTGCTTTCATCCGAAAAAAAGTACTTTGGACCACTGAGCAACAGTCCAGTGCTGCTTCTCTGTAGCCCAGGTCAGGCGCTTCTGCTGCTCAGGGCCGGCCCGCTCATGAGGCGGGGTGAAACTTTTGCCTCAGGCGGCACATTTCTAGGGGCAGCATCCGCCCGTCGGTGGGTGCGGGGAGCTGGCCGCCAAGCTGGAGGGGTAGCGGGCAGGACGGGGGTATTGGGCCTAGCGGCGGGGAGGGGAGTCAGAACCCCTCCTCCCTCGCCTGGGTCCCCCGATCTGCGCTCCCTTCCAGCCTTAAATAGATCAGAAGCAGCCGCTACTCGTAAGAGGCATGGGCGGGGAGGACTCACCTCTTCCTCGCTCGATCCAGCGTGCGCTCCACTGACGTCACTTCCTGCAACGCCGCCCACTGTATTGTCAGGCGGCAAAAAGTCTAGGGCCGGCCCTGCTGCCGCTGTTTCGGGTTCAAAAGTGGCTTGACCTGGGGAATGCGGCACCTGTAGCCCATTTCCTGCACACGCCTGTACACTGATGTTTCTACTCCAGACTAAGTCCACTGCTTCCGCAGGTCCCCCAAGGTCTGGAATCAGTCCTTCTCCACAATCTTCCTCAGTCTGGTCACCTCTTCTCGTTGTGCAGCGTTTTCTGCCCCACTTTTTCCTTCCCACAGACTTCCCACTGAGGTGCCTTGATACAGCACTCTGGGAACAGCCTATTCATTCAGAAATTTCTTTCTGTGTCTTACCCTCTTGCTTGATGGTGTCAATGATGGCCTTCTGGACAGCAATCAGGTCGGCAGGCTTACCCATGATTGCTGTTTTGAGTAATGAACCAGGCTGGGAGTTTTTAAAAGCCTCAAGAATCTTTTGCAGGTGTTTAGAGTTAATTAGTTGATTCAGATGATTAGGTTGATAGCTCGTTTAGAGAACCTTTTCATGATATGCTAATTTTTTGAGATAGGAATCTTGGGTTTTCATGAGCTGTATGCCAAAATCATCAATATTAAAACAATAAAAGGCTTGAACTACTTCAGTTGTGTGTAATGAATCTAAAATATATGAAAGTCTAATGTTTATCAGTACATTACAGAAAATAATGAACTTTATCACAATATGCTAATTTTTTGAGAAGGACCTGTATACAGGAAGCCTAGCAGGCCATAAGTATAGGAATATAATTGTATTATGGCATTGTGTGGTTGTGGCCCCGGAGGAAACCTCATGGTTTTAATTTTCTGTGCAGACTAAGTTTAATGAAATGTTTTTTGTTTACTCATCTGTGCCTGAACACACGTGTCTCCTACTATTTGTGCAATAAATAAGTGGTTTTGGACATAATTTGAAGTGGCGCGTTATACCTCAATTACCATATTCTTTTTTTTGTCCTGTAATCTCTGCTGCCTGATGCAAATCTTTCACCTTGCCTCATCAGAGAACCGACTCTGTGCCCCACTCTGTGATGGAGTCCTCAGCATAGGTCAGCACTTCCAAAGAATTATAGCTCTCTTAGTATAAAATAGAACAGGGGTAAAGAGGCACCCAGGAAAGGATAAAATTAGATTAAAAACCGCTAAGTGGCTTACCTCAGTATCAACAGTGACTTGCGACAAATAAGGTTTATTATGCACAGGCAATGCATTTCGCGGGTGCAAGCCCGCTTCCTCAGGCCAATACAAGTGTCAGGACAGCTGTCGCCAATAGTATTGAGCGCCTCTTAGTATAAAATAGCTCTTTATTCAAAATCCACTACAAAGGTTACAGCAAAAAGTGGCTGGCTGTGTCCCGTCAGTGTGGTGTTCACCAGCCTGAGGAAAGGCTATCTGGCCTGAAACAGCGGGCTAGCGCTGGGACACAGCCACCCCCTTTTTGCTGTAACATTTTTAATAGATTTTTTATAAAGAGCTATTTTATTTTTAAGGGGGCCTTACACTAGCCGACCAACCAACCAACCAATTGAATTGGATGAAAATTGGTGCTGCCAAGTGCATGCCGGACCGACAAAGCGACCAATTTTGGGACAGAAATTGGCCGCACGGTCAATCGCGCATGTTGGAAAATGTCGGGCCGAGGTTGGTTGGTCAGGTGCGTGGCGGTAAAGCGGCCGAATTGCAAACAAGCGACGAGACGACGAAACCCTCGCCGCTGCCGACGCAATGTATAAATGTATGTAGTGTGGTGCATTTATATATTACCTGTCCGGTGTCAGCCTCCACGCGGTTTCCGTCCATCTCGTCGAGTTCCGCATACACGATGGCGGTCTATGTCTGACGTCACGAAGGCGCATACCGTCTGACGTCAGACGCTATGCGCCGCCAGCGTGTATGCGGCTGTTACCCGGCGAGATGGACGGACACCGTGCGGAAGCTGCTACAGGACAGGTAATGTGTAAATGCACTACACTACATACATTTATACATTTTGGGGGCAGCGGCGGGGCGGACGCTGCGGCTCAGCCAATTCTCTGATGATTTCATTCTGAAATCGGACGGGAATCGGCCTGTAGTGTATGGGCAGATTCCACTAGAGACAAATTTATCTCTAATCAGATTCGATTAGAGATAAATTTGTGTTTTGGTCGAATCTGCCCATATTCGTTCTAATGTATGGGCGCCTTAAAAGAGCTTTTTACATTCCAGAGTGACATGAACTAATAAGCAGTAAGTGCTGTAATCTACTAGGGACTTTACTGGCAGCCAAGATTTGTTTACATTTTTAATGACTGTCCGTAAATTTACTGATGGTTGGCAACACTGGTCACCATCTGTGATACATTTTTGAATGTAAATCAGGGTGAGGTAAGATTTTACAATGGGCAAACACTGAGTAAATAGTTTATAAGTGAATATTATAAAATATAAGAAATTGTATTCATTATGTTATTTTCAATACAGTCCCTCTTTAAATAGTGTGCTGATGTTAACTGTTAAGGAAATCTTGGCCAGGAAAACCAAGAACCAGCAAATTTGACTATGTACTCCCAGTGCATTCATGGGTTTTCTCTGGACTTTCCAGTTTCCTACCATATTACAAAGTCATACTAGTAAGTTAGATGGTTTCCACTCTGAATTGGCCTTGTACAATAGTGGGGACAACAGACTGAGAGCTATTCTTCGGGACAGTTTTTAGTGATATTCATTTTTTAAGTCTGTTGTATAAGGTGCTGTGGAAAATGTCAAAGCCACACAAATGCATAATAATAAAAACATAAATATGCTAATGGTACATTCTTGATTATATAGTAACATTCGTTTAATTGGTTTCATATTTCATTCATGATAAACTTCCAATAATTTAATAGAAATTAGTTAATGTTAAAGTGGACTTTTTCGGCTTCAGCCCTTTAAAGTGGGATAAAACTCTGACATATCATTCAATACAAATGTGTTTTCCTACTTTTTATTACCCATCCAGTTATCATATTTGCTTTTGTGCACAAGTAATATTGTCTGTTTAGAAATTACAAGGTCCCAAAATACAGTTTATCTAATCTGAAAGCTGCCATTGCATTTTCTTGCATGGGTGCTGTATTGATATATTAAAATTGATCTAGTGGTCACTTCTCAACCGCAGACATACTGGAAGCAGACCGAGCTCAGTTTCAGCACTTTGCTAATCTTTACTAAATGTGTTTGACAAAGGAATGTTAACAAAAGATAATGTTATCACCTCTTTGGATGAGGCCAGAAGCTGCCTACTGAAGCAAGGAGCATTCCACTGAAGAACAAGTGCCGTGTTTAACTGTTTGAATGCTGTTCTGCTGCAATTTTTTATTTATTGTGGAAGTAGGTTTAAGGCTGTTAATAATCTTTTAGAGCAAAGAAATGCTGAGCTTCATACCACTCTAACTTTCATGCTTTAAATTGTGCGTATGGTTAACATATTACTCACTGGTAGACTTTCTTATTGATATCACTTCAGAAATATTTCCAGGACATTTATCTATATTATATTTGATAGAAGATCAATATCTGGCTCTCAGGGAGCTACACCTTAGCAGTGTGACTACTGATATCTTGCAGGTTATTAGAGCCCCCGGATTCGGGAACTTAACAGTCAGCAATTGTATTAGTAAACAACATTGCTCGAACATGTCCTTCTTTGAGCTGATTGCAGCTCATCTGAAGAAGTTCAAAATATTTGAGGTTCAGAAGGTTTTGAATGTTATGATGTTTGAAGTCAATTGAGAAAACTCCTGCTGGTTTGTTCTGCGGGGCAGTTATGGCAGCTAAATGCAACGGAATGGCATGGGAAGCCCACTACAAGTCTGAGGAACACCTAGCAGCTTCTATGCATCTCCTGATGTTTACACACTGTGTGTTTGGGGGTATTTAAAGGCCCTCGGTTAGACTATATACCAGGTGACTACAGGTTTTCAGTAGGATGTTTGTCACCCCAAAAATGGTGAATGACTGAAGTCCATGCTTGGAGACAAGTTTCTCCCCACATAGAATTCTATATTCCTGTCCAACGATGGCCCCTGAGTGACAGTTGCAGAGGCCCTAGGCATTATGGGATGTGTATTTATTATCTCACCTGCATTCAGTTGGGTACAGGGTGAGCAGGAAGACGGCTCACTTCACCTGCCCCTGCTGAAACTTGCAGCTCCTGCTGAAAGTTATGGCAACTTGGGGGGGAATGACATGGCCGGAATCCAAATTACAGAGAAATCTCCCTGCACCGCTATAGACCATATAACATTGTGGTCTATGGCGGCGCCCAAGTCATGCACTACGTAGTGCTGTGCAGGCGCTGAGATGAACTGTCTCATTAGGGGATAGCCCACTTATCAGCTTTGCAGATGTTTGGTATGATATTCCCCAGATTGAATTGATGATGCTGCACAAGAATTTCACATTTATTTGAACGCCACAGCACTAGCCACAGGGAGCTGTGCACATGTCACGGGGACCTAAATGTGACTGTAGACATGTTACAGGATGCTGTTAGAGATCACTCTAAGTGCAAAATCTAATTGCACGATTAGTCTTTCATTATTATTATTATTTAGTATTTATATAGCGCCGACATCTGTTATGAAGCTGAGCGCGAGCAGACCCTGTTGATTTAGTCAGAGGCGGTAGGCGTGGGCTCTCCCAGGGCGTAGACGAGGTCACACGCCAAGGGTCAGGGCAGGCGGCAATCGGCAAGGTTGAAGAAACAGAGGCCAAAGGTCAGGGCAGGCAGCAGACGGGATAGTCACAAAGCCAAGGACCAGAATAATATAACAAGCAGAGCAACAAGCACCGGATTCGCCTCACTGGTTTGGCCCAAGCTGTCAGAACAAACAGCACTTGCCAGTGGAGCGAGGTGGCCTTAAATAGCTCTGCTGTTTGAATCAGGCACCACAACGCATTGCGCATGCGCTGTCACGGAATATGTTGGCGCTTTATAAATCATTAATAATAATAATAATAATTAGATGTACCTAGGTGCAAAAACCAGGGGAAAAAATCTATACTAAACCTGGTACTATTGTGGTGCAGGGGTGTCTTGTGGAGCTTTTCCCACCAAGCTGTCTCTTTCTCAGCTACACTGCCCAGCTGCACTAACACCTGCTGCCCCCACCAACTACACTAACTACCCTACACTAACCCACGCTGCCCCCACCAGCTACACTAACTACCCTACACTAACCCACGCTGCCCCCACCAGCCACACTAACTACCCTACACTAACCCCGCTGCCCTCACCAGCTACACTAACTACCCTACACTAACCCCAGTTGCCTCCACCAGCTACAGTAACCACCCTACACTAACCAGTGCTGCCCCAGCCAGCTACACTAACTAACCTACACTAATTTCTGCTGCCCCCACCAGCTACACTAACTACCCTACACTAACCCCTGCTGCCCCTACCAGCTACACTAACTACCTTAAAGTAACCCTCGAAGCCCCCACCAGCTACACTAACTACCCTACACTAACCCTCGCAGCCCCCACCAGCTACACTAACTAACATACACTAACTCCTGCTGCCCCCACCAGCTACACTAACTACCTACACTAACCCCTGCCCCCCCCCCAGCTACACTAACTACCCTAAACTAATCCCTGCTGCCCCCACCAGCTACACTAACGACTCTACACTAATCCTTGCTGCCCCCACCAGCTACACTAACTAACCTACACTAACTCCTGCTGCCTCCACCAGTTACACTAACTACACTACACTAACTCCTGGTGCTCCACAAGCAACCCTACACTAACACTACACTACACCTTGCTCCTCTTGCTACACTAGCAATGTGCAAACTGAGGTACACTGAGGTATGACAAACAAGCATGAATGCAGAGCATGTCAGCAAAGACATACTTAGTAGGAGAAGGGGATCAATGTTTGAAGTGCAGTGGGCGGCACTTACCTATCCAGCTAGCGTGCTCCCAGTCCTTCATGATGTTTCTTGTTTTTTTTCACCTATGATGGCAGGGTTTGATTTTCACATGATGCGTTTCTTGCCCACTATACCCATATGCGTCTTACTGTATTAATGATCCATGTGTGTGCGATTAGTTCTACACATGTTTATCGTACCCTGGCCATACGGCACCTACTGAGTCTTTTACTATTTCTGATCACATTTTATAATATTCATAAAGGATGAACCTTAGAGATCTCCTAGATTTCATGTGTGGATTTAAATCCAATAAAATATTACTTTCTTGTGAATATTTGATGCATGCGCATATCTCTATAAAATACCGCAATTTGGGAAAATCACACAAATTTGTAGTACCGTACTCAGAGTTCCCTGCTAAGTGTACTGACTGTCCCAGAATCGTTGTGTCCATTTAGTACATTCATTTTATCAGCTCTCTTCCAGTTACAAAACTCCTTTGGGCGTTTCCCTCCCGAGCTTTGTATTCATCTATTTGGCTGTGTTCCATCAAAGCACATACGGTAAATGTCAAGGGAACAATTGCCACTGCCCTACTTTCAGGAACGGTGATCAACTGGTAGACGGAAAAATTATTATTTTTTGTTTGTTTAGTAAGGCTTCTTAAATAAAACAACATATTAACCGCTTCCGGACCAGCGGGGTTGAAATCTATGTCCTGCTTGGCTGCACGGCTCTGACAGGACGTAGATTTGACCAATCGTCGCCACGCGGTCAGTATGACGGCAGAGCTGTGTGAGTTGCGATGCAATTCAGTAGAGGTTTGTGGGCGTCTGGAGAGCAAAGTTTAGGGTGCCAGGACATCTGTGCCTATAAGCTCCTGTGATTTAAATCCAGACCTGGGTGTGATATTGGAACTTATCATTTGTATAGATGTCTCTTTTTTTGACAAATCCACAGGTCAGGGAATGTTAGGGTGGGGCACACGTTGTTAGTGAGAAGGCTGTGTCAGATTAGGGTTAGCATAGGGTTATTGATTTCTGGTACTAATGAGATGCTAATAATTCCAGCTTGCATGCAAGTACCAATTACCAGCATAGTACCAACCAAGAGCTAATACAAATGTTAAAGGAGGGGCCCTGGTGGCAAAACAGGTGAAAAAGGGCACTGGAGGCCCCCTGGTAAAATTGGCACTGCCATAGGTGTCTATGCTAATAGCTGCGGTTAGGGTTAGGCATCGGCGGGGGGGGGGAGGTCTTAGGGTTAGGCATTGCCAGGGAGGAACGGTTAGGGTTAGGCATTGGCGGGGGGGGGGGGGGAGGTCTTAGGGTTAGGCATTGCCAGGGAGGAACGGTTAGGGTTAGGCATTGGCGGGGGGGGGGGGGGAGGTCTTAGGGTTAGGCATTGTCAGGGAGGAACGGTTAGGGTTAGGCATCGAAAGGGAGGGCTCGTGTGATGGTAAGGTTAAGTTATAGTAAAACACTGGTAAAGATTATCGATATTTTACTATCGGAATTAACTAGGAGAATATCAGTAATTTTACTGATATTTTGCTAGTGTCTATCATCAGTGCCCTTTTTACCATGGGGCCCTTTTTACATGGAGTCCTTTTTGGTCCAGAAACCCTGGTGCAATTGCAATTTGCAACCTCTGCATCAACTTTTGCTATGCCACTGCCAGTGGCCCACTGGTGATAATGCAGTTACATGTTATTTATTCTTAATTATATAGGGATATTATTTATGTTAATTTAAAATGACTGCTTATGATCCTCTGTTTTAGCTAAAATAGTTTTGTTTTGTTTTTTAAAGTGAACTTGAGGTGAAAATAAACTGATGAGATAAACAATTGTTTTTATCCTCCTACTCCTAAAATTACTTTTTAAAGTGTCCCATGGTTTTCTTTTATATTTAATCATTTACAACTTAAGCTGAATATTTTACAGTCACTAATCAGTGGCAGCCTATTAAAGAAAACCTGTAACGCAGAAAACCTCCCCTGGGGGGTACTCACCTCGGGCGGGGGAAGCCTATTGAGGCTTCCCCCGTCCTCCACGGTCCCACAGCAGCAGCGATAAAGCTCCCCGAACAGCAGGGATGTAAATATTTACCTTCCCGGGTCCAGCGCAGGCGCAGTGTCGGCTCTATGCCTCGGAGATAGGCGGAAATAGCCGATCGCTGTCGGGCCGCTCTATTGCGCAGACGCAAGTCATCTGCGCCTGCTCAGTGGAGCGGACCCGACGGAGATCGGCTATTTTCGCCTATCTCCGTGCTGAGTGCCACAACAGCGCCCCTGCTGGAGCCAGGAAAGGTAAATAAATCAGCGCTTGTCAGTCTTACCGAGGGAGGATTGCGGGACATTTAGGGGGAGCCAGCGCTGGATTGCCTGCAGCTACATGGGAGGGGGAAGCCTCATTGGGACCCTGAGGCTTCCCCCTCCCGAGGTAAGTACCCTCCAGGGGAACTTTTTTTTGTTACAGGTTATCTTTAAGTGTCCCAGACAAAAAGTCAATAGTTCATGTATGTCATCTCTCCCTGCCCTAAGAAATTGTATTCTGCCAGGAAAACCTTTATATTGCTGTAATCTGCTTATCAGCGATGTTTCCTATATTCCTGACAAGACAGAAGCTGTCAATTCCATGCCTAGAAATGACCTCTTTCAGGCAGCAAAATAAAACAAGTTAAACAGCCTGGTGATTAATATGTTGTGTACTGTATATAGACATGTTTATCTCATCAGTTCACACATCACCTCTGGTACACTTTAAAGTAAACCAGAGCTCTGAGAAAAAGAAGATTTGATACTCACCCCCCGCAGATTTCTCCAGCATAAACACTTGTGAGTCCCACGCTGTCCTCCCGCGGTCTGCCGTTCAGTTGCGATCAGCCCCGGTAATAGGCATAGTCGGGTCCAGTCTGGGTCTTCTGCGCATGTGCCGACCTACTGCACATGCGCAGTAAACCCAGACTGACATGACTGAGACAGTTACCGGGGCTGAAGAATCTTGGAACCTAGAATTATGAGACTGTAAAAATAATACCTATTTTTCAAATCTGAATCAGATGCTGAGTGGTTCCAAGCACGGCGATGGTATCTGTGCAGCATATTTACAGTATAACGTATTATGATGACTATGAAGAAAAATAGCGTTTCTTATGCTTCTTTATAAATCCTGAAAATATGTACATATATTAGTGTTATTATAAGACATGTACCTTAACAAAGCAAATACAAAATACAACATGTATTGGCAGAACAGTTAGGGTGGTGAAAAATTGTGTTGTGGAACACTGAAGAAATGTAATTAAGAAGGAAAATCAATCTGGCCAGGCATATGTTTGGAACCACATCAGTGTGATTTACAATGTATCTCTTTCACTGAGACGGAGGTCATTAAAATAAGAAGAGTCTTTTCAAATGTTGCCATGAAGCGAATCCCACCGGATGGAAAAGTGCACCGAAGTCTGTCTGTGCATCTCCTCAGGAAACATCTCCAATTATTATAGCAAACATTTCTGACTTATGTCCCCTCTTCTGTGGCAGGGAAAGCAATGTGTTCTCTCACATGGACATAGACAAAGCCATACTGGATTTCACAACTAGTTCTCTGAATATCTGCAGATGTACAGTCTTCAAGAGGACCTAAACTCTTCCACAGGAGAGAAGGAAAACACAGAGAAAACCACTCTATTTGTATTTAGAGAGAAGAGCCTGTCTAATTCTCCTTTACGCTAGGTGCACACTTAGCAGAAACGCTAGCGTTGTGGAAAACGCAGCGTTTTTGCCGCTAATGGAAGTCTATGACCCGCAGGAAAAAACGCATATAAA
Source organism: Hyperolius riggenbachi (assembly GCF_040937935.1). Lineage (NCBI taxonomy): Eukaryota > Metazoa > Chordata > Amphibia > Anura > Hyperoliidae > Hyperolius > Hyperolius riggenbachi. The sequence continues at coordinate 73,128,008 of NC_090655.1, forward strand.
AAAAACGCATATAAAAAAAACGCATATGGGTTTTCTATGTGTTTTCAAACATGCGTTTTTAAAAACGCAGGTTTTGCTGCATAATATTTAAATACGCATCAAAACGCACATAATGAAAATCAATGGGAACGCAATGGTAAGCGTTTTTCATGCATTTTTATATGGGTTTTTCCCCCCCAATGTATGTTGTATGTTATACATGTGTGATGTGTTTCCACTTTCTTTTGTCTTCCTAGTGATTAGCATAAAACGCAATTGAAAGACACATGAAAAACGCATACAAAATGCATATGCGTTTTGTATATGCGAAATGCAAACGCATAAAAAAACACACGCAATACCCTTCAAAAAAGCATCTGCGAAAAAAACCCCTAGTGCAAACGTAGTAAAAACACACACAAAAAGCACATGATAGAAAACGCAACCTTTCACGCTCTGTTATGTGTGCACCCAGCCTTATCTGAAAGTAATGAGTCACTGTAATTTGATCTGTCAGCTCTGTCTGATCTGTGCCAGGGCACACAGGCTATATGGAAACACAGGAGGTTAACCCTGTATGTGCCTTCCATGAAACCAGAAAGTAACCACACTGCAGGATCCCTGTAGGAGCTCTTTAAACTGTAACAAAGAAATGTTTTATTGTAAAAGGTTATTATGCTGTTGCTTATCTTCTAGAGAAGAGAGGAAGTCCGGGGTTTAGGGCCGCTTTCAGAAAAAGTAGCTGGGAACCTAAACTACTTCAAAATATTATGCACCCCTGGAATCCCTCCAGCCGTGTACTTACCTTCATCTGTAAACTTCTAAAGATGAAAAGAGAAGACTTTGTTGATGTGTCCTGGTCACTTACCTGCTAAGGTCACATGGTTAGCATATGCCCACGGATGGAGTTTTTTTTTTTTTTGCACAAATGTAAACTTAGGCATGAGGTCACAAATCACATCCTCACACGTTTGCCTGAGCAAATAAGACTAGCACCGGCCCTGTCTGGGAGTGATGCATCATGGGAAACTACAGTTGCTCACTTAAAGCTGCTTTCACAGTGCAACGTTACAGCGGCACGTTACAGCAGCCCCTAACGCAGAACAACTCACAGTAATGAAAAATCAATGGGCTGTTCACAGTGCCCACGTTGCGTTACAGTGTAACGCTGCACGTTAAATGAAAGTGCAGCATGCTGTGCGTTATACTAGTATTTAGCTGCGTTACAATGTTTGCACATGCTCAGTACTGTTTTTTATTTATTTATTTTTTAATTTGACGCATGCACCGTTTTCATTCGATCACTATGCGTTAAAAAGTATGCATCAAGAGACGCATAACGCAGTTCAATATAACGTCCAACTTCAATACTAACTTGCGTTGCGTGAGGGGCATGTTATGTGACCTTAACGTCGCATCAAACGCAACGTCTTAGTGTGAAAGAGCCCTAAAGCTGAATTATCGTAAATACCTTCTGTTTTAAGAAGTCAAAATTACACTTAGCATTGCTTTTTAATAGAGTGCTTTTTGGTCTCTTTTAGGCCTTTAAACTTTCCTAGTGGTTCTGGGTCACCATGAGCTGGGTGGGATCCTTAGTACTGGTCCAAGCTCTATCCTATAGTGCCATATCATTACATGCCATGCACAGAGGTGGACTGACAACTCATGGGGCCCCGTACCAGTGTAGCCAACCTTTCACGTTATTTTTTCCAAAGATATAAAAATTTACTGACAAAGGATATTTTTTATTAAAAAAAAATGCGTGGTCACGCAACTGAATATAATGCTGGGCATACACGGTACGTTTATTCCCGCTAAATCGAGCCGCTGGCTCGATTCCGGCGCTTCCCCGCGGGTGCCTGGATCGATTCCCGCTCGTCCCTGCGTGCGCTTCTTATCTTCTGCTCGTCTTCTTCTATTGTCCTGCCCGCGGTATCGAGCGGGGAATCGATTCGGCGGGTGATCGGGCACGTCGGATTTTATCAGCGGCCCCCATCAGCGGCTCGATTCAGCGGGTATAAACGTACCGTGTATTTCCAGCATAAGTGTGGTCATGGGTGGGGTCAAAAATACATGACCATAGCAAGCTAGCAGTGGTGTAAAAGATCTGCCGGGAAAGTTTGAGCTCTGCCATAGTGTTTCTCCCCAAAATACATGTAATCTTACAGCATTTCACCAAAAATCCATGCAGTTTGGCAGAGGTTCCTCCAAAATACAGATAATATGTCAGTGATTCCCCCAAAATAGACGTAATCTGGCAGCAGCACTTCCCCCAACATGCACATAATTTGGCAGCAGTTCCCCAAAATACGTGTAATCTGGCAGTGGATCACCCAAAATACATGTAATCTGGCAGCAGTGGTTCTCCCAAAATACACAATCTGGAAGCAGCGGTTCCTCCAACATACACAATCTGGCAGCGGTTCCCCAAAACTACAGTTAATCTGGCAGCAGTTCCCCCCAAATAGGTGTCCCCAGTATAGATAACAAGGTCTATAGGTGTCCCCAGTGGAAGTAACAAGGTGTATAGGTATCCCCAGTGGAAGTAACCAGGTCTATAGGTGTTCCCAGTATAGATAGCCAGGTATATAGGTGTCCCCAATTTAAGTAGCCAGGTCTATAGGTGTCCCCAGTTTAGATACCCAGGTCTATAGGTGTCCCCAAAATAGGTAGCCAGGTCTATAGGTGTCCCCAGTACAGATAGCCAGGTCATAGGTATAGGAGGAGCGCCATTGGTTACCTACAGGGGCTGCTTACATAGCCCCTCTTCCCTGTGAAAGTCGCCATCCCCTCCACATCCATCTGCACTTCAAAGAATCCTGCTTGGAAGCTCACTCTCAGCCGCAATGCATGTCGGGAGATGCATTCCATAACAGGAACTGTAGTCCACAGATGTGTATACATCTCCTGCAAGGGAGATGTATGGACTTCACCTCCCAGCATGCATCGTGGTATGCATCTCTTGGCATGCATTGCAGCAGGGGGCAAGCAACCTTTTAAGCAATACCAGTTGCCTGGCTTTCCTGCTGATCCTCTGCCTCTAATACTTTTAGCCATAGACCCTGAACAAGCATGCAGCAGATCAGGTGTTTCTGACATTATTGTCAGATCTGATAAGATTATCTGCATGCATGGACGTAGCAATAGGGGGTGCAGAGGTTGCGACTGCATCGGGGCCCTTGGGCCAGAGGGGCCCCGCTCAACTGCAGTTTTACCTCCCTCAACTGCAGTATTAGCGCTCTATTGGTCCTGTGCTCATAATAATCACTTCTATAAATACCTTGAATAATTGTAATCATTAATGAACTGTTCCTCATCCCCTTCTTGCACTTCTGACACTGTGGTTGTCCTTGGCAGGTTTTGGTGCGCCGTATCAATTGTTATGTATAGAGTGCTTGGGGGCCCCTTTGTAAAACTTGCATCGAGGCCCACAGCTCCTTAGCTACGCCACTGCCTGCATGTTTGTTTCTGCTGTTATTCAGACACTAATGCAGCCAAATACACCAGCAGGGCTGCCAGGCAACCAGTATTGCTTAAAAGTAAATAAATATGGCAGCCTCCTTATACTTCTCACTTCAGTTCCCTTTAAAGCCTCATCTACACGCGTAGATGAGGCGGCGATGTTCCTTATCAATCGAGCCGCTGATGCGGCTCGATTGATAAGTTCCGACAGGTCGGATCTTGCTACTGCTGATTCCCTGCTCGTACCCCGCGAGGGGACAATGGCAGGGAATCAAGCGGAAGATAAGTGGCGCTGGGCGGAGACAAGCGGGGAATCAAATCAGACGCACGAGCGGCGAGCGGGGACGCGGCGGGGACGAGCGGGGATGCGGAAGAGGCGATTCGGCGGCTAATCGAGCCGCCGGATCGCCTCCACATCTCCGCGTGTAGACGGGGCTTTACTCTGTACTTGTAGAGCAATTTATAGACACTCAATTCGAGAGGGTTCAGTGATGGGATAACTTGTTAATTAAAATAATGCCGGTTTGAGCAGATAATGAAAAGTGTGACAGTGACAAATTGCGGCTGTTTACTATTGAAAAAATATGCGCTAGAGGTGACTCCCTTAATTGCTATGAGGCCATTAAAGCAGAAATCCACGTTTAGACACAATGGGGTGATTTACTCAAGATGTACAGATGAGATCATTGAAATTTCACTGTGTCCTTCTACACCATCCAATCATATACATGCGAGCATGAAATAGAGGCGCGAGGAAAAAATTACGCAGGTGGATCAACGAAATTGTAATAAACAATAAAGATTGTTTTCAACTGGGCGCGAAGTGAAGCTGAAAACATGTAAATGAGTGACAGGAACTGAAAACAAAAAGATATTTACTTTAACTACTTCCGTACCAGCAGTCTCTGCCCCCTTAAGGACCAGAGACTGCTGGCACAGTAAAACGGCACTTACCAACGAATCGACGCAATCATCCATCGTCCCCGCCAGTCATGCCATTCTATCCCCGCCGCAGGTCACTCTCTCTGCCATCCCTATGACGGCAGAGTGCTGTTCGCCAGTCAGGAGCCGCTTTCATTGGCTCCTGGCGCTGTCAATCAATGTAAGCCGACAAATTGGCTTACAGTGATGACAGGGTCAGCAGCCAATGAAATCAGCTCCTGACCGGCTCACACAGCTCTGCTATCATATAGACGGCAGGGCGAGTGATCTGCGGTGGGGAGACAGCGGCGCGATCGGCGGAACCGCGCGGCGACGAGTGTTGAAATGTACGTCCGCGCAGCCAAGTGCAGGACGTAGATTTCAACTGCTTCAGTCCGGAACCAGTTAAACACCGTTTCAATATTCAGCAATATAGCTGAACCTAACGCTACTCTCACACAGAACCCTCCCCTGACATACTGTTGGGGCAGAAAATACTACAAGAGTTGTTGTTTCAGAGATGCTATCACCAGCTCTTTTTGTTCAAAGTCACTTAGATCTTTCGTCTTACCCATTTTGACATTAAGTTTCATGATAACTACGTCGTCCAAAGCTGAGTGTTCCTTATATAACTTTACATTGTTACGTCACTCTGTCACTGTTGAACTGGTTGTTTACTTTCAAATAAGGGGTGTCTAGTGTTTTCGGGCCACTCAGTGTGCACAAACACACACACATTTTATATATATATGTGTATATATATAAATACAGGGCCAGACTTAGGCCAAGGCTACCTAGGGCACCACAGGAGCAAGGGCACCAAAGCAGCAGGCTAAATATGGGGGGTCAGATGTACAGCAGCGGCTGATTGAGTCGGAGATGGAGGGGAAGAGGAAGACGAGCGGAGAGGTGACACTGGTAGCTACTGCAGTGTGGAGGGGAGCTGGCTACCTATACCAAAAGGTGGGAGTGGGAAAGGAAAGAATTAAAGGGGTTCTGTGGGGGGGATGTTGAAAATAAAAACAGACACTTATCTGGGGCTTCTATCAGCCTCCTATAGCAGTAATGTCCCACGCCGTCCTCCTCCGATCCGCCGTTCCCCGCCGCCGCCACCGGGCAATCATTTGTCCAACAAGACAAGTAATGCGCACTCCCGCTCACGTCATCGGAAGCTTACTGCGCAGGCGCAGTACAAAATTTTCTTGTACTGCGCCTGCGCAGTAAGCTTCCGATGACGGCTGCGCAGCCGCAGTTAGATGGCATGTCGCGCTAGACCGGGGCCAGCGGCGGATTGGAGGATTACGGTGTGGGACATTACTGCTACAGGAGGCAGATATGTGGCAGTGACGAGGTTGGTTGGTTAGCAGTCTGGCAGCAGTATTCTGTATCAGCTGTAGGCGGTACAACTCCTTGTTTGGAAGGCCGGTGTAGAGAGCATTGCAGTAGTCCAGTCGGGATGTAATGAAGGCATGAACTAAGATTGACAGATCTTCTGGGGGGATGAGATGCTTTATTTTTGAGATGTTCTTCAGGTGAAAATAGCCACAGCAGATATGTGATTTCAGAAGTTTAAATACCCATCAGTTAGACCTCCCAGGCTACCCACATGATCAGAGCTGTGTAGATCAGTGCCTCATATTCCCAGTGGTGAAGACTGAAAGTTAAGTTGTTTTGTTGTCATGCGCTGCCCTCCGATCAGAAGGACTTCAGTTTTATCTGCATTTATTCTCAGCTAATTGTCACTCATCCATTGCTGTAGTTCGGCTAAGCAGGCGTTTATAGTTGGAGTTGAGTCTGTCACACCAGGCTTGAAGGAGAGAGATAACTGGCTGTCGTCAACATAACAGTGGAATGTCAGGCCGTGTTTTTGGATTAGTTTTCCAAGCGGTAACATGTAAATTGTGAATAGCAGGGGAGTAAGGATTGAGCCCTGGGGCACTCCATACTTAAAGGGATACTGTAGGGGGGTCGGGGGAAAATGAGTTGCACTTACTCGGGGCTTCTAACGGTCCCCCACAGACATCCTGTGCCCGCGCAGCCACTCACCGATGCTCCGGCCCCGCCTCCGGTTCACTTCTGGAATTTCAGACTTTAAAGTCTGAAAACCACTGCACCTGCGTTGCCATGTCCTCAATCCCGCTGATATCACCAGGAGCGTACTGCGCAGACATGCTCCTGGTGACATCAGCGAGATTGAGGACACAGCAACGCAGGTGCAGTGGTTTTCAGACTTTAAAGTCTGAAATTCCAGAAGTGAACCGGAGGCGGGGCCGGAGCATCGGTGAGTGGCTGCGCGGGCACAGGATGTCTGTGGGGGACCATTAGAAGCCTTGGGTAAGTTCAACTAATTTTCCCCCGACACCCCCCCCCCCCCCCCCCCCCCCCACAGTGTCCCTTTAAGTGGTACAGAGGTGGACAAGAAGGGCCTCATAGACACTTTTTGGGTTCTGCCACTCAAGAAGGATTGGAACCACTGGAGAACCATGCCATCAGTGCCGCAGTATTCCTGTAGCATGCTTAATGAGTGGAATTGATGATCCACCTATTTTTTTTTTAAATAATGCAATTTGCTGCTTGTTAGGTTACACAGATATTTAGCATATTGCACCACCAAGGGAGTAGCAATAGCCGGTTTAAAAAAATCTGGGGTGAATTCAGAAGAAAGGAGAGAAGACACCAAAGATACAGCAGCAGAGAAAGCGTACTTTCACACTTACACTTTGCGTTGCGTTACTGTTTATTGCACTGTAACCGAGTGCAATTCAAAATCTATGAACAGTTCACACCTTATTAGTTACAGATTTCCCAGCAAGCTCATGGTAAACCAAAACTGCTTGGTTTGTGTAAGGGGCTGAAAGAGACCAAAAAGCCTCCTTACTAAAATGCTATGCAAAACAGAAGTTTGCCTTCTTAAAGGGAACCGAGCATCATTTTTAACTCCCAGGACAGCTCAATAGCAAATTTCATTTGCATGCTGAAAATGTGTTTTTTTATTATTTTAAAAAAAACTTTCATTTTACCTCATTTTTTTTACATTTATGGGTTAATTACAGGCAGAATCCTTCGACTTCCTGTATTTCCTCTGGCTGTTCAACGGTCCCAAGCAACAGAAGATGGAAGGTATGAAAGAACTCACCTTATTACAAGCTTAGATCAGACAAACCCATTAAGCATTTGGGAGGCAGATGAGATTTCCCCGCTGTTCTTCAAACTGATAACATTAATCACACCTGATGAATTTCACACCTAGCCTGGAATAATGGCAGTGAAAAGGAAGCAGGGGGGTTAACTTCTCAAACATGGCAGCCCTTTCAGCTATTTGAAACTAGTAAGATCCCTTTAAAACAGAAGGTATTATTCAGGTTGGAGTAAGCTTTGAGGTGTCCTACACCCGCAGTGCATCACTGCTGAATATGCAAATCATCTCTTTGATGTCCCTGATAGCTACACACACCCCCAGAACTGCTGGAATGCAATGATGTGTCAACTAGTAAATATTCCAGAGTCAAACTTATCCAACATGCATACAGACTGTTTCGGATTGTTTCGTCCTCATCAGTGCATGGCATGGATTAATATGGCTCTATGGGGTAAGACTTGAAACACCCAGAGTTACAGATTGCCCAGCAAGCTCTGGTTTTCATGGTGAACCAGAACTCCTAGGAGTGTCTAAGTGGTTGAAAGAGACCAAGAGAAAGAGAAGGTATTTGTGATTATTCAGGTTGGAGTGAGCTCTGAGGTATCCCACAGTGCATGACCTTATCAGTTGCAATGCGATGCAACCAATTCAGTTGTTACAACACAGAATGTGCATTGCGTTGCTAAAATCGCATATGTTGACATGCACTGTATTTGTTGATCAAGGTGCAGATTGGTCAGTTGCTTCAGCAATCCATCCCATGCCACTACAAATGTTTTTTTGTTGTTGTGCTATGTGTATATTAGAATGCAATGCAATGCAACATCCAAGTGTGAAACTAGCGTAAACAGGTTCTATGAACAACACAGATAAGTATAAAAAAGAAACATTAAAAATGGAAAGAAAGAGGAGATATATGCATCGAATAAAGCATTGACAATGAATGATATCCAAAGATAAACCTATTGTAACGATCGGTGTCAGCACACAGAGATAATCTGATTATTGGTGATCTGCAGTATCACCAAGAATACAGATATATACCTGATTATGGATGATCTGCAGAATCACTAATAATACAGATATAATACTAAACTCTGGACACCTGTATATATATATAGTGAGTGTTTGGTGCAACAGTAATGACTTTGAGTAAACCACCTGATGAGCAGGTGGTCCTTGGCAGTATGGACAATACTGCTCTTTTGAGAAGCACGAGAACCTTCCAGCAGCCTGAGACCTTCCAAGGGGTGGAGTCTCAGGCTGAAGGTAGGAAGGGCCAGTGAGTGAGTGACACCTGAAGGCGGATGTCACTAGCTGGTCTGGAGACTATCTCTTAGAGGAGAGAGATAGCTCTCGAGGTCGGGCAAGCCAGGTCGGCAACACACGGACAGACAAAGTAAAAAAACAGAAGACTGATTCGGTATCCAAGACAGGCAGGGTTGGCAACGGATAATCAGATGTGCGTGGTACCGAATCAGAGAGCGGAGGGATAGTCAGGAAAGCAATAGGTCATAACAGATATCAAACAATGCCTAGTCTTGGGTGTGAGGTCCGTGGTCTCTACACCCTGGAACTAGTCTGAAGTATAACAGAGTGATAACACAAGTTCCCTAATCTTGGGTGTGAGGTCCATGGTCTCTACACCCTGGAACTAGTCTGAAGTATAACAGAATGATAACACAAGTTCCCTAATCTTGGGTGTGAGGTCCGTGGTCTCTACACCCTGGAACTAGTCTGAAGTATAACAGAATGATAACACAAGTTCCCTAATCTTGGGAGTGAGGTCTGTGGTCTTTACACCCTGGAACTAGTCTGAAGTATAACACAATAATAACACAGTAGTGATCTGGCTCAGTGTGAATTCCCAGGTCCTCCTGGTTCAAACACACTGTTGGATCTGACTAGGGTCTGAGTGCTTCCACATAGTGTTCGCAACGGCAGACAACCAGCAACTGGCAAGCAAGCTGTATATATAGTTGCAGGACTCTGCCGCCCTGCCCGAGCCACTCAGCCAATCAATAGTCCAGCAGGAATCAGCTGATCATCCTGATCAGCTGATCAGTGGCGTACCTAGGGTATTTGGCACCCGGTGCTGATTATCCACAGACACCCCCCCCCCCAATCAGGAAGACAACGTGCGGCACGCTTAGCCGAAAAATGGGGCTACATTGTGCGGCTGCGCTGAAAAATGGGTGTGGTCATGGACCAAAATGTGGGTGTGGTCACGGGTGGAGACAAATTTACATGAACTTACCAATGGTGGTACATTAGATTAGGACAGTGGTGGCGAACCTTTTGGAGGCCGAGTGCCCAAACTGCAACCCAAAAGTCACTTATCTATCGCAAAGTGCCAACAGCAATTTAAACTAAATACAAACTCATACGTGAACATTATGGAAAATCCAAGTTGAAAATAAACTGTGAAGATAAACAATTTCATCCACCCTACTCCTGAAAAATGTATTGTTTTAGAAACCCCCTCCCCCCAGTTTTATTTTCTGTTTTAAAAAGCTAAAAAAGTAGGTTTAAGGCTATTGTCTCATATGATTATGATTCAGCTTTTCCCATAGTCTCACAGTTAGCAATCATGTGACCCCCAACAAGACAAATTCAGCAATCATGAGGCCCCCAACAAGACAAATTCAGTAACCATGAGGCCCCCAACAAGACAAATTCAGTAACCATGAGGCCCCCAACAAGACAAATTCAGCAATCATGAGGCCCCCAACAAGACAAATTCAGCAACCATGAGGCCCCCAACAAGACAAATTCAGAAATCTTGGGGCACCCAACAAATCATGAGGCCACCAACAAGACAAATTCAGCAATCATGAGGCCCCCAACAAGACAAATTCAGCAATCATAAGGCACATAAATAGACAGCATTTCACATAAATGGGCAGAATGCCCCCTTAATATGGTAGACACCTCTCACCTGGCTTCTGAATTCTCCTCTACTGGCTGCTGTGCCTGGCTGGCAATACTGTGTGGACTGAAAGGCCTGGCAGTGATGCTGTGGCCTGGCTGGCGGTGATGCTGTGGCCTGACTGGCGGTGATGCTGTGGCCTGACTGGCGGTGATGCTGTGGCCTGACTGGCGGTGATGCTGTGGCTGGGCTGGCTGGCGGTGATGCTGTAGCTGGGCTGGCTGGCTGGCGGTGATGCTGTGGCCTGACTGGCGGTGATGCTGTGGCTGGGCTGGCTGGCGGTGATGCTGTGGCTGTGCCTGGCTGGTTGAAGTAAATGCTGGCCTGAGTGGGGGTGATGCTGTGGCCTTTTTGCCAGCGATTCTGGGCTGGTTGGCTGGTGGTGATGTTGGGCTGGCTGGCCTAGATAGTTTAGGTAGTGAGAGGTGCCCCCTCGTTTAGGTAGCACCAGGAGCCAGTGTAGGTAGTATAGTAGTCCCCAGTACAGCTAGTATAGTGGCCCCCAGTATAGTGGCCCCCAGTTTAGCTAGTATAGTTTCCCCCAGCCAGTATAGTTGCCCCCAGTAAGTATAGCTAGTATAGTTGCCCCCAGTAAGTATAGCTAGTATAGTTGCCCCCAGCCAGTATAGCTAGTATAGTTGCCCCCAGCCAGTATAGCTAGTATAGTTGCCCCCCGCCAGTATAGCTAGTATAGTTGCCCCCAGTAAGTATAGCTAGTTTAGTTGACCCCAGTAAGTATAGCTAGTTTAGTTGCCCCCCGCCAGTATAGTTGCCCCCAGCCAGTATAGCTAGTATAGTTGCCCCCAGTAAGTATAGCTAGTTTAGTTGCCCCCCGCCAGTATAGTTGCCCCCAGCCAGTATAGCTAGTATAGTTGCCCCCAGTAAGTATAGCTAGTATAGTTGCCCCCTGCCAGTATAGCTAGTATAGTTGCCCCCAGTAAGTATAGCTAGTATAGTTGCCCCCCGCCAGTATAGCTAGTATAGTTGCCCCCAGTAAGTATAGCTAGTGTAGTTGCCCCCAGCCAGTATAGTTGCCCCCAGCCAGTATAGTTGCCCCAAGTAAGTATAGCTAGTATAGTTGCCCCCAGTATAGCTAGTATAGTTGCCCCCAGCCAGTATAGTTGCCCCCAGTAAGTATAGCTAGTATATATGCCCCAGTATAGCTAGTATAGTTGCCCCGAGCCAGTATAATTGCCCCCATTAAGTATAACTAGTATAGTTGCCCCAGTATAGCTAGTATAGTTGCCCCCAGGAGGGTGAAAGCAGCGCTAGAAGGAGGGGCAGTGGGGGCAGCGGTGGGGAGGGGGGAAATATCCCCCCCCTCCCTCACCTGGGACCCCTCCTTCTGCCTCTCTCCCCCTCCATAACTAATAGTCGGGAAGTGCGGGGTGGCCGGAGGCGTGCTAAGAATTACTCACCTCATTTCCGCGTTCCAAGCGTGGAGCGCAGCCGCAGCGTCATGTCGTTACAGGTCTCCGTCTTCAATGCCGCCCACTGTGCTTCCACTAATCAGGAAGCACAGTGGGCGGCATTGAAGGCGGAGACCTGTAACGACATGACGCTGCGGCTGCGGTCCACGCTTGGAACGCGGAAATGAGGTGAGTAATTCTTAGCACGCCTCCGGCCACCCCGCACTTCCCGACTATTAGTTATGGAGGGGGAGAGAGGCAGAAGGAGGGGTCCCAGGTGAGGGAGGGGGGGGATATTTCCCCCCTCCCCACCGCTGCCCCTCCTTCTAGCGCTGCTTTCACCCTCCTGCTGTGCTGCTGTGGGGGGTCGTGGTGACACCCCCCTGGGTGTCTGACACCCGGTGCGCCCCGCCCCCCTGCGCCCTATGATAGGGACGCTACTGCAGCTGATACATCTCCTGCTGGTATAAAGGTCCTGACTTCTGGCGCGCGCGCGCGTAGCTCTCCATCCATCTGAGTGAACTAACAGACCCAGCCACACCAAACGTACGCTGCTGCGTGCAAACCGCCGCATTGGACGCGGAAACAGCCGCCTTGCTGCCAGTACATGCGGCGGCTTTTCCGCGATCTTACACCTATGAAACCTATAACTGTATGCGTTTCGTTTACTAGACTTAAATAGAACATAGTACTGAATCTCATATATTTAACTTTAGTTTAAAAACTTTTAAGACTGTATTCTAAACAGCAGTGATGACAAATCTTCCTTTCTGAGCTGAAAAATAAGGAATGACCCTTTGAACTTTCCAGCTCTGAAATCTTATCAGAAGCCTTTTCTGACCCTTTCGGCTTCTATTTACTTTTTAGGAAAATGACTGAATTCAACAAGCTGTTGGAGAAGTTTAGACATAGATAACTTTAGGTTTTTAACACTTGCTGTTCTGAAAAAAAGAAAGTGATTTTAGACAATCCCTTAGTAGGGCTATGTACCATATGTACCCATGTTTATAACATTATGTCACATGTCACTTCAGATACCCTTTAAAACCATACCCTTTCCCACTTGGCATACTTATCAGTCAAATGTGATAATACTAACTCTAAAAGAGAGAGCAGTTCATTTCACCATGGGGATAATTGCACACCATGCAGTACACAGAATATTGCAGATGGATGCTTAATTTTGCTATTGTATAGCTAAAATGCTGTGACAATGATGTGCACGTCTGATGAGGGTGAACCTGCAGCGGTCACGGCAGCAGTTGGTTCAGATGTAGAATGAATAGGGAGGATTCTCCTCCTTTGTTCACTTCCATGTATGGTTGCTATGGCCACTCTGCCTCTCCTGAATGGATGGCCATACTGTGTGTTACTGACAGAGAAGTCATGCAGATGGTAGAGACATGGCTTTGGGAGGTGTGAGCTGATTCGCCGTTTTTACACATACAGTCTCCCATCCTGTCCACCCCCAAAAACTTGTATTTTGATTGGATAAAACAGATTACATTTTATTGGCGGATTCTGAACTGGAGTTGTATAACTAGGCTGAACATGTTCTGTTGATTGTCATCTGGTGTCTGGAGGTTTGAGAAAGGAGCTGCGCTGTCAAAAGTCGCTGCAAATGTCCTTTAGGGCCCTTTTCCACTGGGAAGCGCAATCAAATGCACAATCGCACTGCATTGCGACTGAAATGGAGCACGATACTGCAGAGAATTGGGCAGGCTGACAATTGCAATTTGAGAAAAAGGAATCGTGCTAGTGGAAAATGAGCCCCTTAATTTACAAGAAAATCGCGGGGCTATTGCTATCGGCAAAACAGCTGCAATACACTTTTTGAAGTGGCTGTTGCTGCTGCAATGTGGCTGATAACCTACAGACGAGCAAAGGGGGAAGCAGTGTGGTGACACAAGGTGGCCAGGGGCGTAACTAGAGGGGTGCAGCCCCTGAGACCTCGGGGGGAGGGGGGGCAGAGCTGATAAAGGGGTCCAGACTTTCTGTGGCTGCACTTATTATGGGTGTGAAGATCATGATGGCCACACTTGGTTTATGACCCTTGCTAGATGGGCTGCCAGGCTGTGAGGGTCACCAGGAGTAGGCAAGGTAAAGGGTGTGAACATTGGGGGCCCATCAAAATTTTGCTGGGGGCCCTATAATTTGTAGTTGCACCCCTGAAGGTGGCCCCTGCATGCCACATCACAGCTACGGCCTGCGGGCCTCATGGAATGAATATCTGTATACAGGGCCGTGCAGAGGGTCCTTAAGTGGGGGGTGCTCAAATTTAAAAAAGGGGCCTGGCAATGCCTTCCCCCGCATGCCCCCCCTCCTTTCTGGCTAGGGGGGTATTGATTGGCATGCTGCTGAATGCAGATGATGGGTGCCATGTGGGTTCTGGGTGTAAGTACTGAGTGTTATGTGGGTTCTGGCTATGGTTGGGTATCGAGTGCCATGCCGGTGTTGATTGCAAATACTTAGTGCCATGTGAGTTCTGGGTGTCAGTGCAGAGTGTCATGTGGGTTCTGGCTATGGTTGGGTATCGAGTGTCATGCAGGTTGTTGATTGCAAATACTTAGTGCCATGTAAGATCTGGGTGCATGTACTCGATGTCATGTAGGTGCTGGGTACAGGTACTGGATGTGACATGGGTGCAAATACTTGGTGCCATGCCTGCACTGTGTGCTAGCTATGGGTGGGTATTGTGTGTCATGTGGGTTCTGAGTGCAGGTACTTTGGCTGCTAGTACTAATTATGTGGGTGCAGACAGTGGGTGCCATGTGAAGGCGGTGTGCAGATGTGAGTAGTGAGTGATATGTCAGAGCTGGGTGCAAGTACTGTGCTATGTAGGTGTGAGTACTGGGTGCCAGCTATAGGGTGAAGGGGTGCAGGTATTGGGTGTACTATTGGGTGTTTGATGCAAGTACTAAGTGCCATATTGAGGCCGGCTGTGAGTATTGGGTGCAGGGTGCTTGGTGCAAGTACTGGGTGCTTGCTATAGTGGGGGTTACTGGTTGAGTGTAATGTGGGTGCTGAATATTGGTGGGATTGCTGTGGGTGCAGGGGGTGGGAGATCACTGTGGGTACTGCTATTAATGGCATAGTTGCTGCTAGGGGAGGTAGAGGTCAGTGTGGTTGCTGGGGGAAGGGTAGGTCACTGTGGGTGCTGGGGGGAGAAGTAGCTGTGGGTGCTGTGGAAGGTAGAGGTCAGTATGGGTGCTAGAGGAAAGGGGGGTCACTGTGGGTCCCTTAGGGGTGATCACTGTGGGTCTCGGGAGGTAGAGGTCATTGTGGGTGCAGGGGGTGGGAGGTCACTATGGGTGCTGCTATGAATGGCATAGTTGCTGCTAAGGGAGGTAGGGGTCAGTGTGGGTGCTGGGGGAAGGGTAGGCCACTGTGCTGTGGAAGGAAGAGATCAGTATGGGTGCTGGAGGAAAGGGAGGTCACTGTGGGTGCTGGGAGAAGTCAGTGTGGTTACTGGAGGAGGGAGTGGATGCTGGATGTTGGGAGAGGCCACTGTGGGCGCTGGCAATGGGAGAGGTCACTGTAGGTGCTGCTTTTGGGTTGGGAGGTCCATGTGGGTTCTGCACGGGACATTAGGGTAGCCACTGGGGGAGGGAAAAATCACTGTGGGTGCTGGGGGAGGGATAGGTCAGTGTGGGTGCTGGGGTAGGCAGGATCACTGCTAGAGCTGGGGAGGGAGAGGTCACTGTGGGTGCTAGGTGGAGGGAGAGGTCACTGTGGGTGCTGGGGGAGGGAGAGGTCACTGTGGGTGCTAGGTGGAGGGAGAGGTCACTGTGGGTGCTAGATGGAGGGAAAGGTAACTGTGGGTGCTGGGTAAGAGAGAGGTCACTGTGGGTACTAGGTGAAGGGAGATGTCACTGTGGGTACTGGGTAGGGAGAGGTCAGTATGGGTCCTAGGTGGAGGGAGAGGTCACTGTGAGTGCTAGGGGAGGAAGTGGTCACTGGGTACTAGGTGGAGGGAGAGGTCACTATGGGTGCTAGGGGAGGTAGAGGTCAGTATGGGTCCTAGGTGGAGGGAGAGGTCAGTATGCCACACAAGGATTCCTGTCTGGGCCTCTTCATGTAAAAGTGTCCCAGGTGGGTGCGGAGCTTCCCGTGGGTGGGCGGGGCTTGTCGGGGGCGGAGCTTATTTTCCGCAGCGAGAGGGGCTTTTTTTTGAAGATTTTAAAAAGGGGGGTGCCTGGGCACCCAGAGCACCCCCCTGTGCACGTGCCTGTCTGTATAGAGCTTTGGGGGCCACCAGAAAAGGCTCAGTTAGCCACATTTGGCCCCCTGGAGGGACTTTGGACATGCACGCCTTAGCAAACAAGAGCATAGGATTACCAGATGGTGCCGGCTTCTCCTTTTCTTCAGATTGATGTGTGCCCGTAGTTTGGGTTTGGGTGAATAAGACCTGAGAGGGAAGTTTCAAACAGGGAAGTGATGTGTCTCTGCAGTGCCCTTGCTAAAGCGATTGTGGATGCGGTACACCAATCCCGCTGTCTAAATCACATCTGAATTTATATCAGTAAATAGCATAATGAAATCAGTCTTGGTCCAAAACACATACATATTAAGTTGAGTGGACAGGAAATCAGTCTTGGTCCAAAACACATGCATATTGAGTGGACTTAATGAATACATTAAATATGTCCTCATTCTTATTCCGACTTGATTGATTGGACAGCTCATTAGCTATATGGACTATGGAACGTAGAAATGATCACTTGCACAATGAACAAAGCCTAATTGATCAGCACAAAGTTTCGCTACTTAAGCCAAGGCATGTTGTCTTGCATAAGGATATGATAGACTTCAATTCATAATAATCAGTGCTAAGAAATTAAGGGTAAAGCTGCCATTTGTCTGGAAAATATAATTAATGACAACAGCTTCCTAATGTCTCAAAAATTAGGCTGGAGGAACTGCAAGTCTCAAGCTTGCCCTGCCAGTTACCTGGATGTGCTAGGGATGGACAAGAGAGGAGCCGCGATCGGCAGGCGTCTAATAGACACCTGTGATAATTATCGGCAATCGGGCGTCCAACTGGTCATGTGGCTAGTAGCTGATAGGCTACTACATATAATTTAATGGTTTTAGCCAACTGTACATGATTGGCTACAACTATCCGTCATTTGCCACTGAACGTTAAGGTTAAGGCACCTACCGGGGTTGTTACGGTTAGGCTTAAAGTGGATCCAAGATAAACTTTTACTCATTGCCTAATTGTGTTCCTTTCACATAGTTTATAGGGCATTCCTCAAGCCAAATACTTGTTTTGTTTTAATACTCCAATTCCCTATAAACTAAGCAAGCCTCGCCCACAGCTCCTTTTGTGCCTTGGCACTGTAGCAAGGGCTTATGGGAGCTCAGTCTGGGCAGGAGGAGGAGGTTACTAGCCATTGATTTCAGAGGCAGAGGGGAGGAGGGAGGAGGAGAGGAGTTCTGAATTTACACAGGCAAGCTGATAGCATCTCCAGCCCTCAGCCTGTGACAATGTGACAAACAGATCATGGCTGCCCTCATTGTATCACAGGAATAAATAATCATAAACTTTTGAAGCTGTTTGCAGCTAGATTTGCTGTGTAAACTAACTAAACTTTAGATAAGATGTATAGACAAGTTACTTGTTATAGTTAGTTTTTCCTCTCGGATCCGCTTTAAGGTGGGGGAAGGGGTTAAGGTTAGGCACTTATAGCTGATGGTTAAGGGTTAGGGTGGGTGCTGGATAGTGCATAGTGAAATATTGGTATTTTCAATTACGAATATTTTACTGTTAGGGGCACCACTCAGTGTCCAACTGATGAAGCGATGGTGTAATATGAAATCAATGAGCCACCACAGCAAAGATAGCTAGGTTTGCGTTTCACCGCTCTACTCTGCATAAGGTCAGGATCCTAAGGTGGAAAGTGTTTGACAGGGTTGGGCCCCTGCTCAGAGCAGGACAGGAATAGGGGTGTGCAAGGGGTCTGACAACTTCACCACCCCATAAATCTCCACCCACTTTGCTAATCCCTGTGGCAATTCATTTCGTGAGTCTATGCCCACTTCCTCAGGTCAATTGTAATGCCTAAAAACACTAATTTCAAGGTATTCAGAGCTCAAGTTTAAGCCGACATATTTGTGGTGTCCCATGGATTCATGCGCAGCTCTGTGCCGCATTCACTAATCACAAGCGCTTCTGCGTCCGCTACACCACTTCTGTTGCATCCTGTCGCACCGCGGGTACTGTGGCCTGTCTCATAGAGATTTAAGGCCTCCGCGGTGGGGAAGAGTACCGCAATGTGACGCTGTTAGTGTGAGGGGCCTCGAGCTTCTTCTTTTTACGTCAACCACCTGCACAGGTTGAGGAGGATCTGACGTTCAAGTTTTGAAAAATGCAACTCACCCTTATTGAGTACGTTTCTGGACTCACGCATATTTTTTAACCTATATGCTTTAACTAGGGCAGCAGAACTATATTTAGTCTAAAATGTAAATAAGTTTATTGTCACTGTAGCACAGTTTATTTTTATCTAGGAGAAAAATTGTACCTCCCATATGTTCTTTCTGCTGAAACCCAGGCAGATCACAGCTTGAAGTGCTGTAATAACAAAACAGCATGAACTGGAACCGATATTGATTTCACGTTGTTCCTCATTACTTACAAACCAAACAAGTACTATGGTCGCTGCTGGCATTTTCTAATGGAATGCTACCTGTTGTCTGTGTAAGTGACACATTTCCAAATCTTTGAGGCCTCTTGCACACTGCATGCATTTCAGATTCCGATTCCGCTTTTTAATCTGTTTTTACATCCGATTCCGATTCAGATTTTTAATCTTAACTGCATGCTGCGTTTTTTGATCCGTTTTTCTGTTGAATGTATTCAAGGAAAATCGGAAACGGAATCGGAATCGGAAACGAAATCGGAAAACGGATTTGCAGTGTGCAGGGAGCCTTAAAAAGAAACTGTCATGGATGGAGATGTAGTCTGAATTCTCACGCTGAAAATGGATCTGTGGGTAAGAAACCAAAACTTTTTGGGTGAGTGAATAGGGTTTATTCACACCATCCCCGGCAGTCTCCGTTTTGGTAGGTCACCTAAAGCATAGCTCCCAACTGTCCCTCTTTTGCAGGGACAGTCCCTCTTTGGGAACCCAGCCCCTCTGTCCCTCTTTCTTCCTCATTTGTCCCTCTTTCAGGACTTATGTACAGATCTGTATAAATATATGTATTTTATCTACTGAAAAATGTGATTAATTGACTCTAAACTGTATTCCCATCCATGATATATTTTTTATTTTCAAATGTTAATATAAAGGTAAATGAACCAGGCTAGGAAGGACTGGTGTGGTTTGAATTATAAAACAAAATAATTTTCTTTTAAAATCTTTATGGTATGTGTGACTAGGGGTTTGATAGGGGCATGATTAGGGGGTGTGGCAGGGGCGTGGTTTAAGTCTCTCTCTTTCTTATCTCAAAACGTTTGAAGTTATGCTAAAGTGGAACTTTAACTCAGGATTGAACTTTATCCCAATCAGTAGCCGATAGCCCCTTTCCCAGGAGAAATCTTTTTCGAATAGATAGTTAGAGACCTCTGTATGGCTAATATTGTGGTGAAACCCCTCCCACAGTGTGATGTCAGGACCATGGCCATGGCAGTTTGCTGTCTGTGAACCTTGTTGGATTGTGGGAAGCAAGCAGTGTCTATTTCTGTTCATAGAATTCTCAGTAAACAAACATTCCACAGAGATCACCTGACAGGACTGAAGATGTGGCCACCTGTGATAAATTTCAGAAAGCAAACAATGAGTAGGTAATTTATAACTAAATATTGTAAAAAATAAAAAAGGCACTCTTAGTCATTATTTTCACTACAGTTCCTCTTTAATGTTTGTGTTCCCAAAAATTCACAGTTGCTGGCCCTGTGCATAGACTGAGCTTCAGTTTCTGATAACTGCTCTATTCTGCACTGCAGAAAACACCACACTGCCATGAAGTAACATGCTAAGTATAAATGGGGCCTTGGTGGCACAAGAGGCATAATATAAGGCAGGTAGTTTTAACAACCACTTTAGGCTGCAGGTGTTTTCACCTTCAGGACGGAAGCAATTTTCCCCTGTCAGCACTCCTCCTATTCATTCGCCAATAACTTTATCACTACTCATCACACATAAATGATCTATATCTTTTTTTTCCGCCACAAATTAAGCTTTTTGTGGGGATACTTGTTTTCAGTCATTACTTTATTTTCTATGCATTTCATAGACAAATACAAAAAAAGAAAAGAAAAAATACACTATTTCTCCAATTCCTTCCCCAATAGTTTTAAAATAAGCAATGCTACTATAAATAAATGCTAAATATAATACTATATATACAGGGAGTACAGAATTATTAGGCAAGTTGTATTTTTGAGGAATAATTTTATTATTGAACAACAACCATGTTCTCAATGAACCCAAAAAACTAATTAATATCAAAGCTGAATATTTTTGAAAGTAGTTTTTAGTTTGTTTTTAGTTTTAGCTATTTTAGGGGGATATCTGTGTGTGCAGGTGACTATTACTGTGCATAATTATTAGGCAACTTAAGAAAAAACAAATATATACCCATGTCAGGAATATATTGGGGTGCTGATGCTGTTAAGGATAATACAGTAATATATTTTTATTTTCCCATTTTTATATCTGCTGTGGTATGTCAAATGTGTAGATATGCAGGCTAGACTCATGGACTGTTCATGTGATTGTGTGGGTGGGTCACTAGACCTACATTTGCATCTAAAGAGGACTTCAGTGAATAGAGCTTGGGTAATCAGACAATGGCAGAAGTAAAGTGTTGAAGTGGAGAACTCTAAACTAAGTCAGGAAGAGTCGCTGCACCAAAAGTTGACATGTGTGTTAAACACTATTTCATTGTGAGGAAATTGAATTATTGGTGGAGGTGCAAACTATACCCTGTAAATCACATCTATTGGAAGGGGGTTGGAAATCTCTGCAGACTTTAAAAACGGAGACAGGAAAAAGCCTTAATCAAGTTTCCACCTGGAGTTGAAAGCCTCACTTCACAATCTTTTGATGTATAGACTTTTACCTGGAAATGGAATATGTCTGAGATTTAATTAAAAACTAGTTCCTCCCCTCCCCAAGAAAGTTGCAGCCTCCAGGCATATCTCACAGTATAAAACAGCAGCTAGGATAACCACAACTTGTAGTTCTTGGAGGTAGCACACACGGCTAGAACTAACCTGGTTCCAGACCAGAAGTGCGTACTCCCGCAACAACGCCAGATCGATACGCTGGTACGTTTGTTTCCTGTTTATTTTGGTGGGCAAAATCACTTTGTGTGTATTTTTGTACTTTTATCTTTGTAAATTTTTACTTTGTTTTTGTAATCTTTTGTATATATTCTGTTCTGCATTGTTCCACCTTTTTCCCTGGAATATTAAATTATTATTTAATAAGCTTGACTTCTGCCGTACTAAACTAACACTCATAGCCTAGAAGAGATTCAAGTGTGTATAAGTCCGTGCCTGATTGTATGATTGGGCGACACTACCATATGAAATTGTAATTGCATTGTGTGTGTTGTGCAGAGTGGCTAGCAGTATCGTTCGGAACAACTGTTAGTGGTTTTTTCTTCACTACAGTGTAAGATTGAAACTGTGTGTGTGTGTGTGGGTGCGTGGCGTTCCCGTATTCTGCCTAAGCGCAAAGCTGACCCGGATACGAAAACGCGGAGTGCGCGCTGAGGACTCGACAGCAGAGTGGAAGTGTCTAGCGAACAGCTAGTGATGGCAGTGAAAGGTGTTCTGAGGGGTCCCAGCCTTGTTTTAGCTCAAATAAGGCTGCTCCCAGCTTGATCTGGTCAAACCCGCAGTCGGGAACCGTATACGCAGGCGTGCCACGGGCCGGTTCCTGACAACCCATTTCAATTATTTATTTTTACCAGTGAAACCAATATAACATCTCAACATTCACAAATATACATTTCTGACATTCAAAAACAAAACAAAAACAAATCAGTGACCAATATAGCCACCTTTCTTTGCAAGGACACTCAAAAGCCTGCCATCCATGGATTCTGTCAGTGTTTTGATCTGTTCACCATCAACATTGCGTGCAGCAGCAACCACAGCCTCCCAGACACTGTTCAGAGAGGTGTACTGTTTTCCCTCCTTGTAAATCTCACATTTTATGATGGACCACAGGTTCTCAATGAAGTTCAGATCAGGTGAACAAGGAGGCCATGTCATTAGTTTTTTTTATTTTATACCCTTTCTTGCCAGCCATGCTGTGGAGTACTTGCCAGCCACGCGTGTGATGGAGCATTGTCCTGCATAAAACTCATGTTTTTCTTGAAGGATGCAGACTTCTTCCTGTACCACTGCTTGAAGAAGGTGTCTTCCAGAAACTGGCAGCAGGACTGGGAGTTGAGCTTGACTCTATCCTGAGCCCGAAAAGGCCCCACAAGCTCATCTTTGATGATACCAGCCCAAACCAGTACTCCACCTCCACCTTGCTGGCATCTGAGTCGGACTGGAGCTCTCTGCCCTTTACCAATCCAGCCACGGGCCCATCCATCTGGCCCATCAAGCCTCACTCTCATTTCATCAGTCCATAAAACCTTAGAAAAATCCATCTTGAGATATTTCTTGGCCCAGTCTTGACGTTTTAGCTTGTGTGTCTTGTTTAGTGGTGGTCTGTCAGGAATATATTAGGGTGCTTAGGATGTAAGGAACAGGAAGATATTCTTTCTTTTTTCTGCCTGTGTTCCATGTAGGTCTGCTAGAAGGGAGCTGTTGCCGTTGATTGGGGCAAGGAAGTGGGTATTGTCTTGACCATATGAGGTGCTTTGAGTTTCTGCTAATGAGATTATCTGCCTGGCTTTTTGAACTCAGGAGACGGCCCATTGTCTCAATACACAAAGCAAGCCTAGTCAGGAAAAGTCTAAAACATGTCAGCTTGTGGTGAAGAAACCCTATTTCACTGTGAGGAAATTAAATTATTGGTGGAGTTGAAAAGCCTCACTTAACAATCTCTTGATGTATAGACATTGTAACCTGGGGAAATTGGGCTAAGGAAGTCTTTTGTTGGGTGTGGGTACTATAGTGGATGTTGGATCTCTGAATATCCAATTATGACTGAGGATGTAATTAAATCTAGTCTTCCCCCGTCCACACAGGCTTAGGGCCCTTTTCCACCTGCAGTCGCTAGCGTTCACGCTGAACGCTAGCGATTGCTGAATCGCAAAACCGGCGATTCCCCGACGTTTTGCGGCCGCGATTTTGCTATGCTATGCATAGCAAAATCGCGGCAAATATCGATCCGCCGCGCGTTCGCATAAAAAACGAATCGCGGTAGTGGAAATGACCTACCGCGATTCCTATGTTAAAAAGCAAACCGTAGCGATTGTAAAATCGCTAGCGGTTTGCGAATTTGAGATTCAGCCAGTTTGCGCTGGTGGAAAAGGGCCCTTACAGCCTCGAGGCGAATATTTCATTATAAAAACCAGGGGACAGCTACCTCAAATCAGTTCTCTTCTGACGGTAGCTGCGGCTGGTCTCCTGGCCCAAGCTAGTGGACTCCTGGTCTAACCAGAATTGTGTCCGTCCACAAAAGTCCAAGATTCTTCTATCTGGATTCCTGTATTTTGGTAAGCAAACTGCTTGGTGTGTTATCTTTGTAACTTTAATTTTGTAACTTTTTATTTTTGTTTTTTGTAATCTTTTGTATATATTCTGTTCTGCATTGTTCCATGTTTTTCTGGAATATTAAATTGTTATTTAAATAGCTTGACTTCTGCTGTGCTAAACTAACACTCATAGCCTAGAAGAGATTGAAGTGCAACTGTGTATAGTCCATGCCTATTTGCACGCTTGAGCAACACTACCATATGAAATTGTAATTGCATTAAGTGTGGGGGCGTTTGTCATACGTTGGCCTAAAGCGCGCAGCTGACCCAACGTACGAAAAACGCCAGTGCGAGTAGCGACAGTATCGTTCGGAACGACTGTTAGTGGTTTTGCTTCATTACAGTGTAAGATTGCAACTGTGTGTGGGTGCGTGGCGTTCTCGTATTCGGCCTAAGCGCAAAGCTGACCCAAATACGAAAACGCAGATTGCGTGTTTAGCCCTCGACAGCTGAGGGGACGTGTCTAGCGAACCGCTAGTGGTGGCAGTGAGAAGTGTTCTGGGTGGTCACAGCCTTGTTTGTAGCTTAAATAAGGCTGCTCCCCGCTTGATCTGGTCAAACCCGCAGTCGGGAACCGCATACACAGGCGTGCCGCGGGTCGGTTCCTGACAGTCGTCTTTCAGCCTTTCTTACCCTGCCATGTCTCTGAGTATTGCACACCTTGTGCTTTTGGGCACTCCAGTGATGTTGCAGCTCTGAAATATGGCCAAACTGGTGGCAAGTGGCATCTTGGGAGCTGCACGCTTCACTTTTCTCAGTTCATGGGCAGTTATTTTGCGCCTTGGTTTTTCCACACGCTTCTTGCGACCCTGTTGACTATTTTGAATGAAACGCTTGATTGTTCGATGATCACGCTTCAGAAGCTTTGCAATTTTAAGAGTGCTGCATTCCTCTGCAAGATATCTCACTATTTTTGACTTGTCTGAGCCTGTCAAGTCCTTCTTTTGACCCATTTTGCCAAAGGAAAGGAAGTTGCCTAATAATTATGCACACCTGATATAGGGTGTTGTCATTAGACCACACCCCTTCTCATTACAGAGATGCACATCACCTAATATGCTTAATTGGTAGTAGGCTTTCTAGCCTATACAGCTTGGAGTAAGACAACATGCATAAAGAGGATGATGTGGTCGAAATACTCATTTGCCTAATAATTCTGCACGCCCTGTAAATAAAACCCACCAATTGTATTTGCCCATTAGCCCCGGCTATCACAACATTTAAATTATGTTCCTAGTACAATGTATGGCGCCAATATATTATTTCGAAATAAAGTTGTATTTATCTGGGGGTTTTTTGTGTGTGTCCCATCAATTGTAAGCCCTTATGTCTTAAAATACACTCATTACATACATATTAAAAAAAAAAGCTGGGTCCCAACTATTTATGGATTTTTTTCCATCTGTTTGTTTGGTAACTGGGGTGGGGAGAGAGAGGGCTTTGGAAGGGATTAATTATATTATTTTTTTAAAGAAAAAGTCTGTGGTGTGTAATTTAACTGTTCCCACTAGATGGCGCTAGAAACACTCCCGGCTTATCAGGAAGAGTTTTTTTTTTTAACAATCATTCACATTCTTTGCCATGAATGGATGGCCATGCCCATTTATTACAGGCACTGTGATTGGTTCAGGGAAGCCTTGCTTCCCTTCCCCAGCCGCCGACATGGAAATACCGCCAAATCCGAGAGGCAGAAGCAACACTTGTCCAGTTAGTCTTGAGTGATGCCTATCTGGACGAGAAATACTCGTCCAGATAGGCTTAAGTAGATAAAGATTTGGTTGATCAAAGTATGCAACTTACTTTGTAAACACTCTTCTACAATGAAATTCTCTTCTATAATTAAATGTGATGCAAAAATTCCTGCATATGATTTCATTCCCTGCTTTGTCCCAGAGCATATTATTATTGCCTTGTAGCCAAAGCAAATTACCTACCCATAAACTAGGAAGGCAATACATTGTTAGGAAACTTTCAGCCTGGGAAACCTTCAAACATGAACTGCTTCCCTTTTCATACAAGCTGAACAGATGTTCTTATATGCTACAGTCTCCCAATGGAAACACAAACTGTATTCAAATCTAAAATGTAAGCTAAATGAGATAAACATTTATGATCCAATGACAGTTATAGTTTATAACTGGCTTCTATAATTCAGCATTTTATGCATTTTACTTGTTGCCATTCGTGTGTCATTTCATCACCTGCTGCAAAGAATAAATGTGGGTACTTAGCTATTATTCAGGTGTGATCTTTATCCTTAAGGCTAAGGTCACACTTGTCCACGTGAAAAACCATCAGTTTTCTGCTTTGGCTGTTTTTTCGCGTTTTTTCCTGCATTTCCGGTTTTCCGTGTGCGTTTTTATGCATTTTTCATGTTTTTCCATTTTTTTCCATATTTAACAAGTAAAAATAAATCATTTTTTAAATGAGTTTTTACCTTATTTGGGCAAAAACTCATAGAAATGCATGCAAAACGCAAGCATTTTTTTTCACTATGGGAAAGCATTGCATGCAGAACACGTGCGTTCTTCATAAAGTATGCAAAAATAATACACTTTTTAAGTTTTTAAGTTTTTGAGTTTTAAAAATGCATCTAAAAATGCATCAAAAACCGCATACCAATGCGTTTTTTGTGTGGCACATAGACTATCATTATGTGCGTTTTTCCGTGCGTTTTTCGAAAACGCATGCGATTCAAAGAAGTGTGACCCTGGCCTAAAGGGAACCTGAGACGAGAAGCAGTAGTACTACGCAACATAGAGCGGTCCCAGCCGCGGGACTGCAATGGGGGAGCTCACCTGGCCAGACTTGCAGGAGACAGGAGCCACCGGGGGAGACAACGAGGGATGAGCAGGACTTCCGAGGTGAAAATAAACTAATGAGATAAACGATTGTATCTATCCTCCTCCTTCTAAAAATGACTTTTTTCGTTACCACAGAGTTTAATTTTATATTTAAATCAACTTTTTAAGTTTTTACTGTTTCATTGTCTCTGCTCAATGACACATTCATTGAAGTATGCCAGAGGTAAAATCTATGAACTATAGATCCTTTTTACCTCTTCTCTGCTCTCAGAACCTATTTACTGCCAGGAAAGTGTTATATGGCTGCAACAATTCCTTATTAGTGAGGGTTACGCTATAGGCCGACCTGGTCCCAACCCGGACAAAAGCTGTCACTTGCATACCTAATTTTGAACTCTTTTAGGCAGGGAAAGAAAAAAAGGAACACAGCATAATTATTTGTGTGCTTGGCACTGTACATACACATGTCCATCTCATCATGTCACATGTCACCTCGGTTGTCCTTTAAGTGAATTTTAACCCTGGGGAAAAAAACATTTTACTTACCTAGGGCTTCCCCAAGCCCTTTGCAGCCGCCCTGTGCCGTTGCCACTTCTCCAGTGTCCTCCGGTCCCCGCTGCGGGTTCGTTTAGTTTTCGGCTGATTTAGAGTCGGCCCCCAGCAACGCTAAATGGAAGTACACTAAACGGAAAAAATACACCTTTATTTCCAAATAAAATATTATCACCATAAATTGTACTAGGGACATAATTTAAATGTTGTAATAACCGGGGCAAATGGCAAATAAAATGTGTGGGTTTTATCTACAATACCACATTTTATTTTTAAACTGTATTGGCTGAAATCTGAGAAATAATGAATTTTTTTAAAATTTTTTCCTTCTTCTTCGCTGTAAAATCCAAACAAAATAAAATAATTGTTAGCAAAAAGTACTGCCCAAAGAAAGCCCAGTTTGTCCTGCAAAAAATTATATATAGATCATTTCAGTGTGATTAGAAGTGATAAAGTTATTGGCGAATGAATGGGAGGAGCGTCATGTGAAAATTGCTCTGGCTTTGAAGGGGAAAAAAACCTGTGGTTTGGAAGTGGTTACAATTATTTGTGTTATAGCTTGCTATTCTTACCCTACTGACACCTAATGTTTTGTACATACCTCTGTTATAATGGTATTGACTGTATGGATGTTCAATATCATTGCACTGTATTGTCTTATGTTACCATGTTGGTATCAAGTTTATTTCAACAATGTTTTGTCTATTTCTTGAAAAACTAATAAAAATTTAACCCAGAAAAAATGGGTACCCTCAATAATTCCTTACATTCTAATATGTATTCCTCAGTGCTGAATTTCCCACACTCTGGTAAAACCACCTGCAGCCACCCAATGCTCAACACGTGACATGGAAAAGTGGCCACCACCATAAATATAAATGAGAAGTCAGGTATAGGTTTCCAACGGGAGTACACTTTTAATTAAAAGAGCATAAAAACATATATAAATTGTATTAGAATCACTCAATTGAGGGCCCATGCACACTGGACCCACATTCCTATAGAGCTTTTAGCCTAGCAATACTAGAAGCCTTTTCAGAGATCTATCAGCTCAGCCTGTGTGAAAAAATAGCTTTGTTTATCAGCTATATGTAGCAATTGTGTCGGCATCGGGGGGAGGGGAGGCAGAGCTGTAATATGTAGCTAGGTTACACTTCTCCCTGGCTGTAAACTGTTAACTTTATACTGCGTGGCAGAAAGACACACACAGACAGCAACACACAGAGCTGACGAAGGCGTGGTTAACACCGAAACGCGTTGTGACGTCAGATGGCTCCAGCGCGACCCCCTTAAAGGACCCTGCCCACCGCACCCCGCTCCATGCCAAAAACATAGCTCCTGCTGCTCCTGCCAAGCACAGGAGCTAGGAGAGGACTGCTGGCAGGCCTGAGAAGCGCATATGTTCATACACACATTGTAAGTATAACTTTTAATCGTGTTTGTTCTAAGTAAAAAGTTAATGCACCAAAGGAGCGCTCCTGTTTCTTTCACTGTTGTGCAACACATGGAGCTGCATGTGATGATTATTTACACACATTTGAAGCTATATTTCTTCTTTCTATCATTCTGAACACATTTTCCTCACAGTTTTACTGCTAGTGAGGTCTGTCTCTGTATGCTGGATGTGCTGGGCACAGTCCTCCATAGTAATGCCCATAATAAAGTAAAGTGACTGTTCTCTGTCATTTTTTTCTTCCCACAAATGAAAAGATGAGAAAAACCCTTGTACTGCTATTTGCTAGTAATTACTGGAAATATATATGGCATTTAGAATTTTAGCTAACTTTGATAGTTGTCCTTTAACCCATTCTCGTTCCGTCGTTTTCCCTTGAGCAATGTTCACCTCCCATTCATTAGTCTATAACTTTATCACTACTTATCACAATGAACTGATCTATATCTTGTTTTTTCCTCCACCAATTAGGCTTTCTTTGGGGGGTACATTTTGCTAAGAGCCACTTTACTGTAAATGCATTTTAACAGGAAGAATAAGAAAAAAACGGAAAAAAAATCATTATTTCTCAGTTTTCAGCCATTCTAGTTTTAAAATAATACATGCCTCCATAATTAAAACTCACGTATTGTATTTGCCCATATATCCCGGTTATTACACTGTTAAAATTATGTCCCTATCACAATGCATGGCGACAATATTTTATTTGGAAATAAAGGTGCATTTTTTCCGTTTTGCATCTATCACTATTTACAAGTTTAAAATAAAAAATATAGAAATATTTCATCTTTACATTGATATTTAAAAAGTTTAGACCCTTAGGTAAATATTTACATGTTTTTTTTTATTGTAATGTTTTTTTGTTTTTTTTGTTTTTTTATATTAAACATTTTATTTGGGTAGTTTTGGGAGGGTGGGATGTAAACAATAGGTTTATAATGTAAATGTGTGTTGATTTTTTTTTTTTTTACTTTTGGTTGTAGTATTACTTTTTGGCCACAAGATGGCGGCCATGAGTTTGTTTACATGATGTCACTCTAAGCATAAAATACGCTTAGAGAGACGCATGGGGGACGCTAAAGCCAGAAAAAGCGAAGCTTCTGAGAGAAGCTGTCGATTTTTCAGCGGGGGAGAGGAATCAGTGATCGGGCACCATAGCCCGATTCACTGATTACCTGGCTAACGAACCGCGGGCCGGGAGCGCGCGTGCACGCGTGCGATCAGCCGCGGGAGTGTGCATGGTTCCTGGACGTAGTTTCTACGTCCAGGAACTAAACTAGGTTAAGGTCAGTTTGCTGGATGTGAAGGCTTTTAGTTTGAGGAACAAGTGCTCTAAGAAACAATGGCTGTCCAACAAAAGCAAGCTGTGAATTACATGTAGTTCCAGGGCCGGATTTACCATGAAGCACTGTAGACACGTGCCTACAGGCGCCTGATGATGGAAAGGCAGCTCACGCCCTCCCTTCTTCCCTATACAGATTCCTAAGCAGAGCTACTTAATACTGACGGTACCTCGAGCTACCTAATGCTAAAGGACACATGTAGCTATCTATAAAGAGCAAGGGAAGTAAGGGAGAAGTGACAGCTGCGTTAGCCAGCACATCCATGGTGTGGTTTGGTGGGTGTTTGTAGGTTCATGGAGGGCAAAGTCTAAGGTTCCAGGACATCTGTGATAATAAGCTCCTGTCTGTGATGTAATCCCGGGCCTGTGCAGCTCCTTTTTTACAATCACATATTGCAATATATCTTAGCAGGGATGTTACGTACAGGCGTAGTAATGTCATTTTGGAAGCGCATCAGATTGAGTAATTCCGGCGCACCGCAGGTAATATGAAAGCACCCATAACTTTCATTGCCTTGCGATAGCAGTGTGGTAAATCGCCGTGACACACAGTGCCAGTGTGAAAGGGCCCTCAGTCTGTCTCAGCAGAGTTCCTCACTACTGTCTGCTGAACTCCTGGAATGGGAATGACACTGCTTTCAACTTAAAAAAAGTGGACACAAGGAAAACACAGATTAATCCACCCTGTTTGTGTTTAGAGCGAAGAGCCTGTCTAATTTCCTCTCGGCTGCCAGTAATCACAGCTGTAATTTGAGCTCTCAGCTGTGTCAGCTCCGGAATGTTGACAGCCTCACTTAATTTGTAAACACAGGATGTTAACACCTTTCCCATGAAATCAGGAAGAAGACACACCACAGATTTGCTGCAGGAGTTCTGTAAGCAGCAACAGACATGTTTTTCTTTAAAGGTTATTATGCTGTTGCTCATCCTTTAGAGCAGAGAGGAAGTTCTGAGGTGAGGTTCGCTTTAAGAGACTCTCCGGAAAAAAACAAATAAACACACAGGATGGTAAGTTAGAGGGAATCCGGAAGATTTATTCTGCAGGATAAAAAGATGAATAGAAGCAATTTTGGATTCTCAATACAAGATGTTTAAAACATCTCTGAAATGCCGGTGCATTCCATAGTGAAAGCTTAGCTTTTGTTAGAGAAGCAATGCTGCTTCATTGATCTATACTGGGCTTGTTCTGGATGGAGGTAAAATGTCATATTTAGCAATAAAAACGTGCCAGAACGGCCTCTTTTGTAATGTAAATGCTGTCGAACAAGTAAAGCTGTAAGGATGGAAACGTTGAACTGCACGATGAGAAACCTACTTCCTAAAGCAAACCTGAAGTGAAAAAAACGTATGATATAAAGAATTGTATATGTATCATGGATAAGGAATAGAACATTAGTTGCAAAAGAAAAGAGTCTCATATTTTCATTTTCAGATATATAGCTTTTTTTTTATAACATTGCATCATTTTGTCATATTTGCAGTTTACAAACTACACTCTGTCTTTTAAGTTATAAAACAAAGCAGAAACAATGACCCTTTGAACTTTCCTGCAGTAAAACCTTATGTCAAGCTGTCTCTCACTGTTTCATGGTTGTTTAAGTGCTTCAGAAAACAGGACTGTATTTGACCCAAGTTGGGTTGAATAGCTCAGAGAAGCTCTTTTGCATAGATAAGAATTTAAGTTTCCTAACTCTTCCTGTACTGGAAAACAATATGAGACTCTTTTCTTTGCTGCTAATGTTCTATTTCTTAGATGTCCTAGTGTGATTTGCCTTTTTAAAACAGAAGGTACTTGTGACAATTCAGCTTTAAGTGACCATATGTGGTTACCCACAATGCACCACTACTGAATATGCAAATTATATCTTTATGCGCCTGAAGCCAGGCTAGCATCCAGAACCGCTGGTGTAGAGCAAGCCTATAGCCTTACATTTTACAGAGCTACATCAGCCCCACATGCAGACAGCCTGTTTCAGACTTTTGTTCGACCTCAGTGCATACGGCTCTATGGGATAGGGCTTGGACCAGTACAACACAGTAACCAAACAGCTCAGGATGTCCCCTATACTTTCCTAGTGGTTTTGGGTCACCCTGAGCTACTTGGTTACTCCGTTAGCTGTACAATATACATATACAATTCATTATATCATACGTTTATTTTCTCTTCAGGTTTAATAGCATGGAGCTTTAAATGCTGTCTACAGTATCCTGAGGTAGGAGCACTTCTGAAGCTATGAAAACATCATACCTACTGACATGGGTATCAGCGATGCTTACCTAGCATTGTTGTAACAGAGACATGGTGAACACTAACATGAAGTAGAGATTGCCCGAACGGATCGCATGCAAACTTATTCAACGTGAGTTCGTGTTCGCGTTGAACCGCGAACATTTAGCGAATTCGACCCACCCCCTATACTACATCATTGGGCTAAACTTTGACCCTCTACATCACAGTCAGCAGACACATGGGAGCCAATCAGGCTGCACTCCCTCCTGGAGCCCTCCCCCCCACCCCCTATAAAAGACAACAACATCGGCCATTTTCTCACTCTGCCTGCTGCTGCTATTATTATTATTTATTGTATTTATAAAGCGCCAACATATTACGCAGCGCTGGACATTAATTTAGGTTACAGACAATATTTAGGGGTCACATACAGCAATATGACAATACCTGAATACAAGAAAGACCAGATCACGCAGCACAATATGAGTACACGGTAATGCTTAGTCAGTCACTGGAGGGGAGCATGGAGATTAGGCGAGTTAGGTTCACTCAAATGCATAGCATGGGTTTACAGTAATGGAGGTGCATGATCAGGTAGGACACAAAAGGAGGAGGACCCTGCCCAAAGGCTTACAATCTAGAGGGAGAGGTAGGGACACGAGAGGTAGGGGACCAGTGTTCAGCTGTGGGTTTAGAGCAATTGTGAGGGGTGGTAGTGAGAGAAGGGAGAGAGGTTGCTGGAGAGATAGGGAAAGCTTAGTTAGGTCTTGTTAGCTTGCTCCTTGCTGATATTTGTTGCTGAAAAGCACCACCAAAACAGCTCTTTTGAGAGCTAATGTTCTTGTAATGTGTTTTTTTTTGTGTAGCCCACTGACACTGCATATACAGCCCTGTCTGTCACAGCTGGCCCTTGCTAATTGCTATACTGTGCCAGGCCCAGCACATTCAGTGCATACCTTTTCACTGCACCTGTGTGACTGCACATTATATCATACCACCAGCAGTCACTGCATACCTTTTCACTGCACCTCTGTCACTGCACATTGTATTATAGCAGCAGTCACTGCATAACTTTTCACTGCACCTGTGTGACTGCACATTGTATTATAGCAGCAGTCACTGCCTAACTTTTCACTGCAACTGTGTGACTGCACATTGTATTATAGCAGCAGAGTACATTTTTTAGTAGATAAATACATATATTTACATAGGTCTATACATGAATCCTGAAAAAGAGACAAAAGATGAAAAAAGAGGGACAGGGGGACAGGGTTCCCAAAGAGGGACTGTCCCTCCAAAAGAGAAACAGTTGGGAGCTATGCCAGGGAACTGTTCAGGTGACTGAGGAGGGCCAATAGAGACCAGGAAACTATATAGGGGAGGGAGGAAGGATCACTAAACACCATGGAACTTTTATAAGGAAGAAAGGACCACTAGAAACCAGGGCACACCTCCCAACATTTCAAGATCAGAAAGAGGGACACTTAGGCCACACCCCTGCCACACCCCTAACCATGCCCCCGACACACCCCTAGTTGCACACACAATAAAGATTTAATGGGAAAAATGTGTTGTTTTATAATTCAAACCACACTGGTCCTTTCTATCCTTGTTTATTTTCCTTCATATTAACATTTGAAAATAAGAAATACTGTATATCAATTTAAAGGATATAAATAACATTTAGAGTATATTAACTACATTATTTCAGTAGATATATACATATATTTACTGTACATAGATCTATACAACATGAGTCCTGAAAGAGGGACAAAAGAGGAACGAAGGGGGACAGGGTTCCCAAAGAGGACAGTCCAAAAGAGGGACAGTTGGGAGCTATGCCAGGGAACTGTTTAGGTGACTGAGGAGGACCACTAGAAACCAGGAAACTGTATAGGGAAGAGAGGGGGCCCACTAGACAACATGGAACTGTATAGGAGTGAGGGGCAGTAGGCTCTAGGGAAAGAACTGTTTGGGGAGGCAGGGAGACACTAGACACCAGGGAATGTATAGGCAAGGGAGGAGGCCACTAAACACCAGGAAACTATATAGGGGAGGGAGGAAGCACTACTAAACACCATGGACTTTTATAAGGGAGAAAGGACCACTAGAAACTAGAGATCTGTATGGGGAGGAAGGAGGACCACTAGATACCAGGGAACTGTATGGGGGGGGGGGGGGGGACATTAGACGCCAGGAAACTTTTATAAGGGATTGAGGTGGCCACTGAATATTGATTGGCCCGCAACTTTTTCGGCCCACTTTGTATTTGAGTTTGACAGCCCTGCTCTAAGCAAATATGACAAGGGCTTGTCAGATTTTCCCCCGTGGCCTTGCTCCCCTCTGAGTATAAGTGCAGCCGCACTGCACCTGTGCAAGTATTTGTCATGCCTGCACACTAGCAGGGAGCCACTTCTGCACAACTTTTCCTCTTTTTCCCCCATACAAGAGCAGCTCCATGCTATTGCACAGGCACAGCCAGGGCAGCGGTGGGGTCTAGGTGGACACAGGAAGCTTCTGGATCATCTAGAGCAGTGATGGCTAACCTTGGTACTCCAGCTGTGACAAAACTACAAATCCCATCATGCCTCTGCCTCCCCAAGTTATGCTTAGAGCTGTCAGAGTATTGCAATGCCTCATGGGACTTGTAGTTCCACCACAGGTGGAGTGCCAAGGTTAGCCATCACTAATCTAGAGGGTAACAATCTAACTTTTTTTTGGCCCACAAGTTTACTGTAAACATTCAAATTCTCTTTTGATTCTTAATAATATTTTACTGAGTGAAGCTCACCCCAGTGCATTTTTATTGGTTTATTACACGTCCTTATATATCCTAATAACCCTTTGATCAAGATGATGTTGTCAAAATTAACTAGGTAGCTCACTCTGATTAGCTGAGTCGATCAGCATATCAAAGCAAGGTGCTATAGTCAACAACAATTAGCATGCTAATACAGCTCTACTCTTAGCTCAGTTAGCAGGGAAAAGTCTTTTTTACTAATTCCAGCAGACATTCGAACCATACTTTTCTCTAAAGAAATAATATGAAGTAGTACACTGCAATTATAACAGGCAGACATTTCTCCTAAAATAGATCAAACATGATTCTAATGATGTTCAACATGGTGGCTACACATCTAGTTTACTGCCAAAGTAACCTGGTTTGTAAAATAGGATGCTATGTTACTTTAGGGAGCTGGATTTTTTTTGTATAGGTGTGGATTTGGACATAGTGTAAAAATGTTTTTCTTGACTGTTAATGTACTTTTAGGCCGGTTTTTCAATTGTGGTGAGCGGTGCAGGGTTATGCTCCGCCCCAGGGGCGTAACAATCACCCATGCAGTGGTTGCAACTACGGGGGGTGGGTGGGGTCTGGATAGGAGGCCGCACAGGGCAGGGGCAGCTCAGGAGGGTGAGCAGCAGGCACACAGTTATGGGAATGGAGGCCCAACACCCCCCCTCCATCCCTCACCTTGGGCCCTTCAGCACTCCCCCCTCCAGAATTAGAGCTGTGGCCATGCAGGGAGACTCACCTCACTTCCACATGCAAATCCAGTGCATGGAACGCGGAAGTAAGGTGAGTCTTCTTTCCCAGCCGCTGCTCTAATTCTGGAGGGGGGAGCGCTGAAGGGCCCGAGGAGAGGAGGTGAAGGTCAGGCCCCCCTCCCCGTGGCTGTGTGTGCCCCCTGCTTGCCCTCCAGGTTACCTATAGGAGGGGCGTCTATTGCTGGCTACCTGTACTGGGGGCACTTATAACTGGCTACCTATATTGGGGGCACCTATAGCTTGCTACCTATACTAGGCACATGTGCCTGGCTACCTATACTAGGGATAGCTGGCTACCTATAGAGGGACACCTACAGCTGGCTATCTATACTGGGGGCACCTATAGCTGGCTACCTTTACTAGGGGTACCTACAGTTGGCTACCTATACTGGGGACACCTATAGCTGGCTACCTATACTGGGGGCACCTATAGCTGGCTACCTATAGAGGGACACCTACAGTTGGCTACCTATACTGGGGACACCTATAGCTGGCTACCTATACTAGGGGCACCTATAGCTGGCTACCTATACTGGGGACACCTATAGCTGGCTACCTATACTAGGGGTACCTATAGTTGGCTACCTACCTATACTGGGGACACCTATAGCTGGCTACCTATACTGGGGGCACCTATAGCTGGCTACCTATACTGGGGACATCTATAGCTGGCTACCTATACTGGGGGCACCTATAGCTGGCTACCTATACTGGGGACACCTATAGCTGGCTACCTATAATGGGGGCACCTATAGCTGGCTACCTATACTGGGGGCACCTATACCTGGCAAACTATACTGGGGGCACCTATACCTGGCAACCTATATTGGGGGCACCTATAGCTGGATACCTATACTGAGGGCACCTATAGCTGGCTACCTATAATGGGGGCACCTATAGCTGGCTACCTATACTGGGAGCACCTATAGCTGGCCACCTATACTGAGGGCACCTATAGCTGGCTACCTATATTGGGGGCACCTATAGCTGGATACCAATACTGGGGGCAGGAGAGGAGGGGGGGAGAGGAGGGGGGAGGAGAGGAGAGGAGGGGGGAGGAGAGGATGTAGGGCCCCATCCAAAGTTTCCCAGGGGGGCCCAGTGATTTCTAGTTATGCCCTTGCTCCGCCCCCCACGCATTGCACAGCTACTCCAAAAAATAAAGTACTGTATATTTTGTACATGAAGACAACTTTGTTTGTATCTCTGAAACGTCTCGAATCGTTTGTGAGTAGGGGACTGTCTGGATATCTTTTCTCAAAATTGACTACGAGTTAGCTCCACTGGCTATCTTTATTGGAGACAACCCTTATGGTTACACCTGGATTCGATGCAGGAAATTTTGCCACCGAGCACTTTCTTTTTTAAGTGTTTTTATACTTCAATTCTCTTAACCCTCACTAATTCTCTAGTCTAACGTCTAACATTACCTTACCCTTTACAATTTACCCTCAGCTAGATATGTCAGTAGCGAGTCCGGGGCCATCAGGCCACCCTCTGCCCTATCCGGGACTCTCTGCATCCACTTGTCATGGACTCCCATCAACCAATTCACCTCAAACAGAACTGTACGCAAGGTTTAATAATATTAAAAATGCGCACTTACTTAAAATGGTAAAAGAGCACAGAGTTTTTCCAGACTCTACCCCAAGTGCGGCTGCTTGGCTGACTTGGGACTGTGTCACTTGCTCTCCATGCTTGATGCCACTCTCAGCCACGCTGCACGTGGTGGCTGGGAATTTGTTCTATTTAAGGTGAATTGGTTTATGAGAGTCCATGACAAGTGGAAGCAGATGTAGAGAGAGTCCTGGATAAGGCAGGGGGTGGTCTGATGACCCCAGTTGCACTGCTGACCCATCAGGGGCTTCACTACAAGTCATGGGGCCAACCTCTAGCAAAACTTTGATGAAGCCCCTGGTGACCCTCACAGCCTGGGGGTCCATCTTGCAAGGGTCAAAAAACAAGTGTGGGCATCATAATATTCACAGCCATAACAAGTTTAGCTACAAAAACACTTGATCTGAAGACTGATCCCCTTATTTGGAGGGACTGAAGTAGAAGTTGGGGACCCCTTACTGCTCTGGGCCCCCCGTGTCTGCAGGGGCTGCTTTCCTGTAGTTACGCCCCTGTGAACCCTCTAGCTGAGAGTCAATTGTAAAGGGTGAGTGCTCCTTTCACAGGGTGAGGTGGCGGCTTCTCTCACTGAAGTGTCGTAAAGCACGCTCTCTCCTGGTCGGCATCTGCGCAGTGGCAGATTTGGGTGCCGCAATACAATCACCATAATTCGTGTGCTGGCAAAAGCCAGACCCCAAATTATGTGCAGAGGGGGAGGATTTAGGTAATCAGTTTGGTAATATACTAATTACATTCCCCTACATGACCTTGTGCAGGGAGAGCTGACTTCCGTCTTCTCCCTGCGCCCAAAACAAAATAGGCAAGAGCATACATACTCTATATAAGTAGCATGCAAATGGTTAAATAATTCTCCTAGCATTTTAGGCATGTCTATGCCGAGACCAGAGATGGATTAAGATGCAATGGGGCCCTAGGCAAGGTAGTAAATTTGAGGTCCTTTTGTGGTACCCTTGTGGTACTTTTGGTAAGCTGAAGTGGAGAGAGGTCAGAGAAGGTGTCAGGTGTGCCTCTTGACACACACTATGCCCCAAGCACCTGCCTGGGTTGCCTGGTGGATGATACTGCTCTGGCCAAGACAATCCACCACCACCAGTCCAAGTCTCTCACAGATGCATTGTGGGAAACAGGGGCTACTAGACAGCTAGATTCTTGGCAGAGGTGGCCCCAAGAGAGAGAGAACCATCTAGCATGTGTACAAGACTGTGGTAGAGATTAGATTGTGAGCTCCTCTTAAAGAGGACTGTCGATAAGAAGATAGGCTAGTTCAAAACCTGTCTGTTCTGTCAGATTTCTACTACCTACTTTAAGTGAAAGCAACATAGGAGAAAAGTAATTTATGGCTCATTTTACTCTGAAAGAAACGTACTTCTTAATTGTGTAAGTTTACATATATTTAAAATTTTAAGATTTTCGTGACAGAGGTTCTTTAAGGACATGTAGTGACATGACGATATGCTCTGTAAGGTGCTTTGGAAAAGGTTAGGGCTATATAAATACATCCTAGTCATAATAATAACAATGAAAGGACAAAGTCGAAATTATGACGTGAGGAGGATACCAGCACTGTCTAGTCAATATTCTTCGTTCACTATAAATACTATATTGCATAGCTGAGAACTCAAAGAGCTCAACGGAATATTAATCAGTTATATACACAAACACACAAAAAACATAAAGGATAGTGAACTGATTATGGTAGGCACATTAGACTATGAGCAGGGGCGTAGCAATAGGGGGTGCAGAGGTAGCGACCGCATCGGGGCCCTTGGGCCAGAGGGGCCCCGAAGAGCCCTCCCTCAACTACAGTATTAGCTCTCTATTGGGCCTGTGCTCATAATAATCACTTCTATAGATACTTTGAATAGTGTTAATCATTAACAAGCTGTTCCCCGTCCCCTTCTTGCACCTCTGACACTGTAGTTGTCATTGGCAGGTTTTGGTGCGCTGTATCAATTGTTATGTATTGAGTGCTTGGGGGCCCCAATGTAAAACTTGCATCGGGGCCCACAGCTCCTTAGCTACGCCACTGACTATGAGTATGTTATGAATTAGATTCTAAGCTCCTTTTGAGGGACAGTCAGTGACATGACTATGTCTGAGTAGGACTGAAGAAATATATAGAGAAATGCATCCTGTATGTATTTAGAGAGTTTAGTCTGTGTAATTCCCCCTCATCTGTGACTATGTAATTTGATCTCCCCCCTTGTCACATGACTGCCTATGGCAGAGATGGCAGATAAGTCCATTTGAAAGCACAGGAGGTTAACAATATGTCTGCTTTCATAAAATCAGGAAGTAGAAACAGAGCAGATTTATTTTTGTATCAGGCGTAACTCTAAGAAATGTTTTTTTCTTTCGAGGTTATTAAGCTGTTGCGTAGCTTTTAGAGCAGAGAGGACGTTCTGAGTTCAGGTCCGCTTTAAGGAAACTTTTTTCTTATTTTAGACACACTGTGACTTCTGTTTGTTTTTCACCAAATCACATGCTTTTTTTAATACTTTATTAAATCTTTTTACAAGGTTTTTAATCCCTTCATTATAGTAGGCTCAGATTTGACAAGACACATAACATTTATATTGCACTTTTCTCCTGGCGGACTTAAAGCACTTGAGCCTCATTCACTCGGGTGCATTCAGTAGCAGTGTTAGGAAGTCTAGCCCAAGGGCTCCTTACTGAATAACTGCTGGCTTACTAAACAGGAAGAGCCAAGATTCAAACCCAGGTCATCTGTGTCAGAGGCAGAGCCCTTAGCCAGTACACCATCCAGCCACACATTTAGGGATGTAATTCCGAGAACCTGGCAGTGCCAGTATAGCAGAGTGCAGATGCATCATACATGACCTGTTTTCAGTGGAGGTATACGCCCTTCTCACTCTTCTCTTCAGCCATGCTGTACAATCTAGCCTTGAGGTTCCTGATGTATGACACATGACTATATGGCACAGCTGAAGAGAGGGGTGAGGAGGACGTGTAGCTCCGCTGTAAACTGGTAATGTATTACTCTTCTGCTGCCACATTATTCATCTCCAAACAGAAGCGGGCCCCCCTAGCATCTCCCCCCTGCCCCCCCCCCCCCCCCCCCGGTTGGTGGAATTGGGGGAGCTTGATGTTGATACTGCTGAACACACAGTTACCAGCATTATGCAGTCACAAAACAAGCGGTGCAGAGAGAGAATAAGATAACCTGGCAGATGAAAGTTAAATTACACAGAAAGAAGACCTTGTGTGGCCATTAAAGCAAATGGCTGTTACTTTCTGGACACCCATCTTTGGATGGCAAACAAAAGAAACAACACCATATCACTAATCACAGGCATATGTGGGCTGGAGCAGCGTAGGAATGAGTTTTCACACTTCCATTTATTATTTTGCATATCAGAAGTCCCCATTATCCAGAATTCAGGCAAGCAGAAGTCTCAACTAACTGGCATGCCTGAAGGATTACAGGAGCTATAGTTTTGGGGCGTTTGGGGGGTGGAGGCATTTTAAATACTTACCAACCCTCCAACAATGTCTGGCAGCCTTCCAGTATCTCCTCACGGGCTACTAGTGGCTTTCTGGTGTGGTGCACGGAAGCCGGCGTGTCACATGACCCGATGCGGGACTGTCTACAAATTTTAGGGACTGTATACAAATTTTTGTCTACAAAACTTTGTATGATTCCTTATCAGTGGCTAAGCAGATTCAGTCATTAGAACAATTGTGCAAAGAGCAGAACGTTTTTTCTCTACATGCCCTTAGTTGTAAGTCTCTCAGGACAGGGGAAAACCACTTCTCCCCCCATGGGACCCCTTGCGGTTTCTGGGCCCCCCTGCTGAATCCCTTTGCAGGGTCTATGATACGCCCCTGTATCAGGTGATCCCCGCCGGTGCCAGATACTGGGGTCTGTGCTGTATACAGCAGATTATGCCTAACAAATCTGAAAACAACATATTTCATGATGATTGAGGCAATGTGGCTTGGACAGTTTCAGAATTCAACCTATGCTAGCATGTGGGAGTTCTAACAGTCTCTTACCTTAATTATAATTCTATTAGGAAGAGATTATCACAATACATGATAAATTATCTTGGACTGTTGAATGACAGCCTGAAAGCTGTGGACATGACATTCATATACAAATATAACAGGAAACTGTACAGCAATTAAGAAATGTCAATGCTGTCTATTCCCCATCCTCCTCGTTAGGGACTCTCCTCTGCCTATATGAATAATTGGATTACATTTAGAGCCAGTTTATATGAAGTGCATCATTATTTACTGCAATGGTCTCTGACAAGATAAACTGGTATGTAGTGAGAATCATACTCACTGGGTGAAATGAAAGTAGACAGGACATTTAACTATGCTCCAAGCAAGTGGCATTCAATTCTGTTCCTCTTTGGCATCAGCCATTGAATATCTTTTCATTCTTTTTACAGCTGAGATACACCGCATAGCGTTGTTCTCTTAGGCAGATTACTATATAAAATAACTGAGTTCCTAAGAGGAATGACTATTTTTGGCTTTTGAAATTGTAATTGTTTTAGGCGTTTGGAATAGGAGCGAAAATATTTTATCATATTAAGTTTTGACAACATTTAAATGTAAATGTATTTTAGCCCAGTTCATATGGGCTAATTAAACCCAGAAAAGATGTATGCAATCCTTTACTGAACAAATGGATTTAATCTTTTTTTCATTTGTATTTCTTAACCTTTTCTGGACTTTCCAGCTCTGGTCCCTTCATAGTGGGATAAAACTGTGACATAACATTCAATAAAAATATGTTTACCTACTTTTTATTACCCATTCAGTTACCATATTTATTTTGTACGCAAGTAATATTGCCTGTCTGCAAATTACAAGTTCCCAAAGTACAGTTCATCTGCTCTGAAAGCTGCCATTGCATTTTATTCATAGATTTTAATATATAAATACAGCAGTTATCTAGTGAGAATTTCTCATATGTCTGCTTGTGAACTTAGTACAGTTCCGTTTTAGCGAGTGGCTGGCTGTAACTAATTGTAGCAACAGAGGAATGTAAACAAAAGCTATTGTTATCACCTCTTTGGATGCAGATCACAAGCTGAAAGAGCTTTCCACTGCAGAAGAAAGTGCTGTGTTTAACTGTTTGTATGCTGTTCTGCTACATTGTTTTTTGTGAAAGTAGGTATAAGGCTGTAAATAAACTATTAGAACAAAGAGATAATTCTGTGTTTCAGACCAGCACCAGGGACAACCCCATGGTTCATACAGTATAAGGAAATAGTGATAGTAACAAAAGTAGAATCATAGGAGTTATACAAGATTGCCAGGTATTGAAAATATTTAAACAATTTGTACACAGTGGTAATTATTTCTGAGAAGATCCAGAATTTAACAAGTTTATGGCAGATGGGAAAAAGCTGTTTTTCGGTCTATGTGTATTTGGATTGATCTAAAACACTTAACTGATGCTAAAACAAGGTGTTTCCAGAGTGTTATTCTTGATAATGTTTTTGACCCTTCTTCTTCTATACAGCAGATAGATGAAGTACAGCAGATAGATGAAGTATCTTGTTCGGTAAGCAGTTTCTGGCTTTGATGAACACAGCTGGAAGTATATGAAGCCAGACTGACAAAAATGCATTACTGGGAAGTAGGGCAGCACTGCAGAAGACACAGGTGCCTACAGGGACACTGAGGGAGACAGTGACTCATTTTCCTTTTCTTACAACAGAACAACAAGGGGGAGGACATGTCAAATCAGTGTTAGAAAATTCCTGAAACAGAGCAGGGCAGAAACTGAATGGCAAAACTAGGGAGATCTACAAGTATAATGTGCTACACTATGCTATGCTGTAACTTCTTGTTCAGCAGTATTTCAACAATATTTTCATTCAACACCTTCTGGCTGGCTGCATACTGTTAAAGTCTACATCCTGTTTGCAGCCTCTTAAATGACATAGAATTCAACAGCTCAGCTTCACGCGCTTTTACCGCGATTAGTGCTACTAAAGACAGAGGAGTTGTGTGCGCTGGTTAGGGGCGTGCGCCAATTGCAGAGAACACACTGCAAAAACAAAAACAAGGCTTTGGTCCTTACAGTGATACCAAATAGAAACTCGGGTTCAAAATAAGGTATTAATCTGAAGAGAGGGATGCCCCAGGATCCTATTGAGGCTTCCCTTGGTGGTCCGATGTCTCCCGTCACTGAGCATGGCCCACCTCCACATTAGGGCTGTGCTCCTCTTCTATTACGAGTGTGGCCGAGCAGTAGCTACACGAACGTGACCGCGCTTGTGCAATAGCACAGAGCTCGTGGTTCTGACTTACTGCACATGCGTGAGTGTGCTTGTGCGGCTACTGCGCGGCCACACTAAAGAAAAGAAGGTGCATTGCCCCGATATGATTAGCAACAATGCCTTGTCATCAATTCTCCGTGGGGCCACGTTAAGCGATGGGTGACATCAGAGCACTGAGGCTTCCTTCTCTTTAGGTAAGTATCTCATTTTGTACCTGAGCTCTACTTCCTGCTAAGTGCTAATCAGGAAGTAGAGAGAGTATAGACAGATATGACGGACAGGAGACCAGGGGCAACTGGCAAGCGATCTGCGCTTGAAGCAGGGAAGGAGGTAACCTGTTCTTATAGACAATGGCGTAGCAATAGGGGTTTTAGAGGTAGCGACAGCATTGGTGCCCTTGGATCTAAGGGACCCCGAGGCGGCCCTCGCTCAAGCACAATGTTAGCTCTCTGTCTATTGGCCCTGTGTTGGTGATAATCACTTCTATAGATGCTTTGAATAGTAGTAATCATTAACAAACTGTTCCCCATCCTCTTCTTGCACCTCTGACACTATTGTTGTCCTTTGCAGGTTTTGGTGCGCCGTATCAATTGTCATGTATACAGTGCTTGGACGGCCCCATGTAAAACTTGCACCGGGGCCCATAGCTCCTTAGCTATGCCACTGCTTACAGACTTCCATTACGTAACTTTGCCTACTGAAGAGGGGGTGAGCACAGAGGGGGACCCTGGGGAGAGCGAGGGAGAGAGAAGTCGGGCACCCCACCCTGCGGCTGAGTCTCAGTGGGGCTGTGGCTCCATCCTCCAGCACTGCATCCCCCACCTGCCCGTGGAAACGGGGCTGAGCCCTGGGCCCCCTCTGTGGTGTAGGGCGGCCGGGCCCCATAGCAGATGCTACGGTTGCTGTAGCTATCCCTATGCCACTGATTATAACCCACTTTGAGTCAGCACTCTACACCATTGGAGCAGCAGATATAAAACAGCTTTCACTGCAGCTGCTTAAACCACTTACGAGACGAATATTAGAAAAAATGTTAGTTACCTTATTGCAATATCAGACCTCAGGGCAGACGATCAGTGCCTCCCCTGTCTGTTTCAGGTGCTCTGTTATCTAAATCCAGGATTCATTACAGGCCCCGACCCTCTGCAGGGTCGCCTGAACTGATGAGATAAGAATTGCCGCTTTAAACAGCAATGTGTTACACTCGTGGCCGCCACATAGCGGCTCCCTCCCCAGCTGTGAGCCGCTGCTAGGAGGGAGCCGCTGCTATAGTAGGCAGCCCTGCCGGTATCATCCATTCACACGCCGCGGCCTCCCTTCCCCCACCTGCCGAGCAGCCAGCACATCTACTCTACCCCCTTTTTCGGAGGAATTCTGGGCATGCTGACATGCGGTCACTGAAGAGCCGCTGGCTCATATTGAGCAGAGAGTCACTGAGGAGCCGCTGGTGAGCCGGCTCACGTACGAGCGGAGTGCGGATAACAAAGAAC
Source organism: Hyperolius riggenbachi (assembly GCF_040937935.1). Classification (NCBI taxonomy): domain Eukaryota; kingdom Metazoa; phylum Chordata; class Amphibia; order Anura; family Hyperoliidae; genus Hyperolius; species Hyperolius riggenbachi. The sequence goes on from NC_090655.1 coordinate 73,172,838, forward strand.
CGCTGGTGAATCAGAATCATAATACAAATTCTAAGCCAAATTATTTCATTCCCCCCCATCCATGGCGGCCTGGAGGGGGAATAGTAATTAATACTCCCCGGACTTGTGCAGAAGCAGGATCAGCCATATACCGGCTGTATCCTCCGCCCAAGTCTACCGGCGCCGATTTCAAATGTACGTCTATTACTACCAAACCCTCACCCAGGCATGCAGCCATAGTGACAAGGAAAAGCCCCCATCTTGTACCAGATCAGGCCACGTGCCTTTTAACATTGGAGGTGGTAATTGGCAATAGTGGATGGCAAATCCTTCTCCTCCTTTGTAAATTAGGATTGTCCCAGTGTTGATTGGCAAGGGCCTCTTATTCACCTTTATGCCCCCATGAATGAAAGAAGTGGGGTTAAAAGTAAAATTGCAGAGGCGTGTCGTAACCTAAAGGCCCTCTAAGAAAAGGGAAACCCCAGATACCCATTCCTTCCTATATATAAGTGTAGAGGTCAGTGGGGATCCCTCACCTTGGTACAAAGGGTTAGACATTTAAAGGAAAGTAAAAAAAATGTAAAAATTTCAGGTAACAATGCTACAAGATAAAAAGTTTTAAGCATTTATGTTCCACAAAGTAATTTAGGTCAAAACATGTGTCCCAGCTCCATCAGATCTTCATGAAATATTCATCTGTAATCTTGCATCTTCAGCAGCAAGGATTTGTAAAGAGAAAATAGCAATGAGTCCTGCTAAGAGAAAGCCACAATAGTCCAGATTTTGGCGTTTTTGCATGAAATTCCCATGTGTGCCACTTTCATACATATGTTAGCAAAAATTAACATGATACTAACTACATGGACATTTGTTTGCTCTCCATCATGGTCATAAGACCGAGGGACACGGGCACAGAACCATTCAGAATCAGAATCTTTATTGTCACTGCACAACAACATTTTTTACTGCCAATTTCCAGTACAAACTAAACAAAGAAGGATAAAAACAAAGACAACATATTTACATCGTATTGCGCTCTCCACTTTTCCAAAATAATACACCACATCAAATATACCACTTAGCAGCATTTAACATAGCGGTAGCTACGGGATAAAAACTATTCCTTAACCTATTCATTTTGGTCTTTACGAGTTTGAAACATGCAGACAACACATGTCCTAGGGGTGAGGGGTCTTGTAAGATTTTCTTAAAGTACCCCTGCACCGAGAGGGGGTTTGAATGCTGTCAGTTTCGTTGTGTGAATGGTGCTGTGACATATGTCACATCACCATCTTCTCAGTCCAGTACCCCAGGAGTCCCCGTTCTAGTCAGCCGAAACCTTCGACTGACTAGAACGTTGAATATGGGCATGGCCGGCCTTTGACCTGAGCAACTGGAGCGGTCGCTCAGGACGCCGGGTTCCGGGGGGCGCACGTGAAGTGCATTCAACCTGCTGGCTGCGGGCTCCGTCTGTGGCTGCTGCGAGTGGTAGCTCCGTCCCCTGGTGCCGCTGGGGGTGATGGGGGCAAAGACTTCAGGAACCTGCTGTTGCCTCTTGCTAAGTCTGTGTGAGTCGTGCGTGCCAGTAGCGCCACCCCTCACTCACAAGCGATGTCTGCGCTGCGCACCAACCAGAGAGAGACCTGCTTGTCACTCCTAACTCCTGGCCATCTTCTGTCCCCAGCTACAAGCAGAAAAGTAACATTCCCCAACTGCCTCCCAGTTGGGGAATGGGGGGGGGGGGGGGGGCTATATACGCTAAAGAGGGATCTGTTTGTATACTATCCACTTTTTATCTGCCTAGCTATATAAAATTTATCCTGTGCATAAGGGGGGGTCTGTGAGTGTGCTGTGTGTCCTGAGCAGCAGCGTTATTTTAGCTGCTGGCTCAGGTTAAATGACAGGCAGGGGAGCATGGTGGCTGCGGAGGAGATTGGAGAGAGTGCATGTGGTTGTGTTCATGCGTGCACTCCTCCAGGTTGCAAGGCGATGGGGGGACGCGCAGCAAGGAGCGAGCGCAGAGGAAATTTCTGGAAGGGAGCTGCTCGCACTGACAGCGCGAGCAGCCAATAAGGGGGCAGCGCGTGAGGAGCCGTTAGAGAAACTGCAAATAGGCAGTCTCTCTGAGGTGTGGCGCAGTTGTGAGGCGACGATGAGAGCATCAGAGGGGGGACATAGCTGAGATTGCTGGCGCAGCTCCGGAGAAGACAGAGCCCAGCAAGACAGCGTGTCATGGTGGAATTCCTTTGGGGAGGGGACTTCTGCAGCTATCCACGGCTAAATCCAGTGTCAGGAATATAGCTTGAGAGAGGCGGAAGCAGCAGATTTGGGCGCATGAGACAAGCGGACAAAAAGGGCGCCCCATTCACTCCCATTATAAATATCGTTTAATGGGCGCCGAACAGGGAAAAAAGGGCGCCGGAGATTATTAACGTTTTACAAATGGCGCCCGGAGATTTTTAATGTTTTATAACTGTGCTTGTGATGATTTACGTTTAGAAAATGAGCCCGTGACGAATAACGTTTATAAAAATACTAAACATATTTATCCTATTTAATTAAAACATTATTTAACATTTTAACCCTTACTGTTTGTAAAACATTATTATTCACAAAATAAAGTGATCAGTACGTAACGTAAATTGCAATATATTTTTTTACAATCACTATTTGTAAAACATTTCTAAAACATTATTAGCCACCCAAAAAAATTATTTACATTTTTTATTTATTAATGTTTGTAAAACATTATTATCCATAGGGGGTCTTAGGTTAAGGCACCACCAGGGGGGGTCTTAGGTTTAGGCATCACCAGGGGGGGTCTTAGGTTTAGGCACCCCCAGGGGGGTCTTAGGTTTAGGCACCACCAGGGGGGTCTTAGGTTTAGGCACCACCAGGGGGGTCTTAAGTTTAGGCACCACCAGGGGGTCTAGGGGTTAGGGATAGGTACAGGGAGGGTTCTGTGTGAGAGTAGGGGTTAGGTATAGTTTTAGTACAATTTTAATAATACTAATCAACAGTTATTATGAATGTACTTATATTAATATCATTGTTATAAACAATATTTTCACATTTTATTATAATAATAAACGATAAATCAAGATTATTCATAACAATATATAATTATAATGTTATGTTTAAACAAATATTACTGTTTTTTTAACAAACGTAATTATAAGTTTCAGTTTAGAAACAGGGAAGATTAACGTTTTAAGAATTGCCGATTTCATACACATTATTTAATGATTTATAAATTCTTAAAACACTGTTTGTAAACGAAATTCTACACAATATTTTTATAAACGATAATACTGCTCAGAGCTGGGACAAGGTCCTCCAGCACCCAAGGCTGAGACACCAAAGTGCGCCCCCCCATCCCTCCCACCCACCCCAGCCGTCACACCGATTGCTATTAGACCAAGAAGCGCCCCAGAGCCCCCAAACCCCACCAACACCCTTATCTCTAATTATCTGGCTTGCAGTCACTGCCATGTATCCCCTTTTCTTATTTCGCTCTGCTTCAAACACAATAGGGTAATGATAGCTGAGTGAATTGTGCGCCCCACCTACACTGCGCCCTGACGGTGGAGCCTCTCTCGCCTCTGCCTCGGCCCGGCCCTGATACTGCTTACACCACGCGCCCTTTTTTCCCGACGCCCTTTTTTGATGTACGCCGGGAGAGAGGCATCTATAATTCAAAGAGACAGGAGAGAAGATGAAATGGGAATTTTTGGTGAGGGAGACTGCAGCCAGGAATACCCGCTGGATTTGATGAGTATAAAAGCTGATGGTGTTACCAGGCCAATATAAGCTAGAATAAGAAACAGAATTTTAGTGACAGATAACAGAGCAGAAACAGCAATAGTCCTATATAGATCTCTGAGAGGATAAAGACAAGTATTTTTAATCAAGATCCCTTGCCTGTCATTAGGTTTTTTTAGGCTCAGTCTCAGCTATTATGTGAATCTGTGAAGAGTATTTACTATTGCCACCATAAATCTGTTTTTGTTATTGCTCCAAAACGCACTAGAACTGTAATTCAGCGAAGCCTTGCTAGAAAGAAGAGTCCGATTGCTTGGAAAAATACCCAGATTCTGGAAATGTCTGAATATTTTAGGTTCTAAATACTGTGGAAGAAATCTATGCCATAAAAGCTCAGAGATGGAAAGAGAGTTCTGATAAGGGCTGTGTCCCCATAGTATGTATGTGGAAATATATATCACCAATATATATACTGTTGATGTATAAGGAAAATAGACAAACCACTGAGATCTAGAAAGATACTCACCTATAATGTTGCAAAAAAAAGCGGAACAAGCACCACTAATAAAGTGATAGTAATAATAAGGTCTAAGCGTGCTATGAGCTCAATATACACATTGAAACCAAAAAAGGAAGAAAGCAGCTCTTCAAGCACCACACTAGACCAAAATATAGAAATGTATCAAAGAGTCATCTTTATTGAACATCATCAGAATCATAAAAACATTTAAAAACAAGACCATAATTCTGGGGTCCCCAAAATATACATGAGTAGTCCACTAGTACTGATAATGATAGGCAATTAGTAGCGCTACAGTACTAAGTGTAATAGCTCTCCTAAGTGCCAAGAATAAACACAAAATAATATAAACACAATTACAAAATCCTCTGTGTTCCAAACTAGGAATAAATATAGACGTTATACAGAACAACGAGGTGTACACATCATGATACCAAATGGTATAGTGCAAAGTGACAACGTGCAATAAACGATATACGGAGTAAACAACTCAATGTAAACACAGCAAATGAATAGACAAGAGATGCAATGTTGGACAAAATCGCAGTTGAATAGCAAGGTGTGCAAAAGGAGAGGAACAATGATGGAGGAGGAACAGAGTACTCACATGAAGATGACACTTAGGAGAGATGGGGAACCCCAGGCGTATGGAACGCCTTAGTGCACCTCGCGGGAAAACCGCCCGCTTCTGAGGAGGCTGGTGCTGGACATGTGAAGGCTGCCCTTTAACCTGAAGGAGGAGGATGTGACGTAGGCGCAATGCCCAGACGTGACGCGGCCGCGTCGTTACGCCAGCTGCACTGGGTCGCCATGGCAACCCAGACGCAGCGGCGCCGTCAAGAGGAGCCGATTGAAAGGGGATATTGGGGCATGCGCAAAATGAATTGTAAAAGGGCAATAATGATGGTGAAAACAATAAGATGAAAGGATAAGACAGAACAATAATATATGAAAAGTACATATAAAGGTTAATAATAAATATAAAGAAGCAATAATATACAACCAATCTATTTATATGCAACTTATTACACCGTTCTGCCTAGAAGCTACAACACTGACATCTAGTGGAAGGTCTATGAAACAACTGAAATTGTGCACAAGCACATATATGTATAGATGAGCTCCTGATCTTGAGGTTCATTAGACTTCTCTTGTATTCATGAGTTGTATACAATCGGAAATTCTACATAAAAAAGATAAAAAAGGGGGGGGGGGGGGGGGAAGAAAGTAAGAAAAACGGAGATTAGTAATTATAAATTATAAAACCATATCAAATTATGAAAATGAACCAAGTTATAAATCCAGCATGTGGAAGAAAGGACCAATTGAAGGAACCACAGAGGAAACGAAAAAAGTTGGAAGGACACCATAGAAAAGGACCTGCCGAAATAAGCCCAATAGAACCTATGAGCCATAAATACATATGGAATCCCTCAAAGTAGGGGGAAATAAGGAAATATAAAGTAAACAATTACATCCAGGCAGGTCCTGGCCAAAGAAAAGAAAAGAAAGGAAGAAGGGAACAAGAAGAAGGTAAGACCAGATCAAAAATAAAAGCAACCATGGAAACGCCCAAATGAAGCAGAATTATTATAGAACCTAAAAGAAAATGGAGGGCAAAAACGTATATACACATATGTGTGTATAGAACAGTAACATAGGTAAAGGAATATGTATTCAACGTATGTGATGCCTGAAAATATATGCATATATATATATATATGTCTGGGTGTAAAATACCTACGCATTCACAAAACGCAGAACACACTACCAAAAAGAGAATGGGCAAAAAAGATTTTTTGTACAAAAGAATGGCATTAGGAACAAGTAATGAATCCAAAAAAGATGTACATGATGGATTAATGGAGAAAGCTACTGAACGAAAAATCTTCGTTCAAGCCTCCAGGTGCCTGTGTGCCCATTTCAAAAATCCACCTAGTCTCTGCTCTAAGTAGAGATTGGGTTATATCACCTCCTCGTGTAGGGGCGTAAATCCTTTGCAAGCCCGTCACTTTCCAACCAATTGTGCTACTATTGTGATGCAGGAGGGCATGTAAAGCTACAGGGGTAATCTGTTTGCCTTCTAGATGATCTTTGGCTGAAAGTCTAATGGTAGAAAAATGCTTTTGTATACGTAATTTAAGCATGTTTTTAGTTTGGCCGATGTATTTGAGGCCACAAGGGCATTCCAGAAGATAGATGACACCAGGAGTAAGACAGTTAACAAAATGCTTCAAATTAAAATATCTCGTGTGTGAAGCATTCCATACCTGTTTAGTAGGTGTCATTGTTGGACAAATATTGCAACTATTGCAGGGATAGCTGCCCTTCACTTTGATTTTACTCTTTGGTTGTTTACTATAATGACTCCTACAAATCATGTTTCTTAAGGTAGGTGCTCTTCTTGCTGTAATTGAAGCATGTTGTGTAATATACCCACTCATTATAGGATCACTATTGATTATTGGCCAATGTTTTTTCAAAATGTTCCGTATCTGAGTCCATCGATTATTGTACATCGTACAAAATCTGACCAATTCTTCCTTCTTCCTTACCTTGGGCTGCAAAAGATCAACTCTGCTGCTGGATCTTGCCCTAGATACTGCCTTCCTGATGGAACTCCTAGGATAACCTCTATCCAGAAAACGCTGTGACAGCTGGTCTGCTTCCCTCTCAAAATCGGATATGTTAGTGCAATTTCGTCTCAAACGAAGGAATTGGCCAACTGGAATATTTCGCTTCAAAGTGTCTGTGTGAAAAGAGTCAAAATGTAAGAGGCTGTTCACAGCGGTTTCTTTACGATATAATGAGGTATGGATAGCTCCTTGCTCATTCACTTTTATTTTTAGATCCAAAAAGCTAACCTCTGTCTGGGAGTAGTTGGCAGTAAGGAAGATATTGTAATCATTAATGTTTAACTCTGAAACAAATGTTTGCGCTTTTTCCATATTCCCATTCCACAGTATTAGTATGTCGTCCACATACCTGAAATAGCCCAAGATGTTATCATGATAATCTGTCATTTTTGAAGACCACACAATTTCCCTTTCCCACCAACCTAGGAATAAATTAGCGATTGAGGGGGCACACTTGGCCCCCATAGAAACGCCATGTGTTTGTAAATAATATTTACCGTTGAACGTGAAGAAGTTATGTTTCAGCACGTAATCTAATAGTTGGAGGAGAAAGGTATTGAAGTCGTCTCTCACAGTTGAAGTGGTCCTAAGAAAATATCTGACAGACGATAGGGCATCTCTGTGGTCGATATTCGTGTAGAGGGATTCGACGTCACAAGTAATCAACAATGAACCTGATGGTAAGACAACATCATCCAATTTAGTGATAAGATCTGATGAGTCCCTTACATATGAATCTAAACTAGTCACGTGGTCTTGCAGAAAAAAATCGATAAATGAACAACAACGCTCCAACAGACTGCCAATGCCTGCCACTATGGGTCTACCAGGTGGTGCCTCCCTATTTTTGTGCACTTTGGGTAGCAAGTACAAGGTGGGCGTGACCGGATTTTTTACCGTCAAGAATTGCCACTCTCTAAGTGATATGAGCCCCATTTGTTTGGCGTCCTTTAGGATAGAATCTAATCTATCCTTAAACAAGGTAGTTGGATTGCCACGAAGTTTACGATAGAATCTATTGTTGTTAAGTTGTTTATTGGCCTCTTTTTCATAGAGAGCGGTTGGCCAAATCACTATGTTGCCCCCCTTATCTGCCTCCTTTATGACTATATCAGTCCGTGTGTTTAATACCTGTAGCACTTCTTTTTCTTTCTTTGATAGGTTATTCTGTGTGTTCGGAGTTCTTTTAATCTTCTTAAAGTCCTGGAGCATCATGTCGAAAAAGACTTTAACCTGCGGACACAGTGCAAGAGAAGGCATAAAAAATGAAGGAGACCTAAAGCTCGTCTGAGGTCGATCTTCTTGTGAGGGATCATTTTCGCTTACCAAATCAAGTAGATCTTGTAAGACCTGTCGATCTATTGCCTCTGGAAGAAACAGGGCTCCCTGTAGTTGTTGAGAGGTTTGTTTTTTGTTATGATATGCAAATTTCAAGGTAAGTTTTCGACAAAACAGGTAAAGGTCTTTGACTAGTTCGAATAGATCAAATTCTTTAGTTGGAGAAAAGGATAGACCCTTACTCAGAACTTTAACTTCTATGGATGTGAGGGGTATATCAGAAAGATTAATGATTTGTAATCCCTCTGCTACCGTTATGCTTCCGGACTCTCCAGAGGTCTTTTCTTTTTGTTCGGGGATTGTACATAGCTGGTTAGTCTTCTTCTGATATCTCCTACCACCCCTTCGCTTTCGCTTCCTGTATCTAAAAAATCCGATGCATCAGAGGATTGGTTGCTATGTGGCCTGGCAGGTTGTTCACCTCCTACTGCTCCTTCTTTTGGCTTGTTTTTAGGAAGATTTTTTGGATTTTTTCTATACCTACGCCCCCTACGATTTCCTCTATGTTTCCATAGATATGCTTTATTCTGATCATAGTCCTCTCTATCTCGCTGTAGCTTTTTCTTTTTGGCATCTATAGTGTCATGTTCTACTTTGGCAACATCTTTCTGTAATTGAGTTAGAAATGGTTGTACAAGAGTAAGGGAGTCAAATTTATTTAGATCTTGCAGGAGACTATTTATTCGATTTTTGAGCATGGGTAGCAGTTTTCTATCATGAACCAATAACATTTGTATGATAATAATAGAGCATTTTGCCAACCCTGCTTCCCAATCTTCCCTTTCTTTAAGGTCAACCTCCCATGATGGAAATATTTGAATACGTAGGCCTCTAGGATAGATGCCTTCTTTGCAATAGTGTTCCAAACTGTGGATATTCCACCACAGCTTGATGTAATCAGCATGTGCATCTTTGATTTCCACACATAATTTTCTAAATTCTGGGGAGATTGAAGCTCTAGGACTATCTCTACTTTCTGATGCAGCAAAGACCGAGCTCAATTGGGAACTCCATGTCAGTTCCATACGATTAAGGACCTCCATAGTCTAGGCTAAGCGACTAAATAGCTGAGTAAACCTGAGCTCAAATTCTTAACATCTAAGTTGTAGAATCAGAGGAAGACCAAACAACCAGACACCGTCAGCGTATGCAACTAGACAAGGCAAAACAAAGAAACAAGTGAAATAGCTGGGAGGAAACAGTCGCTTCTAAAGTTGAGGTGTGCTGTCGTTCCTAGAAAAAAGCAAAAATGCTTTAATAAATCAATTGTTGCAAAAAAAGCGGAACAAGCACCACTAATAAAGTGATAGTAATAATAAGGTCTAAGCGTGCTATGAGCTCAATATACACATTGAAACCAAAAAAGGAAGAAAGCAGCTCTTCAAGCACCACACTAGACCAAAATATAGAAATGTATCAAAGAGTCATCTTTATTGAACATCATCAGAATCATAAAAACATTTAAAAACAAGACCATAATTCTGGGGTCCCCAAAATATACATGAGTAGTCCACTAGTACTGATAATGATAGGCAATTAGTAGCGCTACAGTACTAAGTGTAATAGCTCTCCTAAGTGCCAAGAATAAACACAAAATAATATAAACACAATTACAAAATCCTCTGTGTTCCAAACTAGGAATAAATATAGACGTTATACAGAACAACGAGGTGTACACATCATGATACCAAATGGTATAGTGCAAAGTGACAACGTGCAATAAATGATATACGGAGTAAACAACTCAATGTAAACACAGCAAATGAATAGACAAGAGATGCAATGTTGGACAAAATCGCAGTTGAATAGCAAGGTGTGCAAAAGGAGAGGAACAATGATGGAGGAGGAACAGAGTACTCACATGAAGATGACACTTAGGAGAGATGGGGAACCCCAGGCGTATGGAACGCCTTAGTGCACCTCGCGGGAAAACCGCCCGCTTCTGAGGAGGCTGGTGCTGGACATGTGAAGGCTGCCCTTTAACCTGAAGGAGGAGGATGTGACGTAGGCGCAATGCCCAGACGTGACGCGGCCGCGTCGTTACGCCAGCTGCGCTGGGTCGCCATGGCAACCCAGACGCAGCGGCGCCGTCAAGAGGAGCCGATTGAAAGGGGATATTGGGGCATGCGCAAAATGAATTGTAAAAGGGCAATAATGATGGTGAAAACAATAAGATGAAAGGATAAGACAGAACAATAATATATGAAAAGTACATATAAAGGTTAATAATAAATATAAAGAAGCAATAATATACAACCAATCTATTTATATGCAACTTATTACACCGTTCTGCCTAGAAGCTACAACACTGACATCTAGTGGAAGGTCTATGAAACAACTGAAATTGTGCACAAGCACATATATGTATAGATGAGCTCCTGATCTTGAGGTTCATTAGACTTCTCTTGTATTCATGAGTTGTATACAATCGGAAATTCTACATAAAAAAGATAAAAAAGGGGGGGGGAAGAAAGAAAGAAAAAAAGAATTTTTATGATTCTGATGATGTTCAATAAAGATGACTCTTTGATACATTTCTATATTTTGGTCTAGTGTGGTGCTTGAAGAGCTACTCACCTATAATGGACTGATCCAGTGCTGGTCCTTGAACACCTAGGAAGAAATAAAAAGCAGAATAAATAACACTAACTTACCAGTATAAAAGAGGCTATTGGTTAGTTACCTTTTCAAAGACTGTGCAGCTTGCATGCAGATCATCCTGTGAAAGAGGTGATTATACAATTTAGTAGAGGAATCTCATGCAGTGAAGAGACTGTATTATTTTTTTCCCCCTATTTTTGATGATACTCACCTTTTTCCGTGTTCTTCTTTTGGGATTTTGATTGTTGATTTTGATTGTTGATGTTCACGTGCAGGAAAAGAGGAGATTGTTTTTGATCAATTATTTATTTATTTTCAATAATTTATTGACCTTAATTAACCTATTAACAGTATTAACTCGCTAATTAATTTATTTCATTTATGCTTTAAGTACTCGAAGGAGGAGGAGCGGTGCGTGATGACGTAGGGCTGTGAGTCGCGCCCCCCGCACCGAGAGGAGAGCCCGGGCGTGCAGCATGGTGTATAGCCGGAGGAAGTGATCTCAGGCTCCACGGAGATAGGTGACCCGCAACCGCCTCGCACAAGACCCCCATAGCGGCAGGAAGGTGGGAAACAACCGGAGACATTGGGGAGGCCGAGACAGGAGAGCGGAAAGGACCTTTGCGGTTCCCCTCGTGGCACCTTTGTTTTTACTGGTGTGAGGTAACGGCAGGAGCAGCGGAGAGATAAGCAGAAGCCCTGCTGGGGGAAAACACACCATAAGCAGCAGAGCCCGGCGTGGCGACCGGAGCTGGAGGAAGGTAGATCCAGACCCAGCAGAACTTTAAAGGGGTCCCCTTAAGTGTCCTTCCCCCCCCCCGTGAGTAAAAAGCGGGGTGAGAACAACAGAGAATGGCGGGAGGCACAAAGAAAAAAGGAACTGAGGCGGGGAATACCCAAACCTCGGGCACGGCAACTGGGGTGCCCAAGACCCCGCAGAGAGGGGCGGCAGAGTTTTTTACACCTATGCCAGCTGGAAGCCCACGGGAGAGGGCCACGGAGAAAGTACATAGTTCGGTGGCCGGTGGGACCCCACAGAAGCTGGGGGGAAATAAGACCGCAAACCTGGAGGAAGTATGGCAATTCTTAAAAACACTACCTACAAAACACGATCTAAGTGAGCAGACAGAGAAGATCCTATCAGCTACACACAAGGAGATCACAGCATTAAAGGAGGAGCTAGCAACAGCAGTTGCTAGAACTGAGACTCTAGAGCATGAGATAACAAAAATTAAATCTACCCTCCTGGAATTACAACAAAGCACAAGCAAACAGGGGTCTCTGAATAGAACTCTGTGCTCACAAATGGAAGATATACAAAATCGTGCCAGACGATCGAATATCAGGATCCGAGGCCTCCAGGAGTCCGTGAACACGGAGAAACTGCGGGAAACGGTACAAGGGATTTTTAACAGAATACTTAAGCGCCCTAAGGAGCAACCCATTGTGATGGATAGAATACATCGAGCCCTAAAACCAACGCCAAAAGGAGGAGAAAAAGACAGAGACGTGATCTGCCGTCTGCACTACTACGCAGAGAAGGAGGCAATAATGTCCGCAGCATGGAAGCAACCAGAGATCACCTATGAAGGGAAACAGATACAGCTTTTCCAGGATTTAGCTGCCTCAACCTTGCAACAGAGGAGAGCTCTAAAACCGCTGGTACAGGCCTTACAGAAAGAGGGGGCTTCATATAGATGGGGCCACCCCTTCTCGATGATCATCAAAAAGGGAGCCCTGGTGTTTGTACTAAGGGCCCCAGAGGAGTTGCCGGTCCTCTTCAGGGCCTTAAACATCAATCCTGTAGAAGTGCCAGAATGGGACCCTGAGACTATTATGATGGGTAAGACGCGGCAAGACCGCCGAAATTAGAACATGACGTTTATATGCCGTCTCCTAAGCCCCACTAATAGGGGGTAGATGGAACGAAGGGTGCTCTCCTGGGGCCGGTAGCCTGATGTCAATAGACTGTTATGATAATAGCTCTCCACTGATGGGAACTTACGGAGCGCATCCAGAAATAAGTTGCTCCCTGGATGAGAAATATATAAGATAAAGATGCTGTTTGAAACATGTTATCCGTGGCATTTAGGATGAATGGGGAAAAGGGAGGAGGGTGAATATAGGCCTAGGGGGTGAGGAAGGGAAAAAGGGGTCTAATGGTAAAACAGTGAACTGGGGGGGCCCAACCGAAAGGGGGGAGAGTAGAGACGCGGTCCGCCTGGGGGGCAGGGGCAAGGTGCCTGTGCGGCACAGGCGGACAGCGAGAGGAGAGAGGGGGGGGGAGGGGGGTAGGCAAGTACTTAATGTGTGTTCCACGACAGAAAAATAGGGAGGTGATAGGGTTAAGTATTTTCTCTACGGGGAAATATGTTATTCATATGTTATTCACAAGAGAGGGGGAAGAGTGTTTCATAATAAAGAAGCTAGGAGCAGTCACATGGGGAGGTTAATCCTTTAAATTTAAAGCTACACACTAATATGGGGGTGGAGAGGGAGGGGGGGGTATCCACAAGATGAATATAAAAGGCTAAATAGCAGGTAGAATTGACAAGAAATGGGGATTCACTAATAATCTAAATTGAGGTTAATAGTAATGTGTAAAACACACGAGCAAAGGAAAATATATAACAACACAGGGAAGGTAAGAGTAGATCTCTTCTCTCCCCAGGGGGGGCGGGGGGGGGACCCCGGGACATGGGCCGGAGGGGGACAGGTTGCGTCCCCCCTGACCCGTGGACCGGGGGTCCAGGGGGAAGTGGGAGGGAAGGGTGAGTGATTCGATAGGTATTGGCATAAGATGTTCACAATAAATTGATTGATATGATGATTTGATATCATGATACTTTGGTAGATAGGTGTGATCACCATTGATTGATTGATTTTGATACGCACCATAATATGTAAAAAAAAAAAAAAAAAAATATATATATATATATGATATTATGGTAGATGGGAATGATCACTATTGATTGATTTTGTTATGTACCATAATCTGTAAAATATATCACTGAGGTTGGGGGTGAGGGGGGAGGGGGGGCTTGGGGGAGGTGGGTCAGGGTGGCACAGACGGGTCCCCCTGGCCCGCGCCCACCAAGAAGGGAGGAGGGGGGGTTTTGGTTGGGAAGTAGAATTTGAACCCCAAGGAATAGTAGGAAAGATAATCTTTTGAAGACTGGGCCTTCCTCCCTGGAACTGTAACTATGAGTGGAAATTGATATATTAATGGATGATTATTATAAAATCTAAAGAGGTGGAGAAACTGATTGAGATAAGATTGGGCCTGCTCTTGGGGGGGGGGGGGGGGGGGTGACGTGCAGGGCGCGTTGTAATGACCCGACTTCAACCTCCGGATAGAGGTAAAATCTATGAAAGGGGGGGCAGGGTTCCTCGCCTAATGAGAAATATACTCAAATACCCATGGATATGGGTAAGTGGACGACGTCCACTACACTTCAAAGGGCAGGGTGTACTGCCTTTTTATTTTTCTCCTTCTTTCGCACTATGGGTGATCTTGTTTCTTCTTTTTTTTTTCCTTTTTTTCTTTTTTGTGGTGGGGCACTCTTTATCTCTTCTCCTTCTATCTGGCATTCCCCTCCCTCTGAGAAAAATTAATCTAGATCAAGATGCACCAGATTAACATGTTCTCCCAGAATGTCCATGGCCTTAATATCCCAGAAAAGAGGGCAATGCTATTACAAAACTTACATAAAGCCCAAATACACATAGCATTTCTGCAGGAAACACATCTAAGGGGGGATCAACATCCAAAACTGACTAATAGAAGATACCCAGTGGCCTACTATAGCAATAATCCGGAGGCAAAAAGTAAGGGAGTAGCCATAGTGATAGCGGGATCAGTGAGGCTTGAGGGGATGGAGGTACTAGGGGATTCACAGGGGAGGTTCCTACTGATAAAGGGACTCATTGACTCTCGGAAAATGACATTGGGGGTGATCTACACACCCAACTCGGGGCAGCTGGGGTTCTTACAACAATTCCTGAATAAATTAGACGCATTTTCTGAGGGCTCCATCGTGATAGCGGGAGATCTAAATCTCACCCTGGACCCACTTATAGATACATCCTCAGGTAAAACATTTATTGGACAGGGTACCTTACGGAAAATTAAACAAGAACTATCTAAAAGACAACTAATTGATATATGGAGGATACAACATCCCTCAACGAGAGATTACACGTTTTATTCAGCTCCCCACAGTTCTTATTCCCGCATAGACTATTTCTTTACCTCGCATAATTTACTGTCAGAGGAAATAAAAACCTCGATAGATACCATGGTGATATCTGATCACGCACCCATTAAGTTGAGCTTGGGACTTAAAATGGGACAGAAGGGTCAGTGGAATTGGAGAATGAATGAGTCCTTCTTGAGAAATAGGGAAGTAATAGAAAAAGTAGCAGAGGAATTAAAAACATACTTTGAAGTTAATGATAGGGAAGGAATCTCTCCTGTGATCCTCTGGGAGGCCCATAAGACGGTGATAAGAGGGATTCTTATAAGGGAGGGGAGTAGATTAAAGAGGGAGCAAGAGAGGGAAGTAAAGAAATTACTGACAGAGATAGAAATTCTGGAAACCCGACATAAGAACTCTTTGGCCAAGAATGACTTAGAGGAGTTAACAAGGACGAGAGAAAAATTAAGAGAGAGACTCTCCAATAAGGTAAAGTATGCGGCAACAAGATGTCGAAGAAATTTTTTTGAATTTGGAAATAAAGGAGGCAGAACTTTAGCTAGGCTATTGAAACAACAACAAACCTCCAATTATGTCCCCTTTCTGTGTGATACAAGGGGGCAGAAACATTATAGAAATGAATCACTAGCCAGGATGTTTGGTTCCTTCTATGAGAAGTTATATGGGATAGAGGAAGACCCGCTGGGGGATGGGGGGAGAATGGAGGAATATGTAGCAGCCTCGGGCATGGGAAGAATTGACCCTATGGAAACAGAGAATTTAGAGAGGGAAATTTCCAGAGAAGAATTATTAAGAGCAGTGGGGCAAATGTCGGAGGGGAAGGCACCGGGACCAGATGGCTTCTCCCTTGGGTATTATAAGAAGTTTGGGGATATTCTTGAGCCTTACTGGCTAAGAGCCTTGAACCATTTGAGTGGGAGGGATGGTATAGAGGGGAGATTTGGCAAGGAATCGCTGAGCTCACATATATCGGTCATAGCTAAAGAAGGAAAGGACCCATCTTCGTGCTCGGGGTATAGGCCTATCTCTCTCCTGAATGTAGATTTGAAAGTAATGGCCAAAATATTGGCCAATAGGTTAGCCCCTAATATGGTGGATTTAATACACTACGATCAGGTGGGCTTTATTCAGGGGAGAGAGGCTCGAGATAATACAGTTAGAACAGTAGACATTACCCAGTGGGCAAGATACTCACCTGACCCTGTTGTGGTGTTGTCCACTGACACGGAAAAAGCGTTTGACAGGGTCAGGTGGGGATTTATTGAGGTGATGCTGAAACATATTGGTCTGGGGGAATATATGAGATCTTGGATTTTAGCTATGTATAAAAATCTGACTGCCAGGGTGAGGGTAAATGGTATACTCTCGGATTCTATTGAGATTAAAAATGGGACCCGACAGGGATGCCCATTATCCCCCCTGATATTTGCCCTTACTCTGGAACCCTTTCTGAGAACAGTGCGTAAAAACACAGATATAATGGGAGTAAGGGTTGGGGGGCGGGAGCATAAGGTCGCGGCTTATGCTGACGACCTTTTATTTTATATTTCCAGGCCAAACATATCTCTCCCTAATCTCTTGAAAGCATTTAAGGAATATGGGATGTTAACTAATCTAAAAATAAATTGGGATAAATGTGAGGCACTGGGTATTGGGTTGAAAGATAGAGAGAAGGAGAACTGGGGGGCTAGTTTCCCCTTTAAATGGGTAAGAGACTCATTAAAATACCTAGGCATAAAATTGACTTTGAATATCCCGGATATGATTAAATTAAACTATTACACATTATTATCTACTATAAAGAGAGATTTGGAGAAATGGAGCAAGCTAAAACTATCGTGGTTCGGAAGGGTCAATGTGCTAAAAATGAATGTAATGCCGAGGCTGCTGTATGTGTTCCAGGCCCTCCCCATCCCCCTGCCAAAGGTATATTTGGAAGGGCTTAGGAGTACCTTTATGAGGTTTATATGGCAAGGAAAAAAAGCAAGGATAAAGTATGCCATGCTCTCACAGCCCAAAGATAGAGGGGGAATAGCCGCACCAGACCCATACAGATATTACCAGGCAGCAATATTGACAAGGGTAGTAGATTGGAATGTTAATAAAGGAATTAAACAATGGGTCACCTTGGAACAGGAATTTATAGAAGATTCACTGGAGATGGCCCCATGGCTACCATATGTACCAAAATGCAGGACATCAGCAGGTCTATTGGTGGAACACACTTTAAGGGTTCTAAATAGAGTAAGAAACAGAGATAACATTTCTCCCAGCCCATCGCCCCTTATGCCCATCCTAGATAACCAAAAATTCCCCATTGGATGTAAAAAGGGAAGTTTTAAACAGTGGAGAAAGGGGAAAAGAATACAGGTGTGCTCTTTGATAACTGAGGGTGTATGGACCGACGAGACAGTAATTGCAGAATCATTGGGGCTAGAGAAAGTAGATGGATGGAGCTTGATGCAATTTAGACACTTCTTGCTTTCAATAGGTAGTAGGGAGGCAATGTCAAGAGAATTAACAGCTTTTGAGAAGTTAAGTATAGGAGGTAGTCAATCGAGGGGCACCTTAGCTAAAATATATATAATTCTGGGAGGAGATGAGAACTTGACACAGACAGTGAGGGAAAGATGGGAAAGGGACCTAGGTAGGGGCCTGACACCGAGGGAGTGGAATAAGATAGTTTCGATGCCTCACAGAGCATCAGTCTCTACAAGGATCCAGGAATCTGGATATAAGGTGCTCATGAGATGGTATTATACCCCTGACAGAATGCACGCGATGTTTGGGACAGATCCCCGATGTTGGAGATGTGGGGAAGAAGAAGGGGACTTCATACATATGTGGTGGTCCTGTAGGGCTCTTGAGCCTTTCTGGGCATCAGTAAGGCAATATACATGGAGAGTAGCTAGCATCCCAATTTCTGGAGACCCGGGGGTGTACCTCCTACACTATAATGCAAATATTATGAGAAATTATAGAGGGTCCCTGGGTATGCATATGATAAATGCAGCTAGAATAGTAATAGCTAGGAATTGGAAAGCTAGAAATGCCCCGTCGCTGACAGAATGGTTTGACGAAATAGACCAGACACAAAGAATGGAAGAACTTTCGGATATATTGTATGGTAGGGAGGAGGGGAGATGGAAAGAGTGGGTAGAATTTAAGAACTCGGAAGAATATAGCAAAGGGGGAATTCAATAGGCACGTCTGAGATAGACGGGGTCGTGGACTGGGAGACCAGAGGTGGAGAATGGGAATGGAGAAATAGGAGGGTCAATGGAGGGTTGAGAGATTGAGGGGAGAGGGGAGGGGAGTGCCTTCTGTCTGTTTCTTTTTCTTACGTATCTTTCTCTTTTCTTTCCTTTTCCTTATTTTCCTTTTCCCTATTGCTCTTTTCTTCTCCCTATAAATACTACCTGGATGATTCCTCAATCGGATAGACTAGACAATGGATCCCTAGTATCGGTTCATTAGAGGAAATCCCTGGAAATATCCAGGACCTCCCCTGGTTGGCTCCCCTCTGCCTAGGCCAGGATAGGACGGGGGTGAGGGAATGGGCAGAGGAAAAGGGGACAACAGGAACAGTGGAGGAGGGCCGGGTAGGGGGAGGGGAGGGTGAAGGGAAATTTAAAAGTATGTAAGTACGCAAGAGATTGGTAGTATATGGGGGACTACAGAACTGTGATATGGACTTGCAATATACATGTTAATGTTGATAATCTATGGAAAAGGTTTTGTTGGTGATTGTCCTCTTTTCTTCTGTAATTGGAGTAAACGGAAACTTTTTTCTACGTTTATAAATAAAGAATAAAAAAAAAAAAAAAAATTTATTTCATTTATTTATTTATTAATTTATTAACCTATTTATTTATTTTATTTATTTATTTAGTACTTAAAAGCTGGATTGATTGACTGTTTTGGAACAGATCTAACTGTCAGGAACCGGCCCGCGGCACGCCTGCGTATACGGTTCCCGACTGCGGGTTTGACCAGATTAAGCGGGGAACAGCCTTATTTAAGCTACAAACAAGGCTGGAACCCCTCAAACACTTCCCACTGCCACCACTAGCGTTGCTAGACACGTTCACTCAGCTATCGAGTGCTCAATACGCAATCTGCATTTTCGTATTTGGGTCAGCTTTGCGCTTAGGCCAAATACGGGAACGCCACGCACCCACACACACACACAGTTGCAATCTTACACTGTCGTGAAGCAAAGACCCACTAACAGTCGTTCCGAACGATACTGTTAGCCACTCTGCTGTCGCTACTCGCACTGGCGTTGTTCGTACGTTGGGTCAGCTGCGCGCTTAGGCCAACGTATGACAAACGCCCCCACACACAATGCAATTACAATTTCATACGGTAGTGTTGCTCAAGCGTACAATTAGGCATGAACTTATACACGGTTACACTTCAGTCTCCTCTAGGCTATGAGTGTTAGTTTAGTACGGCAGAAGTCAAACTTATGAAATAATAATTTAATATTCTAGAAAAACATAGAACAATGCAGAACTTAATATATACAAAAAGATTACAAAAAGACAAAGTAAAAAAGTTACACAATTAAGAGTTACAAAGATACCACACACGGATATTTGCGTAAAAATAAACGGGGGAAAAAAGAACGTTACCAGCTTAGGTTAGAACGTTGTTTGACGGGAGGACGCCGGTTCGACCAGAAGTCGCGATCCTCCCTAGCTATTCGCTACCTCCGAGAGAAGACACCGGTGGCTGTCCTGGGCCACCTTAAATAGTCCGAAGTGTCCCCTGGGGCATTTAATGTCCAGCCCCCAGGAACTAATGCAGTTTCCCCGTTTGTGACATCACCGAACGCTTGTCATAATCCTTCTTGTGATATGCACTTCAAAGGGGGTTCCTGTTTTAGCTTCTTGAAGTTTGGCAGGACACAATGTCACCCATTGAACTCTGCAGACATCAAAAAGCTTCCTCCACATTATTTCCTTGGTTAAAGTGTATTTTAGCACATCCATGAAAAGATCAAATTTTGGTTACAGGTAGCAGTTTGCCTGTAATCCTGTTTACACTTACAGATTTCAAAGCAATTCCACTTCCGTTTTTAAAGTCTGTAGAAATTTCCAACCCCTTCAGGTGTCCGCTTCCCATCCCCAACATTCTGGCAGGCTTGCTTTGTATGATGGGACAATGGCTGATTCCAGTTCAAAAGCCAAGCCGACCAGCCTATTCTTCCTCAATTGGCCGCTAATTAGCAGTACACACAGTTTCCCCGGCTGGACAATGAGGGCAGAGGTAATGTACATTTACATGCAGACTTACATTATCCTTCAGATTACTCTGGCCAGGTGGCCAATTACTACCAAGCACAATACACATCTGAGGTTTTACCCAGTAGACAGAAAAAAAAGACAGAAATATGTTCTGTTATTATCCTTAACATTATCAGCACCCCAATATATCACCACACTAACTATTTTTTTTTTTTTTAAAAAGAAGCACCATTACTATTGGGAATAGAGATGTGGCGAACTGTTCCCGAACCGTTCGTCGGCGAACATCTCTGAATCCCTGGGGGGTTTACTACTTCCGGGTCGCTCTGACCCGGAGTAGTCAGAGCGTTGGAACGGGAGAGCCTACAGGGTGGAAAAGACAACGAAGGGAACCAGGAGTAGGTGAGTAGCTTTTTTTTTTTACAGGTTACTAAACAGAGAGTTTAGGAGTACATTAATGTTACTAAATCAATAGGAAGTATGTAATTCTTCTAGTGAAAAGAGAGGACAGCCGGCTATCTGCTGGACAACCTGAACACACGCACAGAACCATGTGAGTGCCAAGGGAATGCAGCCAGGTGGCTCAAAGGACAGAATGGTTGCTAGTAAGTATGACATTCCAGGGCTAGTCTCTCAGGGTGGGCTCTTTGGAATGCCTTCACGGCTTCACCAGTCTAGGAAGTTAGGAACACAACATTTCCAGTAGTGCTCCCAGGAATTCTGCTGTCCTGCCACTCAATGCCAGGAAACTCCTTTTGTAGGGAGTAAACTGACAATAACAAAACTTGTATAAGGGTATAGGTTATATACATATCATCAATATTGCCACTGGGATCCCGCTGACCTCTTAAATCAAACTAGGGCTGGATTTAAAAAAAAAAGTCACAAAGTCATCTGTAAACTTGTATCTACTAGAGATGACTCAAACCTCCGATTTTCGGTTTTCGAACCTCGAAAGCGAACTTCCGCAAAAAGTTCGGTTCACGTGAACGTTTCGAACCGCAAAAGACTGCAACGGGGAGGCGAACTTTGAAAACTAGAAACATTTATGCTGGCCACAAAAGTGATGGAAAAGATGTTTCAAGGGTTCCAACACCTGAGTTTTTGCATGGCGGAGTGGAATACATGCCAAAAGTCCCTGGGAAAAATCCGGATTTGACGCACAGCAGCGTTTTAAGGTCAGAAATCACATTGCATGCTAAATTGGAGGCCTAAAGTGCTTTAAAACATCTTGCATGTGTATACATCACTCAGGTAGTGCAATTAGTGTACTGCTTCACACTTACAGATGAAATTCATTGGGTAACGCACCGCAAACAGCTGTTTGTGTAGTGATGGCCGTGCTGGACTGGTGTGCACCATGGCCAGAGTGCAGGCGATAGCGGTTTTAAAGCCCATATGGTCGCCGGGCTGAGGGAGCTCAATGACAGAACAATAGTGACTGTCCAGCTGATCGAATTTGGTCTGTCCACAATGAAGCAACGACCTTATTATCTTAGGTGTGCCCCCCCCCCCCCCCCCGAGACACTCATATAGCCGGCGGTCATTGCTTCATTGTGATACGCAAGCCCCTTCCCCTGTGGCAAGGTAACTGTTATGATCATGTCTGCAGCGTTTACTGCTGGCTGCAGTGGTATTGTAACCCAAGCAGTTCTGATGTCATTACATGTATTTTCTTGCATAGTTTGGTTTGCACTTAAACTAGTTGCTGATTCCATCTGCAGTCACTCTGAAATTAATGACAGTTTAACATGCTCTTGTGTAAACAAACATTGTCTGCTGCAGTGGAGGGGCAGTCCCTTTCCTGCAGGCTGCATATCATTGTCTGCCTTTTCCTGCTATCAGCCTGTGATTAATTACCATTCACTTGTGTGGGAATCTGCAGGTCTGCTCCCATTGGATGACCTCAGTATAAAGAACTGCTTCCTGCAATGTCTCATGGGCTACCATAGTCTCAGATTCAGTCTGTTACTCTGCCCGTGCCCTACCTCGTTCCTAGTCCGTGTGGACTGCGCTGACTCCTGCGAAGGGGTCAGCGAGTCCTCCTAGTTCTGCTCTTGTTCTAGAAGTTGTTACTTTGCTTGTCTTGTGTCATATATTGGTTCATCGCCAATATATACGCATACTTGCACATTTATTATTTTCCTTGTATTCGTGTTACGTTGATACATCAGTGTCGCTGATATATACGTACACGAACTGTTTATATCCTGTATTCCGTTAGTCAGCGTTCCAGCACGCTGAGCTAGTTATCCTGTTCCTGGTCCTGTTTGTGGATTGCGTTCATCTCTGCGAAGAGATAGCGAATCCTTCTGAGTCCTGTTCCCTGTATTACTCTAGTCTTAGTCAGAGTTCCTGCTTATGTCATATATCGGTTCATTGCCGATATATACATATGTTAGTCAGACGTTACAAATAGTTTCATTGATAGCTGTAATTGTAATACGCTAGGAAATCATACTTATTGTATATTTATCTGTGTTACGTTCATCTATCTTGATCCTGCTATTTTCTGACTATCCTGTCCTGTCTTTGTGAGGCACGCCATTGCTGCAAACGCATTGGCTACCTCATTCCAGTCTGTGTTATTGTGGACGCTTGCTGTCACTAAGTAGTGGCTAGTTAGCAAGCGTTCATTCTGTTTACCTGTCCTGATCTCCTCAGTTCTGGTTTGTGCGCTCAGCGCTACTTTGCGCTGAGACGTTATAGCGAAAGCATTGTTTGTGGCTGTCAGATCTGCACCGGCTCTGTGCGCCACAATCTCCTGTTGGAGTCAGTCCTTCCCTTCACTAAACTGAGGATATCCTGATTCCTTGTGCTGGTGTGTGTACCTCCTTCACGTCAGCTTATGCATCACGAGCTGACCGTGGAGAATACACCTCCAAGCGTAACATTATGGTAGCCCCATTACCAATCCCTATTGTGGGGGGAATTTCCAGAAATTATGACATTGTTTGTCAGGGGTCCTGCTCTTTTAAAAAATTTGAAAAGCTTGGTCCTGAAGTTACAGACAAATTTATATCAGAATTGGTTAAAGTTCTGGCCAATCCCGACTTTCGGGCTTCTGCAATTTCTACCTGGTCTGATTGGATCGTTTGTGCTCTTTTTAAGGGCAAACTTTTCGATTGGGCAATCGATGTCTTAGATCACACTCAGTTTAGACAAAGTCCTTTGCAATTTATAGCTTTTGTAATTCACAATTGGTTGCGCATAGATCCATTGCCTTTTCCTCTTAATGAACTCCTGGCAGCAGGCCAATCAGCTGCTCCTTCAATTGCTTGCAAGAATGAGCAGCAAGCAGAAAGTGTTACTGATAATTTTCCTGCAGCTTTGAATAAATCACCAAAAACAGCAAGGTCAAAGGCAAAACGCAAACGTTCTAAGAAACGTGTCCAATCTGCAGAATCGTTATGTTTAGCGACTGCGCATCAGACCTGCAATGAGATTCTGCCATTAACAGATAATGAAATGCAATTGTCTTTCAGGGGAGTTAAATGGACTTATGAAACTACTAATGAACTTTCATCACTGGCTAGGGAAAATAAAGATTTTTGTTTAAAAGAATTATCTGAGTATGATTATGAGGATATATTACAGAGTATTGAACAAATCAATCTATTCGTGCAGCAAGAAAAATTTGCATACACTACAGTCCAACACTTGCTACAGGTATTGGAAATCCTTAGGAATAAGAAATCTGCCAATCGCCTGTTAAATAATCCAATGTATGTTTCTGCCAAAACCACATTTGCAAACTGTGATCTGCCTGTTAAGTATGCTTGGAATCCTCCATTTGAGAAAGGAGAGATGGAAGCTCTGGTCGATGAATGGAAGAATGATTCAAGTTCATTTTGTCAATTTTACAGTGCAAAAAGTGAATTAGTATTGAATGCATGCATTAAGTCTGCCTATAACCTAATAAAAACTGGTGTGTGTGGGTATGACCTTGTGGCTCCATTGATCGATGTGTGGAAAATGATTTTGGACGATTTTTATGCGATTCAATCAGTTGATACCAGGGAAGACACACTGTCAATTGGAGACTGTCCCACTTCTCCAGTTACTGAGTCCCTGCCATGTCTTGTGAATGTTCCTGTAACTCCACCCTGTACCATGGATAACTCAGTGTTACTTCCCAGTAAAACAAAAGCCACTGATACTTTCTTAACTTTGCCCTGCACAAATTTCTCAGCAGAGAATTCAGAGGTCCTGCTGACTTCTGAGTCCAGCCTAGCCAGTACTCATGAGTCTTTGTTCAGTGAAACAGACACCAGAAAAATCTTGCCTGTCTCTGCAAACACTTCTGCAGAAATTACCTGTGTTAATAAAGTTCAACTCCTGTCTGATCCAGCAGATGCCAATAGATGCACTACATCAGTTTCCGAGTCCCAGCAATCCTGTCCAGAAACCTCAGAACCCCAGCATCTGAATTTTCCAATTTCACAATTGAATGGTGATTCAGATGCGCAAACATTGTGTTTTGATCTTCCTGTTTCTACACCTCACTCTAGTTTCATGAATAACTCAGAGCGTATGCTATGTGAATCCGAAATCGCAGAATTATTACCGTGTTCAGAAAATGTTCCAGTGAACTTGCCCTGTACCATGAATTGTGCAGTAGATCTCTCCAATGAAACTCAGGTCACAGAATCATTATGCTGTCCAGCAGGTGCTTCCATGGTTTTGCCCTGCAATATGGACTGTTCAGTGATCCTGTCCAGTGAAGCTGTGGTCACAGAGTCTTATGCTTCACCCAGTACTTTGGATACTTCAAACCCTCTAGCAGAGGAGTCTGAGGCACTGCTTACCTCAGTTGGTGTTGCAGTAATATTCACTTGTCTAGCAGCTGTTTTGGAATTACAGTCTGCTCTAATAAAACTTGATGAATTTCTGCCCAGCGAAGCAGAAGCCATTGAAATATTGTCCTCGTCAGCAAGTGTGTTAGATACCTTGCCCTGTACACAGTCTGATTTAACCAATGTTGTTGAGTCCCTCTCCAGTGTGGTAACAGCCGAGGAACTCCAGCCCTGTCCTCTGAATGTTTTAAAAGTCTTGCCCTGTAACATGGATAATTCTGACTCGCTGGAAAAAATAATAGAAATCTCAGAATTTCAGTCCGGGTTAATGAGTGTTTCTGAAACCCAGCCCTGTATCCTGGAAAATTCTGGTTCTCTGGCCGGTGTGGCAGAAGTTCCAGTGTCCCCTTTCTGTTCAGTGAGTTACTCAGTTTTGCCTAGTTCAGTGGGGATTGCTGCACTACTGACTTGTTTTGCAGCCCTTCATGAGCTCCAATCCAGTGTATTTGATGAGTCTCTGTCTAGTCCAGAAGAAGTTATGGGAACCCTGTCTAGTTCGGTGCATACATCAGAAGATTTGTCCTGTCTTGTAAATGCCCCTGAACATGATTTGTTAATAACCTTGCTGGAATCAGAGACATCTAAGTCTGATCCTGCATTTTTTAGTGAGAATCCAGTAACTGTGAAGTCTAGTCATGATGATTTTTTTTTGCCCAGTCCTGGTTTCGGTCCTGCCTTGACTGACTTTGAGGTTCGCAGTTCCTTGACATGCACAGAAGTCTCTCTTGTGCCGGTGTGCCCAGATGTGCTTCGTATGCCAGAGTGCCCAAGTGTGTCTGTGTTGGCGTGCTCACACGCTTCCCTAGTGGAGACATGTTCTGATGTTGCCGGTTGGCCTGCATGCCTGGAGATGGTTCTGGTCCCTAAAAACCCTGATCTTGATGTTTGTCCTTGTGACCCTGACTCTAGAGTTGCCCTGGGTTCCATAGGGGTTCTTGATGGTTCTCCATGTGAGCCTAAGGGGCGTTCTGACCTGTGGGGATCTCTTTGGAGCTTCCAAGTGTTCTGGGAGATCTCTGAGGAAACTTGTCCTGGTACCTTGGACTGGTTCAACGGTGGGTTTTGTGTTGGTAGGGACAGTTCCGGTGGGCATTGCAAAGGCTTTGGCGTTTTTGGACAGTCCCGGGAAGGCGGTGGGTATCGCTCAGAGAGTTTCTGGGGGCTTTTTTCTGGAAGTCGTGGTTCTGATGGGTATCACACTGAGGCTTGTAGTGCTGACGGGCATGGTTCTGTAGGTTCTGGTTCTGATGGGTCTAGTCTTGTGGGGCCTGATTCTGGAATTTGGTCTTGCCGGGCTGTCCCGGTCATCATGAATTATCAGTCAGATTGTTTTGTCGGGAATTTCAGTTTTGAAAAGCGTCTGGTATCCGCTTTTAAGGGGGGGGGGGGGGGGAGTTATGTTATGATCATGTCTGCAGCGTTTACTGCTGGCTGCAGTGGTATTGTAACCCAAGCAGTTCTGATGTCATTACATGCATTTTCTTGCATAGTTTGGTTTGCACTTAAACTAGTTGCTGATTCCATCTGCAGTCACTCTGAAATTAATGACAGTTTAACATGCTCTTGTGTAAACAAACATTGTCTGCTGCAGTGGAGGGGCAGTCCCTTTCCTGCAGGCTGCATATCATTGTCTGCCTTTTCCTGCTATTAATTACCATTCACTTGTGTGGGAATCTGCAGGTCTGCTCCCATTGGATGACCTCAGTATAAAGAACTGCTTCCTGCAATGTCTCATGGGCTACCATAGTCTCAGATTCAGTCTGTTACTCTGCCCGTGCCCCACCTCGTTCCTAGTCCGTGTGGACTGCGCTGACTCCTGCGAAGGGGTCAGCGAGTCCTCCTAGTTCTGCTCTTGTTCTAGAAGTTGTTACTTTGCTTGTCTTGTGTCATATATTGGTTCATCGCCAATATATACGCATACTTGCACGTTTATTATTTTCCTTGTATTCGTGTTACGTTGATACATCAGTGTCGCTGATATATACGTACACGAACTGTTTATATCCTGTATTCCGTTAGTCAGCGTTCCAGCACGCTGAGCTAGTTATCCTGTTCCTGGTCCTGTTTGTGGATTGCGTTCATCTCTGCGAAGAGATAGCGAATCCTTCTGAGTCCTGTTCCCTGTATTACTCTAGTCTTAGTCAGAGTTCCTGCTTATGTCATATATCGGTTCATTGCCGATATATACATATGTTAGTCAGACGTTACAAATAGTTTCATTGATAGCTGTAATTGTAATACGCTAGGAAATCATACTTATTGTATATTTATCTGTGTTATGTTCATCTATCTTGATCCTGCTATTTTCTGACTATCCTGTCCTGTCTTTGTGAGGCACGCCATTGCTGCAAACGCATTGGCTACCTCATTCCAGTCTGTGTTATTGTGGACGCTTGCTGTCACTAAGTAGTGGCTAGTTAGCAAGCGTTCATTCTGTTTACCTGTCCTGATCTCCTCAGTTCTGGTTTGTGCGCTCAGCGCTACTTTGCGCTGAGACGTTATAGCGAAAGCATTGTTTGTGGCTGTCAGATCTGCACCGGCTCTGTGCGCCACAATCTCCTGTTGGAGTCAGTCCTCCCCTCCACTAAACTGGGGATATCCTGATTCCTTGTGCTGGTGTGTGTACCTCCTTCACGTCAGCTTATGCATCACGAGCTGACCGTGGAGAATACACCTCCAAGCATAACAGTAACGATCACGAAGGGGAATTGACACATGTACAGGCCTTTTGTTTTGTTGTTGCAGCCGCAGTGCAGCCAGAAAAATTAGGCAGGCATGTGCACGCACCAGAAAATGTATTATAGCGAACTCAGGAATCCGTCTGGAGTCCTGGACCCTGTTGGTGGTGGCGGAGAAGGCAGTCACGCGGCCTGCAGGCAGAGATGCTGTGTGGGGAGCGACTTAGTCTTGGGGCAGGCAGTCACACGGCGTGCAGGCAGACATGCTGTGCGTGAGGACGGACTTAGTCTTTCGGGTAGGCCTGACCGTGCTTTGCAGACCACGTGGTCAGATGGACCCTTGACCCAACGTTGTGTGCCAGAGATGACACCACTTGCCTTTCAACACCACGGTACAGTGTGGGTATCACCTTTTTTGAGAAATAATTGCGGCCTGGTATCTTCCACTGCGGTGTGTGGCTTTGCTTTTGTGCGCTGCTTTTCCTCAGGTGGTCATCCCAATGCAGTTTGTGCTTTGTCATCATGTGCCTTCGTAAGGAAGTTGTCCCTACGCGGGTCTTGGTCTTTCCACAGCTCAATTTTTGGGGTCAGAGAGGACAGATGGCATTGCTCTCATCTGAGGCAGACACACAAAAAAATTTCCACACCGCTGAGCCCTGGGGTGATGGCACTTTGGTGGTGGCGGCCGACTGAGTGTTAAGTGGGGTGCCAGAATCAGAGCAGGAGGAGGAAGATATGTCACGGTTCCGTGCTGAAGCTGAGGAAGATGAGGTGTTCTGTTTTAAATAGTCAACTACGACCTGACAATCTTGGAGGTTGATGGCACGCGCCTTCTGAACACTGTAGTTTGGTCCAGGGCCGCACAAAATCACGACAGCACGACCTCGAACAGACCTGCCGGGTGGCCTGCCTCTGCCTGTTTTGCCCATATTGGGGGGATGAAGTGAAAGGTATGCACTGACTTGACTAATACAATGTGCAGTCACACAGGTGCAGTGAACAGGTATGCAGTGACTGGTATAAATACAATGTGCAACTGTCACACACACAGGTACCGTGAACAGGTGCAGTGACTGGTATATAATATAACACTGCTTGCGGTCACGTAGGTAGGTGCACTGAACAGGTAGGTATGCAGTGATTGGTATTACAAATGTGCAGCTGTCATACACACAGGTACCGTGAACAGGTGCAGTGACTGGTGGTATATAACACTGCGTGCGCTCATGTAGGTAGGTGCGCTGAAAAGGTAGGTATGCAGTGATTGGTGTTATAAATGTGCAGCTGTCGCACACACAGGTACCGTGAACTGGTGCAGTGACTGATTGGTATATAATATAACACTGCTTGCGGTCACGTAGGTAGGTGCACTACTGAACAGGTATGCAGAGATTGGTATTACAAATGTGCAGCTGTCACACACACAGGTAGTCACTGAATGTGCTGGGCCTGGCAGTGGCATAGTAGGAATTACCAAGTGGCCAAGGGCCAGCTGCAAAAGACTGACTGACAGAGCTGTATATGCAGCACAAGTGTCTGTGGGACACACACACACACAAAAATAGATCACAAGAACAACATTAGCTCTCAAAAGAGCTGTTAAGGATGAGGAGTGCTTTTTAGCAATAAGTATCAGCAAGGAGCAAGCTAACAAGCCTAACACAAGAGCCTAACTAAGCTTTCCCTATGTCAGCAGGTTCTCTCCCTTCTCTAATTACTGCAGCCACACGAGTGAGTGAAAAGGTTGATGCTGCCTGCGTTTTTAAAGGGGGGGGGGGGGGGGCTCCAGGAGGGAGTGTAGCCTGATTGGCTACACTGTGTCTGCTGACTGTGAAGTAGAGAGTCAAAGTAGACCCTAGTGATGTAGTATAGGGGGCGGGTCGAACTCGCATATAGTTCGAGGTTCACCGCGAACACGAACCACCGAAGTTCGCGCAAATAAGTTTGCAGTCAAACCATTTGGGGGGGTGGGGGGTGCGCAACGGTGTACTTACACTCCTGGTGCTGAAGTGAAGTCCACAGGGGTGTAGATACATGATACAGAGGTGCTGAACAGGTAAATATACAGTACATAAACTAGTATAAAATTAGGCATGTAAAATACATAAAAAAAATGGTAACCAGCAGTAATACTTCACCACCAATCTGAATAGATCGGTCTCACTCACTCACACCATGGTGAGATCTCGCTTGTGGGGCATTGATGTAACACAAATTGCATGTAAAAACTAGCCATCCATTCATTTTAATGGATGGCTAGTTTAAAAAGATAAGCACACTTTCTTTTCCACTTATGAATGGATGGCTAGTTTTGACATGCAATTTGTGCTATATCAATGCCCCACTGCAGTCTTTGCTTTATGATCGATTCAAAGACTATTGTGCAATTTCGCAACCATTACAACGCACTGATTATTGTACTACGGACGGCAGCTTGACTGACTTTTTTCTGTGTTAGTGCAATACATGCATTTCAATTCAATCTTTATACCAAGGAATGCCTCTCCAGGTTCACTCTCCAGCCAAGCGAGATCTCGCAGTGTGTATGATGTGAGTGAGTGTTCATGTGTAAAGGTGGGTACACACATCAGATAAAAGTCTTTGGAAAATGAAAGATCACAGACCAATTTTACCCCCTTCCATGTAGTATGAGAGCCATACTCTACACAGTCTATTCTATTGAGCTGAACTCTCCATCAGATAAAAATCTTTGCAAGGTGCTGCACACAAAGATGCTGTACACATTCAAAAGATCAGTATCTGCAAAAGATCCGTTCCTGCAAAAGATCCGATCCTGCAAAATGCATTCAAAGTATATGATATCTGCAGATCTCATACACACCTTGTTTAACGGACATTCATCTGCAGATCAGACAATTATTTGCAGATCTGAAGATCCAACCTGGTGGATCAGATCTGCAGATGCTTGTCTGTTAAACAAGGTGTGTATGATGATCTGCGGATATCATAGACTATTATGGCCTCAATTCACGGAGCATTATCAAACGTTTATCAAACACTTTATCAAAAGTTTGATAATTTACCTCATGGGTAAAATCTCATTTTAAATTCACTAAGGTGTTATATATTTATCGAATGTTTTACCGATAAAACGTTCAACACCTTAGTGAATTTATAATGAGATTTTACCCATGAGGTAAATTATAAAACGTTTGATAAAGTGTTTGATAAACGTTTGATAATGCTCCGTGAATTGAGGCCTATGAATGCATTTTGCAGGAACGGATTTTTTGCAGGAACTGATCTTTTGCATGTGTACAGCATCTGTGTGTGCAGCATCTCACAAAGATTTTTATCTGATGGGGAGTTCAGCTCCATAGAATAGACTGTGTAGGTATGGCTCTCATACTACATGGAAGGGGGTAAAATTGGTCTGTGATCTTTCATTTTCCAAAGACTTTTATCTGATTTGTGTATCCACCTTTAGCTGAGACTGGTCTAATTAGATTGGTGGTGAAGAACAAGGCTTTTATCAATTTAATGCTATTAAAAATTAAGCTAAAAATAGCCCAAACCGACATTAAGATCACATTACGTTTTTCACAGCTTTAAACATTGGTGCTCTTTTAGGAATGTAGTTGCTGTGAGACTCTGCAGGACCTCTAACCTTGCTGCATAGGGCAAGAGGCTTAGTTACTCATTTTCGATACTTGGATTAACCCATTTTTGACTCCTATCGAGACCTTGTCAAAACTTGAGGAATTAAAAGGATAAGAACTCTTGTTATGACACAGATTATGGCATGGGACATAAAATATTTCTGCCTTGTGTCATTTTTTGGGTGACTGCAGCCCAAGGGGGCACCTGAAAACGAAAGGGGTTGTTACATATATAAGAGGAGGCTGAAAATGGTGAGCAATGCATGAAAAAGGGAAACTGATGCCCAAAGAAGCTGTTCCTGAAGCAGAGGGACTGCAGTTCATGCATGATACACATGGAAGAGGGGGCTGCACATGAAATGGGAGGGGCGCTGCTGTGCATGAAAGGGAAGCCACAACATACTTTGCCTAGGGGCACAAAAAGTATAACTCTGGCCTTGGGTAAGGGCCCTTTTACAATTAAAGCGGAATATAACCCAGCATTTCAACTTTGCTCTAAAACATTATTTACAGCATATTATATGCAACCAGCATTTTTTTTTACTAGACCAGCATTGGAAGGGTTACACACAGAGCTTTAAAGTTCAGTGGAGAGACATGCAGACGCATCCGAAGTTTAGATAGATACATTTATGTAAACACAATGTAAAAAGTGGTGAATTTGACACACTCTCTGACAGAGAGTGTGAGTCATATTCCTCACTTGTTACATTGTGTTTACTTAAATGTATCTATCTAAACTTCGGATGCATCTGCATTTCTCTCCACGGAACTTTAACTCTCTGTGTGACCCTTCCAATGCTGGTCTAGTAAAAAAAAAATGCTGGTTGCATACAATATGCTGTAAATAATGTTTTACAGCAAAGTTGAAATGCTGGGTTATATTCCGCTTTAATCAGTTGCTCTCAGTTAAAAACGGAAAGAAAACTGATTTTCAAAGTAATGCCCATGTTTTCCTATGGCACCTTTCACACTTAACGCATTTTAACTGAAATCTTTGTCACAATCAATGCACTGCTATGGAAAAAACGCGTACTAACGCGTGCCAACACATACTAACGTGTACTAGCGCACACTAACTGATTGAAGTGTAAATGGGACCTTAGCTAAGTTCACAGTTGGGCATTCAGAGTTCTTCCGGTGCAATGTGATCTAACGATCTCCGGTATCCCAACATGGAGCATGTAGTGCGTTCCACAGTAGGAGAAGATGAAAAGGCAGGCACTCAGCCGTCAGCTCACAGCAGGGAGCAGGTTGAATAGAGGATATGGAATGCTATTTGTCAAAGCATAAGGGAGGTACAGACAGGGCCGGCCTTAGGTTTCACAGCAACCTGAGCGAAACCGGATTTTGTTGTCCCCCCACCCCCCATAAGTAGCATAGTTGTCCCCATATAGGTAGCATAGTTGCCCCCAGTGTAGGTAGTATACTTGCCCCATATAGGTAGCATAGCTGCCCTCAGTGTAGCTAGTACAGTTTCCCCCAGTGTAGTAGCATGGTTGCCCCCAGTGTAGGTAGTATGCCCCCAGTGTAGGTAGTATGCCCCAGTATGCCTCCAGTGTAGGTAGTATGCCCCCAGTGTAGGTAGTATGCCCCCAGTGTAGGTAGTATGCCCCCAGTGTAGGTAGCATGCCCCCAGTGTAGGTAGCATGCCCCAGTATGCCCCCAGTGTAGGTAGTATGCTCCTAGTGTAGGTAGTATGCCCCCAGTGTAGGTAGTATGCCCCAGTATGCCCCCAGTGTAGATAGTATGCCCCCAGTGTAGGTAGTATGGCCCCAGTGTAGGTAGTTTGCCCCCAGTGTAGGTAGTATGCCCCCAGTGTAGGTAGTATGCTCCCAGTGTAGGTAGTTTGCCCCAGTGT